>NC_092504.1:137971174-138609610 GCF_047511675.1 Marmota flaviventris
CTAATCTCCTTTTTCCAAAGGGCTAAAAGTTTTTTTTTTAACTGTCTACTTAGCCAAGGCGAGGTGGGACATGCCTATAATTCCAGATACTCCTATAATCCCAACTTCTTGAGTGGTTGAGGCAGGAGCATCAGAAGTTTAAGGCCAGCCTGGGCTATTTAGTGAGACCCACTGTTTTCAAGTTAGGTATCAGGCCAAACTGAAACAACTGCCATCTATGTTTTTAAATAGCCATTGTGAAAGGGAAAAACAAATTGAAACAAAAACAGAAGTTCTAGTACTGTGCCAAGGAATGAAATGCCTTTCTTAGAACTGAGCTTTATTGCTAAGGTGGCACTCCTGGTCTATCATGCCATCTAGTACTCTCATCTCCTGTCACTTTCATTCCTAAGTATTTAAACACAGCCCTAATTTTTTAAATGGCTGGGGATGTAGCTCGGTGGTGGCACCCTGAGTTCAATCTCCAGTACCAGGAAGAAAAAGAATGCTGTGTGTTCCTAAAAGTTACTTAGAGCTTATTTAGATTTTGCCAGTCCTGCAAGTACTCATTGCATGTGTTTTTGTGGTCTGAAGTCATCTCTTGGACACAGCAATGGAAAGGAGCAGAATACCTGGGTCAATCCACTAGCTGTGTGACCTTGAGTAAGTCACTTAAGTGATACTTGGCCTAATGTACAATAGCAAATTATTTTATTAACATAAAAATTGAATATGTTTTGACATTTTAAGAGATATGAGAAAAGATACTTCTTGTTCTTTTCACAGTAAGCATGATAGTGAGGAGTACAGGCTTTATAGTCAGAAAGGCTGTTTTTTTCTCATTTAAACTGTTGCTTACTAGCTGTGTGACCCTAGGCAAATTAACTTAATCTCCCTACCTTCAATTTCTGTGTATTTGAGAAAATTCCCACTTTAGCAGGTTATGTATGTATGGATGTAGGAATGAAGTAAGGTAATTCAACAAGCATTCCTTCAGCTTAGATACCTGTAGCAAACTTTCTGTTAAGTGCAATACTGGCTAAAAATTCCTTTGTCCACTACATATGTGCCATACACTGCCCTAGCCTCCAGGGATTAAAAAAGGCAATGATGGGGCTGGGGTTGTGGCTCAGTGGTAGCTTGCTTACCTAGCATGTGTGAGGCACTGGGTTCAATTCTCAGCACATATAAACACATAAATGAATAAAGGTCCATCAATAACTAATAATTTTTTTTAAAGAAAGGCAATGATGGATGACAGTGAAAAAACATGGCTAGAAAATGCTAAACTTCCTACCTATGAATTTTGTTGGAACTAATTACAGCTATTATAAATGAATTTGCAAGACCGAACCAAACAAGTACCAACTAATCAGGTCTAGATTCAGATGATTCTGAACAGAAGACACTTCAAGTTTAGCTATTCACCAGTGGAATGTGCCCAGAAGTTCCCAAATGAAGCAAAGCTCAGAGATGATGGCAATGCCACACATAACATGTGGAATCTGGCACAATGTGAGCTTATAAACATTAGTTGAGGGGCTGGGGGGTAGCTCTGTGGTCACAGCGCTTGTTCAGCATGTGTGAAATACTGGGTTGGATCCTCAGCACCGCACAAAAATAAATAAATAAAATAAAGGTACTGTGTCCATCTACAACCAAAATAATTTAAAAAAAAATTAGGTGAAATGGACCAGTGAGCTCCACTTCCACACTGAGCGACTGCGGGAAAGTCTCTTCTCTGGACCTTTAGTGCTCCATACAATAGAAAATTTCTTTGCTTTTCCTATCTCATAGGCTAGTTGGGATCAAATGAAATCACTAGTTCTAATAAAATGTTAATTTACGGGACAAACAAGGGCTACTGCAACCAATTAGCCTACAGGCCTAGTTGTAGGAATAAGATGTTAATACGTAAAGACCGGGAAGGAAATAGCATCTAGATGTAGTGAGAACACCCGTATTTCCTAAAAATGCCATCTTCTTTGTGATAAGGAGCCTTTCGTTGCTAAGCACTTTCCCAAACCCCAGCGACCCGAGCGGGCCCTGCTGAGTGGCACCTCGCAAGGCTCCGGCCCTAGTCCGCGGGACTTCCGCGGGACCGAGGCGGGACGCCCCCTTCGGCCTCGGCCCTCGCCAGCCCTAGGCAAGGCGCCTTCCCAGCGGGCAGCTGGGGAAGAGGGGTCCGCACCTCGGCCTCCCTCTTCGCCGCCCCAGCCCCGCGCCCCAGCCCCGCGCCGCGCCTGGTGTCCCTGCCTGTTCGCACGTAGGCGGCGCGCCGAGAGGCGCGGGACTCGGCCTCGGCCGACGACTTACTGGCCGCCGGGCGAAGCCCACGGTTCGCTGGCCGAGCGTCCTGGCGCCGCCGCCCCTCCCGGGACTCCTCGGCCAGCCCCACAGCAGCACCGACCGAAGGCTCTCCAGGAATAGTGGCGGTGGCACCCGGAGGCGGCGCGGGGAGGGAGGAGCTCGAGCCAGGCTGGGCGGCGCCTGGACCCTCGCCCGCTCTCCCCGGCTCTACCCCGCGAGGCAGGGAAGCTGGCGAGTGCGGACGCGGGCAGGAGGCAGACGACCCGGAGCCTTACCCCTTCTCCCCGCCTCTGAGCGCTGGCGCCCCGCCCACTTCCGGCACTAGGCGCGCACGCGCACTGGCAAGGTTGTTTGGCTAGCTCCGGGATTGAACCCGAGGGGTCAGGTGTCGCGCGAGCTGGCCGCGCGCCTCGCTGTGGGGACTGTAACTATGGCGAGCCCGGGCGAGGATTCTGAACGGGAGCCGCTCTTAGGGGACTACCCATCCGGAAGCAGGTGAGCTGGGAGGACCTCTCACCCTCCCGCTGTGGAGGCCCGCTGTTACCTCCCGGGGCCGCGCCCTCGCTGACTGGGGAGCCGGCTCGGCCGGAGCGGGGGTTTGCTCCCAGCTGTGGGGAAGGGCGTCAGACCGCGGCGTGGCCAGCCTTGGGTTCGGGTTTACGACCTAGCAAGAAACCCAGAAAGAAGGCGCTGCAGAAAAAAATGAGTTTATTTGAGAATAGTGGGGACTGGTCGTCCGGGGTCGGCAGGCTAGGGCGCCCCTAGGCGCACCCGGGAGGGGCGGGGAGGGAGAACCCGTGCAGACTGAGAGCAGAAAGCCGCTCCGAGACGAGGGTTAGAGGTCACCGCAGCTGGTTGCTGGAGTTGGCGTTTGTTCCTGGGCCAGACTCCCACTGCTAGGTAAGTGTCCTTGTGCGGGTGACATCTAGACTACCGGGGGCTTCTGGAGGCTCTTGATAATCCTATGTCAGGCATTCGTGCCTGAGAGCTTTTTCTTGTCTACTCGACTTTGATACAGAACTCGAGTTTGATACAGAATGTATGAGAAACCCAAGCTGCCTCTCTGACTTTTAACAGCAGTAAAGTTGCAATGGCCAAATCACAGCACTGTGATGGCCAGTTAGAACTGATCACTTTCACATTTCACAAAATGATGGTTTTAATCCATACTTGAAGATACTGGTCTTAGTATTGACTCATTTAATAGTCTGATAACTTCTTGATACTTTCGTAGCAAATAAGTGGGCTCCCCTTTTGTCCTACGCCAAATGTACAGATGAAAACCCATGTTTACATATTTAAGGGATAACGTGCTAGCATTTTTTAAAAATTATTTTTATTTATTTGTATGTGGTGTTGAGAATCGAATCCAGTGCCTCACAAGTGCTAGGCAAACGCTCTACCACTGAACCACAACCCGTGTGTTAGTATTTTGATTTTTATAATTCTTGCTATTCAGAAGTGTGTATACTTTTTGTCAAATTGCAGAGTTAAGTATGTATTTTTACCTTTAGGAAAACAGAATTAAATAGTATTATTTAAATAATAAAACAGTATTGTTTCATTCAAAACAAATAATTATTTTGTTAAGTAAATTAATAAATATATAGACTTAAGCTGTCTAAATTTTGATTTTTGCTCATTTAATTCTTCTTCAGCACCAAATATTTTAATCTCTTTTATTGAAACCCTCCAGTTCTTTATTTACTAAACAGAGCATATGAAATGCAGTTTTATCTTACTTGATTTTATCTTGAGATCATTAAAATGAATATCAGCATTGAAGTATGTTTTAATACAATGATGTCCTGTAAGTCTTTGAAGGCATTTGGGTTTCAGTAAACTGCTTACTAATTTATTCCACACTGCTATACTTTTTAAGATTATTTATGTCAGCTTTCTAGTTTTTCTGCCTATTTTGTTACTTGTGGAATATCCCTCATCTCATTTGTGTAATTGGTCAACAACCCCTGTTTTTGTTGCTCTCAGCAACCTCCCTTCTCTCTAGTTTTATTTGAGGGCTTCTAGTTTTCTGTGGCTTTGAAAACCAGGTATCTATGCTTAATAGAATTGTGTACTTCCTCTGATTTTGGGCTAAAGATCTTTCCTGTTAGTCAAGTGCACGTTTGAGTGCATGGACTTTGTGGCATTTGAGTTTCTCAGAATCACTTTTGCTTCTTGTTGTTTTTTTTGTCTGTTTTCCAAACAGATTGCTCCTTGAGTCATAACTCAACATTTAACCATATTAAATGTGTTCTTATGGTATATTGCACATTCTATGACTCTGTCCAAATAAGCCTTTTAAAAGAGATTTTTTTTCCTTAGCTTTGATTTCATCCAAGTGATTGTCTGATGCTCATTAGGGTCCATCTAATTCAAAGTTCCCTTCATTAACAATTCTTCAGTTTGAGGTTCTAGAGTTAGCAATGTATTTATGGTATTGGGAATTGAACATGGAGTGCTCTACTACTAGCTTTATCCTCAGCCCCTTTCTTTTTTTATTTTTGAATTACAGTTGCAATAGTTTGCCTAGGCTGGCCTCAAACTTGAGATCCTCCTGCCTCATCCTCCCAAGTCCTTGGGATTTTAAGCATGCACCACTGTGGCTGGCTAAGATTTAACATTTTAAAAATAAAAAGAATATTTTGAGAATAATTCAATAAGTATACTATGTTTAAAAACATAATTTGATTCCTTAACAAATTGAACCTGTCAGGCCTTGTTCAATTTGACTATCTGGCACAGACATGAGTCTGGTTAACCATAGTCCTTGTTGTCTAATAAGGTTGGTTATAATTTGCTGACATGGAGGGGTTAGTTTCCAATTCCATTCTTGAGTTTCCAGTGCTTCCCAATGGACCTCCTTTATAGAGCTTCATTAAGGAGAACAGTGATGGATAACCTTTTCCTGGGAAGGCCCAGATGGAAGTATTTTAGGCTTTATCAGGCCTAAAGTAAAAGTCAAGAATATAAGGATAAATACTAACAAAAAAACAAATTCTACAAAAGTTTTTGGTAAAAAATTTTAAATATAAGTGAATAAAATATTTTGTAACATTGGTCTATTAATGAGAGGAATAGCATTTTAAGAGAATGACATTTCCTTAATTGGAGTTCAAAATTAGTGTTTTCAGACATTAAATTGATAAAAAATATCCATGGGTAAAAAGTATTCTTACCTCATAAGTCATACAGAAAAGGTGGTGGGCTAGATTTGGCCTACAGAATATAGTTTGCTATTTCTCTCTTAGAGTAACCTAAAATGCTATAGGTGCTTCCAAGTTTTCTTTGCAATTTCAGTCTCTGAGAAAAACAATATTACTGGGGCTTCTGTCCTGATTGATCAGATCTTTATAGAATCAGTTTCTTTTTTCTTATTTCTGTAGATGTTAAATCATTATACTGTTCCCTCAGTGAGCACACATTTCTCCTGTCCTCTTAGAGTATGGATTCTGTTTTGTTCTTCAATAATGAATTCAAAGTTTTTTGGCAAACACAGTACTGCTATTAACCTACGTCCCCTTGTGATTTGTATATGCCAACAATAGCAAAATAGTCGGTGTGCAAATGTTTTGCTTTTTAAAGCTATCTTCTGTCTTCTAAGTATCTGTATACAATAAAGGGTAAATTATACTTACTGTTTCTACATATGATCCATGGAAATTTTTAAAATTTGCTCATTTATATGATTAGTACAGCAGAAAACAGTATTTGTAAATTACATCTCTGTCATACCATTTGCAAACTTAAAGCAAGAGAAAATTATTAACACATAAAGATCTGCTCATAGTTGTTGAGAGCCACAGCCGAAGGGGCCCCAGCAAACTTCCAGCTGCCAGCTGATGATTGGCTCACAGCAGCCCCAGGAACTTCTAGCTGCCAACTGATTGGCTCCTCTGCGGTGATGCTCATTGGGCTGTTTCCCCGCCCTTTCAGACCATGGAGCTGCTCATTGGGGGACTTTTTTTGGCTCCGCCCATAGACCCAGCCAATTGGCCTCAAGAGCAGGAGGAGTGGGGGAGGTTGAGAGGCTTGTGGGAAGCCGGTGGTGGCAGTTGTGCTCTAAAGGTTTTCCTGAGGAGCTGTTTTGTTTGGCGCGTGTGGTTCTAAAAATAAAGTTCATTTCTTTAAAAAAAAAAAGCGGAAGGGGCGGAGCTAAGGCAGCTGGCAGCTGTGGAGGCAGTGGTGGCGGCTCTGGAGGCCCGGGTCTGGGTCCTGGCTTTGGCCCCAGCCCCACCATGGTGACCGTCGCTGAGCTCCTGGCCACTCTTCTGGCCACGGCCTCAGGCTACTTCGTCAGCATCAACGCGCACCGGAGGAGTGCTTCCCTGTGCGGGCCATCAAATGCCGCAGTCTGGCTGGGCACAATTCAGGAGCCACTTGTCAAAAGAAATGAATTTTATTTTTAGAACCACACACGCCAAACACATAATGAGACAAGGATATTCAGTTTGTATAGATTTATCTGAAATGCTTCAGGTTTTAGGTTTTTCCAGATTGTGGAATATTCAAAGGTAATTTTATACAGTATTTTTAGTGTGTTTATGTTTTGACTATGACCTATCATGTGGGGTTTATGTGTAAAATTTTCCACTTTGGTGTCGTGTTCGTGCTCAAAAAGTCTCAGATTTTAGAGATTTTGGATTTTGGGTTTTCAGATTTAGGATGCTCAACCTATATTACTTTTTATCCTTTACATTTAGAGAATGGGACATTATAGAAACTGAAGAGCATTATAAGAGCCGATGGAGATCTATTAGGATTCTGTATCTTACTATGTTTCTCAGCAGTGTAGGTAAGTATTAGACATTATAAAAAATTTAAGAAATTCAAAATTAATTTTTACCTCATTTAAAATTACCTGTTAGGGTGTGAAAAATACATAACATAAAAATTATCATCTTACCCTATCTGAATTCAGTGGTTTAAGCATATCTTATTCATATTGTTATGTAACCAATCTCTAAAATATACTCATCTTATAAAATTGAAACTTTATACTTGTTAAATAACTCCCACTTGAACTCCTGGGCTCAAATCGTTCTCCCACCCAACCTCCCACCCTCCTGAAAAGCTGCGACTACGTGAATGAAGTGTCATTAAATTTTGATGTAGTTAGTTTAACTGTTTTTTTTAAATTTATGTTGTTGTTATCTTTGAGCCTTAATTTAGTTTTCTCATTGCCATAACATACAAATAGTAAAGTATGAGAATATTGATTGGTGTTGCTTAATGAATTTTAATGTAGTATCATTATTTATAAATATATAGTTACTTAAAAGTAAAATTTTATAAGGAAATCTTTTCAGAATATCAATATCTGTAACCATATTAAAAATAAGAGGGCTGATACATACACCTGTAATCCCAGTGACTCAAGAGGCTGAGATAGCAGGATCACAAGTTCGAGGCCAGCCTGGGCAACTAAGCAAGATCTGGTCTCAAAATAAAAATAAAGGGCTGGGGATGTAGCTCAGTGGTAGAACACCCCTGGGTTTAATTCCCAGTACTGGGGAATTAAGGATGAGGAAACATAAGAATTACCAATATTGTGAAATGTTTTAGAGAACTAACTTTTTTCCAAGTTTAGATTCTTTAAATTTGTAGGCATTGATTTTTACAAGTGGTTTCTTTTAGAAGATAAATTTAATGTAGGTCATTCTAGTAGACTTTTTTTTTTTTTTTTTTTTTTGTATATTCCTGTTTTTTTCTCACCTGCCAGTCCTATGCATGATTCAGCATTGGATAATAATACTTTTTATTTATTTACCTTTGGTACTTGGAATTTAACCCCAGGGGTCAATTTAACCCTCATCCTGAGACCTTTTATTTATTTATTTATTTAGAGACAGGGTTTCACTGAATTGTTAAAGTTCTTGCTAAGTTGCCAAGGCTGTCCTCAAACTTGCCATCCTCCTGCCTCAGCTTCCTGAGTCTCTGGGATTGCAGGCTTGCACTACTCGCCTACCCAATGTGTACTTTAAATGGGTGAATTGTATAGTATGTGAATTATATCTCAGTTAAACTTTTTTACAAATAGGCTTTCTAGAATTTCTGATTGATATGGTTAACCTTTAAAATTGACAAATAAGGCTGTGGTTATAACTCAGTGGTGGAGTACTTGTGTGAGTCCCTGGATTTGATCTCTAGCAACACACACACATATACAGAGAGAGAAACAAACAAGTAAAATTGATAAATAGCATTGGCATTTTATCACTGAAGTTCTTAAGCAGTAAAGGCTTGTAGTGATAGTGAATTTTTAAAAGATATGTACATTATGAATAATCTTGGTTCTTTATATCCAGTACTCCCTGTATGTGACCATTTTCCTTTTTCCTAGTCTTCCCTTACAGTGAATTCTCTATCCCAAAGAACACAGGCTAAAAGCCTGCCACTTCCTGTCTAACAATGTGGCCTTTCCTCTATTTATGTCTGCTATAAACACTTAAAGCTTTTAGTAATGTCCATTTAGAGATGAGACTACATGAGGGAGGAGAAATAGGTTCTCTGCTTTTATTGTCTTAATTATGGGCATGTACTATGATTCTGTTTTTTTTCAGTCTTTAGTATTCATTTTCCTTTCAATAATTAAAAATGACACTTTTTGATAAATTATGCATTTGTGTGTACAAATTTATAGGTTTAGAATGATACTTTAAAATCCATGCTGTAATTCCAAAAATTATATCTGTAATAGTGATTAAATTGTTATAATTGTAAATAACCAGGTTTGCCTCTTTACAGGGTTTTCTATTGTGATAATGTCAATATGGCCATATCTCCAAAAGGTTTGTACATTTCTATCTGTTCTTTTCATAAGTAACTGTAGTCGTAGTAAGTTTTAAGTAGCTGAACATTTTCTAGAGGAGCTCTTTAGTATTCTGTAGTTTAATCTCTACTAGAATAACTTTAGAACATAGTTCCTCAAAAGAGCCTTGTAAGTAAAGTAACAGAATATGTTTTGGGCAAACCAGAACACATTTGGAGTAAAATGGATGCTATACTAAGAAGACAGGATTATAGCTGGACATAGTCTTAATCCACAAAATATACAGATGATATTCCTGAGGGATAATTTCATATTTTTCCCTTGGAATTAATCTGGATTGTTGGGCAACATTATGAATAGAATAGATAATATGCAGTATTCCCTTGGTTTTCTTGGGATATTGATATCTAGGACTTCCTACCCCAGGATACAAAAATTTATGGCTGCTCAAATCCCTTAAGTAAAATGATTTATTTAAGTAAAATTTACATGGAATCTCTTCACATTCTCCAGAGACTTTATTTATTCCTAGATTATATCTAATAAAGTGTAAATGCTATGTAAATGTTTGTTAAACTCTATTATTTTTATGTGTAATAGATTTTGTTATTAATTTATAAAGCATCAACCGATGTGATTCTGCATTCTGTATACGGGGTAAAAATGGGAGTTCATAACCCACTTGAATCAAATGTATGAAATATGATATGTCAAGAACTATTTAATGTTTTGAACAACCAATAATAAAAATTAAAAAAAAATTTATAAAGCATCATATTAAAAATAAACATAGAGGGCTGGGGTTGTGGCTCAGTGCAGAGCGCTTGCCTGGCATGTGTGAGGCACTGGGTTCGATTCTCAGTGCCACATATCAATAAATAAAATAAAGGTCCATTGACAACTACAAAAATATTTAAAAAATAAACATAGAAAACTTGAGAAGGTTAAATTCTATTATTTAGAGAATAATAACAAGGGGAAAAAGTCTATGCTTATTCAGTATACTTTTCAGTGAGACCCTGTCTCAAAATAAAAAATGGGTCTGGGAAGGTAGCTCAAAGGTAAAGCACCTGGGTTGAATCCCTACCTAGTATGACCACCACCACCACGCCCCCCCCCCAAAAAAAAAAAAAAAGGAGAGAGAGAGAGAGAGAATATGATTTATCATGTGTTCCTGGTGGGAATGCAAAATGGTACAGCCACTTGGGAGTTTCTTAAAAAAACCTAAATATAGTTTTAGTGTAGCATCTAGCAGTTATGCTTCCAGATATTTAACTAACTGATTTGAAAATTTATGTCCACACAAAAATCTGCATACTAATGTTTATAGTAACTTTAATTATAATTGCCAAAAGCTGAAGTATACAACAGATACTTAAAGCAATGAGTAGAGAAGCAACATGTGGTACATTTGTATAATAGAATGCTATTCCATTGTACGGTGGTGTGTACCATTGAAGGATATCATAAAAAGGCTCATAACGCTGTTCTAATCATGAGGAAAACATCAGACAAATCAGTCATAAAAAATAAGGAGAGTCTGAGAAACTGTCACAGCTCAGAGGAATCTAAAAAAAAACATGAGGACTTGGGGCTAGGGTTGTGGCTCAGTGGTAGAGTGCTTGCCTAGATGTGTGAGGCCCTGAGTTCAATCCTCAGCGCCACATAAAAATAAATAAATAAAATAAAAAGGTATTGTGTCTAATTACAACTAAAAAATAAATATATATTTAAAAAACCATGAGGACTAAATATAATGTGGTATCCGGGTGAGATCTTAGAACAGAAAAAGGTCATTAGGTAAGATCTGGGAAAATTTGAATAAAGCACAGACTTTCATTAATACTAATTATCAGTATTGGTTCATAATCTGTGACAAATGTAGCATACATTTCGTTTGTAGTATTAGGAATTGAACCAGGGGCCTTGCATGTACTTGCAAGCCCTCTACCACTGACCCATATCCTCAGATCCTTGGAAGTTAATTTTAAAAGTTATGTTATATAAAAAAAATTATTATCATGACACAAAGCATTCTTTCCATATTGGCAGAGTCATTGGAATTTAAACAGGATATTTAACAAATTAGAAGCAACTGTTTCTTTGCTAAAATTACATTTCTTTTATATAGTCTTTTTTTTTAATTGTAGATGGACAAATACCTTTATTTTATTTACTTTTTTTGTGGTGCTGAGGGTTAAACCCAGGGCCTCACACATGCCAGGCAAATGTTTTACCACTGAGCTACAACCCCAGTCCCTTATCTAGTCTTTTTAACCTGCAAAAGTCTCAAAGGAAGATTGTTTGTAATGATTCTGCATGTTCTGCATAATAAGTTGAATTTTGAAAAGTTACAAGTCTTTCTGTAGACATTTGACAGCTTTTAAATGTAAATTTATTGAGTTTGTGAGCTGATAACTAGTCCTTTGGCAATACAAATGTAACTTCTGCCCAAAACTGTATCAATTTAATCAAGAAATTTCATAATGATATTGAGAATTTCCTGTGTACCAGGTATAATACTAAGCCTTTTTTAAATTAATTTTTAAAATTTATGTATGACATCGGAATGCATTATAATTCTTATTACACATATAGAGCACCTTTTTTCATATCTCTGGTTGTATACAAAATATATTCACACCAATTTGTGTCTTTATATATGTGCTTTGGGTAATAAGTCCATCACATTTCACCATCATTTCTAACCCCATATCCCCTCCCCACCCCTCTGCCCTATCTAGAGTTTGTCTATTCCTCCCATGCTCTCCCTCCCTATCCCACTATGAATCAGCCTCCTTATATCAGAGAAAACATTCAGCATTTGGTTTTTTGGGATTGGCTAACTTCACTCAGTATTATCTTCTCTAAATCTATTTACCTGCAAATGCCATGATTTTATTCTCTCTTATTGCTGAGTAATATCCCATTGTGTACATATGCCATATTTTTTTTATCCATTCATCTATTGAAGGGCATCTAGGTGGGTTCCACAGTTTAGCTATTGTGAATTGTGCTGCTATAAACATTGATATGGCTGTGTCCATGTATTATGCTATTTTTAAGTCCTTTGGGTATAGACTGAGGAGAGGGATAGCTGGATCAAATGGTGGTTCCATTCCCAGTTTTCCAATAAATCTCCATACTGCTTTTCATATTGGCTGCACCAATTTGCAGCCCCACCAGCAGTCGCAAAAATTAAAATCAAGAATCAACAAATGGGATGGACTGAAACTAAAAAATTTCTTCTCAGCAAAAGAAACAATCAGTGATGTGAATAGAGAGCCTACATCTTCTGAGCAAATCTTTACCCCTCACACATCAGATAGAGCACTAATCTCTAGGATATATAAAGAACTAAAAAAGCTAAGCACCAAAAAACAAATAACCCAATCAGTAAGTAGGCCAAGTACCTGAACAGACACTTCTCAGAAGATGGTATACAGTCAGTCAACAAATATATGAATGTTCATCATCGCTAGCAATTAGAGAAATGCAAATCAAAACTACTCTAAGATATCATCTCACTCTAGTCAGAATGGCAGCTATTATGAAGACAAACAACAATAAGTGTTGGCGAGGATGTGGGGAAAAGGCACACTCATACAGTGTTGGTGGGGCTGCAAATTGGTGCAGCCAATCTGGAAAGTACTAAGATTTATCTACATCATCCTTGAACTTCAGAGCAACCCTGGGAGGTAGTTACTGTTAGTCCTATTTGACACGTGAAGAATTTGGGCTGAGAAGACAAGTTCTTTGTCCAAGGTGACACAGCTAGAAAATGGCAGACATTTTCTGAATTTCAGGATACTAATTATTTTATGATAGTATGTTGCATGATATCTTGCTTTTAAGATAGTGTGTGCAAAATATTATCTAGCTTATCATCTGTCAGAAAGATAAAAGCTAGGCTAAACTTTTCTCCCACAAAACAAATAAAGAAAAAGCAGCAAATTTTCCAAAAGAATTTGGTTCTATTCTGAATATGTGTCTCCTGGCCCCTGGTGACAGACAGGCATCAATGAAGTGTTGCCCAAAGGTGGGGATGACCTCTAGGAAGACACATTCTTAGAACACAAAGTATGAATTACAGTGATAGCTTATTTCATTGTGTCAGGGAGTTGATGAGTTATGATAATATAGCATGATAATAAAACTGGCATATTATTAAAAGAAAACACTAAGAAATATTTGTCCTTATATTGTATAGGTAAGTCACCAAGTGCATGTAATATAGTGACCTGCTCCTAAGCACTGTACATATGTTGGCTCAAATAATTTTTATAAAAACTCTGGAGGAGGTTATCCCCACCTGACTGATACAGAATTAAAGTGACTAGGCTTGGTGGTGCCCACATGTAATCCCAGACAGGCGCTGGAGGTGAAGGCAGGAGGATCACAAGTTCAAAGCCAGCCTCAGCAATTTAGTGAAGCCCTAAGCAACTTAGCAAGACCCTCGCACAAAATTAAAACTAAAAAATGGGCTGAAGTGCCGCAGTCTGGCTAGGCACAATTCAGGAGCCACTAGTCAAAAGACACGAACTTTATTTTTAGAACCCACACTGGCCAAACAAAACAGCTCCTCAGGAAAAACCTTCAGAGCCCATCTGCCACCACCGGCTTCCCACAAGCCTCTCCACCTCCCACACTCCTCCTCTTCTTGAGGCTGATTGGCTGGGTCGTGTGGGCGGAGCCAAAAAATTCCCCCAATGAGCAGCTCCATGGTCTGAAAGGGCAGGGAAACAGCCCAATGAGCATCACTGCAGAGGAGCCAATCAGTTGGCAGCTAGAAGTTTGCTGGGGCTGCTGTGAGCCAATCATCAGCTGGCAGCTGGAAGTTTGCTGGCAGCTGGAAGTTTGCTGGGGCCCTTTCAGCTGTGGCTCTCAACACTGAAGATATGACTTAGTGGTTAAATGCCTCTGGGTTTAATGCCTGGTATGAAGACAAAAACAAACAAAAAATCCAAATATATTATATTATAATATAAATAATAAAGCATATTATTTATTTTCTCAGCTACTCAGGATTTTTCAAATGGAGCTAAGTAGAACCTAGTTGGGACATTCCTTAATGGTAGGGACTGTGTTTATTTTTTGTATCCCTATTGCCTGTCATAAGTTTTTGATATAGAGTTTATGTTACATTTAAGCAATTATCTCACGATAATAGGTGAGGAGCTTTGAAACACACACATTCATATCTAAGTTTTCCTAGTAAAGCATTAACATTGCTAGAACTTTGACTTTGTCAGTACTGTTGCATTTTAGAGAACAGTGTTTTGAACTTCAGTACCCAACACTTTGGGAGTTTATTTTTATTTAATTTTTTTTTTTTTTGGACTGGGGATTGAACCCAAGGCACTTTACCCTTGAGTTACATTCCCAGTTCTTTTTATTTCTTATGTTGAGACATGATCTTACTAAGTTGCTGAGGCTGCTGCATATTTGTGATCCTTCAGCCTCTGGAGTACTTGGGATTATAGACATGTACCATCACACCTAGCTCTTGATTTTTAAGTTGATTTTCTATATTTATTTAAATTCATTTTATAAAGTTTAATGGTTCTTGTTTCCCCCAAGTGACTGTTTATGTTGATTTGTTTCACAGTCCCTTTTCTAAACGAAAGTTTTCTATTTTTCTGAAAGTGTTGTATTTTCTGAGTTTTAGTCATTTGGTTCTCTCTTCACTTTTCATGATAGTAAACCCTCCTTAGGTCTAGGGATGTAAGTCATCGATAGAATATGTGCCTAGCATGCAAAAGACCCTGAGTTCAATTCCTAGTAGCATCAAAACCAAAACCAAAACTAAACCTTCTTTAAGTAGCAGAATGGACCCTGTATGTTGAAAGGAAGAATTAGTAATTCTTTTAATAAGAGAATTGTCAGCTTTTGTGTTTTACCCATCTGACCATTATGCCCAGTGTAAAAAATAATAGTAATAGATTTACCACACTAATGTCTGCTCATGGGATAGCATAAATATAAAAAATTGTATTTATAAGAATTAAGGAATACCTCATTATTTTTATGAAGTTATTATTTTTATATGTATATATAAAACATATATAAAGTATAATTATCTTTTCAACAAGATTTTTATGCACCACTTATTTCCATAAAAATTAAGCAAAAAATGAAGCTCCCTTAATTATGTTTTCCCTGTATACAGTGTGAGAAATAGAAAGTCTGGTGGTGCATTTTCAGAATATAGTATTCAGCCTTCATTGGATCCAATTGTAGCCACTTCAATTATAGTCTTTCCCTTTTGCTCTCCCTAATTTTAAAATAAACCAATAGTGTAGATTGTATCCCAAGTCTTCCAATCAGAATGCAGGTAGTGCTGTCTGAGGTATATGAACGGGCAGACTGCCCACCTAGGCGTCCTTGCTGGCCAGGTTCCTTAGCTTGCTTCTCTGTCAGAAGTACAGTTTGCCTTGTCCACTTGCTTTTGATTTCTGGTGGCACCTCATTGTTTCTAACACAGTGAATTGTTAGCACATTTAATTGTAATGTCAGAAGTTTGAATTCTTTCCTGTAATAGAGTTCAGAACCTCTATGTTAGAATTATTTCTGTTTTTTAATAGAAAGACTTACATGGTCAGACAAATGTATTTAAACTTTACCTTTCTTGGGTAAACAATTCTTAAAGCATTGTGTTTATTTTTATTTTTTTTTTTGCAGATTGATCAGACAGCTGATGCAAGTTTTTTGGGCTGGGTTATTGCTTCGTTTAGTATTGGTCAAATGGTAGCTTCACCTATATTTGGTTTATGGTCTAACCATAGACCACGGAAAGAACCTCTCGTCATCTCCATCTTTATTTCAGTGGCAGCCAACTGCCTCTATGCATATGTCCACGTTCCAGCTTCTCATAATAAATACTACATGTTGGCCGCTCGTGGATTGGTGGGATTTGGAGCAGGTAATATGTTTGTATGTATATGTCTGATTGTGTCAACTTCACATTCATCCTAATGTTTATGCCCTCTTGCCTGGCTTTATTTCTTCTTAGTCTAGTATCTCACAATTGGGCACAGACATCTTTTCTTACAAAGAGGCAAATATGTTTTCCTGTCACTTTGCCTTGCTCATTGTGTTTCATTACCTGTAGGTTTTCTCCTTTGTTCCCATCATTATTCTTCAAGATGCAGATTAATTTCTAAATCTTACGTGAAGCCCTCCCACACCACTCTATCCCTCGATCTTCCTTTTCTCTGATCTCTCTCTGGGACTTTCTTATAGTCTTGCATGGTTTAATCCTTTCTTGCTAGTCAGATGGTAAGCTCTTTGCAATTAGAGATAGTTATGACACTTTTTAATCTTCTCTGGCTCCTAGCAGAGTCTCTTGAACATAGTAAGTGCTCAGAAAAAGTTTTTTGGGTTTTGAGAATTGTATCCAGGGTTGCTCTATCACTGTGCTATATCCCCAGTCCCTCTTATATTTTGTATTTTGAGACAGGGTCTTGGTAAGTTGCCCAGGCTGGCCTGGAACTTGGTGATACTCCTGTATTAATCTCCTAAGCATCTGGGATTACAGGCATGCCCTACCACACCTGGCTCAATAAAACTCTTGAGGTAAATTGTTATTGGCTTTTTCCCCCGTTTCATATATTTCAGGTCTATGCATGCAGAGTTTGTGACTTTCCTTTAAAAATAGTTGTAAGCCTGGTATGGTGGTGCATGTCTATAGTTCCAGCTACTTGTGAGGCTAAGGTAAGAGGTCAAGGGCAGTCTGAACAACTGAGCAACTTTCTGTCTCAAAATAGATGCAAATAAAAAATGGTAGTATGCCATTCACTCATAGTTTTCTGAGTGCTTAATGGAGAAAGTTTGATATTTTTATAATGCCATTTTTCTATCCAAAACTGTTTTAATATTACTAAAAATTCTGTTTTCCATTAATTCATGCATTTGTTCAATAAACATTTCTTAAATGGTTTGTATGATCATAAAGAGGAAGCAGTGACTATAATGTTGACCAACATTTCTTTTTTTGCGTAGAGCCAAATTAAGTGCCATGTTATAAATTGAAGGATATTCTCTTTTATTGTGGTTTATTGTGTCTTTTCTTAGGAAATGTTGCAGTGGTTAGATCATATATTGCTGGTGCTACTTCCCTTCAGGAAAGAACAAGTTCTATGGCCAATACAAGCACGTGTCAAGCATTAGGATTTATTCTAGGTCCAGGTAGGTGCTCTTCACTTGTCATGATTTGAATTTGAATTGGGGAAACCCTTGTGTTTTAAAGATACATATAATCCAGTATAAAACCTCCTGGCTGATGGGCAAAATGAGGGAAACTAAATTTTTATTTTTACTTAATTTTTTGCAGTGCTGGGGATTGAACCAAAGGGTTTTTGTGTGCTAGGCAAGTGATCTGGCAGTGAGGCAAGGCTCATTTTACCTTGACACCAGTTCTCTCAAGTTAAATGCTATTTGTCCCACTTTACAGATGAGGATGCTAAAAGCAGAGAGAGCCTAAGAAAATTGGTTACCCAGATAGTAAATGGGAAATTCAGGTTCGGACCTAACTCTGACTCTTGTCAACTAATCAGTTTGATCTGACATCTCTGCAAGAGTTTATTTTTCCATTTATTGGAAACAATTCTTTTTACTAAAGTATTTGAGGAAAGTTATAAGATTCTTTACCCTTTAACCCTTTGCCCATAGTTTTAAGACTTTTCTACGGCTGAAGAAAATGAAAATGTGTTTCGTTTTGTGGATTTTTGGGGGATAGGGTGGGGCATTGGGATTGAACTCAGGTTGCTTAACCACTGAGCCACATCCACAGCCCTTTTTATTTTTTATTTTGAGACAGGGTCTCGAAAAGTTGATTAGGGCCTTGCTAAGTTGCTGAGCCTGGCCTTGAACTTGTGATCCTCCTGCCTCAAACTCCGGAGTTTTTGGGATTATAGGTGTGCACTCTCATGCCCGGTTGAAAGTGTTTACTATTTCTTCCAAAGCCTCTATCCTTTTGCTAAGTGTAAAAAAAAATTAATATGATTTTAATAATTCCCCAAGGCAAATTCATTTGGCTGAGTAGAGAAATTAGTCATTTTTTTCCAGTGTGTTTGAAATCAACTTTATTCAGAAATAATGTACATAGAATAAAATGTACCCAATTAGAAGTATACTTTGATATTTTGACAAATATATGAATTATGTCGTTTCAATCAAAATATAAAGCATTGATTATCTCAGAAGTTTGCTGTACACGATTTTATTTTCAACTATTCCACTTTCCCTGTCATTATAATTTATTTTCTCCCATTCTAGAATTTCATATACTTGGAAATATGTGGTATGATTCTTTATTTGGGACTGGTTTCTTTTGTTATTATGTTGTTTTGGTTGTTGATTATTTCATGTGTATTATTTCATATATTTCATGTTAAATATCTATGATTTTTTAAAAATGTGTTTCCCTGTATGTAATATGTCTTTGTTTCTTTGGCTGATTTTTGTTGTTGTTGTTTTAGTACCTTTTCTTTATTACTGCTTTTCAGAAATTTCATATGATATGCTTTTTAAAATTTTTTTGTTGTTGTTTATTGGGACTTTTTAAAAATTTCTTACATACATGACAATAGTGGAATGCATTTCATTCATAATTATCCATTCACAGCACAATTTTTCATAACTCTGTATATAAAGTATGTTCATGCCAAATTATGCCATTATACATGAGCTCTCTTTTTTTTTTGTATTACAATTCTTAATATATCTTTATACCAAAATTTATCATATCTCTGTTTGTATATAAGGTATGTTGACACCAAATTCACATCTTCATGCATGTATTTTGTATAATGATTACCGTCATTTTTAATGTCCAGAAAATATTGAAAATCCAGATACTTGGTCTATGCTTTGGCTGTTGATTACATTTATGAATATTATCAGTTTTGATCTAACTCAGTTTACTTCATCATTAGCACCTCACCCCCACCCTCAGTTCCCATTACTTCCTTTTCTTGAGCCAAAAATAGCTCAACAGAATAGGGTCTAATTCATAGGTTTATCCGAATCCTAATATTTTGGTTTAATATTCTGGAACAAATATAAGCACAAATGTAGACGGGTTGAACCTTAAGGCTATACTGTAAAGTACACGAGGACATAGCCTGGGTCTTCTTATTTTTCACTGTGCCTCCTCATTATTAGCACAATACCTTGTGTAGATAGAATATTGTTGACCACCTTCAAAGTTTTGAAAGATTATCTCATTTAAACAGTTTGTGTTATAGATAAGTAAATGGAAGCCTGAAGAGATTTGATGGCTTCTTCAGTAGTAAGCACTCAACAAGCGGTGCATTTACTGAATGCTTGCTATGGTCTGGGCACTGTTCTTTAGGTACAGCATCTCACTTCCTCCTCACCCTAAGGTTATATGCTAGTGATTAACAGAGCCTCATATAGAATTCAGACAGGAAAGCAAACCACAGTACTGTTGATGTCCAGTTTTGCCACAGATCAAATTTTAAATTATATCAAATATATATAATTTGGATATAAAAATAGTGATATTTAAAATATTTGACCTAAAATATGATGTTTTCTTTGTTATAATGAAACTGATTAAACTTTTATAATTTATTTATTGAAGAAACTGTATAACTTAAATTTCCAATTGGAATTTTTTTTGAGAAAAGAAGATCCTGGGGCTGGGGTGTGGCTCCATGGTAGAGCATGTGCTCTGCATCCTTGAAATGCTGGGGTTCATGCCTAGCACTCCTCCCCACTCCTCCACCCTATACCTCCAAAAACAAAAAGCAAAAAAAGGAGATATTGACAAGTAACTTAGATATAGTCCTTTGTGGATGCACATACGTCAGTTTCTCTCACTCTTTTATTATTGTCTCCTTAAGGAGTCTTTTCAGACATTTTTTTTCCGAGTTACTCCACCCCCATGAAATTTCAATGCCACATCTCTTCATCTATTTTTATGTGCTTTACAATAGAAGAAGGGAATTGTTGTTGCCACCCCGCAATAAGAACCAATTTTCTTGCTGCTGTGGGGAATGCGTGATGTAGATGGATGATTCCTTAATGTGACTTCCATTCTGAGACAAATGTCTTACTTTTTTTGAAGCCTGTGCCTCCCATATAATAATTCATTTGTGTACATTTTATTTTAATAAGTTTTTCAGACTTGTTTTGCTCTAATTGGAGAAAAGGGCGTGACATGGGATATGATTAAGCTACAGATAGACATGTATACAGCACCAGCTTTACTTAATGCCTTCGTTGGAGTTTTAAACATTATTCTGATCATCACTGTGTTAAGGTAATTAGAGATGATGATATAAATTTTCATAGATATAAATTTTAATAAGATTTGTCATTTTTGGTAGAAAATTATCCCTATGTAGTCTTTGTTTTTGATATTTATTATAGTTGTGTTCACATTCTTTGATCAGTTAAAGTATGTAGTGATGGCAACTATAATAGTAGACAACTTGATAAATGAGCACAGATTATGAAGATCTTTGAATATTCAAGATTTGATCTTTTTAAAAATTTAATCTTATTTGTTTTCAAGATTTGGTCCTATTGACTACGTGTTTCTAAGTAAGGGAATGTCACTGAAGCAGCATTTTAAGTAGATGAATGGATAAGTGTCTTAAATTTACAAGTTGCTTGGAATGTATGTCTCTTATATTAGAGATAATTTTAGAAAATTACAGATGTTTTATTAACTTTGTTTCTTTAGAATGCTTTATTCAATTGTCCAAAAGCGTTTGTATCTAATGTTTCAGATCACTGAAAATTTAAAATACTGACTAAAGTAGATCACATATGCTTTTGGATGCATTGGGTATTTTTTTTCATTTTATGGTTAGTATGATATGAATTATAACTTCTGTCTTTTTAAGTTTATTGGTTGTATTCATCAGTAGTAATTTCATTACTCAGAAGTCATTAAGGAAACTATATCAGAATGTAAAAAAATAGAAAACTAGAATTAAATCTGAACTGTTTCTGTATTATATTAATCATTTTCAAAATACAGTATTTACATTTTTCTTTTTAAGAGAACATCGAGTGGATGACTCAGGACGACAGTGTAAAAATATTAATTTTGAAGAAGGTACTGTTCACCTATTTGAGTAAATTACTTTGGCATTATCAAAGTGTTTCTAATGATTGTTTGTTGTTTGCCTGGATTATTCTTCTGAGGACAGTATAATGGGTGTTTGGGAAAAAGCTTCAAAACTGAAAGGTACCTAAATTGATTTTTTTTAAAAGAAATTTTCCCATATCAGTTATTTGACTCTCTCATGTTGGCTTATTATGAGTTAAAACCATTGCTAAGCCAGGCACCATGGCGCACGCCTGTAATCTCAGTGGCTGGGGAGGCTGAGGCAGGAGGATCGAGAGTTCAAAGCCAGCCTCATCAATAGTGAGATGCTAAGCAACTCAGTAAGACTCTGTCTCTAAATAAAATACAAAATAAAGTTGGGGATGTGGCTCAGTGGTTGAGTGCCCCTGAGTTTAATCCCCAGTTCCCGCACCTCCAAAAAAAAATTGCTAAGAATTATTTCGTGTTATTTTCGAACAATCAGTTTTCTAAAACTGTGCCTTTCTGTTTCAAGTAATTCTTTATTGCCTTATGGTTTCTCTTTATTGCCATATGGTTTCTCTTTTTTTTTCATTCTTTTATTATACTTTGTAAATGTACATTTTTCATCCTTTAGATCTTTCTTTGTCTCATAAATAATGTCCAACCTAGGAAGTGGATATATATTACCAAACACACTATTATTTAAGTGCTAACTGTCCTTGTTGGGGATTGTCTTTCCATGTTAAACTGTAGCCTGGTCCCTACCCTCAGTGAATTTTCAAAGCTATGGAAAAGACCCGGTGTTAATTTGCCAAGCACTTTCATATAAAATTGTTTTTAAATTTTAGAACATGTTTAGATAAAATGTTCATAATCAATTTTAAAATATTCTAGTTTATAGAGGTTTATCCTGGGATGATAATTTCCACTTACATAGAATTCAAAATCAATATATTAATGTAGTCTTTCCTCAAAATTCTTTTTTTTTCTTGTTTTTTTATTTATTAATGAATTGGGGGTTAAACCCAGGGGTGCTTAACCACTGAGCCACATCCCCAGCTCTTTGTATTTTTTAAGACAGTGTAAATTCTAGTCTGGCTTGGGGCAGTGCTGATAGTTGATTTGAAGAAGTCAAGACTGCCTTCTAGGTAGTGATTGAAAATCAAGGAGGTCTATCCAAAACAGTACAAGGGATGTGGGGAATATACCTCAGGAGTAGAGTGCTTGTCTAGCATGTGTGAGGATCTGGGTTCCATCCCCAGCACTACCAAAAAAATAATAATCAAAACAGTATTTGGGCCCCAAGGACCTTGAAGAAGATCTAAACAAGGGGCTGGGATTGTGGCTCAGCGGTAGAGCACTTGCCTAGCATATGCGAGGCCCTGGGTTCAATCCTCAGCACCACATAAAAATAGATAGATAAAAATAAGATATTGTGTCCAACTACAACTTAAAGGGGAAAAAAAAAAAGATCTAAACAAAGGTGACCTGTTCTCTCTGCATGGTTAGAAGAAAGGAAGGTCTCAAGCTAGATATCTCAAGTTGCTAATTCCGCCCAAGTCTAGTAGACTATTTCCAGATCTACTTTTTATTGGAGGAAGATATCCTTCTCTCGCATGCTGAGGTAGAAAGGCAGATTCCATCATTAAAAATGATAGAAACTTTACTGTCATAGGAGAGTTGTACCAACCCCTTCCTGCGACTACATGCACACTTAAAAATAATGTACATAAGTGACACATTTTGACATACTCACATGGCTTATGCTGGGTACATGGATGAATTGCAAAATGGCATAATGGGTTTACATGTATGGATGTAAATGGGGCATACATCACAGTGACATTGGGAATAGCTCAAGTTAAGTGTGCAGTTTAACTACACGGTTCAAGATGAGAACTCATTACACTCACTTTGCCTTCCCACTTAATTAAAAAAACCCATCAAATACTAGTTATTTCTCTGTAAGATATGAGTAACAAGGATTTTTTTTTTAAATGGCAGTGTTTTAAAATGGCATAAGAATTTTTATTAATACTGATTTCATGTAACATTGAAATTAAAAATACATATCTATTTAAGTGAATCGTAGACTGGGGACTGATTTAGTAAAACAATTTTAATTCTTCATGAAATCATTTTAAATTTCAGATTTAGTAAGATAGAAAAAATCAGCAATTGAAATTTAAAGCAAATTTAAATAAATACATTCTTACAGAATTCTATATCATTTTATTACCAAATTCTGTAAAATACATACATTTTGATTAGAGATACCAAACAGAATGTTCCCTGAAGATAGAAAATTGAAGTATATTGCCAGGGGTTCGAGGCAGAAGTGCCTGCCTCACGTGTATGGGGCCCTAGTTTGTTTGATCACCAACACACAAAAAAAATTGAAATATTTTTCCTGTTGGGGGTTCACTTTACTTTTTTTTTTTTTAAGTTGTCAATGGACCTATATTTTTATTTATTTGTATGTGGTGCTGAGACTATCCGAGTGCCTCACATGCTAGGCAAGGGCTCTACCACCAAGACACAACCCCAGCTCTCACTTTACTTTTGTGTAGTACCATTTAAAAATTTAAGTATGATTTAACCATTATTCCTGGACAGGTACTGTGATGTACATCTGTAATCCCAGGACCTGTAGAAACTGAGGCAGGATAGTTGTAAATTTAAGGCCAGCCTTGGTAAGGTAGTGAGAGCCTGCCTCGGAATGAAAAATAAAAAGGACTCGGGATGTAGCTTAGTGAGTATTATGGTGCCCAGTACTGCAGGAAAAAATATTTGTGTCGTAGAAATCCTGTTACTTTTAAACTTCTTTGAAGCCTAAAAATAATATTTATTTATAGAATTAATTATATGTAACACATTATTTTAGTATATATATATATATAGGTAATCTAATTTTTTTCTTATTTACCTATAGCAAGAATAGATGAAGTTCAGGATTCCCAAGGAAATATTGATCAAGTTGCTGTTGTGGCTACCAATGTTCTGTTTTTTGTGATTTTATTTATATTTGCCCTTTTTGAAACGTAAGTTTTATTCTGTCTTCATCTAAATCAGACTATTTATTAATTTGTATTTCTTAATGCAGTATTAATTAAACATACTGATATTATAAAATATCTAATGTAGGGCATATTTTTCTTATGATGTAAAAAGTATATATTAATTTTGTATCATGATTTAATTAACTTTAAGCTATATAGCTCTATATTTATGTATGCAGCGTTCAGTGTGGCAACTTTAGATGTATTTAATCCTTGATTATGAAAAAAGAAAAATTAGTATAAAATCTCCTGTAGGCTTCATTGACTTTAATTATCATATGGCCCTTTCATTTTAAAAATACTTTTCTGTTAGACTATAAAGATAGTACATTCTTGCTGGGCGCCGTGGCACATGCCTGTAATCCTAGCGGCTCTGGAGGCTGAGACAGGAGGATTACAAGTTCAAAGCCAGCCTCAGCAGTTTTTAGCGTTGTAGCATATATCAGAATTTCTTAACTTTTTAAAGCTGAGTAATATTCCATTGTAGGTATTGTTACATTTTATTTATCTGTTCATCTGCTGACACTTTGATTGTTTTACTTTTTGTATTACAAATAATGTTGCTATGAACATTGACGTATGAATATTTGTTTGACTCTTGGCTTTCAGTTCTTTAGGGTATAGTAGAGATTGAACTCAGGGGCGTGCTGTACCACTGAGCTACATCCCCACTCCACACACGCTGTTTTTCTTTTTTGGAGATAGTGTCTTGCTAAATTGCTAGGCTGGCCTCAATGTGTGATCCTCTTGCCTCAGCTTCTTGAGTTGCTGGGCTTACAGGCCGGTGCCATCACACCAGGCTTTCATGCTTAATTTTTTGGGAAACTACCAATCTGTTTTCTTTTTTTTTTTTTTTTAAAGAGAGAGGGGGAGAGAGAGAGAGAGAGAGAGAGAATTTTTTTAATATTTATTTTTCAGTTATCGGCGGACACATCATCTTTTTGTATGTGGTGCTGAGGATCGAACCCAGGCCGCACGCATGCCAGGCGAGCGCGCTACCGCTTGAGCCACATCCCCAGCCCAGACCAATCTGTTTTCTTTATCAACTCACATGATTTTAAAGCTTAAACTACACTTGTTCTTTTTAAAAACATTTTAAATATAAATGCCATTTTGTAGTCAGTTAACAGGAGGAGGGAAAATGTGGGAAAAGAAGCTTGGAAAGGAAGGAGACAATCATATAAAGGAAGAGAGAAATTCAGAGGTAGGGAGAAATCTGTATACTTAGGTAGGGATAAAAGAGACTGAGGAAGAGAAAAATAATCCAAAGGATTCTAATACTTATTAGCAACGTTTCACTGGAAATAAAGCAATTTATTTATTTTTTTTAGCAGTATAGTGTATTTTATAAAGATAATTAAAATAATAGGCATTATTTTATAAACAAATAAGAACAGTTCTGGGCAGCTTGCAGCGTATACAAATGACAACTTAAAAATTTACTTTTGCAGAGGTTCTTTAAGGAGGAACACTGGTCACCATATAGAAAGAACACCCTCAAGGGAGACCAGTCACTGGCAGGCCCGCCCTCCCAGACTCAAAGCTTCACTGAGAAGAGAGATCTGTTTAAACCAAAGAGTAATCATAATGATTTAGTTATGTTTGAATGATAGGGGTTATGATTGGTTTGGTTTAATTCCTTTTCCTGTTTTTTAGACTTTCTGCAGTACAGCTACAGCTATATTACTTATGTAATTAAAGTAAATATTAATAAATAGGGAAGCTTAGGTATGTAGCAACAAAATATGCTTAAGATGTGTTTATTCAATCTTGCTTATAACATAGGTAGGCCATTGTCATTGTTAAAAGGGATGCAAATACTTGAATGTGAAGGTATCATTAAAGCTTATACTTCATTTTAACAATTACTGTGATTTAAATAAAATAACAATGGTTTATTTTTTATTTTTCTTAGAATCCTTGCTCCATTGACAATGGACATGTATGCTTGGACTCAAGAACAAGCTGTATTGTATAATGGAATAATACTTGCTGCTCTTGGAGTTGAGGCAGTTGTTATTTTCATGGGGGTTAAATTACTTTCCAAAAAGTAAGTTTTGTCTGGTTTTGTTTCAAATCTAGTTTTTAAAAATCAAAACATGAAACATGGGCTGGGGTTGTGTCTCAGCGGTAGAGCGCTCACCTGGCATGTGCGAGGCCCTGGGTTCGATCCACAGCACCACATAAAAATAAATAAATAAAGATATTGTGTCCAACTAAAAAAAGAAAAAACATGAAACACAGCTAGCTAATAACAATGTCAGTGAATATGCTATAAAATTTTTCTCTCGTTTATGTATTAGTTTTAGTTTTGGAAATTTTTAAATAGATTTAAATTAGATTGTTAAGCATGATATTTCTGTGTTCTGGCATTTTTTAATACTGTTTTTATGTTTTTTATACTTTATTTGCTGAGGATCGAACCCAGGGCCTCGAACGTGCTAGGCAAGCGCTCCATCACTGATCCACAACCACAGCCCCTCTGGCCTATCTTTGGTGAAGCAAAATATTTTACCAAGCAAATAACTGTCTACTAATGTAGCTTTTGTGTGTTATGAAATAGTTTAAAAAGTATTTCTAAAAGTTTTATGTGTTTCATAAGACATTGTCCTGCCATATGTAATATGTTATATAACAGAAAAGATTTGGTGATTAAATTTGGAAAATTTTGGTTAAGATTAATGAACTAATTGATTTTAGAACATTTAAGTCTTTAGTATGTAAAGATCATATAATATGGCAAATACAGTTTGTAGCATTTCTCAAAACTACTATTTTTAAAAGAATTTCTTTATGAAAGTGTAACTATAAGGAGCACACTTTGGAGGAAGTTCAGTCACCAACTCTAATGCAGGATGTTAACTGACCAAATCAGTTCTAATGCTTGTTAAAATCAATCAACAGATATTGAATTGGTATGTAGGGTCAGATTGCAATGGAGGGTGCTATGGAGACAGAAATCTTGCTGCAAAAATAGAGCAGTGCTGTGTATATGAAATGTCCAGTTCTGTACCTTCAAAGAACTTGTGTTGGGGGCAGTAAACATGATGTGAAGGCAAGTCTTGGTGAGCACTGTGAAGAGTCTGGGAGTGGTCCAGGAAGCATGGCGGAGGAAGTCATATTCAGAAAGACTTCAGGGGCTGTGGTTGTGGCTCGGTGCTAGAGCATTTGTCTAGCATATGTGAGGCACTAGGTTTGATTCTAGGCACCACATAAAAATAAACAAAATAAAGTTATTGTGTCCATTAAAAAAAAAAAAAAGACTTTAGTGAAGTTGGAGATCAGCCATATACTCAGTCTTCTCTTTTCTGCGAAGACTGAGTTTTTGGGTTTTTAAGAAACAAGCAAAAAGGCCAGTTTGACCAAAGTAGAACTAGAGAAATGCCAAATGGTACAGAAGGTTTGAAAGCTGAGGAGCCTACTGGTTCTCTGAGGGTGATAGGATGCCTTCGGTTTTCAATTTTTTTTAAATGTTGTTAGTTTTGTTTGCTTTTGAAAGCTTCTGGTTTTGTTTATATATTTTACTCTTAATATGCAAAACTTCCACATACAGAGGTCTAGAGAGCATTATGTTCTGCACCTCTAGTATCCATTATCTAGCTCCAACAATTACATACACTGGGACAGTGTCATCTTTGTCTCCACCTACTACTCCACACTTTCTTTCCCCTGCATCTGGATTATTTTGAACCTGAAACCAGACATCATTTCATACTTTCCATAAATATTTCATTAACTCAAAGTTTAACATTGACACCATCATCACATCTAAAAAGTGAACAGTGATTTCTGAAAATTGTCACATATCTAGACAGAGTTTGTGTTTTCTTGACTATTTCACATGAATTTAGTTTGTTCCTCGGTTTGCTTTCTTGATTCAATCTCTTTCATTGACTGGTTTCTTCCCTCCCTTTGTCTTTCTCTTCTTCCCCCCTTACAAATTGAGGCCAGGATGTTTATGTTGTAGTTTCCGCTTTTTGGATCTTGCTAGTGTTTAAAATATCCCTTTGTTTACTATATTTTGAAAACTGATCTGTACTTAGATCTAAAAGTTTAAAGGGATTTGGGTTCCATTTTTTGGCAAGAAAATAAGTGGTGTGATATTCTTACCTGAGAAAAAATATAACGTGTCTTTTTTCTCTCCTTATGATGTAAGTCACGATCGATCATTTCCTGAATCCATCCAAGGGTCCTTTTTAAGTGCTGACAAGTTTGCCCTCCAGATCTGAGGCTCCCCATCCATAGACTTAACCAAACTCAGATGAAAATATTTGGGGGGAAAATTGCATCTGCACTGAACCTGGAGTTTTTTCTCAACATCAGTTCCTAAATAATATAGTATAAAAGTATATACATTTATATTTTGAGGTATTATAAGTAATGTAGAGATGACTTAAAATACAGAGCAGGATGTTTGTAGGTTATTACCCTTTACTGTGCCATTTTACATGAGGGACTTGAGTGTCCTTGGATTTTGGTAACCTCAAGGGGCTCTTGAAACCAATCCCTTGCAGATACTGGGGGACAACTGTATTTTAATTCCATAAAACATTTATTTACTAGAATACATTCTACTAAAAAAACCTTCTCTTCACCAACCCTTTGATTATTGTGAGGTACAGTACAGTTTGCATAAGAAAGGATACATGTTTGATTTTTTTCCTTTAATTTAACTGTTATTTAAAATGATAAGATGGCTCTGTGGCATCCTCAAAAAGTGACCAGAGAGTGTTCCATCTTAGGATAGTATGAATTTATAGATTATAACACTTTCTTGTATTTCAGTTAATTCCCATTATTATTATTTTTTCTTTTTGGTGTTCATATTGCTAAGTTGTTGGCCAACTTCTTCAAATTGGCTGAGTACTATTTTCATGACCTCATAGTCACTAATAGCTTCTTTGCTTTCCAGTAGGAAAAGATATTCTAGTTTCAACTTCTGGATTTCCTGTCCCAGACCTGAAATTGGCTATTTTTTTTTATAGAAGTCTTGGTTGCTTTTAGTGGGAAATTATGTATTGCATTTACAAGTATCACAAAAGTATCAAAATTTTATAGTGTTTTAATTATACAAGTAATGGAACTTTTGTTACTATGTTTCATTTTAAAATTACAGAATTTCTGTTCTTTGACAGGATTGGTGAGCGAGCTATTCTACTGGGAGGACTCATCGTTGTGTGGGTTGGCTTCTTTATCTTGTTACCTTGGGGAAGTCAGTTCCCCAAAATACAGTGGGAAGGTACATGATTCTATAACATTATCTCCTGGTGTTTAGCTAAAATTAGCAAGTCCTACACCATACTAATTTTGTTTTCACAGATTTACATAATAATTCAATCCCTGATACCACATTTGGGGAAATTATGATTGGTTTTTGGAAGTCTGCAAGAGAATATCATAATGAACGGCCAGTTGGTTGCCCAGTTGAGCAAGCCTGGTGCCTCTACACCCCAGTGATCCACCTGGCCCAGTTCTTCACATCAGCTGTGCTGGTTGGAATAGGCTATCCAGCCTGTAATGTTATGTCTTATACATTATATTCAAAAATTCTAGGACCAAAGCCTCAGGTAAGCAGGCTTCCCTGACATTGCAATTATAAGACATACTTACTGTAGCACATTGGGGGATTTTTACCACATTTATTAGCATTTTAAGTTTTAAAAAGCAAAAAACCTTTGTCAAGTATTTATAAGGTTTATTTACTGAAACTTCACAAACAGTATGCTAATGTGATTAGGATGCTAGTGATTATGAGCTCAAAATCATTTTCACTGAAAAAAAAATTTGAAGCATAAATTTCTGAAACTCTTAAATTAGGCAACAGTAAGGGAACCATAATTGGTAGCCACGTTTGGATCTAGGCTTAATTTCTTCTGACTCCAGAAGCCATTACTAAGAGATGAAAAGCACAAATATCTTAAAAGTTTACAAAGGCTATGTATATTTTTAGATTATTATTTTGTGGTGCTTGGGATCAAACCTACAGGCTAGACAAGCACTATATCACTGAACTGCATATACCTTCAGCCTAAAACTAACTTTTTTTGGGGGGGGTACTGAGGATTGAATTCAAGGGCACTCAACCACTGAGCCACACCCCCAGCCCTATTTTGTACTTTATTTAGAGATAGGGTCTCACTGAGTTGCTTAGTGCCTCACTTTTGCTGAGGCTGGCTTTGAATTCCCATCCTCCAGCCTCAGCCTCCAGAGCTTCTGGGATTATAGGCATGTGCCATCGTGCCCAGTTCCAAAATTAACTTTTAAGTAAGAATTTCATGGACCAAAGTTATAGCTCAGTGGTAGAACACTTACCTAGCATACATAAGGCCTTGGGTTTGGTACCCAGAGCTGCAAAAATGAATAAATAAGAATTTTAATTCTCTCATTCATTATATAAAATTGGAAAAAAATACAGAAGCAAAAAGAAAACTATCAGAGAGGCAATTACTACTAAGATTTTGATGAAGTTATGCTTCTATGCTTATGAGTGTTCAACACAAAAATGGCATCAAAAATATATAACATGTTGTGAATACTCTTCCATGCCATTTGATTTTCTTTTAGTGAATTTTTTTTTTTTTTTTTGTACCAGGGATTGAACTCAGAGGCACTTGACCATTGAGCCACATCCCTAGTCCTATTTTGTATTTTATTTAGAGACAGGGTCTTACTGAGTTGCTTAGTGCCTCGCTGTTGCTGAGATTGGCTTTTAACTTGAGATTCTCCTGCCCCAGCCTCCCAAGCCACTGGATTACAGGTGTGCACCACTAAGCCAGCTAGTGAATTATTTTAATGGAAACATTGTACTCCATTTATTCTTTCTTCGGTACCGGGATTGAACCCAGAGGCTTTCTACCTTTTTATTTTATTTTGAGACAGGGTCATGGTAAGTTGCTGAGGCTGACCTCAAATTTGGGATCTTTCTATCTGAGTCTCCAGAGTAGCTGCAATTACAGGTGTGCACCACCACATTCAGCTGTGCTATCATTTAGACTATTTTCAGATTTTGCTTCTAACTCTTATTCTATTTTTTTTGGTAGTTCTGGAGATTGAACTTGAGGCCTCAAACATGCTAAGTATGTGCTCTACTGTTGAGCAAAAACTCCAGCCCTGACCACAAAATAAAAATATTATCTACCTCCTTTTAAAATTAAGATGATAGCTTTACTCAAATAGGGTTCTTTATTGGAATCAGCAAGGAGAAAAATCTATAGATAAAATATTTTGGTAGGGTTTTTTTTTTTGGGGGGGGGGGTGTATTTTCCGTGCTGTGTATTGAACCCAGGGCCTCAAGTATGTGAGCTAGGTTCTCTACCAATAATAAAGTACACCTCCAGTCCTGGGTTTGTTTTTAACCTGAATACTATATTTTCAGTTTTTCAAAATTAAGAATAAAGGCATAAGCTGGATGCTATGGCATATGCTTATAATTCCAGCTACTGCAGAGTCTGAGAAAGGAGGTTCACTTGAGCCCAACATAGACCCTATCTCAAAAAAAAAAAAAAAAGCTGGGTGTGGAGGCACATACCTGTAATCCCAGCAACTGGGGAGGCCCAGGCAGGAGGATCACAAGTTTGTGGCCAGCCTCAGCAACTCAGTGAGGCACCAAACAATTTAGCAAGACCCTGTCTCACAATAAAAATTAAAAGCGGTGGGGATGTTGCTCACTGGTTAAGCACCCCTGAGTTCAGTCCTTAGTACCAAAAGAGAGAAAAAAATATTAATTACAAAAGCAATATATGATTGTTATAATAAAATTCAAATTATTTAAAAATGTAAACAGGAGAAAAAGAAGACTCCCCTTATCTTCACTGCACCAGATGCTATTAACTTCATTTGAACCCTCAATATATTTTTCTTTGCCTATTCAAACAGCTATTCAATGCCTTTTAAAAAAGGCACAATAGATTATAGTACATATATATGTAGTTTTTCTACAAATAATTATTATTTTTTTTAACTTTAGGCACTATCATGGAAAGAAGTAATTACATTAATATGTTATTCTTTTTTTTTTTTTTTTTTTAACCTGTCCGAGATTTTATTAGCAGGACCGTAGTGGCCAGTCGCAGAAGAGAAGGGGGTGGAGGGGGGGGGGGAGGCTGAGAGGGAGAAGAGTAAGAAGGAGAGAATAGAGAGGAGAGGGGGGAGAGAGAAAGAGAGGGGAGAGTAATCTTTCTTATGAAAAGTAATCTTTCTTATGAAAGATTTTACCCTGTATAAGACCTTATACTTTAACTGATCCCCATTCCAGTTATTAAATGTATCATAATTTATTTAGTTGATTTACTATGGACACTCAGGTTGTTTTCAGTCTGGGGTTATCAAGCGTGATGCTGCACTGAATATTCTTGGGTAGATTGTGTGGGTTAGGGTTTGGGATATGTAGTTGTAGGAGTGGTATTATGATATAAAGTGGTGCAGATGGGTGGCCCAAACACAACTTTCTGAGTTTTAGCCTGTTAAGCAGGAACAACACTTATTGACAAACGTTGTAAAAATGTGAAACAATATATATATAAACCCCTAACTCAGCATCTGGCATGCAGCAAATACAAAATAAATATTATTTTTAAATGGCATATGAATAAATTATCTTGTTTCCGGGGCTTCACCTGATATTAAGTTTGTTCCTTTAGGGCTGAGGATGTAGGTCAGTGGTAGAGTGCTTGCCTATCATATGTGAGGACCTGGGTTCAATCCCCAGTATCAAAAAAAAAAATGTTTTTTTAAACTGACTATAATATGAACAAAGTTCATTATTCAAGATTTGTTTTAAAATTACTAACCCTTAATATTTTTCTGCTTGTCCTCTGCTCACTCTCCACAGGGAGTGTATATGGGCTGGCTGACAGCTTCTGGAAGTGGAGCCCGGATTCTTGGGCCTGTGTTCATCAGTCACGTGTATACTTACTTGGGGCCACGATGGGCGTTCAGCCTTGTGTGTGTGATCATCCTGCTCACCATCACACTCCTCGGAGCGGTTTACAAGAGACTCATTGCCTTTTCTGTAAGATGTGGGAGGATTCAGGAGTAAGTAAGGTAGCTAAGAATATGGTGGAACATACTTGATTTGTGTGGCATTTCCTAGTCGAAAGCTATGCCCCACAATTGCTACGATCCAGTCACCATATACAGGCTGTGGAGACATTGCACATTTTGAAAAACAAGAACATATGTAAATAACAGGGGATTCTACATGTGATTGTGAATAGTAGGACACATAAAACATTCTGAGTCATAATTTCCTATATTTTTCTTATTATGCCCTTTTGGGATTTCATGAACTAAACAGTGAGTGGCAGTGGTCTATAGGTGTGAAAACTACACTCTTAGTACAGACTACAAAAGTGTCATTAAAATAATGAGAGAATATGCAGTGGAACCAGGACAAGTTCTGTACCAATTAGCTGTATTATAGAATGAAATTATAGAATTTTTTTTGCCTAAAGAGGTATTTTAATTTAAAGACAACTACTTTTTATTTATAAAAACACATTTTCTGTTCTTACATTTCCTTGCGAAGTAAAAATCATGACCCTTAAATTCTCCATTTAGCATGCCTGCCATCCTTCCTGTCTTATATAAATCTTTATTGTAATACTGCATCTCTGTCTTATTTTAGTTCAGTATTTCACTAAACTCTAAATTGATATGTGAGCAAGAAAAATGCTAATATTTGAAAAATGAAGAGGTCAAAATGGATATCTTGGCCTTTAGTGGAGTTACACTATTTAATTCTTGGAAGTGCTAATAATTCACTTTGTATCCATGTATTCAACAGTACATGATTTCTTAAAATTATTGCTATATCCCAACTCCTTTAAGCTTTAGAGAAAAATTCACTGTGATTAAATATTGCCCATCTAAATTACAAGAGGGAACACAACAGTCCCTTGTCTGCAGAGCTGTTAAAGAGCTATAGAATTTTAGTTGGATTTTAAATTTGGATGGGAACTAACAGCCCTGTCAATTCAGGTTAATAAGCATCTGAGCAGAATGGCTTTCATCGAACAGTTTATTGGTACATAGGATGCTGGTAAGTTACTAGTACGGAACTGTACACGTGGTAATAACAAAACTGCAAAAATAGTGGTAAATATCCTTCCAAAAGTTTCCTATTTTACGTTATAAGCATTTCCAAATCTTAAGAATAAATACATAATCTGCACTTTACAGTAAGAAATACTCCTCCACCCAATTTCATCAGCTCTAATGGAAGGCTTAATGTTCTCGAACTCACTGTACAGTTGTTTTAGAGGTTTTTCACTCTTCTCCACCTCCCTAGCAGGACTCTGCTTACAGGTCATCAGCAAGCTTCTGGCAATTTGGTGAAATCCTGGAATCACCTTTACCTTTCATTTTGAAGCTTCTCAGTTTCTGTCTCACTTTTAATCATAAAGAGCAAACTCCACCCTTGGTTTGGGTAGTGTGTGCACGATAGATAATAACAATCATGATAATAATAACAACGAATATTTATGGAATTCTTTCCATATTCCTGGTAACGTGTAATTTATCACAACTATTCTATAGGGTGAGGATACTGTTATTCCCATTTTAGAGATGGAAGAATGAAGGCATAGAGAAGTTACTTGTCTAGGTCTTTCGTCTAGTTCTTAACCACTATATTTTTCATAAGGGAAAATAACCATGAAGTTGGATTATTAATAGATTACTAATTGTGAGGTAAATTAAGTTACCTGTACCAGTGACTTTTGTTAGCAGAAATATTTGGCAAACAATTAACACCTCTCCCCCAGAATTTTATCATAAAACATATAGCATGTTTTTAACAAGAATATGACAAGAAAAATTCCCAGCTTCTAAAGTTATTCTTTGGTTACAATTCAGATAAACTGTAACCTTGCAAAACTGACTGCCACCTTCTTTTTTATTGACAGTGCTTTCTTGGTCTAACACCAAAGATAGGGCAATAACAGGTTTTGGGAAAGAACAGGGAAGTAGTTTGAGAAATAATTAAATAACTTAGTTTAACTCTTCCATTGGACAAAATGAGTATAACTTAAAGATGATGTAGAGTCCTTAAATTATGAAAAACTAGGAGTGGTTTACATTGCCAGGCATGGTGGCATATGCATTTTATAATCCCAGCAACTTGGGAGGCTGAGGCAGGAGGATTGAAAGTTTCAGGCCAACCTAGGCAATTTGGCAAGATCCTGTCTCAAAACAAAAAGTGCTAAGAATGTGGCTCAGTGGCAGAGCACCCTGGGTTCAATGCCCAGTACCAGGAAAAACCAAAAGAACATATTTAGAAAAAGATATTTTTGAAGACCTAAGCATATTTTGAGTGGATTTATAACTTCATAAAATATTCTATTTTGCTAAGCTTGTCTTGTATTTTCTTACATAAGGTGAAATAAAGTTTATAACTTTTTTATCTGGACAAGGATAAACTATTTGCATCTGTTCAAGAATTAATTTATTTTGAGAAGAAATTCTGTGTACTATTGTAGATTCATGTGTAATTTTGTCTGTTGTATTGTGAATGTTCACTTTCTAATAAACAAATTTATGTACCTTAGCCTTAAAATTTTAACCATACTTTCAGTACATATTTAAGGGGACACCCACTATATGACAATTACTATGTAATTGTTGAATATGGAGCAGGAAAAATATACAGAGCCCCTCCTCACAGGAGGCAGGAGTTTCATGTTACATGGCTGAGTATGACTGAGGAAAAGTGACGTGTGAGGAAACAGGAGTGTAGGGAGCTCTGAGAGTAACAGGGAACCAGGACCAGGAAAGTTGGGAGCATGTCTCTAATGAAGTAATGATTACCTAAGACCTGATGGAAGAGGATGATTGGGATTGGTGAGGAGTGGGACAGGCAGGACATATAGGAACCCGAGAGGTGAGATCATCTTGGAGGTCCCAGAACCAAAAGCCGACCTGAGGAAGCTGGAGTACAGCGATGAGGAGCAAAATTCTGTTAGTTGAGGCTAGGGGAACCAAACCAATCAGGATTCCTTGTTAAATTAAAAGCCCTAATTCTAAAGAAAATACCAAACAAAACATTATGAATACATTTCTAGTAATGTCAACAATTTCTAAATAATCCTATCAAGTTAAAATCTCAACCACAATGAAGTGACCAACTCAGATTGCAGAAGGTATTTTGACATGTATCTTGACAAAGGATGCACACCTAGAGTTCTAGATGCCACTGAGAAAATGCAGACACCCCAATGTGAAAAGGTAGATTGTCATTCAATAAAAAGCACAATTTTTAGTAATAGGGGAAATGTAATTTAAAGTCAGATTGTTCCTCATCCTCACCAGAACCTGGTGTTGGAATCATTTTAAATTAGTGCCAATTTGACAAGCACAGAATAGTACATTTGTACAATTCTGTTATTAATATTCTGTACTATTCTGTGCTTGTCAAATTGGCACTAATTTAAAATGACTACAACACCAGGTTCTGGTGAGGATGAGGAGCAATCTGTACTTTCATATACTGCAGAAATATAAAAAAATTGGCATTATCTACCGAAGTTTAAGATAAATAATTCCCAAGATCCAACAAGTTCATGTCTTGAACTTGTGTGCAGGTGCACCAGAATCCCAGTGACTCTAGGCTGAGGCAGGAGGATCCCAAGTTCAAGGCCAGCCTCAGCAACTTAGTGGGATACTGTCCCAAAATTAAAAAAAAAAAAGTGTGCGGGGTGTGTGTATGTGTGTGTGCAGCGGCTCAGAGGCTAAGTGCCCCTAGGTTCAATCCCCAGTGCCAAAAAAAGAAGATAAATACAATATACACCCCCAAAAAATGACCTAGGAGGAAACATGAGGGGGTATATATATATATATATATATATATATATATATATATATATTCATACACACACCTATGGGGGTTGGTGATGAATGAACCCAGGGGCTCTACCACTGAGCTACATCCCTAGTCTTTGTTATTTTTTTTTGAGACAGGGTTGCTGGAACTTGTGATCCTCCTGCCTTAGCCTCTCGAGCCACTGTCACTGTGCCCGGCTCTACTTTCATTAGGAATGGCTATCCCACTCTCAAATAGTTCTTCATGCCAATTAATTACAACGTTAAGTTCTTCAGTGTTAAAATGTTTGCATTAAAATATACATATACATTCATTTAAGAGAATATGTTTAACATTTAACTTAGAAAATTAAGTTATAAAATTTGTTTCCTAAACAAGAAAATTTAAAAATGAGTTTGTAGTAACTTATTTTAAAGTATTTAAATAAGTCAAAAGATAAAATTACTTCTTGTTATATTTATTTTTTTTTATAAAATGCATTTGCCAAAATGTTTAAGCAGACACTGGTGCTACAAAAATAAATATAAAACAACTATACATGTTTACATATGTTACTTATAACAAATACATATTATTTACATGTTCAAAAATTCCAAACTACAGCATATTTTGTCCATGATTCTCAACATGTCTGGGAAGTAGAGAAACAATAAAAGCATAAATACACCACACACCATTTATATTTTTGCTTTTAAAAAAACATTCAATACAAATATACTCAGTAAGCTTGAGGGTATGTTTTCAGAGCAAAGTTAGGCATCCTATTGTACTCTGCGACCAATTATTTGTCGACTCAAATTTCATTCAGTTTTCTCTTAGTACACATCCTTTACTGTACAGATTAAAATTCTTTAATAGGCTTTCTGAAGAAGTTATATTAAATAAAAAGTCACTTTACTTGAAAGCCAACCAAAAAGTTATTTATTAAATGTAGGTATCTTTTCAATCAATGAAAACCAGGAGTTGCATTAGAAAACATCAACAGGATGGAAGAAAGACACTGTAATTTCTGTTTGATGTATTCCGGTAATTTTTCATTGTCTCCATACCTAAGTGAAGTAAAAGAAAAAAAGATAAAACCATAATCATCTCTCCATTCTTAAGGAATACCAAAACCCATATTATATTTTTTATTCTTCAATGACAAGAAATCTCAGGAAAAATCATCCACGTGGGGTTGGGGTTATGGCTCAGTGGCAGAGCACTTGTCTCGCCCATGTAAGGCACAGGGTTTGATCCTTAGCACCACATAAAAATAAATAAAGATATTAAAACAATCAAACACAATTATTTATTAGTCACCTCAATCTAGTGAAGCATACCCATTTTTTTTCTTCTTAAAATAGAATAATTAGCCAGGCATGGTGGCACAGGCCTGTAATCCCAGTGACTGGAGAGGATAAGGCAGGAGGATCATGAGTTCAAAGCCAGCCTCAGCAACTTAGCAAGGGCCTAAGCAACTCAGTGAGACCCTGTTTCTAAGTTAAAACAACAAAACAAAACAAAAAACAACATAAAAAGGGCTAGGATGTAACTCAGTGATTAAGCATTCCTAGGTTCAATCCCTGGTACCAAAAAAGAGAACAATTTATAAACATTTAAATAACAACAAGAAAATAAAAAACTCAAACTAACTATATTTTCTGAAACAAGGTTTCATTCCTTGAATGCTTTCTCAAGGAAACACTTAAGTTAAACATGAATACATTTCTATTAGATGTTAAGAACTTGCAATTGACCTTGTCAGTAGAATTGCAGCATTCATCTGTGAACATGTATCCCACCCACTCTACATCTGCACCGTTCCACTTCCTGGAGCATTTAAAGTGTTTTTAACGATTCCTATGAGCAGTTACTTAAGTGATGCTACTGCACATACACATGCATTTCACAAAAAGCATGATAGCCACAAATTACAGTTGCCCTACACACGTCTACTACAACAGAAAGACCACATGAAGCAGCATGTTTCTGTTAGCACCGCCATGACTTAGGTCTTTCTAACAAGTCATGTTTTATTTATTTATATTTAAAAAAAAAATTATACCTTTATTTCACTCATTTTTTAAATTTTTTACGTGGTGCTAAGGATCCAACCCAGGGTCCCGCGCGTGCAAGATGAGCACTCTACCACTGAGCCACAATCCCAGCCCAACAAGTCATGTTTTAAATATGGAAACTTTTTCATGCTATTGACAGATTTCTTATTTCTGGCATGATGCCCAGCACACATATTCATGCAGAGTGAATTTAAAAAGTTGTCACTTGGCATGTTTAGGGGACAGTTTCCAGAACGCCCATAGATACCAAAATCTGAGAATACACAATTCCATTCCATAACATGGATCAATATTTACATATCACCTATACACATCCTCCCATTTACATTAAGCCCTCTCAAGATTACTTGTAATATCAAATGCAATGTAAATTTTACCTAAATAGTTATACTGTATTATTTAGTGAATAAAAAAAAAATTCTGTACACATTCAGTACAATCTTTTCAAATATATTTGACCTGTTGTTGGTTGAACTGTGGATGTGGAATCTGTATATGGAAGGCCAACTGTTTACATTCATTAATCACTAGATCAGGGGATATACCATTTCATTTGGGAAAAATAATCAAGTTTTTAAAATTTTATTTTCCAAATGCATAACTGGGTTTTTTGTTTATTTTCTTGTGGTTGTAGATGGACAGTATGCCTCTATTTTACTTTTATGTGGTGCTGAGGATTGAACTCAGAGCCTCACACATGCTAGGCAAATTCTCTGCCATTTACAGCTCCAGCCCTCAAGTTATCTTTAAAAGATAGATATGTTTCTATGCTTTTTTTAGGTATACTACTTTCAACTTCATTAGAATTTTCTGCAAAGGTCCAACCTAGTTAGACTATGGAGTAAAACTGCACAGAGGTATTAGGGATGTAGGTCAGGTGTAGAGCACTTGACTAGTATATGCAAGTCTCTAGGTTAAATTCCCAATAGCCTTGAAAAAAGGGGGTTACACGTTATCTAACAACTTGAATGGATTAGGAGCATATTATTCATACCAATTGACCTGCATTAATGTAGATAATTATAAAATAGGCATTAGAAACATGATACGATCTTCTAAGAATAATGAACACTTTGAAGAATGGCAGCCAGGGGAACGGTGGTGCATGCCTATAATCCCAGTGACTCCGGAGCTCAGGAGGATAGAAAATTCAAGGCCAGTCTCCACAAGTTACCCAGACTTTGTCTCAAAAAGCGAGACGGTAATTTTATTATTTTTGCATAGCAAGAAAGCGAAATGTATAAATGGTGTTATCTGAACTAGTATTTTTAAAAACTTACCTAGTTGTTTGACCATTTGGTGACGTGTAACTGATAGAAGATACTCCTGCCTGGACAACCAGCTGGGACCCATCATTAAACTGAACCCACACAGCTCCACTAGTTAACTAGAAGAATAATAAGCATACAAATTGACTCTGCAATAGAGGATCTGAGGTTCTTAAAAGGTACTCAAGTTGAACATATCAACAAGTTTTCTATAGTTTGAAACTCTCTCCAGTAACTGTAGATTTAGGACTGGAATAGTTTTAGCATTGAGAATATTCATGTCTTTTCTGGGTTAATCCTTTAATAGCTTAAGTACTATAATATTAAAATTATTCTAAATGAATCCCATTTCTCACCAATTTCCACTGTATGTGTTTACCCCCTCCCCTCACACAGTATTTTAACCCTTTCTTTGTCCTAGTGCCCCTAGAGTTTCTTCCTTGCCTGAAAATATTACATTATAGCCTTTGAGACTTCTTTTAGTGATTCATGTTAAATGGGGAGGCACATGATATAGAGAAACAAACACGGACACTGGAATCCGAGAGACCTAGGTTTACATTCATATTCTGCCCACCAACAAGTAGCATAATTTAGGATCATCCCAGTCAGTGTAACATTATGAACTGTAATTTTATTATCTTTAAAAGGGGATAACTTTACTAGTTTTTTTTTGATAAACTATATAATGTATATGAAAAATATGACATAAAAAAGCAGGCACTCAACAGATATGACCTACCCTCCAAAAGTAATAAGGGTGCATTGTTCTTAAGTGGAAAGTAAAGGGACATAAGCCATGCTTAAATCTCCACATTTTAAGCCTTCACATAATATACACATGGGTTCATGCTGTGAGTTTGAAACTCAAAGTTGAATTAACTTTAAACACTTTAACTTTTCCTTCTTTTGCCAAATTAAAGTTAACTCTAGTCAGATTGATTACAAATAGTTTCTAAAACTCACAATATTTTGGATATTGTTCTGCACTAATCACAAGTAACCATTATCATGACCTGTACTTTAAAAACAATTGGTAGGCAATCTGTTAACAATAAAGTTTTCCACTGTATGCAAATAAAACATTAAAATGTTTTAATGATTTAACCAATATAAAAAAATAAAAACTTCTACTTAAACCATTAAAAGAATTTATATTTTTGGGTGATTGTCTAATCAGTGTGAAAACCAAAAGAAATTCATACTGAGAAAAGTCATTTTGGTAGAAACTTCTCACCTGTGTAGCCCAACCAACATTTTTCACAAAAACAGACTTCAAAAGTTGTGCTGATGTAGGAAGACAATCTTTTAGATTATTCGAAGAGACGTTTGTTCCTGAAGCTGTAGTGGTATGGCCAAGTCCTTCAGCTGTAACTATCTACAAACAGTAAAAACAGGAAGATATTATTCTTTACTGTTTTTATAAGCCAACTTAAGCAAAAAATAAGAATTACTGGATTTTCATTAGCTTAATTTTTTTTAAAAAACAAAAAAATTAAAAATACAACCACATTATTGAAAATGAGAAAAATACAGAAATGAAAATAATACAACTGTTATTTTCTTTTGCTTTGATCTTTTTCCCCAAGAGATTTTTTTCATAGCTTCATATCACAATATGTATATATATAGGTAGGACTAAACACACATATCCATTTTTTTAACATTGCATTTTTCTGTATATATAGTCTTCATTGACATGATAGTTCATTGAGTAAATATAAGATATTTAGGCAGTTAATATTTTACTAGTAAAAATAAAACAACTATGTACATCTCAAAAGGTCAAATTAACAGTGTGTGAAAGGCTCACTGGCTGGTTTAAAGGACTTAGAAGGCCTTTGAAGTTCAAGCAAGGAGTATGTGATACAATGCCTCAGGAGTAGTCTGGAAAAAAAAGGTAGGTATACTAAGGCCTCTTCTATCTTGGGGGGCTAAGGGGAGTGGGGTAGTGCTGGGAATAGAACCTGGGTCCTTCATGAGGTATTTAATTTTTTATGAAGGGCATAAGGTGGTCCCTGAAGGGGTATGGACAGAAGTGACACAGATTTACTTACAGAAGGATTAAGTATGGGTGCCTGGGTTGGAGTAGTAGCACTATTCATGATCAATCTACCCAAAGATGGTGCATCTCTTATTGCGTAGTTTGGATCCACACAAGGAGGTGTTGACAGGGCCTTAGGTGAACTAGTATTACCAGGTTTTCTAAAGAAGAAAGAAATGTTCAAATATATTCCTTTAAAACTTGCAATTTACAGATGTCTAAAGAATGTTTATGAAGTAAACCAAACTTTTTAAAAAAAATCTTATAAACTTTAGCCATGTTAAAAAATTTTTTAAAACTTTACCTTCCCACAATTATTGGGAAAAAGGGAGCACTCCCACTCTTCTTTTCCTCTCCTGAAATTACAGATTCCAGTGCTAAACAAATACGATGAGCCTATTTCAAAAGAAGAGTGTTTTCTGTCAATATTTGACCTAAGTAATTTGTAATTAATTAATTAGTATTAAAATCTATTAGGTATGTACCTCATTAGCATGGTCCATGTATATTTTTATTTCCTCTTTTAAGCTATGAATTTGATTTTCATCCTTTAAAGTGTAAGATTTCCCAGTCTTTTCAATTACTTGAATTAAATCTTCTGTTTTGTGTATTTTTGCTCCTAGAAAATAAGCATAATACTCTTTTTCAATTTATTTAGATTTATTTATTCATCATACCAGTATTTAATGGCTTTCAGATCAAGATATCATTTATATTCACTTACAAACATAGCTGATGGACAGCTATGTGTGTCATGTGTATCCCGTAAAAGATGTGTGACTTAAAAAGTAAATCATCTTTATAGAATACTTAAGACAGAATGTTCATTAAACCCAATCTTTCTGCCCCATTTATAATTCTTATAATTTGGTAAATGTCCACTTGAGTTTCTAATTAAAAAAAGGATACTGTTTCATGACATTTTTATATCATCAATCAAGGTAGGTACAGTTAAAATGAAGTGAGGTAGCGAAAGAGGACTAATATATGTACAGACGATAATATAAATTATTTATAGGAAGGTATATATAAACAAACTTTGGTTAAAATGACTTGTCATGAATTAAAAACACAAGCACATGACTACCAAATTACAAACTACAGGAAAAAACATGTTTTAAAAAATAGTACTTACCATCATAAAACCAAACCTCAAAATCAGCATCAGGAGAATTCTCCATCAAAATACATTTAGCGTATCTTGTAAAATAAGTGATTTTGGGAGATTTAGATCTTACAAGCTGTACAAATCTGGAAGCATATTGATATTTTCGCCAGTATTTTTCTAAGGGGAAAAATTAGTTAATATTAAGGAAGAAAATATTGACTTGATATAGTTTTATCTACCTGTTGTGATTTTTAATAGGTTCTTGTTTGTTTCTGAAAGGCATCTCAATTAAATCTTATTGTTCAGTGCTTTCCCCCTGTTCATAATATGCAGAAGCTGCATCAGGAGTTAACTTTGATTAACTATAATTATAAATGAAAATGTATGTAGCACATGATTTCAAAGATCAAAAAAATAGATACTTCATATTGCAATTTTTAATGTGACTATAGCCACATTACTAATTAAATAAGTGCACCAATTATATATTGGTGGTATATGACTAATATTCCAGAGTTAGTTTTTACTTTTAAGCAGAATAAAGTAGTATTATAACACAAAATATGAATAGTAAACAACGAATTAATAAGGTATATCAAACTGGACCAGATACCAAGTACAAGAACATAACCTCCAACATGACTAAAACCAAAATATTCATAACCTATCATACCAATATACAGAGTTAAGTATATATACTCTCAAAATTTATTTCCTGTTAAGGTTACATACCTGGTAAATTGTCAAAGTTGTACCTACTGATGTTATCAGTAGGTAAGGGCGGTTTATCAGCAAGAGGAAAGCCTCTTCCATCATTTGGATAATATATAGTGATCTGCCAAAAAGTTTTTAAGACTTTTGATTATATACCAATAACTTAGAGCACTATATTTTGTTAACAAAATATGAAAAAGGTTCAAGCACAGTATTAAACATTATTTTATAGAAAATGGAATTCTCTAGCATTTTATTCTAATTTTCTTTTTAAACTTAAATCAAACTTCAGATTTTTGATACTAGTTATAAATTTTGTTTATTGCAGTGCTGAGAATCAAACCCAGAATCTAAAACACGATAGGCAAGCTGCGTACTGAACTATATCCACAGCCCTACAATTATTTTTAAAATGGAACTAATTTATTTAAACATGTTTGGCATGCTATTTCAGTTTTTGAATTATAGGGACTATCATATCAGAAGACTGCTTTAAAAAAAAAATTTAGAGATCTCCAAATGAATCACAATGCTAAACTTAGCTTAGGGAAAGATGTGAAGTCTCAAGATAATAAAATAACTGTACATTACCATATTCCCATCACTAGATATTTGAAGTACTTCTTTCACATATTCTTGAGATGCATATTCCTTTAGAAGCTCCACACACACCTCCTCTGAATCAAGTATGCTCACCTAAAGAGAAAATTTAAAAAAAAAAAAAAAAATCAATAAAAATTTTCTCATTTAAAACATCTGACACACATGATACTTGAGAAAATTACTTAACCATAGCAGAAACAAATATTAAAGTCAAAATGAAATAGCTGTTTCACTCCAACAGTCCAGACCAGAAGTATATTTGAACACAATTGTGAGCCATAAGGTGCAAAGATGAGAATGTACAATGAAGTGGGAAGGGATAAACAGTGAATAGAAAGAAAGCAGAAGGCAGGGCGGAGAATAAGGACTTAAAAGATAATAGCAAGCCAAACAAAGGCAAGACTGGGGGAAATGGGAAACACCAACAAATAGGATGAACATGAAAAAAAAAAAAAAAAAAAATCACCATTCCCACTTCACAAGTTTTAAACTATAAAATGTACATACTCTTTTTCTTTTAAATAATTTTAGTTGTTAAAACATCAAGGTATAATTTCTTGTTAGTTTCTCTTGGTATTTAAGCCTAAGTTAAATGTAGAAATAAAAACTAAAACCAAAGGTTAATATTAATTCACTGATTTGAACTGTGCATAAACTAATATTTAGAACAGTATACAGCTAATATTATTTTTAAATGTTTTATATTCAAATCTACTTTCTAAAAACAGTAATTTAAAATTCAAAACTTATCAGTATCATTTCATTATTCATAAAAAGCTAGATGGAAACAAAAGCTATCTTTCCATGAATATTCAATCTTTTTTCTTTTTATATAAGTTTATCATGTACATATTCCAAAGTCCAGGATGTTATAGGGGACTAAAACGTCATGTTTTCAAAAACTGTATTTTTAAAATAGTATCAAAGAGTAACTTAGGAAAACAATGTACTCACCACAGCCTTTTTAGTTTTCTGTCTGATTGGTTTTAACCTGTGAGCAATCAAAGGAGACGTAATGCTTCGCAATGTGTGTTTCTGATATCCCACTGTGGACTCCATACCCCTAGTCTTGATTTGTTCTGAAAGAGGATCTAAGCCAAAAATAGGTTCTTGTTGAGTTATCTCAGGTTTATTGCGCAGTCTAGTCATATATTTCATAGTATTCAGCTGTTTTACAGAAGCTGCATTATCAGAAGCATCAGAGTTCTTTTTGGCTCTTGTATCTCTCCAAGCATTTCTTGACATATTTTTCTGCAAATCTGGATGTATAAGAAAATCTCTCTTTGGGCTAATGCTGTTGTGCTCAGTAGTTTCTCTTAAATGAGCTATCATATATATTGAAAAAAGCAGTTTAGTAAATAATTAAGAAGTCACAAGGTTACATTGACTATATTAGCACCTTTTTTTTTTTTTGTATTGAAGATTGAACCCAGATTATTATGTAGGCCATGGAAGCACTCTATCCCTGAGCTACATCTCTAACCCTCTGCATTAAGGAAAAAAAAAAAAAAGTTTTAGAAAAATAATAGTGTATTTTATTCAGGATTTTTACTAAATGAGCAGATTTTAGTTGCTATTGCCAAAGGGAGAACAGTCTGTGTAAATATGTGAGGTTATAGATACATTAATTTGTTCCAAAATAATAGCCATTTTACTATATATATGTATAATGCTCTTATATACCTTAAATATGCATAAGAAAATTTTATTTTAAATAAGAAATTATTCTATAGTCTAATATATGACATAAAAAGTCAGTGACTTTAAAAGGGTATTTTAAACCAGATCACAAAAGATATAATAAGCAATCTACTTTTCAATCAAGGCAAAAACTAGTCACTGCAGGGTCACTGCTAATTCTAATGTGAGATTATATTCCAACAAAAGCATATTTGAGAAGAATTCCCACATATCTTTCTACCTAAATAAAAAACAAAATATAAATTTATTATTTAAGCTAAGGAACACCTATCCTATCTTTGCTTAGAAGGTATACAACTAAGGGAAAAAAACACCATGTGAATAGCTTTAATATTATTAATATTTTACATATATGTGTGTGTGTGTGTGTATATATATATATAGTTATATAGTTATACCCACATTTTTTGAAGTTCTTAAGAATTTTACCAATTTATGTTTTAAATTGTTATTCTAGAGTTCACATGGGAATATATACCACCCCCCTCCAACTCTCAAGGGTGGAGATTTGGCTAAGTGGTTGCTTGCTGGCAATGTACAATGCCCTGGGTTCAATCCCCAGTACTGCAAAATACAAACCAAGTGAAAAACATCTCTCCAACTCTCATTATGACAGAAAAAAAATCTTTTTTTTTTTTTTTTTTTTTGGTACAGGGGATTGAACCAGAAACGCTTAACGAGTGAGTCACATCCTTATCCCTTTTTAATATTTTTTATTTAGAGACAGGATCTCAGTGAATTGCTTAGGGCCTAAATTGCTGAGGCTGGCTTTTTTTTTTTTTTAAGTTGTTGATAGACCTTTAGTTTATTTACTTACATGTGGTGCAGAGACTTGAATCCAGTACCTCACATACACTGGGTAAGCGCCCTACCACTGAGCCACAACCCCAGCCCCTGAGGCTGGCTTTGAACTCATGATCTTCCTGCCTCAGCCCCTGGAGATGCATATGCCCGGCCAGAAAAATATTTTGTACCAAAAATACTTTAAAATTATAGCAGCCTCATTACATTACTTTAAAGAAAAAAAAAAGGTTATTTCTCCATCTCAGACAAATCCATACTGTCAAGTAAAAATACTTGTAAATACAACAGAAGTAGAGCAAGACGTACATTATCAGTTTTACCATTAAAAAAAAAAAAAAAAACAAACTTGAATTATTTCCAAGGATATTTTCAAGTACATAGGAAAAGATTAATTTCCTTTGGGGATTTTGAAAATCATATACATTTCTTTTGAAAAAAGAAAAAAACAAATAGACTCTTGAGATGACAAATAACACTCTGCTTAAATTACAGCCACTATGCACTCTTTTGTCTGTGAGGTAATACAACACTTAGTAAAAAATGATCTCCTTCTCTCCATATGTTTTATAATTTTCTCTTTTTTTTTAAAATTATTATTCCCCATCCCACCTTCTGTGAATCTGTTATGTTCATTAATTAAGAATGTTTTAACCATTAAGTCCCAAGTTTTCTATTCTGCCAATATTTCAATGAAATTGACAGATGTGCATTAAAATAGGTTGGAAATCATAATCTAAGCTTATATATCCTTTACATGTTTTCAAATGCTCTAATCATTCACCATATTACTTTTCTCAAAAGAATCATCTAAAAACATAATATTTATTTCAAAGTAAGTGGCATGTCTGTTGCTCAACTTACAGTTTTTATAGGTGTCCCACATTTGGGATGGTGGGACTTACTGGGTTAATATTTACACTTTGCATCTATAAATAAAATAATGACTCGAATGACAGCTACTTGAAAATATCTAGGTTTTAGTAGCCATGTATTTAGATGTGAAATCCAACTGGCTGACTATAGTGTCCATATCGGCTTCTACTTAAAAATAAAGTCAAACATCTTTTAATTGTTTTATAGGCACTGACTTGGTACTTATTATGGAGAGTCTTCAAGAGAGGGCTTAAGAGAAAAGCTTCTAAGACAGACTACTTGGGTTGGATCCTGGCACTGTACTTAATGGCTGTGCAACTGAATTCTGTGTACAATTTCCTTAGCTATAAAATAAGAATAACAACAGTATCTTCCTCATGTTTTTGTGAGAATATAACAAATATATCATATATGTTGAGTATTAAGAGTAATAGCTGACCTTACGGTAAATATTAAAAACATCAAGTTTTACTATAATAATTCAGCTTTATTGTAAGATGTTTTATTTTCTTTAAAAAGCCCCAAAAGAAAACTATAATGGCCAGGTGCACTGGCACCTGGAATCCCAAGGCTTGGAAGGCTGAGGCTCTAAGCAACTTATCAAGACCCTATGTCTAAATAAAAACTAAACAGGGCTGGGGATATGGCTCAGTGATTGAGTACCCCTGGGTTTAATCCCTGGCACCAACAAAACAAAACAAACAAAAACAAGGAAACTACAGTGCTAAAAAGTGTGTAAGTCATTAGTTTTTAATTAAATACTACATTTAAAACTCACCATTCATTTGCAGATTTCCAAACCACTGTTGTACAATTTCAGTTTGAGGTGTCTGGTCTGAAAATGGAAAAGGACTTTTTCCTGGACAAAGATGATTTGAACTAAAGAAAAAAAAAAATCCCCAAGTAATAAAAAGTTAAAGTAATTAAAAAAAATGATTAGGCAACTTTTTGTGGGGGACACTAGGGAACAAACTTATGGCCTACCACGTGTTCTACCATGGTACTTTACCCCCAGTACCTAGCCAACTTTTTAATGTAGAATAAAAACAAATGTGAATTCCAAAAAATTTTAGGATAACTGTAGAAAACAATATTTGCATAATTACATTGTCTCTAAAACGCTGAATTCCCATGCCAGAATACCAGGGCATTGTGATGATGTTTCTATATGGCTGTTGCCCTTTAATAATTCAAGCATAAAAATCATAAAAAAAATTAAGAGACATGCAAAAAAAATCATTAAAACAATTAGTTTTCATGTTAGAAATAGTATTAGTACTATAATTACTCATCACTCAGGCTCAACTTCTTTTTGTTTGCAGTTATTATTAGAGTACTTCAGGGATCAGATTTGTTTAATACATGGTGTTTTGCATATATATATATGAAACTAAAAACTCCCAAGAATTAAACAGAGTAATAAACATATTCATCAACACATACACTCACTTTTGAAGGACAGCTTAATCATAGCTCTAAATTAATATTCCAATACTTTAGTAATAAAACATGAAAATCATCATTGATAAGTGCCTCAGAAGCATCAGTTAAAAAAAAAGCATTAATTATTCATTGCCCTAGTAACCCCTTTATTTAGATGCATCTTCATATTTGTGCTAGTATGTTTACAGAAAATAAAATACTTATGATATTCTTACAGTGCTTGGTTGTTATCAGGTCTTTCAAAAGATCCAGAACTACGAGATGTCTTTTCTTTAAAGAAATGAAAAATATTGACATTGCTATTTGTGGGTGGATATCGGTCTTCATTTTCTTCTATTCCTGATCTTTTGGACTTTGAAAGTGTTTCTGCTGAGTGACATCGTTCCATTGTATATGTTTTTGCTCGAGATTGACTATTAGAAGTGCCAGATCTATCAGAGGAATGGGCTCTACGGAGGTATCGAGAATGTGGCCTTTCTTCTGCATCTTGAATTACTCTTCCTCTTCCACTGTTACTGGTTTCATGTGCTTGATTTCCCCACTGAGTACAAAAACTGCTTCCATCTCCTGAAGAAAAGTCACTTGAATTTTTATGCTTTGGAAATACAGTCATTTTATTTGGAAGTGGCTGGCCAATCAAGAGTCGTCTTCTGTCAAGTAAACTACCACTTACACTGGTACTGGAAGAAGCCGTAACTGCAGTAGAAATTGTGGCATGTCCACTATCAATTGAGTCTTCTACAGTTCCTAAATCTTTACTTTTTGTTGAAGAATTTCGGGACATAAAAGGATGGTCCAATATTGAAGACAGACTTAAACGATCTGCTGGATTTCTACGAAGTAGCTGGTGAATAAGATCCTTGGCCTCTCTTGACAAAAACGTTGGCATTTCATAATCTGCCAATACAACTTTATTTAATGTGTTCTTGACTGTGTCAGTGTCAAAAGGTGGTCTCCCAATTAGTAATGTATAAAACATGCAGCCCAAGGACCAAACATCAGATTCAAGTCCATGGGCACTTCGAGTTGCAATTTCTGGTGAAATGTAATTAGGAGTTCCACATAATGTATAGTGCTTTTCATGTGGCATTGTCAATTGAGTTGCCAGCCCAAAATCGGCAATCTTGATATTCATATTACGAGTAAGTAAGAGGTTAGAAAGTGTGAGGTCCCGGTGTAATATGCCATGAGAATGAAGATACAACATTCCTGTGATGATCTGGTGCATGAAGTGTCGAGCTGTGAGGATGCAAAAAAGAGAACTTACAATTGAGAAGATTCAGCATTTAAAATACACTGTGAAACAGAGGCAGATATGCTAGAGTATAATATTAAATTATTAGCTTGCAGCTAGAATTTACCAAAGTGCAACTTTTGTGGTATTATAATATTAACCAATTTCTGTTAAATATACAAGGCAATAATTTTAATCTTTGCTATTCCCAATTAATGAGCAGTAAATTTCATTAACAATTGGGATTGATTAGGGAAATGATAACCAGAGTTGCCTAACAATTAAGAAAATTATTTTTAACTGTATGAACAATCCATAAATCTATACTAATTGTAAAAAAGAAAAGTTAACTTTTCTTTGTTATCTCCCAAACACTCCCAAAAAGTAGTCACATCAACAGTTTGTATATAATCTTTTGTTTCTCTGCTTGCTTATGTATATTTAAATCTATAGACATATTGTAATAAATGCTTTTTAAATGTATAGTTTTATTACATTTTATTTCTATGGCAGTACCATAGATCTATATTTTATTTAATTGCTGTTGAACATTTGGGTCACTACCACTATTTCAAGATTAAAAAAACACAACAATAAACATTTTTACACATACTTGTTTTCTTGTGAATGTTACGGGAATTCCTTTATAGTACATTCAAGATATAGAATCACTGGACTGAAGAATAAGAAAACATACTATTTTATTATTAAAAGGCTATATTTGGGGATTGAGATTGTGGCTTAGTGGTAGAACGCTTGCCTAGCATGTGTGAGGCACTGGGTATGATTCTCAGCACCACATATAAATTAATAAATAAATAAAGGTCCATCAAAGATTACAAATTTAAAAAAAAAAAGGCTATTTTCGTGGAGATCCTTTAATGAGTAGGCTGTCTCAAATCAATGAGTGAAAAATGATACTTGTTATTTGGGTTAGCACCTTCATGATGACTACTGTGTTTGAGCATCTTTTCATATATTTTTTGGTTACTGGTACTTTTTCTGCCATGAGATAGTCTGCTCATATTCCCTACTATCTGATTCGATTATCTTTTTAGGTGTGTCTTTTTAAATATGAATTTCCAGTCATTCATGTGTGTGTGTGTATGTGTATATGTATGTACATATATATCACACATACACATATATAACGCATAAATATGGCTTTTGTGTGTGTGCTATTAGGGATCAAACCTATCTTTGTCTTTAAGTTTGTTAAAAGTACATAGAAGTTTTTAATTTTAATTCAAACTGATATTTTTTCCTTTATTGCTTTTGCTAGTTCTGCAGTAATCATCATCAATATGTATATGGATTTTTCAATTTGTACTACTTCTTCAGAATAAACTTCCAAAAATGGAATTTGAGTCAAAGAACATAAACATTTCTGAGTAAATATATATGACCAAATTGTGTTTCAACAGATTGAAATGCTCAAAAAGCTTATCAGAACCCATCTTTCTTAGCTCATCTACAATCCCAGTTAACGGGGGGGGGGAAGAAAAAGAAAAAAGCTTAGTCTGACAATATATGGAACTTATTTGATTCTAATTTAAATTGTAAAAAATTATTTCTGAGGAACTAGGGAAGTTTGAAACTGACTTTGTATTCATAGTAAGGAATTATTCAGTGTAATAAAGACCTTGTGATTATCATTTTTTAACATCCAGATTCTGTAAAGATAAATACTAAAATATTTGTAGATAATAAGATGTCTATTAATATGCTTCAAAATATTCTAGCGAATTAGGGGATTAAAGAGTGGATAATTCTACAGTTTTTGGAAGCTGAGTGATAAGTTTGAAGGGATTCACTGTACTCAGGAGATCCACGTTTTCTTTCTTTTTTGTGTGTGTGCCTGCGTGTGTGTGTGGTGCTGGGGATTGAACCAGGGCCTTGTGCATGCGAGGCAAGCACTTTACCAACGGAGGTATGTCCCCAGTCTGAGATCCACATTTTCTAAAACAAATGGTTTCAATGGCCGTCATCAGTGGCATTGTAAAAAGCATTCTATATTTGCAAGTTTACACAGTAAATTGCTACCAATAATTTAATTTAAAATGTGTTTTGGGGGATAAATGACAGATTTCTTATTTTCTGCAATTCTTAAAATTGTTTTTAAGAAGTATAGCATTGTGTGTGCGTGATCCTTTTCTAGCCTAAGGTAACAACTGAAACAGTTTTATTAAATATTATAAAATAGCACATTTTTTCAAAACATTTTTGGAAAGTAAAAAGGAAGCTTACCTTCATTTTCTGAGAAAGGTTTCATTCTATTCTTTAGGTATCTGTTCATTTCACCATTATGACACATTTCTAATACCAGGTACACATAATTGTTATCTTCAAAATAGTTATATAGCTGAAATGTAAAAAAGTATAATAAATTAGAATTTAAAAAATTCAGTATCCTGGGCTGCTTCTATAAAATCGTATCTTACCTCCAAGATAGAGGGATGTTTCAATTGACAATGTATTTTCACCTCATTTTGGACTCGCTGTACCATCCCAGCTTTGTACATGGCTTTTTTATCTATCTGAAAAAACAGAAAAGTTTTAAATGTTGATGGTTAAGTTTCAAATATAAATTGTTAAAAGTCATCTTTGATCAGGGTGCAGTGGCATATTCCAATTACTCAGTATACTGAGGCAGGAAGCTCGCAAGTTGAGGCCAGTCCCAAGAACTCAGTGAGACCCTGTCTCAAAAAGAAAAAAAAAAGTGGGCTGGGATGTAGGTCAGTGGTAAAGCACCCCTGGGTTCAATTACTAGTGGCAAAGGAAGGAACTAAGTCACCTTTGAAAAGAAAGTATATTTTAATTTAAAATAGTTTGAAGATTTTTAATATATGTCTTTGAGCTCAACTTACTCTGTTGGGTCTATTTTTCCTCTGTTTATCTAGTAGAGTGGACACTAAGTAAATCTGTCCAATGCATTCTAGTACCCTCTGTCAATTTAAATACTTTAATAGCACAACTGTTCTATCCATAAGAAAAATCCAACTTTAGTCAAACTTTATTCCAAATTTCCTTTCCCTTTTCCAACTAGTTTAGATAAATAATTCTCAATTTGCTAATGTTTATGTTATTCCTATTAGATTAACTTCTATCAATAGAGAATAGTATTTTGGATTAATACTTATACTGTAATACAGAACTACACACAAATGTATTATTATAAAAAAATTATTTGATTTCTACACTTGACTCCAAGTATGCATAACTGAAACACACCTGTCTACAGAACATTAATGAAGATAAAACATTTAAGCAAATTAATGCTCCCCCAAAACGTCCTTAAGCTGAACTGCTGAATTTATCCATATTGTCTTTTGCCTATATGATGTATTCTTTACACCATAATCAAAGAAAAGGTTGGTCAGTACGGAATTGTGACATCTCTAGTAGAACACCTTTAGTTATTTGCAAAGTACAGAAAAAAAAGTTGATTAATATAGTCTTACCATTTTGATTGCAACTTCCAAACCAGTGTGAATGGACTCAGCTCTGTAGACACCAGCAAATGATCCCTTACCGAGCAGATTTCCGACTTTAAAATCCTTAAAAAGTAAAATTAGATATTATGTGTGATGACTCTCAGGAGTAGAAAGGAAGAATGATACGAAGGGCCTGGAAAAATGGGATGCAAAGGGTTGAGAGGAGAATTTGGCAAAATCCAGGAAGGTATTCCACCTCGATATAGCAGGCGTCTGCGGCGGAAGGCATGGCGATGCCCTGCAGGACTCCCCAGCTTCCAGGCCGGCCAGACTGCGCACCCGAGCGACTCCACCGCAGCACAGGCTGCACCTCCTCCCGCCTCCAGCCAACACCTGGGAGCCCCGCCACAGCTCCCGCCGCGGCCAACCGCCATCCCCCGGGAGAAGGGGGAGGCGGCCTTGGTCCGGCCGGCGCGGCGGCTCCAGCGGGGTTACCACGGACGCGGCGGGGCCGGGGACGCCGCCCACCGGTGCCGCCCCCGCCCGAGCGGCGTCCAGAGGCTGGGTCCCTCCCCACCGCCTGCCCGGCGCCCGGCCCGGCCCCGCCCCAGCCGTGGGCTTCGCTCGCCCCCTTCCGATCCGCAGCCTCGGCCCACCACTCCCTTCACCTCGATCTTCTCGCCGATGCAAGTCGCCATATTCTCAGGCCCGGGCCGGCGCTCCCCGGGTCAGGTCCCTTTTCACAGTCCCTTCGAGGTGGAGCTCCAGGCAGCCAGCCGGTCGTGGTGCCCATCAGGCTCTACCTTCTAGGCCGCCGCTCCGGGCGACGACGCTAAAGCCACCGAAGGAATTCCTCGACACCATCCGAGGCTTGGGCGGTGCCTCTGCACTCCCATTTTGAAAAACTCCCGCCGGTGGCTGTTCAAGCGAGACTGGTGGTGACGTCAGGAGACGTCGCTCCGCAGAGACAGGCTGGCGCGCATGCGCGACAGGCATTTCCCTCACGCGTGCGCGACAGGCTCTCCTTTGCGCTCGCCGCAGCTTCCGGTACAAGAGCCGAGCGCCGGAAACCCAGGCTGTCGCGACTGGCTGTGGAGTGCGCTGCCGTCCTGCCTGGTGAGAACCCAAGTGAGACCCGTAGAGCCGCAGGCCTTAGAGACGCGAGGTTTACTGCTGGTAAGTCCGCAGCTTCACCTCTGGAAGGGTACTGCCGCCTCCAGGGAGGGCTCAAAACTGCCGCGAGGGCGCGGGTGTGCTTCGTTGAGAAGTCTCCCTGCACGTGCGAGGCCTTGGTTTTTTCCCCCAATACCTTAAAACGAAACAAAAACCACAGAAACCATTTTAAAATCTCAGGTGTACACTCCACGGAAAAAGCACAGGAAAAAAAATCATCACCTTGATTGAGGAGAATCTCTTAGACCTCCCGGCTGACGGCAGAAGTTTCTCATAGCAGGTTAATGAGCACGGTGCTTTGGAAAAGGCATTCGAGGGAAGGGGAAACCACACGGTAGTTTATTCCGAGCCAGACAGCAGTGACCTAGGCCCGGGAACGCAGATTCCAGTTGCCTTGAAGTGTACTGAAGAAATCCAAGTTGGACACAGAGAACGAAGGTCGTCGTCCTCCGTGCACGTACCAGGGGTGCTGGGCTGAACACAGGTTAGGTCAAATGGGAAAATGGACTGCGTTCTCAGGGAGGTTGGTCAGGCCCGAGTTCTGGAATTCTGGGGAGTACCAGGGATTGAATCTGGAGATGCTTGACTACCGAGCCCCATGTCCAGCCCTTTTTTATTTTGAGACAGGGTCTCACTAAGTTGCCTAGGACCTTATTGAGTTATTGGGGCTGGTGTTGAACTTGAAATCTTCCTGCCTCAGTCTTCCCAGCTGCAGGGATTACAGGTGTGTGCCACCAGGCCCAGCAGGTTCTGTTCTTTTGCCTAATTGTCATGTCAGGGTTAAGTCAGATGCAGATGATCAGAAGTAGTGGATTTTTTTCTTAGGGTCTGAAGTAACCCTTGTCTCAAAAGCTGCCAGTGCCTTACCTCTCAGCTTGCCTTCCATTTTGTCTCTATTTGAGAGGAAATAGTTGGCAACTGGTGCTTGCTTGAAGAATTCTATCATAGTAGTTTATTGTGGAATATTTAAAAGAAACCTCTCCAGGGTAGGGTTGATGCACTGTTTGCAGATAAGACAATTATGGTTTTTTTCAGGAAGGTTCTAAAATAAATGCACAAATTTCTGTCTATTTCTAAATTGAAAGCTGTGGAGAGTGGATGAGCCCCGGGTCTCCACTGATCCTGCGGGATCATCAAAAGCCAATCCCATGAAACATTCTTCGCCAAAAAGGCAAAGATATTAATAATCTTGACCCTCAGCTCTGATGCTAACAGTGACATTCCAGGACAGTGGGTTTCCTGGGTGCAGCAGGGTATTCCTCACACTTGATACTGTTTTTGAAATTAAAATTAAACAGTAGGATAGCTACAAAAATGTTTCTAGTTTTGAAACTTTTTAGTGCACAAAGAAACCTTTTTTTTTTTTTGTGGTGTTGGGGATTGAACCCAAGGCCTTGTGCATGTGAGGCAGGCACTCTACCAACTCCCCAGCCTGCAAAGAAGCCTCTTGGTAACTTCAAATTAGAATAGACACTTTATGTACTCTTAATGACTTCCAAAAACTTCTGAGTGACATTGATTGATTACGTCCCTCTTTAAAGTTAACTACATCAAAGTAAGTTAGTTCACTATCCTCAAAGGAGATCCACCTCTGTCTCCTCAACAACTGACTTCAGAAGCTAAAACTGCACTGACTCAGGAACACTGCTCTTCAAGCAGCCCAGCTTACTATGGTCAATCTAAATAGATCTATTCAAGTACTGACTTTTCCTGCTACTCATATCCCTACAGGAATTCTTAGGCAGGAAACAAAAATTATAAAATGGCTTCACCTGCTACGTTCTCCTAAATCCTTAATGCCATTTTCATGATTAGTTGCTCAGTTAATTTCAAAAACTCAATGAGTACAGCAACTCTTAGGGCTAGTGCATTCCCTTATTGTAGTTCGTTTTACTACTGCACAACAAGATTGGCTTTGACAAAATTCTGCAAGTTGACGGATTACTGCTAATTTTTCTGGCCAAATTGATAGCTATTACACTTTGATAAAATTTCTATAACAACTTTTGTTTTCCCTAAAATTGTTTGCACTAAACCAATTTCTCAGGCTCTAATGGTTTTTACTGATGGGTCCAGCTCAGGGAGGCCAGATTAAAATTTTTGCCTTACAACCCTTTTCATCAGAATCTATAAATATTTACAGTGACAGTCCTTATGCAGTGGGGGCAACTCAGGTAATTGAAACAGCCACTATTGGTCATATTAACTCTGAGGTATTATTTTAGCTTTTTAAATCTTTACAAAACTCTATGCAACAATGTTAGCTTTTTTTTATTGGACATAGTTGAGCTCATTCAGGTCTCGCAGGACCTTTTGTAGAAGGAAACAATGTTATAGATCATCTTGTTGCATCAGTAGAATGTGTATCACCTTATTCCTCTCTCAGGCATCACATGCCCTACATCACCAAAATGCTTCCAGTTTGCACAAAGAATTTCACCTCTCTAGGGAGCAGGCTTGGACCACAGCTAAACAATACCCTCAATGTATTATTCACCCCCCAGTCTTATTAACTGGGATAAATGCTCTGGGCCTTAAGCCAAATCACATTTGACAGATGGAAGTTCTGCATGTACAAGAGTGTGGAAGACAACAGTAGGTACATGTGTCTGTTGACACCTATTCTATTATTTTTGCTACAGCACAAATGGGAGAAAGTGGTAAAGGTCATTAGTTATTGGCTGATTTTGCAGTCATGGGCAAACCAGTTCTTTTCAGTGCTTTTGTGTTTCTTATATTATTCATAAGATACGAATCCCATAGAATACTCAAGGACCAGGAATAGTAGAATGTGCCAATAGAATGTTAGAAATTCAACTTCAGAAACAAAAAGGGGGGGATAGGTATTATCCATCTCCACAGAATCAATTGCATCATGCTCTTTTTATTTTGAATTTCTTAAATTGTAATGAGAAGGGCTGCACTGCAGCTGAGAGACACCAAGTCTCTGGTTCAGCTTGTTCAGCAGGAATGGTATGGTAGAAAGATTTACCATCAGGAAAATAGAATGGGCAGGATCCAGTAATGACGGGAAGAGGTTATGACTGTATCTTTCCAGAAGGTGCTGAGAAGCCGATTGGGTATCTGAGAGAGGAGTCATCAACATGGATCCAAAAACTGAACACGAACCCGAATCCAAAAGACTGAAGATCACACCATCAATAACAGTACAGACACAACAGCTACCTTTAAACATGCAGCCAAGCAAAGGAGGCAAGAAAAAGGAAGGAGCAACAAAAAGCACACTACGCGTAAATCCCCCGACGTGGAGTCAGATCCAGAACTTGGCAAGCAAAGCTCAGGGAGTGATTGAGAAGCAGGGGGTCCCTGAGACACCAGCTACCATGTTTATGGCAATGCTGGCTGTTCTAAGTTGTCAGGTATGTATCGTAACGAGAAACTTATTGGACATATTTTCCAGATCCTCCATTAATTAATCCCACTACCTGGGCTGGAGGATCTGTTCCAGTGTTTACAAATTAGTCTGCCATGGGGGGTTGTCAATCTGATTTTCATATTTTCCCTCTTATTTCTTTAATTTTCTTATTCTGGGTATACTGCTGAGGCCCCTATGTCCCAGGAATCCTATGGTGGTACTTGTGTTGCCGGTTTCCAGTCCTTCTTTAGGATTTGAAAAAATATATACAAACTATTATCAAAATAGATTTTCCTAAATAAGAACTCTGACAACACCCTCTGTTCCCTTATTGCCCAAATTCCAGCACTTCAGAACTGGGAACTTTTCCTCAGTGGCGAGATTGTGCTAATTTAGTTCCTGTAAGACATATTTGCAGTCCAAGTCATATGTCCTCATAAGTTTGATTTGGAACATTCTCATAATGAACTCATGACCCCTGGAGGGTTTGTTAGTAAAATCTGACCTCAAGATCAGGAGGCATTCAGAAGAATTTATGGCATCTAGCTGCTATTTTAGATTTTGTTAATTTTACTAGTCAGTTGCTTTCACATCTAACCAGTGATTGTACCACCAACTCATTTTATGGTTTGTGGTTGTGTGTTCAGTCTCTTTATGCATTATTAACAGGAAATACTAATATCACAAAAATGGGCAGTGATCACTATTTTGTAACGAGTACTAACTGTAATCTTACTAATTGTGTGACTAATATAACAAAAATCAACGTATTTTGGTTTTATACCAGCCTTCCTTTCTTATGCTTTCCACCAGCATCACGGATGACTGATATTAAGATAATAGGGCTAGGTTGGCATGGTGGTGCACACCTTTAAGCCCGGTGGTTTGGGAGGCTGAGGCAGGAAGATCACAAGTTCAAAGCCAGCCTTAGCAAAAATGAAGCACTTAGCAACTCAGAGAGACCCTGTCTCTAAATAAAATGCAAAATTGGGCTGGGGATTGGCTCAGTGGTCAAGTGCCCCTGAGTTCAATTCCTGGTTTACCACCACCACCACCGCCCCCCAAAAAAGATAACAGGGCTATAATTATCAAGAACTTCATAATCAGCTGATTCAATCTTCTGTGCTATGGGACTTATAGTCTTTGGTATTGTAACTTTAATTATATTGCGATTGTTTCTACAATCACTGCCTCTGACATTCTGGTACAGGATATCCAACTCATTTTGTCAATGCTTGACACAAAATACATTAAGAACCCTGTAAGATCAGGAGAATATTGATAATAAACTTAAAGCTAAGTTAAATGCTTTAAAACCTAGTGTAATAAACTTAGGTAATCACATAGTTTTAAGGTCAGAGGACAATTACAGTGCCATGTTGCTTATCAGTTTATTTATGTAATACCTGTTTTACATGTTAATTCCCAGTGGGGTTAGAAAAAATAAAGATACATCTATTAGCAATTTGAAATCATAAGTGTTAGTTTATATCTTTTACACCTACACCATTAGATCCAAGTCAGGCAAAAAAGCAAGATTCCTATGTTATCTCCTGCCAATTTTGGAAAAAAAAAAAAAAAAAAAACAACTGTTAAATGACTTAAATGGTTTTAATCCTTGGAATATGCTAAAACATACTACATGGTATCCTATACGGCTTGTTTCCTTATTTTTAATTTTGTATTATTTTCTCACAGTCAAATGCAGTCTCGTCAAATCCCAGTTCCAATACCTCCAAGTAGACATGCATCAATTGCAGTTAAAAAATAAGAAAGGTGGAGATGTGGAGAGCAGATGAGCCCCTGGTTGATGTCAGCTGATCCTGTGGTGTTGGCAAAAGTCAAGTATGGGAAACATTCCTTGCCAAAAAGGCAAGGATGCAGCAGGATGTTCCTAGCATTGCAACAGTAGGGTAACTGCAGAAATAGTTCTACTTCTGTAATTTTTTAGTGTGCAGAGAAGACTCTTGGTAACTCACAAGACTTGAACAATTTACATTGCCCCTCTAGTTAAACTTCCTAATTATGAGACCCTTTATAATAAACTTGCAAAGCTAGTTCTGGGTCACTGTTCCCCCATCAGAGTGTCCCAGTGTCCCACCTAGTCCCAGCTTTACTTCAGAATGTCTCTGTTTTTCTCCATCTCCCATCACCCCTACTTGAGGTCGTTTGTTGATGCTGCGTGGGTCTGGCAGAGAGCTGACTTCTACATTAATGAATAACTCAAGTTTGTCTACAGAGAAGCTGTAAGAAAAATCTCTGTTCAGAGAAAAATCAGCTTTCCCCCTTCATTTCTGGCAGTCCTTGTTATAATTCTTTTTTTTTTTTAAGGTTTTTAAAGGTAGACATAATACATTTATTTATTTATTTTTATGTGGTGCTGAGGATTGAACCCTTCGGCCTACGTGTTCAAGGCTGAGCTGTAACTCCAGCCGCCATGCATTATAATTCTGGAGCAATTCTCTTTGAGTTCCCAAGAACCCAGACTTGCAAAGCATTTTTTTAACTTTATATTTAGAAATAATTTTAATCTTATATAGTTATATAGAATTCCTGAATTGTCTCTTATTCGGATTCCCCCCCACCCTTTTTTTTAAATTTAGATACAGGGTCTCACTGAGTTGCTTAGTACCTCCCTGTTGATGAGGCTGGCATGATCCTCCTCCCTCAGCTTTCTGAGCTGCTGGGATTACAGGCATGCTCCATTGTGCCTGGCTAGATACATCAATTTTTAAAAAATAGTTGAAGATGAAAAAAATACCTTTAGTTTTAGGATAGAACCTAGTGCCTTACACTTGCTAAAAAAGGCGCTTTAGTATTAGCGCCCCAGCCACAGCCCAGATTCATCAATTCTTAACATTTTGACCCATTTAACATTCTCTTTACTACAAGCCTACTATTTATATTTATGAAATATTCTAAAATAGGTTACCCCAAATTTCTGTATGAATTACTAAAGAACAAGGATCATTTTTTAAAATAAAGATGTTTGACACTGATTATTATGTTCTGATGTCAATTATTCCAATAATGTCTGTTTTAAGCAGTTTTTCCTCTATTACAGTTTAGTACACATTGCATAAAAGTTGCCATGCCTTTAGTCTCTTTAATATGGATGGATTTCTTATAACATTGAGATGTTTCTCTTGTCACTCCAGAATTGTTATAATTTACAAATAAAATTTATATTACTCCAGTTTTGTTGTGTGACTTTATACACATTGTGAAATGATTACAGCTAAAACATCTATTGTCAGTTTCCATGTGTGTGTGGTGTGAAGGCTAATTATATAGCATTCCCTAATTGGGGTTTACCTGATGTTTCCTCCTCATTAGATTGTTATTCATGTCTGATTGTAATATCACAATTTATATTCAGTTCTGTTTCATGCCTGTCCCAGTGTTATACTATTTTAACTGCAGCTTAATAGGTGTGTCAGTTTTGTTCATCTTTTCTAAGATTCATTCATTTTTTTTAGCCTATTACTTCCTGATTTGGTCTTTCCTTTGGGGTTTGGTTCTAAGTATTTGGGACGCATGCTTAGGTTGTTTATTTGAAATCTATTTTGATATAGGTACTCATTGCTATATATCTCCTATTTTCCAGTATCCTACAGGTTTTGGTGTGTTTATTTGCATTTTCTTTGGTTTTAAGGAATTTTCTTCTAGCACTAGGGATTGAACTCACTAGCCCACTGAGCCACATCCCCACCCTATTTTGTATTTTATTTAGAGACAGGGTCTTCCTGAGCTGCTTATTGCTTTGCTTTTGCTGGCTTTGAACTGGGATCCTCTTGTTTCAGCCTCTGGAGCTGCTGAAATTACAGGTGTGTGCCACCATGCCTGGTCAATTTTAAGGCATTTTTAAATGGTTCCAAAGTGTATGTGTAGTCTCCATATACTTGTATAATGTCCAAGTTTCTTTTGTTGAAGATTTCTAGTTTTACTCCATTATAAGCAAATCAGATAAATATTTCTTATTTTCAAATACTAAAGCACCTTTTTTAGCAAGTGTAAGGCACTAGGTTTAAAACTTTTTATGACTTATTATATATTCTATCCTAGGGGAAGTTCCGTGAGCTATTTAATGTACTACAAGTACCTTGTAGGTCCATTTGCTGTATAGCAGTGTTTAACTTTGATGTTTTTTGTCAGGACTATTGATGAGTGAAATACCATTGTATTTGAGCCCATCTCATCCTTTAAGTCTGTTTTAGAAAAAGTTTATAATAAACTGGGTGCTGTGAAATGAATTGATATTAACCTCTGAAGGAAACAAATTTATAATTATCTTAACCTTGTCTCTGAGATGAAAAGTGTGTTCAGGTTAGGTGTCCATTTGCTAGTATCATTTCCCCTTTTCAGTCCTCATGTAGGAAGCATATTGTTTGATCTATTTAAAAATCTGTTCTTTAATTGGAGAAATTATTTACATTCAAGATTATTGAAAGTTAAGGCTTATTTCATTTTGATGATTTTCTTCTGGTTATTTTGAATGTTCTGTATACTGGCTCTTCTAATGGGCTTTATACTTTCATAAGCTATCATAATGGTATTTATCTTTCAATTCTGGACCTAGGATTCCGTTTTCTTTTTAAGTTTGGTCCTGTTTTCTTGGAAAAATCTTCATTTATGTTTCTTAAGGATAGTTTTTGCTGGTTTGGAAATTGTGGATGACCACTACTTTTAATTTTTTTTGGAGGGGGGGGGCACTGGACCACTAAGAAACATCCCCAGCCCCATTTTGTATTTTAGAGGCAGGGTCTGAGTTGTTTTGCACCTTATCAAAACTTGGATTATTTCACTCCCTCCTGACATATAGGGTTTCTGTAGTTAAATGCTCTTTTAATGTAAGGGAGCTGCCCTTATGACTTTGCTTTTTTGCACACTGTGAAATTCTTTCTCTTGTAATTCCTTCGGTGGTTCCTGGCTAGTGTGGATACACTGGAAGGTGAGGTGAACTCCTGTTTCAAAGCAAAGCTACTTTACAGATTGCATGTCCCTCACATAAGCAGGCATGAGCCAGTTGTGTTACAATAGCTAGTATTTGCCAGTGTCTCCAAGTTTGGTGGGACTCTACCTGTCCCTTCCTTGGGGAAATTCCCCCTCCCCCAGCTGTGAAGTCAGGGTGTAAGATGCCAGGGCAATTCATTCTCCTGTCTCAGAATCTTTTATAAGGTTCCAGTCCATCTCTGGGCTGGTTTCCTGTGTTCCCCCATACTTAACCTACCTTACAGTGCCCAATGCACACATCACTTAGCAGCCTTGTGAATGGGGGGTGAGGAGTGGGGGTGCTAGAAACCTCTATTCAATCAATGTTGAAAATACTCAGTGCATTCATTTATAATTTAAATTAGTTTCAGAATACCTTATGAAATGCTTTTTATTTTCCACGGGTTAAGATACCTTTTCTTGACATTTTGATTTCATTTTCCTTATAAATTACATGCTCTTTTACTACTATACAGCAGTGGTTTTCATTGATGGCCTGTGGACACATTAAGGGTCACTAAGATGCTTTCAGGTATCCACAAAAACCAATCATGCCAATTTTCGACACTTGCACTGATGGTACAAAAACAATGTTAACAATGGAAATTTTCTGGGGTCTCAGTATGATTCACAGCTGTGGCACCAAACTGTAAATCTTGATCCTTTAAGACATGTCAATTTTAATATTCTATTTGACAAAATGTGAAGTTCATACAAAGAATTGCTGCATACCAATCTTTGCTTACTTTGTTAGCACTACATTTACTGAATGAACATCTGTTGGACAAACTATTTAGATTTGCATATTTGTAAGACATGAAATGAACCCAGCATGAGAACAATTATATTGTGTCCAATGATGAGAATCAGGCTTTTAAGCAAAAACCAGAAATGAAAAATTTTGACCATAATGGTGGAGATGGCAATGAATGCTGTGGTCTGAATATCTGTTAAAGGGTCTATCACATGTAAAACTCCACTACTTTTTATAGAGGTGTTAGTTGATTACAATTTTCTGCTTGTATAGAAGACAGAAATTAAATCAAATGTGATGGAGTTCTCATTTAAAAAGGCATTATTAGCTAATAGAAACTAAACTTTTTAAAGTATCTTACAGTAATGACTGGAGTCAGAATCATTCTGTATATAAATCATTTTAATAATGGGTGGAGAAAAGAAAAAATGAGTTGGATGCCACGTTTTGATTACTAAACCATTAACTTCATGAAAATTGTTTATCTATATTGTGATATTAAACAATAGTGGCTTCTTTCTACCAAAAGTAAAAGTTAGCCACTTGTAATATGACTGTCCTTCCAAGACACCAATCCATAAAAACTGACTTCAAGGAATATAACAACACTTTTCCTTTTTGTTAAGCTTCTGTTTGTTTTCCTGAGGTTAGAACCCAGGACCTTTAAGGTAAGTACTCTGTAACTGAGTCATGCCCCCAAGCCCTCTTATTTTCGTTTCTAATGACATTTAACATCTGCATCCTAAATGGGTTCATATTATTTTAAGAGCATTTTAAATCGTACAAAGCAAAATACTTAAAAAAAAAACAACATGCATTTAATAAAAGCAGCAAAGAATGGAAGGTGTCTACTCAATTTCAGACTTGTTTTGTCATTTGTCACATCAAGGATTTTAAAGGAGAGAGATGTTGGTTATTTAAAATACACTCACAATACTGACTTATTTTGGTCCAGAACTATTTAAAAACATGCTAAGGCAAGAATATGAAACATCTATATGACTATGAAAATGAAAAATGCAACTAAATTTGAGATGAAAAAAATCTATATAATATGAAAGATACCACTGCTAAATTTGAGACATTATATATAGAAGTTTATAACATGGATTATCAAATTAAGAGTCCAAAAATTCTTAAAATGACTATTCAGGGAAACAAAAGTATTAAAATTAACTATCAAAATTATTCAGTGAAACATGCTAATTTCGATAAAATCCTAAATTTTTAAATGCCATGAAAGATGTAAAGGATAATCCAGAAGGACAAAAGTATACCTAAGAAAAACAGAACTGTTATATGTAAATGAGTCTAGAACTGGACAAGGGAATAAAACAAGGAAACAATAAAAATAAAGAATTTACATCTTAGTTTACATATCAGGTGACTAATCTAACATGCTGAATTTCATTTGATCTTATAGGTATCAAAAGATTTTCTAAATAGTCATCCTGTGACTTAGGACAGGACATAAGTTACAGAATCCAGAGTAAAGATCATATTTTAATTTTTTTGATATGGACTCTGACTGCCTTACAGACTCAATCAAATCTTCATGATTAATTAGTTTTACTTTGATAGCTCTAAGTTTTTTAATAGTGTGTTTTGACAAATCCTGTTTTTTCTTTTAATATTCATTCTAACATTATGCTGGAAGTATTCATAGGGATCCAGAAGATGAAAAAGCTATTAACCACCTGTCAGTATTGACCACTTCCACAGACATTTAGGTTTTCTTCTTTAGCAATTTTTTAACATTCTTAAAATTTCAAGTACTCTTCTATTTAATGAATGTCTATACATTTCATTTCCCTAATTTATATACATCTAAAATGTATAGACAGACAGACATTAGCAGTATTATGAATTCAAAACTATTTTGTTAGTACTCGGTATATAAAAGAATATTGATTTTAGGGCATTTTAAAACAAATAATCGTTAAATAGGTGAAATTTCTCATTTTATTTAGAGTGATGGTCTTCGAGTTGAATTAACCTTACTTTTTAGTGAAAAGAAAATCAATACGCTTCCTGGGAATTATTTCAAAATCTTGGATAAAATCATACTTTGATAAAAACCAAAGAGGGGCTGGAGTTATGGCTCAGTGGAACAGTGCTTGCCTCATATGGGTGAAGTACTGGGTTCGATTCTCAGCACCACATACAAATAAATAAAATAAAGGTCTAACAACTAAAAGAAAAAAAAAGAGAAATGTTTAATTTGGTATTTTTTAGTCAAAAAGTCCATCTTCTGCAATGTACTGATTTAATAAGATTAGTTTGCTTAAATAAACTGATCTTTATTAATATTATTAATAGAACTAAACTTTATAAACCTCTTTTTACTTGAAAACTCAGTGGCTTACTTTTAATTAATGCCACAAGATTTCAAATAATTATTGATATAGCACAACAATTACCTATGTCATTCATTTTTACAAAGCTAAATTCTACTTCAAAAATTTCCTTTAAAAAAAAAAAAAAAGGAAAGATTTCCCTTTCTTTTCCTTTCCTTCATTGCTGCGGTTGAAACCCAGGGGCCTTGCTTAACCACAAAATAACATTTATTATAAAAATGAACTTTTTAATCTAAAACTCTAAAAACCAAGAAAACTATTTTTTCTGATCATTTGAGAATGACTTCTAAATGGGGTGCCCTGGCTTCACACCTATAATCCCAGTGACTCAGGAGGCAAAGGCAGGAGGATCACAAGTTTCGGCAACTTTTAGTCAGACTCAACAAAGTTTGTGAGTAAGGGATGTAGCTCAGTGGTATAGCACCCATGGATTCCAAATCCCCAGCAAAAATTACAATCACTTCTAAATCTTCTATGAAGGGGCTGGGTATGTAGCTCAGTAGTGAACACTTGTGTCTAGCACATGGAAGGCCCTGGGTTATCTCCAGCACTGCCAAAGCAAAGGAAAATTTCAAAATTATAGGCTAGTAACTGCAAAACAGAATCAAATCAATAATAGAAAAGTACATCACAATGAGATCTGCCCTGTGTAAGTTTTTTCTTTGCTGTGCTGGAGATGTCAAGGGCTTTGTGCAAGGGAAGTGCTCTACCACTGAGTTATACCTCAGCCTTATAATAGGTAAAATCAGTGGAAAGGCTTTAATTGTGGACTACCAAATTCTATTTAAAACATTTTATCATTACATTTCAAATTTATAAAAATGGAGGGATGGTTCTATCTACTTTGGGTCAAAATTAGCTAAATTCAATGCCTTTCATATGGATTTTGCAAAAATTAAAACGTGTTCATTTTGATAAAATTCTTGACCCTGTCACGATGATTACTGAGCTCCCTAATTCACTTTATTTATTTATTTTCCTAATTCACTTTAAAGGCATCAAGGAAATAACCATAATACTAAAAATGTCCTCTACCCTCACCCCAAAATCTAAGAATCTTCAGTTTGTTTTTTGGTTTTGGTCCTGGGGATTGAAACCAGGGATACTTAAATAGAGCCACATCTCCATCCCATTTTTATATTGTGTTTAGAGACAGGGTCTAAGTTGCTGAGGGTGGCTTTGAAGTCACAATCCTCCTGCCTCAACCTCCCAAGCTGCTGGGATTACAGGCCATGTGCCACCATGCCCCGGCTTCTCTTGTGTTTTTTATTTTTAAAATGTTCATTTGGTATATACAACACTCCTCTTGCTTTTTGTAGATCACTTACTACAATTTAAAAACTAGGATCTGTTATTCCAATAGCTCAATTCTGTCATCTGCATTTTGGGGGTGTTTTTTAATAAATTAAAAAGTCTATCACTAATGAAGTAAAAATATCACAAAGTTTGTTATTTCTACAACCACCTTCAATTTTATAATCATGGTACAACTTGCCTATATTAAGAGCTGGTTTCTCAAAGACAAAATTTGTACTATAAGGTAATCTATATCTTTATTTCCCTGCATACTTATTTGCTTACTACATGAGATAACATTGTTTTGCTATGCATCAAAATAACTTCTAAAAGAGATTTTTAGTTTGAAAAAAAATTTTTTATGATTATTGCATACTGCAATTCAGACTAAATTAGAGTGAACTGTACACTATTCAAAACCATACTCTAAACACACTAATAATTATTTATCTTTTGTACTGTTATATATCCCCTTTTATAGTCATGCTTTTTCTGAAATGAATGTATATATTTCCATACAAATGAAAAGCAACTGATACGTGCTTTAAAAATATATTTCGTCACTTTAAGTTATCATTTCATTTTAAAAGTATTAAAAAGAAAAATGCAGATATTAAAAACTATATTGAGACAGTATGGCTTAATGCAAAAAAGAGGACTTTTCCTGCAAAAAGGCAGAATTTAAAAATCTGCAAGATGTACTACTCTGTATGTACTCTTTCCGTGGAAACTACATTGTAGAAACAAAATCTCTATCTTAGAGAACTAGTTCTGAGAAATAATGACTATCCCTAAAGATATTATAGTCTCAATTTTTACTAACTTAATACTATTTCTGTTACTACTACAAACATTAATTTTGGGATATATTTAACTTAGATTTGGGATAAAATTAGTCTTTCAAAATATCAATGTATGTTAATCTAGTTGACTGGCATTAAGAACACAAAGGCCCATGCATTTATCTGTGCTTTCCCTTGTAGGTTGACATATGACTTCAGTCTTTTTCCATAGACAGTTTGAAGACCCTGGACAGAATTGAATGATGTGAACAAATCTGGTGATGATACTAAATTTACTGTCCCTTCTCCCATTTAATTAAGAAGCACCAAAACTGGAGCCAAGGTTTCAAAAGTTAATTTAACAGCAGGAACTATAATTTAATCACATCATATCACACTATGTAACATTATATATTTTGCCTATTGATATGTAACACAGTTAAGTTTATTACAAGCATTATTTCCTAAGTCTTATGGTATAAGTGCTCCTTTTCAGTATTACTGCTTATTTAATAGTGTTTATATTGTAACATTCAGTAAATCAATGATAATATTGTGCAATGCATTGTGCCATTTCTCCCTACCCTGTGTTAAGATATGAACAAAATCAATTAAGAAAACCAACACAACTATTAAAACTGAAATGAGGTACCAAGATCACAGATGCATGTCTGAGTAGGTCAACAGCATTTTCCCCATAATGTAATTTCATCAAAAAGGCTTCTCTTTTAAGCTAGCATTATTTCAGCAGCAGCTCGTCTTCAGGACAAGTAAATCAACAGTTTCAAGTGAAAGAAGAGATTCTAAGAAAACATCAATGCACATTACTAACTAAAGAGGCAAACTGCTGGTGTCAGTTTAACATAAAATTGTGCATTTTCTCTTTCCACATGTGACTTAGTTCATTTATGTGATGACAACAAAATTGAGTTCTTGTGGTATACCAATGAGATGGACTAATTTGTTCAGAAACCTCTTATTTGTTTTAATATTTAAATTATAACAATACAATAACTAGAAAAAGGCCCGTACCCTCAGTGGCTTTAAACCACATCAACTTTTGCTTTTCAAAATTACAATGCAGTTAAATCTATGCTTCTGCAACAATAGTGCAATACGGTATCCTTTCCTGAATAAAGGAAGTGAGGTTTAGGTAGACTATTGCCAATTACATACCAATTCTGCATGTTTGATATAAACTACATCAGGAAAGCTAAAACTGACTTGTACATCTATATTCAGCTGAAGCTTCACATAAGCAGTAATGAAATGACAGGTGCACTCACTTTGCAAAACTACTTCAAAAAACAAATGACAAAGTAGTTAAGAACAATGGAACATCTGTTTTGTGTGCCAGATGTAAAAGATGAATGGACCCTGTGGTTACTTGCACTATTTGCTATTTGAATTATATGAAGGTAAAATTAAGACTTAGTCCACTTCCATCTCCCCAGATGATTTAGTATGCTGTGTGCTGTCTTTTGTTGCATCTGGTTTAGTTTCCGTTCCACTCTGTCCATCCATTGGTCCGTTATGTTCACTATTAGCTTTTGTTTTGTCTTCAGCCACTTCTACTTTTGGTTTGGGTTTGTAAATGATGGGGTTACAGAAATTATCTAGCTCCTAAAGACGAGAAAAAATATTTAAAATACTAAGTTACTATTAACTTTCAAAATTCTATAATTTTTCTAAAATTTCACAAAATTTCAAATTCCTAAATTTATAAGCTCAGCCACAATACCATTATTTCAACAGTTTCATGAATGATTTACTTTCTGACTAGTGAATGTTTGCGGCAATCAAATTCTAAAATGGTTTTTATATAAATTTGGTACTAGGGATTGAACTCAAGGGTACTTAACCACTGAGCTACATCCCCATCCCTTTTTATTTTGAAACAAGATTTCACCAAGTTGCTCAGGGTGCCTCACTAAGTTGCTGAAGCTGGCTTTGAACTTTCAGACCTCCTTTGTCAGCCTCCTACATCCCTGGAATTACAGGCATGTGCCACCAGACCTCACAAAATATTTTTGTATCTAACCTTTCTAAAACTTATTTCATAATTTAAATACCATTTACTTTGGTAGGAATAACTTTTAAATAATGGACATAAATACACATACTAACAACACTATTTTTTGGAAATAGGTGAAGAAAAAAGCCATAAAAGTAAACTGAACATTAATTATTTAAATGAATACAAGGTGTCTTCTATCTGCTTTTTATGCATCATATTTTAGAAAATTATTACATAAGACTAATCAAATTGGAAAATCTGAAAGACTATGGTCAAAGAGATTGGTGCAGAGATACCAAGAAAGTAAAATCTTAGAATGTTTTAGTAACAAACTACTCATAGTACTCTAAAAAAGTCTTCTTTATTTGACAATATCTTGAACATTATATCTAAATAGATACATCTCTGTATCTAAACCATTATGTTCAATGGCTACATAGTGTTATATAGATGCATCCATTTATTTATGTAGCAGTTCCTAGAACTGTCATTTCTAGACATGTTAAATTATATCCAGGTTAAATTCCTATATAAATTTTCTGACAGTGTCCCAGGAAAGTTCTAACAAATTTAACCTAACTGCTCAGGGGAAATCATCCATCTCTCTACATCCTTGCCAACTCATGCAAAGATTGTAAAAAAAAAAATACAACAAGGGGCTGGGGATATAGCTCAGCTGGTAGAGTGCTTGCCACCCACACACAAGGCCCCTGGGTTCAATCCCAGGCACCACCACCACCACCACAAACACACACACACACAATAAATAAATAAGTATATATATATATGCCAAAAAAGATTTGGAATTTTTAGGTTAATTGTCAGGATGAACTCTATTTCATATGTTTTTGTTTATTCTTTTCTCAACTGCTAATGCAACAAACCTTTTACTAATTTTTCTATTTGGATGCTGATTTTTTTAATAAAGTTTTCCATGATAACTTTTAAAAAAATATTTATTAATTTTTTTTTAGTTTTTGGTGTACACATCTTTATTTTAGTTTTATATGGTGCTGAGGATCTAACCCAGCGCCCCGTGCATGCCAGGCGAGCGTGCTACTGCTTGAGCCACATCCCCAGCTCCTCCATGATAACTTTTGACATTTAATCTGCCTAGCTTATCTCAGATCAAGCTTTTGAAAACAAGACTTTACCACAGAATTCACAAATTTCAAACTGGTTCCAAGACACCTATACTGCAATGAAGACTCAGAGGTCTCGCCGAATCTCTGAGTTTGAATTTACAGCTGTCAAAAGTCATCATACTGCTTTATTTCACTGTTTTACTCTTGAATTAAACACCAGCCCTGCATGACAAATTAATAAAAAGAACAGATATTCTATACCTAGAATCACTTAAAACAAATTTAATATAATAAGAGATTAGCCTTAAATTTATTTTTTGAGTTCTTCTGCATCTTTTTCTTGGGGTACTAAGGATGGAACCCATGAGCACTCAACCACTGAGCCAAACCCCCAGACCTCCTTTTATTTTTTTTTTTGAGACAGTGTCTCACTAAGTCGCTGAGGCTGGCTTATAACTTTAGAACTTCCAGCCTCAGCCTCCTGAGCTGTTGGATTACAGGGATGCATCACAATGCCTGGCTACAAATTATTTCTTGAAGTATGATTTTTATTAATCATTTCAGTCCTTGAACTCATCATTAAAAGGGAATTTGAGGCTGGGGCTATGGCTCAGCAGTGGAACACTTGCTTAGTATGTGTGATACACTGGGTTCATTTCTCAGCACCACATATAAATAAATAAAAGTCTAACAACTAAAAAAAAAAAAAAAAAAATTGTTTCTTACCTTAGACTTCGCAACAATTTCCGAAACTTTAACCACAGGTTCTTGAGTGAGACTTAATTTATTCTGTGCATTCATCTTAGTGTTCAGCCAAATCATGGCATCGCTGATATATTTTTCAACTTTTTCCATTTCAGCAGGATCCAAATGATCGTATCTTTCATCCTATTAAACAAGCTTTACTTAATGTTAATTTATTTTCTGGTACGCACCAGTTAATTGATAATTTCTGTTTAAAAATTTAGATTCTTGGGGCATGGGTTGTGGCTCAGTGGTAGAGCGCTCGCCTAGTGCGTGTGAGGCCCTGGGTTCGATCCTTAGCACCACATAAAAATAAATAAAGGTATTGTGCCCAACTACAACTAAAAGATAAATTTTATTTTTTAAAAATTTAGATTCTTATTGATTGCACATCTAATAAATATTCATGTGAAGAAGCCACATACAAATATAACAAAGCTAAAATGATTAGAAGAAGTTTTCTGAAGAAGTCAGATTTAGAAAAGAATGATTAGTAGAGAATATTCAACAAAAAAGAAAGCACTGTAATGGAATGGAGTTTGTTAGAGAATAGGAGACATTAGGTGACAGGCACATAGAAGGCTAGACAGAAAATGCTGAACATACAGTATCATGATGCTAAGGTTCCTGAACAGGAGAATGCTACGTAATAGAGACAATCTAAGAAGTCATGGATTAGACTGATAGCTACAAAACCAGAAGTGGCATGATAACACACAGCAAGATGATATGATTAATTACAGACTGAACTGAGAAAATCAAGGGAAAGAGAATTCAATAAACCCAAATAGGAAGACAGAGATGCCATTTTAAAGCCACTGGTTTTCTCAGACTCCAAGAAGTTCTGCTTGTAGATTACAAATCACATACCCACTATATCTGACTCAGTTTCCAGGCTGCCATGTTTTCTTGAATTTATTCATATATCATGGATCACTTAAGTTTCCTTTGCTAGTTCATCTTCATTCATCTCTCTACCTAAATGTTTCAAAAATTTCTCTAGCCTGAACCTCGTTCTTGAACTCTTAAATAGGAGTCTAACTTCAATACCTACCTCTTGTTTTGAACTCCCGATTTTATCTTCATCTACTCTCTCAGTCTTCCCCAACTTCGTAAGTGGAAACATCATCCTTTCATCCTCGGAGGATTTTTTTACTTCTCTGATATGTTTACATCATATCTACCACAATTCTTATAAGCTCTAGTTTCCAAATAAAGGTGAAAATCTGACCACTTCTTGCCCCTGTATTATCTGTATACAAGCTTCCACCATTTCTTGCTTGTATTACTTGAACAGAGTCTTAACTTTGTCTACTTCTGAACCCTCTAAAAAGATAAGTCAGGTTACTAATATGCTTGATTACCTCCAACAATTTCACATCTCTGGGCTGGCTAGGACTTTCATGATCTGGCATCCATACCTACTATTTCAAGCTCTCTACCTACTGTTTTAAGCCACAATGGCCTTCCTGCTATTTCTCCAACATGTTCTCCTCTGGGACTTTTCAGCTGCAACTAGTCCATTTTGCTAGAATGTTTCTCTTCCAGTTATTATTATATCTTGAGCCCTCACCACTTGCAGTTCTCTTCTGCCATGTTGTGTCCCACTGGAAGTCCACCATTCTCTGACAAATCACCACCCTGACAGTGCCTTACTTTCTCCACACACTCAAGAAGACAGCCAAAGCCTAGAAAGTACTGAGCCACAGAATTTAAATCCTGGCATTTTCTGTTGTCTGCCTGTTCCTTCTTTCTTTTCCTTCTTTATACGCTATTTGTGATGTTAAGTAAATACGGAAAGTTATTTGCAGACTTATTCACAAGTAGCGTATGGCTTTTACTTCTAGGCTACCTGGATTGCAATTTCTGTTTTACAAACCTCATTGATCTCTTCTAAAACAGAATAACTTTCTACATTGTGTAACAGGTAAAATAGTATAGCTGCTGAAAATCTGTAGGCTGATACCAGACCACCTAGGTTTAATTCACAGTTCCCCATCATTTACTACTTATATAATATTCAACAAATTGCTTCAGCATTTCAGTTTGCTTATATGCAAACTGAGACAGCAGTATTAATGCTGTCAGGGATATATCCTTGTGGAAATAACATGAGGTACCCCAAGAACAGTGCTTAAAATTCACCACTGCTTGATAAATGTAAGCTCCTATATCTGAAAAGTTTCTGGTGCTGGTCTCTCCTACACAATAATGCAGTTATAACAATGATAAAAAACTGGGGGATAAAAGTGAATTATTTATTTGAAAGTAAGACCAGTAAACCTGTCCCATGGGTCAAGTTCAAGTGACTGCCTAATTTGGTGGTGGTGGTGGGTTACTGGGAATTGAAGTCAAAGACACTAGGCCATTGAACCACATCTGCAGCCCTATTTTGTATTTTATTTAGAGTTCCTTAGCGCCTTGCTGAGGCAGGCTTTGAATTCTCTATCCTACTGCCGCAGCCTCCCCATCCGCTGGGGTTACAGGTGTGTGCTACTGTGCCTGGCTAGCTATGTTTTTAATAAAAAGCTTTTTTGGGGGAACACGACCACATCCATTTGTTTACCTACTGTCCATTGCTGCACTACAACAAAGAGATGAAGAGCTGTAAAGACAATATATTAAACACTGCAAAGATTCATATTTATTAATTTTCTTCTCAAAGATAAAATCTGGTAACCACTGGTTTAGAAGAGGAAAATGGTATGTTTAATTTTGTTAAATTTTTCTGTTATAGTTACATAAATTATATCTCCATTTGAATATATCTCTCAGGCCTACAAACAGTGGAAAGTTAAAGTATTACAGATTTAGTATGTATCTAAAAAGAATAAAGGGTATATATAGGGGACCAAGGATGATTAATGAACTGTGAACATGACCAAAAGCAACTGAAAAAAAAAAAAAAAAGCAGCCAAAGAACAAGGTAAAGACTATGAGAGTTCAGTCTCATAGTCCCACGGGGGAAAAAATGTTTCCAAAAGAATCTCTTTTTCACTGTATGAAAATATAAAAATGAAAATCGTTTTTTAAAAAGAAAACAATTTGCGGGGTTAGGGTTATGGCTCAGTGGTAGAGTGCTTGCCTGTATGTACGAGGCACTGGGTTCAATCCTTGGCACCACATATAAATAAATAAAGGAACTGTGTCCATCTACAACTAAAAAAAAAAAGAGGAAGAGGCCATGTGACCATGCAAAATGATTGAAGTGATGCAGCGACAAGCTAAGGAACACCTAGTCATCAGAAGCTGGAAGAGGCAAGGAACAGATTGTCTTCCAGTGTTTTCAGAGGGACAGAAGCCCTGCTGACACCTTGATGTTGTATTTCTGGCCTGTTGAATTGTGGGAAAAAATAAGTTTGGGGCAGGAGTTGTGGCTCAGTGGTAGAATGCTTGCCTGCCATGTGTGAGGCCCTGGGTTAATTCCTCAGCACCGCATATACATAAATAAAAGATACATTGACAATTACAAAAAACCACAATAATTTGGTCACTGGATTAATGTATATAGTGGCTTGAGGAAAATCTACAAAAGCCAATGATTTTAAGTGTATCAGAATCCTCTATTAATAACTGTCTTCAATTAAAAAAAAAAAGTTTTAAGTATGGTTATACAAAGTCCCTGGAAATGGACAGCAACAACTACTACAGCTCTGTGGCTGAGAAGTTTTGGACAGATCCCACCTTTCCCAGGTACACACACACACACACACCATCATTACGCATTGTCCTTATGAATTCAATACCTTGTTTCTATAGGCTTCTATCACTTTCATGACAAGTTGAATCTTTTTTCCCAAGTCATTTAAAGCTTTTGGTCTCTCTTCATGTTCCATGTACCTCATTTGAATAGGCTGGCCATACTTCTATTAATAAAAGAAAAATGTTAAAAAGAACAAGAGCTTTAACATAAAATTTATTTGGCTCTTTGGAATAATATAATGGCCATATTAAAACATGTTCCCGCTATTTCCCTACAAAGAAGTACTTCCACTGGCTTTTGTTCATTGTTAAGGAAGAATGCCTAACAAGCGCCTTATTTCTTTCTCATTTATACAATTACCTCTTGATTCTTCTTTAAATCCAAAGTCCCAATCAAAACTTACTTTTTTTTTTTTCAAAGATAGGTGAGAATACTTTACGAAACTATTAGAGAAAGAAACCATAAGGACTATATTACAGTACATATAGAATTCATGGATTTTAAACTTAGTTTCAAAATTAATGTAACTCTATAACTATATAACTGTATATGCAACATGATTACTGACAGTTAATATCTGCTATCGTTTATATATGTGTGCATATTATATATATATATAAAATCATTAGATTAAAATGCATACTCTAATTTCTTTCTCTTCTAAGTGCTTCGATTTGTTTCTCAATGTTAAAACCACCTACACAAACTTTTGAGAGGGAAGCACATGAAGGACAAAAAGAACTATTTTCTCTTAAATTCTTTTATATACTAAGATAAAAATGAGAGTAGATTAACAGTAATTTCAGATTTACAGAAAAGTGAAAATAACAGAAAGCCAACCATTATCACTACTTTCCTCTAATGTAATATCTAATGGTACATTTGTCAAATCTGAAAAAAAAAATTCAACACTGACAAGTTAATATTGAACAGAATCCCAGTCTTTATCCAGATTTCACCTCTGTTCCAGGATATCATAATGCATTCAGTGAATTTAATTTTCAAAGAGGAGCAGATACTTCACTTTTTTAAAGGTCACCTCAAAAACAAAACTAGGGACTAGGTAATATAGCTCAGCTGGTAGAGTGCTTGCCTCACATACACAAGGCCCCGGGTTCAAGGCCCAGCACAACAACAACAACCACTACCACCACAGAAATGTGAAAAATTCTGTTAACATTCATTTCTATGGCTTCTTAATATACTTAAGGCAAAGAATCAAGGTTAAGTACTGCTAAGATTCGCAATTATGTCCACTGGCCTCGGCTGCTTGGCTTTCCCAATATTAAAAAAAAACGGGCCAGGTGTTGCAGCGCATTCCTGTAATCCCAGCTACTAGAGGGGTTGAGATTGGAGAAGTGCACATTGTTGGCCAGCCTCAGCACTTAGGGAGACCCTGTCTCAAAACAAAAAGTAAAAGGACCAGGATGTAGCTTAGTGGTAAAGTGCCCGGGGGCTCCACCCCAGTACTGAAAAAAAAAAAAAGTTAATGTACATTTCCCTTAGGGATGTGGCATGTTAAAAAAAAAAAAAAAAATCACTGAGAATATAAACTATGATAATGCTTAATTCTGCTGATATAAACAATTTTTCTAGTTGCTACTTATTCCCTTTGGAAATAATTTATTGGCATGAAAATAATTTTTGCATGATTATTAGTTTTACTTTGAAGTAACATCTTTTGTGTTTTTTTACCCTACTATCCCCAGTGCTTAAAGGGCTGTAATTTCCAAATTCTAAAATCCTTATTAATCACATCACTAGCATCTATGTGATTTCTTGCTACTCAAAGAGTGGTTCATAAACCAGCAACACCAGCATCACTTGGAGGCTTTAATGAAATGTAGAACCATGGGGCCCCTCTCATATCTACTAAATCAGAATCTGCTTTTCAATAATAGCCTAAGTAGTACATATGCACATCAGAGTAACTCAAAGATCCACACTTCCAAGAAATGACTAAAATTTCTTTTCAACTTTCCAATAAAACGTAGAGGTATTTTTTTTTCTAGAATGGGGAAAGGGTTGCACAGCATCGCCAGCATGGACAAAGAGGCCAACAGTGGTCTTTCCTCAAAATCATACCAATGACTTAGGAAAGGCAGACATGGTAGCCAAGTTTAAATTTTTTTCTGAAAGGACATTCAAGAGCAGAGGTGCTATCTCTGACATCTTGGCTGCTTGGTTTTTCCATCAGTTGCACTGCAAAAATACAATAGGCCAGAGTGTTATTACTCCCCAAATCACAGAAGTGAAGGGTGATTCTTCCAATAAGTAGGAAGGGATCAAGTTGATAATTCTATCACTTCTTAAAGAGACAACTCACTAATACATAGATGCAAAAGATTAATTCTGTTCATTTTTTAAACACATTTTAGTATTATGATTATATATTATCTCAGTTACACAGCACTAGTTACTTCTCATATTTCCATAGTAAATAAAATCAGCATATTGAAATGATTATCTGCATTCCCATATTGATTACATCATTATTCAGAAAAGGAAAGGGACAAAATCTATTCATGAATGGACAAAGAAATGTAATACAGTTCAGCCTTAAAAAGAAGGAAATCCAACCAGGCATGGTGGCCCACGCCTGTAATCCCAGTGGTTGGGAGGCTGAGGCAGGAGGATCACAATTTCAAAAACAGCCTCAGCAACAGAAAAGCGCTAAGCAACTCAGCAAGAACCTGTCTTAAGTAAAATACAAAATAGGGCTGGGGATGTAGCTCAGTTAGATCCTCAGTACTGGGGAGAGATCCAATCACTTGGAACAACTTGAATTAACCCAAAGGACATTACACTAAGTGAAAATAGGCTAGGGAAAAAAGACAAATACTGCATGATCTCATGGGTCCATAAAGTCCAACTCCAAAGCAGATAGTAAAATGGTGATCACCAATTGGATGGAGGGACGAATGGGGAGACGATGTTGAAAGAATGCAATATTTTAATTAGATAAAGAGATAAGCTGAAGAACACAGCTGATAACAATATTATATATCTGAAAACTATGTAGATTTTAAGTGTTATCACAAACAAAGTATGTTAAGTAATGCATCTGTCAAATCTGATTTAGTCCACTTTTTTTTAAGTGTGTTAAATGAAACATATTAATTCAACCTGTTTCTTTTTACTTTTTTCCATTTTTTAAGTTAAATTTAGTTTTATTTATTCAATGTTATATTTGACAGAATACAATTCAATTCATATTACACAAATAGAACAATTTTTCATGTCTCTTGATTTAGCCATTCTAAGATATATATATATATATATATATATATATATTCATATGCATATAAACATGTTGTACACCATTAAATATATATAATTTTACCTGTCAATTAAAAATAAATTTAACTAAACAAGTACATTGCCTTTATACCATAATTTTTAAGAACCAAATATTTCATTCAACCCTAATATGGAACTTCAAAATCTTTACCTTTAGTTCTTGAAGCTTATCCACATAAACTTGTTTAGGTTGGTCCTCTCCTTCTTCATAAAGCCAATTTTCTGTGTCCTCCAGTACTGAAGACAGTTTACTCATGTCCTAGTTATACATTTAAGAGAGACTGATTACAAATGCTTTCCTGATTTAAAAAAAAAAGTCATCAAGGAAAGAGGATATTTTTCAGTTAAATTTATGATTTTTCTGACTCATTCATTAACATGTTTTTCACCATGCTTTAATTTGGAAAAGAATTATATTCCCGAAGGCTCAGGAAGATTGATAACAAATTTGGTACACTTATCAATATAATCCATACTGACATTTTCAGGTAAGATTTAAATAGCTCTCAAAGATTATGAAATTTAGACTTACTTCTGGAGTGATGAATTTTTCGTAGACAGTGCCCAGTCTGTCTCTAAAATCATATACATATTCTTCGACTGCATTCTTAGCATCGTTTCTTTCTTTCTCTAACTTATCCTGCATTATCATCTTCCCCTATTCAAAAAGTTTCAGATTAACTGTCGTAAGAACATACGTTAGTGCAAATCAAAACCATAATGGCACCACTTCATACTTATTAAGAGGAAAATATTTTAAGAAACTGAAAATAAGTATTCATGAACATGTGGAGAAACTGAAACCCTCACACATTAATGGTGGGAATGTAAAATGCTGCAGCCACCATGGAAACTGACAGGTTCCATAAAAAACACAACACAGAATTAGAATTTTATTCCTCCAAAGATACCCAAAGGAAATGAAAGCCGGGACTCAAAACAGTATTTGTTAATTACAATTATTCACAACAGCCAAAAAAATAAAAACAATTCAAGTGTCCATTTACAGATCCATGGATAAATGAAATGAATGTACAATCAATGGAATTATTATTCAATCTTAAAAAGGAATGAAATAGGGACTGGGGTTGTAGCTCAGTGGTAAAGCACGTGACTTGAATGTGTGAGTCACTGGGTTCAATCCTCAGCACCACATAAAAATAAATATATTTCTGTGTCCATCTACAACTAAAACAATAACATCTGGTACATGCTACAACAACATAGGTGAACACAAAAGGACAAGTACTCTATGAGTTAATTAGACCAGGTAGATTCAGATATAGAGAAAGCAGTACTGGGGAATGGGAAAAGGGAAGAAGGGAGAGTTAATCCTTAATGGTTACATAATTTCTGTTTTGAGGCAATGAAAATTTTTGAAAATTGTGGTGATGTTCATATAACATTGTGAATATAATTAATGACACCGAATTGTACATTTATAAACAGTTAATATCGGGCTGGAGTTGTGGCTCAGCGGTAGAGCAATCGCCTCACACGTGTGTGGCCCTGGGTTCGATCCTCAGTACCACATAAAAATAAATAAATAAAATGAAGGTATTGTGTCCAACTACAACTAAAATAAATAAATAGAACAGTTAATATGGCAAATTTTATGCTATATTAAAGCATAATTTTTAAAACTTCATATTGTAATATGCAAAAATCACTATATACTTTTTAAAATGTGTGAACTGTGTGCCATGTGAGTATCTTCATTTTGTTGCATATGGATTTTCAGTTTTCCCAGCATCATTCGTTGAAGAGGTTATCTTTTCTCTAATGCTTGTTTTTGGCGCCTTTGTCTAATTTAAGGTAACTGTAATTATGTGGGTTAGTTTCTGTGTCCTCTACTCTGTACCACTCGTCTACCAATCTACTTTGATGCCAATACCACACTGGTTTTGTTACTATTGCTCTATAGTATATACAGTTTAAGGTCTGGTATAGTGATGCCACCTGCTTCACTCTTCTTGCTAAGGATTGCTTTAGCTATTCTGGGTCTCGTATTTTTAATGAATTTCATGACTGCTTTTTCTATTTCTATGAGAAATGTCATTGGGATTGCATTAATCTGCGTAATGCTTTTGGTAGTATAGTCATTTTGACAATATTAATTCTGCCTATTCAAGAACAATGAAGATCTTCCATCTTCTAAGGTCTTCTTTAATTTCTTCGAAAGAGTTCTGTAGTTTTCGTTATAGAGGTCTTTCACCTCTTTCATTAGGTTGATTCACAAGTATTTTATGTTTTTTGAGGCTACTGTAAATGGGGTTGTTTTTATTTCCTTTCCGAGGATTTGTCACTGATACAGAAATGCTTTTGATTTATGGGTGTTGACTGATTTTGTATTCCTGCTACTCTGCTGAATTTATTTACTAGTTCTAGAAATTTTCTGGTGGAATTTTTTGGGTCTTCTAAGTATAGAATCATATCGTTGGCATAAGGGGCTGGAGTTGTAGCTCAGTGTAGAGTGCTTGCCTAGCACATATGAGGCCCTGGGTTCAATCATCAGCACAACATAAAGATAAGAAAATAAAAGTATTGTCCCCACCTCCAACTACAAAAAAATATTTTTTAAAACAATTGCTGAATAAAACATACTGTGTCATTTATATATACTCAGGTTCACACCCTAGTTTCCCTGTTTATCAGCTTGAGATCAACAAAGTCACCTAACCTCCAATTTCTGATCCTAAAATAAAGTGTGGAATTGTAACTTACTGGGATTTTAGTAAGACTGAGTAATTTATATAAAATATTTAGTACAATGCCTGGTACTGAATAAATGTGAGTCTCAGTAGGGGATACTAATTGACTGATGCTGAGATTTGGAGAGTCTGATACTCTCTGACCTTGGGCAGCTTAGTATAGATTGGCCTGAGTTTTCTCATCTACAAAATGGAAAGCTATGCTTCATATATTTGTTTTGAGGAATAATAAGATATTAAAAGTATTTAAAGTTGTTAACAAAAATTATTATAATCAAAAACTAATAATCTACAGATAACAAAGTTGTCATTTTAAGAAAAATGTGGTATTTTAAACATAAGCTCTTTATAAACTACAATGCGTTGACCTAAATAATTTAAAATACAAATTAAAAACTAAGAAAAATGTCATATACGATACCTGCCAATCAATTCATTGCTTTGGGAAAATTAGCCTCCTGACATAATACAAGACCTCAAAGAATGCTTACTTCACACAAAATGTACTTTTGATGTAAGTACACAACAAAAAAGTATTTAAAGTCAAAATTTCTTGTTAAAATAACGTACAGTTGATGGTAAAATAGAAGGCACTCTTGAGACTGACCTCTTAATGCCAGCCAAGCTTGAAGAAATTAGGAACCACCACTAAAAAAATGAAATAAATTACTTCTAATATAATTACTGATGAAGAAATAAAACTTGTTACCCTCAAGAGACTAGTATTAAACATGTAAGAAAATGTTAATGAAAACAGATTTTTAAAATCTATTCAACTAAAGTCAGAAAACATGCCTAGAACCTTAATCTCAAAGGATATGCATTTAAAAAAATGGAGTTGCTCATAACTTCACCATGTGACATGTGCTGGTGTTTCTACTAACGACAGAACTTAAGGGGGCGAGAATCCCGAGTCTCAAAAAGGTTCTTCTCTTTAGAGGATATAGTATTATCTTTCATATAAATAAGATAAAATTATTGTAAATGATATTAATCTAGTTCAGTATTTTATCAAAAATTATGTGAATGAATGATCTGCTTAATAATTCCTCAGGTATTTTTCACTTATTTCCCAGAATTTGGAGATTACTGACTATAAAATATCAGAATATACCACCACGTTTCAAAATTCAATCAGATTTATATACCTCATTTTCAATGTAGCTGTTGAGAAGATCTTGGCCCAGCTGTCTACATAGGGTACTCTGGATAGGTAGATCAACACTCTTGACTTTTCCCTTTTTAATGGTCTGATTTAATCGTTCTTGTTTTTCTGAGGGTGCTGTCTGAAACAAAAATTTAAGAAAAGTGAAAATTTCTAAAACTAGCTTAAAAATAAATTTAAGAGTAATTTTAGAGGTGAAACAAAAATGTAAAAGTCAAACAACTACTACTCTTATACTTTAAAAATAATACAATAATAAATCTGTTCTACATAACATATATTGGGTCATAAAGGTAAATCTATAGTACAAAGAGCTGCTACTTCACACATACTATGATGACCATCATTTAAAAAAAGTTAACAACAGGTATTGCTGAGGATGTGGAGAACTTACAATCTTCATATATTGTTAATGAGACTGTAAAACATATAGTGATTTTTGAGAACTATGAAGCTCCTCAGAACCTTAAACACAGAGATACTGTATGACCCAGCAATTCCATTTCTGGGTATTACACCCATTCAAAAATGTGTACATGATTTTTTATTAACAGCAGTATTCATGATGGTTAAAAAAAAAAATCAAATGTTCATCTCCTGATGAAAGGACAAATAATATGTGGTATATGTTCATCCAATGCAGTATGATTAAGTCCTTTTAAGGAATGAATTATTAACACACCCTACTAACTAGGATGAACACTGACAGCAAGCTTAGGGCAGGAAAACATCAGTAACTATATTCAGGTGAAATATCCATGAAAGACTTATCTATAGAAACTAAAACACATTGATGGTTGCCTAGGACTGGCAGAGAAAAGGTTAGGGGAATGAAGAATTAATGTTAACAATAAGTACAGCACTGTTTTGGGGGAAATGAAAATGCCCTGAAACTATGATGACAGTGGTACACCCTCCATGAATATTCCCAAAATCACTCAACTGCATACTTAAAAAGGGTGAATTGTATAGTCTGCAAACTGTATCTCAAGCTGTTAAAAGAAAAAAAAAAAAAAAACCAGGTTAAACTGGAAAAGGTAGAAAAACACTTTTCAGGTTTTAAATAATTTAGAGTGTCTTGATTTAAAACCTGAGGGGCTTTACACAGCTAACCAATACAGATTATATATTCTGTGCAATTTAGAACAATCTGTTGAAGATGATAGAATAGTTATAGCCACAATGGAACTTTCCTTTTTTAAGGTAATGACTAGATGGTAAAATAATTACTCTCAAAGAGTGGAGTAATGACCAGGCATGGTGGCACACAGCTATAATCTGAGTGGCTTAGGAGGCTGAAACAGAAGGATCTCAAGTTCAAAGCTAGCCTCAACAATTTCAGTTCTTAAGGAACTAAGACTGACCCTGTTCCTAAGTAACATATTTCATAAAAAGGGCTGAGGATGTGGTTCAGTGATTCAGGGTTCAATCCCTGGTACCCAAAAAAAAAAAAAAAAAGAAGAAGAAAAAAGTGGAGTAATTTATCCTTTCAAAATTTACATTTCAAAATGTTTCTGCAAAAAGAAATATTCTATGCAGCAAACACTTGGAATGGTTAACTGTGAGTTGCAGAGCACTGCAAATGCAAACTTAAGTTTCCTTCATCTGACTTGTTTCACCTCAAGCTTTCTGATAATGTATGATTTAAAAAAAAATATATATATATATATATATATGTATATATTTTAGTTATACATGGGACACAATATCTTTATTTTGTTTGTTTATTTTTATGGGATGCTGAGGATCAAACCCAGTGTCTCACATGTGCTAGGCAAACATTCTGCCACTGAGCCACAACACCAGCCCTACTGTATAACTTTTAATGAGAAAGTTACTGAAATATCTGTTCCGTTTTCCTGTGAAAAATACGATTATACACATATCATTAGGGCCATATTATAAAGCCTCAAATAATGAAAATTGAAATATATTCATTCTGGCTGTAAGTTTTCCATAATTTCCCATAAATCTAACATTAAAAGTATGAAGTGTATTAACCCATCAAGTCCCAAGTTTTCAATTCTGCATACAATAGTCAAGTATTATTTCAAACTTACCATTAAGTGGTATATTTATTGTTGAATTTAAAATTTTTATATATGTTCCATATCTGAGAAGATGGGACAATATGTAAACCATCATTATAAAGGAAATAATTCAAAATATCAATCTCAAAGGATAAAACTATAGAAACAGAAAATCAAACCTTTGTTTTGGCTCCTGTATGATCAATTTCCTCTTCTGGGGTATGTTCAGCATGAACTTTTTGATGAACTCCTTCTTCTTGGTCAACCTGCATTTTATCCTGGAAAGAAAATATATAACTGATAATATATGTGGAGTCTTATTAATTTTCTTAAAAAAATAAACTATTTTAGGTGGCTATGCTGCATGCCTTAATCCCAGCAATTCAGGGGGCTGAGGCAAAAGGATCTCAAGTTCTAAGGTAGCCTCAGACACTGTCTCAAAATAAAAAAAATAAAAAGGGTTGAGAATCTGGCTCAGTGGCAAAGCACCCCTGGGTTATTCCCAGTAACAAATAAATAAGAAACTACCTTAGAGCTCAAAAGCCTGTTTTGAGATGTGAGAACATGTTTCTCAAATGAGAACAAAAACCAAATCCGTTAATAAGTAAAATAAAAAGATGTATTTAATGCCATATGAACAAATCTTGTTTTGCATTCACCTGTGACCAAACAAATTGCAAAACACAACAGAAAATTATTCTTAAACTTATAAAGATACATAAGACCTGGCTTACAAAGAAAGAGAATGTTCAAATTAACAAGAAAAATGTTTATAAGGAAGAAAATGGAAAGATAAAGTGAAAAAGATATGTAATTTATTTCACAAATTCAATCTATATATTAAAAATGTAACAAAATACTGAAGGAAACTCATTGAAACTACATAAAAGATGTCTCTGAATTATTAATTTTTTGTTTTGGTATTGGGGACTAAACCAGGGGCACCCTGACCACTGAGCTACATACCCAACCTCCAGCATTTTTTTTTAATGTTCAAACAATCTTGCTAAGTTGCCGAGACTGGTGCCAAATCTGCAATTCTCCTTCCTCAGGTTCTCCCTGGGATTAACAGGTGTGTGCTATCATGTTCTAGCTAAAATATGAAATTATTATGTCTGAAAAATAAACTTTCAATCTACACCCTCTGCTCAAAATGGACTCTCCACTTGGTAAATAAGTGTAAATAACAGATTTTCCTGAGGACCCTTCTTTCACCAACATCTTTAAGAAAATTTAGAACATAGGAATCCGAATAATTTAGGTCTTCTATATCTAGAATTGAGCAAATATATAATACCCAGAAAGCTTTTTTGAATAAATGGTCACTTGTGCAAAAAAGAAAAATAGATTAGCAGACGACTCTTTGAAAAAGAGCAATTATTTCTGATGTTCTAAGACCTTCTTTCTAACACTAGACCCTCCCCAGATCCTGTGATGGTTGAGGTGAAAAAGTACTGAGTTGGGGCCACACAAGACACAAATATTTTATTAACGCTAACATGTTAGACAAAAATGTTGTCAACTAAGTGGTCACACTGCTTTATTGCTTAAAATTTTTACTTTGTACATATTGAAAAAAATAACCTCCTCTGTTGAGATTATTTCATCACTATCGTCATTTCATCACTATCACATAGGTAATTTACCATGCATCCTCAGTTATGTCTCTTGACTATACAGAAAAAAATAATTAAGCCCAATATGGTAAATGTATTTCTAAAACTTCTTGACATTTAGACTCCAACTTTCTAAATTACTTTATCTACTTGTTAATGTTTTCCTTTGTTGTGTTTTTTTGTTATTTTTTTTACAGCATCATCCTCTTTTCTGCCAAGGGCATCAGTAACACATTATTTGTTTAAAAATGGGTCTTTAGTATTTTCCTATAAGCCACTGACACATACAATGCTATTTTAGCTTACCAGAAAGTCATTATAATGGCTAAGACTTGAATGGTCCTTAGTGGTTATGATGACAGAAAGGCCAGAGGGCTGCAATCTCTTAGTCATGCTAGCAGGAATAAAAACTAAGTTCACATATATATGGCAAAGGTTCTTAGATCTATATCATGACTACTGCCAAGTCCAAAAGTGAATGTATGATGTTATCCTTCATAATGATAATTTAGTTCATGTGCATATGTGTGTATATATGTATATGAAAAAATTACATAGATGTAAAAAATTATCTTATAATATAGAATGGTGGTCATTTGTAATGACTTTAAAAAGAATATTCATAGGAATATTATTAATAGTGGGAGAATTAATGGAATCTCTAGATTCTGGCTTCTGTGATTTTTAAACACCTGGGAATTGAGATCACCTTTGAGCTCCTTGCTATATATCCAATCATGCATTTCAGGCACTCTTTTGTTATTTGCTGAATAAGTAAAAAAGCACAGCACTTAAGAATAAAATCCAGAATCACTATCATGAACTATAAGATTTTCCCCTTGATCTACCTTCTCAATTTCACTTTTTCTTGCCACTGTCCCCTTCTCTGTTCTTATATCCTATGCATCAGTTACCTTTCTATCTGTTAAAACACAAGGGTTTCCCATTTTGTGGCCTGTGTACTTGCTATTTCCTCTGCTATAAAAATACCCACTCCTTTTCTGTACAAACTGCTTTTCCATCTTCAAGGCTAGTATACCTATTCCTTCCTAGTGAACTTTCATCACTATCATAGGTAATTTTACCATGCATCCTCATTAATTTCCTTTATATTTACATGCTAGCTCATTGCTTCTTGCCTGTCCTTTACGACTAATATGTAAGTTTATAGATTGGTGAGAACCTCTTTTCTAGGTTGTTTATCAATGGGTCTGAAGCACCTAAAGAGTCTTTACTATATACAAATATTTTAATTAAAAAAGTAAATAAATAGGGTTGGGGTTGTGGCTCAGTAGTATAACGCTTGCCTTGCATATGTGAGGCATTAGGTTCGATCCTCAGTACCACATAAAAACAAATAAAACAAAAATAAAGGTATTGTGTCCATCTACAACGAAATTAAAAAATAAATAGAAAACCCAAATGGACACGAATTGGGAAATACTTAAATTGTTGTACATTAGCATGATGAACAACATACAGTTGCTCTGATTCCTGGTTCTGTTACATGGTCTAAGGTAACTTCTTAGTATGACTCGATAATGAATGTAAGGAGAGGTATCAATTTTTCTCAGATATATATAGTGTATCAATTTTTAGGAAAATCAGAGCTATCTTAGTTTAAAACGGAAAAAAAAGATTCTGCTTTGAATTGGTACATATTTGGGGGGGGGTGGCTTTATAATGGATATTTAAGCTTTTTTAAAAAAAATTTCTAAATACAAAATTAAAGAGAAATCCCAGATAATCTTAATGCTTCTAAGAAATAAAGCACATAGGCTGTATTCTACAAAATATACTAAAATCACACCTTTATTATCATGAAGCATGAGAAAATAAACTGACGATTTATTCAACACCTATTTTATCAGCTATGGTAGAGATTTAAAAAGAGATTATATAGATAACATGTGTTCATCAATAATGCTTAATATATGATCCATAATATTAGTTACCATTCTTTCCCCCTTGAATGTATAAATCATAAAAAGAATATTTAGGAACATCTACTTAGAGATCCCTTACGAAAAATTAATTATCTTCACTAATAGACTAGGACACTTCCTCCTCCTCAATTTAAACAAGGAATATGTAATAATAAATAGATAGTACATGGGCAACATGATGAGGGGGGATGCCACAGTCTTTGTAGGAAGTACTTGGTAGAAGGCAAGAAAATCTAGGGTAGATCTTCAAATATGACTGGGAAAAAAAATCTAACAAATACCACTAAAAACAATTTGTGTAATGAAATATAATCAAGTTCCCCTAAGATTCCTTCATTTATAAGTACACTAAGAATCAATGCAGTGTAACATAACTTTTAATCTTTACTTGAATGTTATTGAATATACAGCATATTCCTTTGCAGATATCCTCTAACTAAATCCTGAAGAAGTCTATTTGTATGCATCTGTGTACAGTGCAAAATTGATTTTGAATTGGTTTTATCTGTACATACCTAGCCACAGCAAGTTATACTTTTAATGGAAATGAAGAACTTAGAAAAAATAATTTCAAACTCACATGCTCTACCTTAATGTTATGAAAGATGCACAAATCTCCTGAAAAGTGTATTACAATGTCAAAAATATGTATCATTTAAATAGAAATCTAAGTTTTTCACTGACCATAGCAGAAATTCAAAACAAAATATCAGAAATTAATGTATTCAACCATCAGAATAGCATTTATAATTAAGATATTGTATGTATTATCATGGAAATCTTGAGACAGAATTTCTACATACCACATCATCTTTATTTTCATCCTTAAATGTAGCTTCTGTTTCCATAGGAGAATCACTGTGATCCCCTTCCACATTTTGCTTCTCAATTACTGATGCACTAGCCACACTGAAGATTCCATGGATGTTAACCCGAACTTTAACTTTCACTTTGGAACTATCACCATCAGACTGTGGAAAAACATTCTGAATAGTGAAGCTCCCTTAAGGAAAAAAGAGCTTTGATCAGTACATGAGTTTCAGATAGGGCCTCAGCATATGCTAGACAAGCCGTCGACCTGAGCTACTCCTCAAGCAACCTTTCATTCAATTCTTTATTCACTAATTTTACTACTATCTTTAAGGTCTTGTCAAACAATTATATACTAATTACTAAGGGGCAGGTGCTTTCCCCATTACTACCTTCTTTATATCATAACAAACCTGATATTAAGACTGAAAAAGATTTACTTGCTCAAGATAATCAATGGTAGAAAAAGAGTTGCTATTTTAACCTGGGAAAATTTAATTCAAAGGCAATATTTAACTTCTCAATACATTTTAACACTTGTACTCTGAAGCCATTAAACTAAATCCAATTTCTGAGTCTGAAAACAAATTATTACCCTTTTATTTGGTGGGGGGAGGGGGAGGTAACTGGGGATTGAACTCATGGGGACTTGACCACTGAGTCACATCCCCAGCCCTATTTCCCTATTTTGTATTTTGACAGGGTCTCACTAAATTTCTTAGGTTCTTGCTTTTTGCCGAGATTGGCTTTGAACTTGGGATCCTTCTGCCTCACCTCTCAAGCTGCCAGATTATAAGTGTGCGCTAGCAAGCCTAGTATACATTACCTCTTAACTATTGAGTTTTATAAATCATAATCAACCTGGTTAATTCATAAAGCAATTCCACTTTTTTTGTATTTTTCCTGTAACAAAATTAATGATACACACAGTACAAGAGAGAATATCAGGCAAAAAAAAATGGATGGCAAAAAAATCTAGATAACCTTTTGATGAGTTGCGTTGTATCCTAACATTCATAAGTTGAAGTTCTAACCATCTTAGTACCTCAGAACACAACTGTGTATTTGGAGATAGGGATTTTAAAGAGGTCATTAAAATGGATGTCATTAATCCAGTATGAGCAGTGCCCTTATGAAAAGGAGAAATTTGGAAACACACACATACACATATGTGAGAAGACGTGATATCAATATGAAGAAGGTCATCTACCAATAAAGGAGATGGGCCTGGAACAGATCCTTTCTTTACAGCCCTCAGAAGGGACCACAACTGCGGATACCTTGTTTTCAGACTTTCATTTCCACAACTGGGATAATGAATTCGTATTGTTCTAGCCATCTATTTTGCAGAACTTATTATAGCAGTGTAACAAACTAATATAACACTCAATAGTTTGTACGCTTTAAATGACATATATGAAATAAGCTATAGTTTTCTCTTTTAGTTATCAATATAGAAAAACTTAAAAACTTAATTATTCCTTCTCTTTGAAATGCTATTAAATTGCATTTTTATACTATCTGAAGAGATTACACAATGAAAATAGATATTTTCATATCTTCCCACTTTCATGTTAATCTAATAATATTCATTGTAGTTGTTGCCAGTAAAGTTTAAAATCAGAATATAAATTCAGTCTACCAGCACAACTTCAATTTCATTGAAAAGTTTTTCAATGAAAAGTAACCTTCACACAATGTTTGCAGGCCAATAAGTCAAAATGAATTAAGAATACTCAAACCTGCTGTCATCTTAGAAATAAACCGAGCACTAAAGTGCCTATTTAGAAAAAAGTACAAATATCTTTAAAAATCCAGAGCTGGTTTAGCTGAAACATCCATTTGTTTCTTTGATTCCACATTATTTATAAAAGGCCAAAAATTCATGGAAAAAATATTTTGAGTTCTCTTACCAATTCTTGGATCAGGATAAGGCACTTCATGCAAATTAGTATAAAATGCTTCTAGATCAAATGGTTCCTTCTTGTGAAAAGTAATGACTTTTGAGAATGGGGCAGGATGGTTCTTACAAAATACTTCACATTCCCTAAAATACAGTGGGAAAGACATTTAGAAAACAAAAAGTGTGCCTATTAACCTAATTACAGATCCATTTCATTCTCAATTCACATGCAGCAACTCCAAGGATCTCTATGAAAAAGGTTAAAAAACTACTTTGCTTATTACAAACATGAATTTTGACAAGTTTTCAGAATGTCTGCCATAAAAGGACAATTATATACTACTAAAAGGAAAAATTACCTGAATAACTATTTTCCTGAGAATATGCATATTTTAGGTTAAAGATGTAGGGATTATAGGTTTTCTTCTTCTGATTGATATTTGAGGATCAAGCCCTGCCCACTGATTTCCAAAATACTTACCATATGAAACCCTTCTTATTCCTGTTCCCTTAAGGAAACAAACGAACAAAAACAACAACAAAAAAGAAACCCAAAAAAAAAAAAAAAAAACCCTTTTATTTGGAAATAAACTCAAAGAAGGATGCAAAAACAGAAGAATGGTCAATGAATACTGCATATCCTTTACCTAGATTAGGTACTGTTAACATTTTACCCCTTTGTCTTATTATGAGTGAGTGTACACACTCTCTCCTTGGGCATTTTCTCCTCAACAAGAGTGATATCTGCTATGAATGTATACTTAGTAGGTATATTTCTCTGTTGATTCTATCATCCAAATCCCAGTTTTCTCAATTGGTGTAATATTGTCCTTTTAAGTATTTTCTACCTCCCTCTCCAAATACATGAAGGTTTTTTTGTTTGTTTGGTACTAGGGACTGAACCCAGGAGCACAATACCACTGAGCTAAATCCCCAGCCCTTTTTTTATTTTGAGACAGGATCTCACTAAGTTGCTTAGGGCCTTGTAAGTTGCTGAGGCTATCCCTGAACTTGCCATCTTCCTGCCTCAGTCTCCAGAGAAACTGGGATTACAGGCATGCATCACCACACCTGACCAGGAAGTTTTTTTTTTGACCAAAAAATTTTAAAATCCACACAACAATTCCCATTCCTTAAATGAGGTTTAAGACTATCCTTTATAGTAGCCCAGAAACTCACTTTTTAAAACTATGATGATCCTAATACCTTACTTATACAAACTTTGAAAAACTCCAATTTATATAACTTTCCATCCTTGTTTTCAAGTACCTACCAATATCTTTTTTCTTACTGTACTTATTTGGATACATTTACTTTCTAATTTAGCTCCCTATGCTTTTCTTGTAATTTTATTCCTAGATAACTTATAACTTTAAATGATATTAAATTTTACAGAATACTTCTTGCTTTGAAACTGATGTCAAAACAAAGTCATTCAAATGTCTTGCAAGTTATAATCCTCCAGTGTGTATACTCTGGCTCAACAATTCTCCTCCTACTGCTATTTTTCAGATATTCCAAACTGGACAAGGATATGTGTGCAAAGCTAATAAAAGTGCTTGAAATATAGCAGAAATGTGACTTAATGTAGTGTTTTGGTTCAATTTATTAACTACTGAAGAATTATTTTCTGTTCAGATGGAAAGGTACCTTTTTCTTTTTTTAAGAAACAAGCTGCACTACAGATGTTCAGGTGATCTTATGTGTACTAAATAGAAGCATGTTTTTATTTGTGGATATTCGAAGAAAAGACCTGGGACAGCTCTTTTCTTATTATTAAAGATGGTTACACCTATAAAATGGGGTAAGGGACTTAGGTTACAGGAAATTCAAGTTTTTTAACATTTTTAGATTCTGATTTTCATTTGTTAAGTCAGCATTATAATAAGATATGAATAATAAAATTGATATGCACATATGCCCACATGGCTTACAAGTTACATCATTCTTACATTCACTTTTTTTTTTTTTACCACTTTGAAAGTTTTAACACAATTTTAAGAAGTAGACTTAATCCTCTAATTTAGAAAAAGTAGGTTATAAAGATTTGGGATAAGCTCTTAAAAAAAAAAAAAAAAAACTTACCCAGTTCCGTCTTCAAAAGAGGTCTTCCATCTTAATGTAATTGAATAGGGAACCAGGTCTGTTATAGAAAATTCACGCACTTTGAATGCTGGTGACAGAATTGCACACTGAAATAACAAGTATACCATACTTTTATCAGTAAATACATAGCAAGAGTTATCCCTGATTGAACTGCCTAATAAAATCCTTATAGTAAAACTGTTATTTTAAAAACAATTGTTCCTTTGGTAATAACTAGTGAAAATTTTAAAGGGCCAGAGTACTTCTTATGTAACTTTAAATAAATGAAATAAGAACACTAAAAAATCTCCACAAGGAATTTTAAATGGGCATAGTTCCAAGAATCTATAAAATCAGCATTCTTTCAGTGTAATTACAGGCATATTAATCTTAGAGTTCAACAATATGAATGAGAACAACAGAAACTTATTAGGAATAATTCCAATGACTTTAGGCTGTTATGTAGCTGGAATACATTATATTAAAAAGGCCCCCTTTTCAGACATAAGACCCATGTTTGCAAAATTCACATTCTGGAATAAAATAACCAACCTGCAATGCACATCCTCTTGCAACAGCTTCATCAGCATTTAGGGTGGTGCTGATGTCCTTAAGGAAGAACTTCGTGATCTGTTCCTTCACTGCAGGAATCCGTGTTGCTCCTCCTACAATTTCTATACTACTTATGTCTTCCCGTTGTAAGTCTGGAAATAAGATGTTTTTCAATGAGCAAAGTAAGATAGCCTTCAAAATTTGCTAATAGATGGCACTGGAAAGTAGATTTTAAAAGGTAAATATTTTACTATGCTCAAAAGAAGATAAAATAGCAGATATAAACAACTGAAGGCAGAATTAATGTATGTTATCTATGTCATATATACCGGACTTGGTCCATATGATGGAGTCATCATAGGACAGAAAAGCTCCTCTTATATTTTAAATGTAGTCAGCCTCCTTCAATTTTCTCACTTTCACCTTACAAACTTCTGTAGGAGGTTTCATTCTGGTTTGTTTTGTTTTGGATACTGGGAATTGAACTCAGGAGGCATTCCACCTTTGAGTTACATCCTTAATTCTTTAAATTTTGAGACAGGGTATTATTGACTTTCCCAGGCCGGCCTTGAATTTGCTTGTTTCTGCCTTGGCCTCTGAAGTACCTGGGATTACATGTGTGCACCACCACACCCAGCTAAATTATGATTGTGTGTGTGAGCATGCACTCACATGAGTGGTACTGGAGACTGAATTGAAGTTTCCTATATGCCAGGCAAGTGTTCTACCACTGAGCTACATTCCCAGTATCCTCTATAGAAGGTTTTTTCCCTTTTCTTTTTTATTAGAGCTTTATTGTTATACATAGTAGTTGGGTTCATCCTGTTCAAACTCATAGTTACATGGAAATCAGTTTCAATTCATGATTCCTCCCTTTTTCCCTCCCATTCTCAATCCCCTCTTGCATTCTCCTTCCTCTACTAGACTTATTGAAGGTATTTTTAATTGCCCACCAAAATTAAATAAATAAAAGTAATCATATCCCCATGATTTAATTAATAATTAAAGTTAAATGGGCAATTTAAAAATCTTCTATATATATTCACATCTCCAAACAGAACATTGGCTTTATGATGTAAACAATCAAAGGATCAAGGATATATTTTCATAAACTCAGAATTCTAGTGTCCTATCTTATGACTAAAGAATGAGTAATTTAATCTAAAATGAGAAATACAAGTCTTCTAAAGAAAGTGAAGTTTTTATTTGCTTTTACCACATGCTACAGTTTTGACAGTAAAACAATTTCCACTTACTAGCTTGTTCCATAACTGCTTTTAAAGGTAGTTCAACCCTGGCAAAGAGGGAAGCACACAATTGTTCAAATTGAGCCCTGTGAGAAAATACAACAAAACTCATTATATTTGGATAAAAAGTTAAGCATACCTTCTAAAATAACAATTAAAAAATCAAATGTGACTGGACAAGGTGGCACTCGCCTATAATCCCAACAGCTTGGGATGCTAAGGTAGGAGGATCACCAGTTCAAAGCCAGCCTTAGCAAAAGAGAGATGCTACCAAACTTGATAAGACCCTCTCTCTAAATTAAATACAAAATAGGGCTGGGGAAGTGACTCAGTGATCCAGTGCCCCTGAGTTCAATTCTGGCACAACCCCCTGTCTCCCCAAATCTGATGTGATCTGAACATAATAAGGAAACAATTTTCAAATTGAAAAATACATGGTACCTGTTCATTTTACTAGAAACATCAAGGTCATTCATGAAACACTCAATGTTTAGTGGAAGATCGGATGCATTTGCACTCATTAGCTTCTTGAGTTTTTCGCATTCCTGATACAAACGTAACAAGGCCCGAGAGTTTTCTTTTACATTTATCTTATATTTGGTCTTGAACTCATCACAGAAGTAGTCTACTAAGGCCTCATCAAAGTTCCTGCCACCCAAATATGGGTCAAAGGTAGTAGCCAAGACCTGTTTAATTAAAAAAGCAAAACTAAATTTTGAGAAATAGATTCTTTAAAGAAAAAAATGAGAAAAGAAAAATCTCTAAAATTATAACAAAACAAAGTTAAAGAACTTATCAAAAAGGTAGATCCATACCATAATAATTCTGAAATAACTGATTACATCTAAAATTTCATTACCTCACATCCTCTGATTTTACAATAATACTGAACCAAAAAATCAACTTTGAGAGGAAAAGTTCTAAGCATATATACAAGAACAAAACACCCAAAAAAATGAAAATCTAAAGATACTCAAATATAATTGGTCAGTTAACAGGTCAGGATTTAGGCATTTAAAAAACATTAAATTAAAAAACATATTTTTCCAACATAAGAATATAAGAACCTAAGAATACTTTAGAGAGCAAATAAGTAAGCAGAAACAAAATTTTGAAAAGTTTTATGAGCAATAGGCTCCCAGATAGTTTTGTGGAAGGGATGAGCCACAGAACTTGAACCCCACAGAACCCTCCCCCCACCCGCCCCAGGGTAAAATAAGTACACACTTAGAGATAATACTAAAAGTGAAACCCACTGTTGGGGATTAAGCTCTTTCTTCACAAGAGCGGGTGAAGGCGGAATGGGAACATCACAAAAGGATGTGAGCATCATCTGAGAGTGATGTCTAATCAACAAACTAGCATGGAAAATTCATGTGCAGACTGCTTATGAAGTCCAGTGTTATGCAAAATTATCTTGGTATGTAACCAGAACAAGCATGCATTCTTCTGGAAAGAAGGGTTGTGGTCTTCAAAAAGCTCTCTGATCTTCAAATTACAGTTCACTATACTCTAAGGTAGCTAAGAGAAAAGCTTAGGAAAGAAAGAAAATGCTTTTTAAATTAAGTTAAAATTTAAGGTTAAAGGTCAAGAATTAAACCAATTCACATAAAAAACAACTCCATATTTGGCATGAGTCATTTATTTCCCTTTAATTTGTGGATTATAAGGGATGTTGTTATAGTACTATATACTACAGGATAAAAGGCTCTTTCAGAGTTGGATAAACAAAAGCACTTTATCTTCCAAGTACACTACTCACATGCATAACGGAGAGAACTTGCCTAAATCTGGACAAATAGTCAACATGAAAACAAATATTAAATCAAATATAGATTATAAAAACATGAGGTTAATAATGCTATATTATAGAATATAACTATAAGGACTCCCAGATAGAAAGTTTTCTAAAAACAATGTGAATTATTTTAGAAAGTAGTTCCTGTAAGTTTATTTACGGATACTTTATGTTCCCAGATAGCAGATTTAACACCTTAACAAGAAAGTAATAATGATAAAAATAGCTAACACATATAGCTTCTGCTATATGCCAGGCTTCCAAGCATTTCCTATGTGTTAACTCGCTCTATTCTCAAAAATTCTAGGAGGCAGTTACTGATATTATCCTTAGACAAAGAAACTAAAGTTTAGAAAGGTTAAGGTCACAGTTTTTAAAGGGCAGAGCCAAGATTTAATAAGCCCAGTCATTAAAGTTCTCTATATAGTCTGTGCTCTTAATAATAAGTTAATACAGCAAATCATTTATTTACTTACTTTAAGTTTTCCTTTGTTAAAAGCACAAACCGAGACCTGATAGGCAGAATGTCCCATATCAATAAATACTACATTTCTTGGTTTCTCATCTAACGGGGGAAGATCCTGTTTATAAATTCCATATGCTAGTGCAACTGTGTAAGAACAAAGAATTGGGTTAATTCTAGTATTGCGATTACTTGGAAAACATGAGATAAGTCACTCACTGTACTTTAATACACAGTACAGTAATATATACTATTAGTTTCAAAGTTAAATTTTTTCCCTAATATATACTATTAGTTTCAAAGTTAAATTTTTCCCTATTATCTACAACCGTATAATAATCATATCTAATCTAAAGCAATTAAAACAAATTTAACCTCTGCCAAAATGTAATATTCCAAAGCAACTGGCTTATAAGAATCAGCATATTACAAAAAAGAAAAAGAAAAATGTTGTTACTCATTGGAAAAAACACTGTTTAACAGTACTTTCTTACAGTGACTTTCAAATTACAGAGTGTGTGCTTACCTGCAGTAGTTTCATTCATCAACCTTAAACAATTTAAGCCTGCAACCTGAGCTGCAGCCATCACAGATCTTCTCTCAGCATCAGTGAAAAAGCTAGGAATCTGATATTTAAAAACAATAATCAAGTATATCAGTTTGATGTAATAGATTTTATTATTTGAAAATGTAAACATTAAACTTGAGTGTAATTTAAGACAAAGTGTATTAATTAAATAAATGAGGAAGAATACTAGTGCTAGTTTTTTTAAGTTTGACCATTTCTGTACCATAAAGATTTGACTTAACATGAATACTAATTTAAAAGTAATTAGTAACATGGCAGGACTGCCAAAATTCTATTAATTTAAACACTGCCATGCTAGTCTAGCTGCTATGATTTGGGTGTTGCTTGTCCCCAAAAGGTCCATGTGTTGGAAACTCAGTTCTCACTGTGGACCTTTAAAGAGGTGGAGCCTAGTGGGATCCTTAGGTCAATGAGGGGACATGCTCTAGGAAGGAACTGTGGGACCCAATCTCTTTGGCTTCCAGTTTAGCAATGTGAGCCTGCCTTCCACAAACACTCCTGCCAAGACACTGTTAGGCACTCTAATTAGAGGCCAAACTAATGTGGCCACCTCATTATAGACTTTTAGCCTAAGATCTCTGTTTTCTTTATCAAGTGAGTCTGGCTGAGGTATCCTGATAAAGTAACAAAAAACAGACCAATACACTCAACTATTAAAACAATGTTCGTTCATCTTTAATAAAAGAAAAATTGAAAACTCAAAAGATTGCTAAAATTAAGTTCAACATATGTCTCTATACCAGAATCTTATGCAGAAACAGATTTGCACAGTCATGGTGTATCATTACTGCATTTAAAAGGCGGGTGTGTGTGTGTGTGCAGGCGGGGCATACATATAGCACAATTTCATTTGTGTGTGTGTTTGTGTGCACATGCATAACTTAAAGAATAAAAATCCTAATTAAAACAAATTTTAAAAAGAATAAAATTTCCATAGTTTAAAATGATCTTACTTCCAAGGAGAGGAATTACATATTATGACAAAGTTATGATGAACATATATATTTCTTTTACAATAACCAAGAAACAAATATATTTCTACTAAAAATTAAATTCAGGCTTAAAGCTTAAAAAGATTTATATATTTTTACTTCTGTCAAAACTAAGAAGGACTTTTAGCTCACAAATTTCTAAAACGCTATTTAAGTATATTCATGTACAAAATAATTGGGGCCCCTCAAATTTTATCATTTTTTGAATTTACAAATTTCATTTAACTGATTTTAGAACTCATGTTGCAACATCCCATACACAGGACACTTATAAAAACATAATAGGTTAACAAAAGGAAAGACCCTGAATTTTGTTTGAAAAGCTGACTTACCCTGATTTGCTATTGACAAAAATACAAATCATAGTGTATGATTCATTTAATATTCATTTACTTGCCCATGTAGAGCTCACATTGCATTTACTATACTAACCACAAAGTTAAGCATAAGTTTGTATTACTTTGTTCTGACATGAAAGTAAAAGTACAGTGAAATTAAGAAGGAATTTGAACTTAAGATGGATTTTTTAAAAAATGTGCACCATTCTGATATATACATTCAAGAGACAATAAATATTAACTAAAGAGTTGTAAGTATTGGCTTAGGAATTAACTATCCCTACACCTCAATTTTTATTAAAAACAAAAAAACAACTTTTTTCTTTGGCAATACTGGGACTGAATCCAGGGGTACTAACTATATCACTGAGCTACACCCCCAGCCCTTTTTCATTTATTTTGAGACACAGTCTGATGAAGTTGCCAAGGCTGGCCTCAAACTTAAAATCCTTCTGCCACTGGGATGATGACAGGCATGCACCACCTTGCCTTAGTTGCCTTGCAATTTTTTTTAATGTTTATTTTTAGGCATAAAATTGGGATGAATAATATCTACTTCAAAGTGTGTTTCCGACAAAAAGGTTAATGTACATAAAATGTTTAAAATAGCAAAAATCAAACAATAGTAATCTCTTTTATTTACCAGTTTTAAATGGCTAGAAAATAAACATTAAACTCTAATGTTTTTCTCTCATAAAAATTTCCAAATGCTGTTGAAAAAGATTTATATAGCCAAGTTTTAATAATATTCACATTTGGGTGAAAAAAATGTAAACTGAAAACCAACTACATTCAATGGGGTCTCAAGAGCGAAGCTAAGGTAAACAATTATATTTATTGTTTAGAATACTTAAAAGAGACCAATAGGTTAGAAGGGGGCGGGGTTCTGGCAAAGATGAGGGTAAGGGGAGGTTTGTGAGGAGGAAAATTGACCAAATGATATGCATGTACCAATAAGCCATAACAAACCCAACCATCCTGTACAAAATGTACGAATTTTAAAAAAGCACATGAGATTAAAAAAAAGTCCTTCAAGAAAGATCTTTCCAGCTGGGCACAATGGTACATGCCTGTAATCTCAGCAACCTGGAAGACAAAGGAAGGAGGATCACAAGTTCAAGGCCAGACTTAGCAACTCAGCAAGATCCTGTCTTACAATTGAAAAAAAGGTGGGGATGTGGCTCAATGGTTACATGCCCTTGAGTTCAATCCCCAATACCAAAACAACAATAAAAACAAAAACAAAAACAACCTTACATTCACATAATATACACAATTTCAGATTCCCAACTGGGATTTGCAACCTATGCCATAAAACATTAAGGTCCTCAGACATGGAAGTTAGGTGTTATTTGGGAAAAGTCTTTAAGTGGTACCAGTAATGCATACCTTAGTATTTGGGGCACAAGATTGAACCCAGGGGTGCGTCAACATCCCCAGTCCTTTAAAAAAAAATTTTGTATATTTTGAGACTGGGTCTCCTTATGTTGCTGAGACTGGCCTCAAACTTGAAATGCTTCTGCCTTGGCCTCCTGAGTTGCTGGAATTCACATACATTAATTTTAAGTTTCCCTGATAATTACAAGTGACATATTATGTTAAGTTCAATCTAGAGCTTTAGCAAATAATTTTTTTTTTTAATGGAAAAGTCAAAATGAACTTAAGGTTATTTTCTGGATAAGGGATGAAAAGTATAAAGGGGAAAAACATTTCTATCATTAATGGATTAACATTTCTTGTGAAAATATGATTTACTGAAGTAAAACTTACTGAAATCACACAGTCAGCCACTGGTTTCTTCAGGGCATTTTCTGAAGTTTCTTTAAGCTTGGCCAACAGCATTCCAGTAACTTGCTCAATTGCAAAAGGTCTGTCTTCTTCTAGATACCGCACCTTAAACCAAAAGTTGAGTTATTTGAGTCATTTATTTATCCAAATAAATACCTTGTGAACGAACATCTATTCTATATGTGACATACAACAGTAAAAAAGATAAAAAGTCCTGGGCTTAAGAAAGTTTTATTCCAAAAAGACTGTCACTCTGAAATCATGACTTCATTAAAAACAGTACCATCTCATTTCTGAGGTCCTACTATTTCAACACATACAATTACATCCTAGTAGATTATTTTCAAGTGGCCGTACTGTCTTACATCCTCCACCTCGCCCCAAGCAATTTTTATTTTTACTATATCATATTTTCTAAGCATGATAAATTAAAGAACAAACAAGAAAGAAAAAAATTTTTCCTTTGAAAATAAGAACCCTTCGTGGATTTAAAATGAAAGCTTTAGTCAGAAAATGAAATCATTAGGAAAAAAAACTCCATATTAAAAAAAAAAAAAAAAAAGGAAAAGGGGAGGGAGGGGAGAGGAAGGGGCATGTGGGTAGGAAAGATGGTGGAATTCGATGGACATCATTACCCTAGGAACATGTATGAAGACACGAATGGTGTGACGCTACTTTGTGTACAAAGAGAAATGAAAAATTGTGCTCCATTTGTGTACCATGAACTGATATGCATTCTGTTGTCATGTATAACAAATTAGAATAAATTTTTTTTTAAAAAGGAAGTTTCTGGGACAACAATTAAAGATTGAAATTTTAAAAATTACTTGTTTAGACCAAAAAAGTGCTTATTTTATATATTATTTAAGGCTAGGCTGGCATTTAGGCACACCAAATAAAACTTTACAAAAGCTTCTTGACCAAGGAATCCTGAGGGACCTGTACTTGTCAAGTATCAAACCTTTGTGACCATCACAAAATTTAAAAGCAACAGAAAGCTAAGTTTAGAAGCCACAAAACATAACTATTTAATTCACTGAGGCTCTTATCTTTTACTTCTGGATCCCCAGAGTAAATAATTTTATTCCATAATGCTGACATTTGGAAGACTTCTGGAAAAAACTCTAAAGCAGCACAATGTATTCGGGTACAGATGTGTATATAAATATAATGATGTAAGATTTGCTTTGAGAGGCTGGGGTTATGGCTCAGTGGTAGAGCGCTTGCCTCGCACATGCAAAGCCCTGGGTTCAATCCTCAGCACCACATAAGAGGGCTGGGGATGTGGCTCAAGTGGTAACGCACTCGCCTGGCATACGTGGGGGGCTGAGTTCGATCCTCAGCACCACATAAAAATAAAAAAAAATAAAGATGTTGTGTCCACCAAAAACTGAAAAATAAATATTAAAAAATTCTCTCTTTTAAAAAAAAAAAGATTTCCTTTGAATCATACCTGAAATTGATATCCACTTGTGTCCATTTATAAGAAAGTTCAAAAACAAGTACTGTAAAATTAATGCCTTTAATCCAAGGAAGTAGGTAAAAAAATAAAAAATAAATAAAACAAACCAAAGAGAAATAAACCCTAATAAAATAAAGAAAAACTGAATCAAATACCATGATCTGAGTGTGTCTATGGGGGGTACCATAGTATAGCATTCCTTTGCATAAAAATATTTTAAAAGGTGAAAAAAACAGCAAACTATATTCAAATGCATGTATAAAAAATAACTGGATAAAATTCACAAAGTTGAACACTGAAAATCTTAAAAGTCTTCAAAAGATGAAGATATTCCAACACAGGACTGACTGGCATTTTCAAAACCTTCTCAAACATAAAAGTATGTGGGAATTCCATCAAAATAAAGAAAGATTAGTAAAGTAGAGAAGGGGGGGGGGTGTTGAGGAGGAGGAAGAGGAGGACAGGATAAAAGAAAAACAGTGGACTGAATCTGACCTAACTTTCCTAGGTACATATATAAACATGCCATAGTTAATCTAACCTTTATGTATATGCACAAGACACTAACAGATCAGGAGAGTAGAGGAAGGGAACAGGGGAAGGAGGACTGGGGTCAGGAGAAGTACTGTGAATTACAACAAATTATATTCCACAATTTTATAACTGTCAAAATGAATTCTAATGTTATGTGTTTAAACTAAAAAAAATCAGAATTTGTTTAAAACGATTAAGTTTAAAATATTTACTTATTATACTTCCTGTGTTATTATGGGGAAAAGAACAAAATTTTTTTCCCCTAGGTACAAACTCATTATAAATATATTCGATACTAAAAATTTTGTGTGGCTTTCTTTAAAACTATTCTGTTTATATCAGCCTATTATTCACAAAGCACTATTTATTTTCATGTTAAAGAATAAAAGAAAAGAAATTTTTAATTAGTTTAACCTAGAACAGAATAAAATTGCTTTAAATAACCATTAAGCAGGGCTGTTCAGATCTACAGGATACCTGAATTTATTTTCTATCTCAATGTTGTCTTAACCCTTCTAGTTTCCCAGTCCATAAGCCTTGATCTTCAATTTCACCTACAACATAGCACTGATAACTACATCTAACTGCAAAACATTTTCATCACCCCCCAGAAGTTTTATACTGGTTAGTTTTTACTCCCCAGCTCAATTCCCCCTTCATCCTTAATAGTCACTAATCTACTTTCTGCTTCTATGGATACACCCTATTCTAGACATTGCAAATAAACGGGCTCATACTGTATGTTTTCAAAGTTCATACATGTTATAAGTACACATTAATACTTCCTTTATTTGGCCAAACAATATTCCACTGTATTCATATATCCTATTTGGTTTAACCATCTATTATTTGCTTAGAGCACCTGAATTGTTTCCACTTTTTGTCCATTATAAATAATGCTATTATGAATATTCATGTGCAAATTTTTGTATAGACACATTTCAATTTTCTTCAGTACATACTAAAAGAGTGCATTTACTGGGTCATAATGATAACTGTGTTTTCAGGTATCCCACCAGTTTCTGATAAATTCATTTTTTAAAAACTGGTCTTAAACTTATTGTTTCAGGATATAGAATTAAAAATCCAGGCTCCATCTTTTGGAAGAACAATTTCTTTCACACTTCTCAGTACATTAGGTTTCTTGAAAATTAGAAAATCTTATAGTAATTAACATATTTTCTGGATCTACTCTTCTAAATCACATGTGCCTCTGGTTTGTCCCCTAAAAGTTGTTAATTTCTTCCTTGACAAGAGCATTATTTGAATTTAAAAGTTATTATTAAAATTGGATTTTTTTTTTTTTGCATTCACTAAATTACAAAAACTGCCCATCTCTTGGTAGTATGGTGTATGTACTGTATCCAGTCAGGAGATATAATTGTATTCTAGGAATACACAACTTACCTTAATTCCTGCACTTCCATTGGGCATCTTCTGCAGTTCATAAGGAAGCCTGACTCTTTCGGTTTGCACAATGGGATCATCAAATGATCGCCCGTGAAGTTTTTTGAAGCCATGAATTGTATTTCTTACATTTGTGACTATCTGTTGGAAGTAAACACTCAAATTATTTATCAATGACTTAATGAATGTAAAAGAAAATACTATCCTAATACTTAAAACCATGTCCCTTTTTCTTATATACACACCCAGGCTCAGACTTATACTTTTTCATTTTCCTGGTTTCCAATTCGCAGTAAAGTTATAATGAGAAAGTTATGCATTTTAACTATCACCTCCCAAATGCCCCTCTGACGTCTCCAAAAGAGAGAGGGAACAAAATTTAAAACTTTCCAATAATAAAAATCTACCTATAATTCATCCCTTCATTATCCTCAATACTTCTACTCCAGTCAATTAGTATTTCTGATTTCTACTTGTTACCACTCTCATTTCTATTTTTGTTTAAACTGTTTCTATTTTTGGTACAGTTTTCTTTTCTTAATATTTAATTCACTGTGAAATGAATTAAGAGTACTCTCATGTATTAGTATGCTGCCTGCACTGCTGAAACTTGCTCTTAGGCAAGTAAATTAAACCCCTTCCATGTAGCATGATGTGAAGTTCAAGTATTTTAATTTGTAAATGTCTTGTAGTCTGCAACACCTTTTTTTTTCTTTAAGAGTACGTAGTTCAAACTATAGACTGTTACTAAGATCCAGTACCTGCCCTCCTAGTGACTCTGAAAGGCAAATAGATCTTGATCTTCAATTATGAGGTGAAAACTACAATGATGTCGTTACTATGTTGGAAAGCTCTTAGAAGAACTGACTTTATGGGTTGGTTTCTTTTTAGTACTGGGGACTGATCTCAGGGGCACTCAGCCACTGAGCCACATCCCCAGCCCTATTTTGTATTTTATTTAGAAACAGGGTCTCATTGAGTTACTTAGCACCTTACCATTATTGAGGCTGGCTTTAAACCCCCTACCCCAGCCTCCTGACCTGCTGGCATTACAGGTGTGCACCACTGCCACCTGGCGTGGGTTGGTTTCTTTTGACTATCTATGATACACTTAGATCAGCCTGAATGTGAGAGGAAAACTCAAAATAAAAACATTCCCCCACCCAATATTGGGGATTGAACTCAGAGGCACTCTACAACTGAGCTAAACCCACAACCCCCACTTTTTTATGTGTGTATTTATCTTTTAGTTGTAGGTGGACAATATCTTTATTTCATTTTTATGTGGTGCTGAGGCTCGAACCCAGTGCCTCACAGATGCTAGGCGAGTGCTCTACCACTGAGCTACAACCCCAGATCCCCTTTCTTATTTTCATTATGAGATAAAGTCTTGATAGGTTGCCCAGACTGGCCTCACACTTGGAATCCTGCCTCAGCCTCCTTGCTGGGTTGGGATTACAGGTGTGTGCAATCGTGCCAGGATAAAAACACTCTCACATACAGGGCAATTATAAAAAGATGTGTATGGCAAACATCATAACCAAAACATCCCCAGATAAATGAGTCAATTATTCTGTCCTAAGTGGAAAATAAAACCCATTGAAGAAAATTTCAAAAGTAAGAGACAACCCAGGTATACATATGAAATGTAAGAAATAACTGTTACATGTTTTTGGTGAATGGAAGTTAAAAAAAAAGAAAAAGCAATGTTACATTGTTAAGTTATATTCTATTGATTAGCATTTCAGTTGAAATTACTTAAATTCAAAGTTTTCCATTTTGTAACTATTTCAACAAAACTAACACAGATGCATTAAAGTAGGCTGGAAATAATAATATAGGGTTTATATACCCTTTATTATCATTAAGTATGAAAATGTGAGTTGGTCTATAAAAAGGACACCTGATCGATTAGTGTCTTAGTATATCATCCTATAAATAGGACACAGGGCAAATATTATATCTGGGATGCTAGGACAAAATGGGTTAAACAAATTCCACAAATAGTGATAGCAACATGGGATTACCCTGGTGGGTAACCCCCACATTCTTTTACAAAAACATTGCTTACTAGTCACTGAAGTGCATTTCTAGATAGAGTATCTGTCATAGAAAGTGACTATACTAGGAAAAATTAATGTCACACAGCAGTATACCCTAACTTTATAACTAAAGACTTTAAAAATTAATTCAAGGAAATTTATACAATTCAAAACAAACTACATCTAATAAAATACAGGCCCCCGGAGGAGCCCCCGCAGATGCTATACTAAAAGCCAAAATGGCTGCCCCAAGGAAGCCCGTACCATGTGGCTAGTGAGGGTTGGGGAATAAGCTTCAGCAGGAAAGGGGGAGGGGTATTCTAGGAAGACGCATCACAGGATCATCATCCCGGAGCCACATAGGTTCCAATGACAGCCATCCCTTGCTATAACTTTTAATCTGTACTTGGAAAAACACTGGCCAGGAAAAAAAAATGATAAAATTTTTCCTTGTGGTGAATAAACAAGGCCAGATCTGACTTTCTAAGTACTATGAGCATGTGGAGATTAATAAGCGTGCTCTTCTGGAAACAGAAGTCATAAAGAGCTGCCTCTCGATCCAATGAACAATGCTCTTTCATTGAATATAAGGTTTTTAAGCTGATATATCGGCAATATGCAGCTCTCTTCACTGTGGTTGGAGTTAACGACACTGAGAATGAGATGGCTGTTATGAATTCATCCACATTTTGTGGAAGTTTTAGACGAGTACTTCAGCCGAGTGACTGAACCAGATATAACGTTTAATTTGGATAAAGTACACACCATTTTGGAGGAGATGGTGTTAAACAGCTGCATTGTGGAAACTAATCGGGCAAGAATTCTTGCTCCTCTACAAATTCTTGATAAAATGTCAGAAAGCTGAATAGAAGGCTCTGCCAGATAGCATCAATTTATAGGAAATGTGAAGACCATTTGAAAAGAATCTGGAAGACTACCTATTACGAAATGAGGTACCCTTCCAAACAATATAAATAGGTATTTTCCACAGTTCCTAAATGGAAAATAAAGCTATTTTAAAATATGTACAAAGAAAAATCTTCTCTTAACTGAGGCAAGTTTTATTTTCAGTAACTGTTAAGTATATTTTTTCCCACTTCTTCAAATTTTGTTGAGTACCTAAGAAATCCTCTTTGGTCTCTGCTTCCCTTTGCAAATTAAATTCAGGAACAGTGGGATGGTGGTAAGAAGAATGTGTGGCAGTTGTCTATTAGCCAATAAAATTTGTAAGTTGACTTAAAAAAAAATACAAAGATGTCAGGATCTGTCATATTTGCAACTCTCAGTTACCTAACATGGTATCTTAGTATGATTCAATTAATTCTTCTTATAAATCAAAACAGTCATCCTAACAATTTTACCTGGCTCTTAGCTGCATTTCCAATGGCTCGAGTTCTTGATCCCAAAGATATACAGGCCCTAAATAAGGAAAAACAAAAAGGTTTATTTTTAAAGGTATTTTTATATTAATGTGCTATTATTTTTCTTGTTGTATAAAACTAAACTTAAAGATTAATAATGTTTTATTTTGAATGTTAATATAAATTAAAATTTTACACATTTTTGATACTTGGGATTAAATCCAGGGGCACTCTACCAACTGAGCTACATCTCCAGCCCTTCTTATTTATTTATTTATTTTTTAAAGAGTGCGAGAGAGAGAGAATTATTTTTTTTTAATATTTATTTTTTAGTTCTCGGCGGACACAACATCTTTGTATGTGGTGCTGAGGATCGAACCTGGGCCGCACGCATGCCAGGCGAGCGCGCTACCACTTGAGCCACATCCCCAGCCCAGCCCAGCCCTTCTTATTTTTAAGACAGGGTTTCACTAAGTTGCTTAGGTTGGCCTCAATTTTGAAATTCTCCTGCCTCAGCCTCCCAAGATACTGTAGATTATAGGCATACACCACCACACTCAGCAAAATTTTACATATTTTAAAGTTTCCTAAATAATGGAATGGTGGTCAGAATAAATGTTAAGAATTTTTTAAGTGTCCTTATTACAGGAATAGTATTGTTGCTTCCTAAAACTGTTTTCAAATTCTACTGGTCTATGACCTATTAAAAAAATTAAGTGTACTCAGTAAAGCAAGGCTACATGGATTTAAAACCTTGCTCACCACTGAACAGCTGAGTAACCTTGTGGAAATTACATAACTAGTATTTGCTTCGGCTTTCCATCTGGAAGACAGTGATAATACCTGCTCATAGGGATAAGAGAGGATTAGAGGAGTGAATCTAGGGAAACTCTTTGAACAATACTTGGTACACAGACATCACACAAATTATTGCTATTTAGTTTCTGCATTTAAATATATGACATAAAGGCAAGTACAGAATATTTTCATAAAAATACCATTTCATGTACGATTTAAGAAAATTTTCATGATTTCAGTTGTAATTATAGGAAACAATTTAACTCACAAAGAAAGACACTATATACAAAGCCCAATCCCTGTCCTTGGAGGATTTACAGTCTATTGAAGAAAAAAAATTATCATATAGAAAATATAGGATTAAGAGTAATACTAATAATTAACAAAAGGTAGAATAATAACTTCTATACAACAGAGCTTAGGGAAAAGCAAAGAGAGACAACTTCAGCATCAAGATTTGGAAGGAGACAAAGCATTTCACATGTCTTAAGGAAAAGGACATTCCTGCTACATAGGTTATTACAACTATGGTTTGCACCCCCAAAGGTTTGTGTGCTGAAAACTTGGTCCCCAATGTAATGACAACAAAGCAGTACCTTTAAGTGGCAGGGCCCAGTGGGATGATTAGGGCATAGGAACATCACCCTCAGAAAGGAGTAAAAAGCCCATTTCAAGCAAGTAGGTTGGATCTCGTGTAACTAGTTAGTTCTCCAAGACAGTAAGTAGGCTGTTACAAAATGAGGCCACTGTGTGGATGGTTCCCTTTCTGTTTCTCTATCATGCTGTAATGCAGCTAGGAACCCTTGTCAACACAAGCACTATGCCGTTTAGAACCTCCTCCAGCCACCAGAATCAGGAGCCAAATACATCTCTTTACAAAACAGCCACCAGAATCATGAGCCAAATAAATCTCTTTACAAAACTCTTTACAGCCTCAAGTATATTATCATAGTAACATACAAAACAGAGACATATAAGTCTACTTTCAACATGACAGCCAGAGCAATACTCTTTAGTATTTAGTATTTTTTTTTTTTTAAAGAGAGAGTGTGTGTGTGTGTGAGAGAGAGAGAGAGAGAGAGGGAGAGATAGAGAATTTTTTAATATTTATTTTTAAGTTTTCGGCGGACACAACATCTTTGTTTGTATGTGGTGCTGAGGACTGAATCCGGGCCGCACGCATGCCAGGCGAGCGCTACTGTTTGAGCCACATCCCCAGCCCCAGAGCAATACTCTTTTAAAGAGTAAGATCATGAGCCTCTCCTGCAGAAAACCCTCCAGTTTTGCTGACTTGCAAAGTAAGCTCAAGTCTTCCCAAAAACCAATGTATACTCTCTTCATGGTCTGGGGTCTTTGTTGCTCTACCCTATAAATTCAAGACAAGTACATGGATCTCTATGCTATTTCTAGAGTACAAAGCATACTTCTGCTATACATACAGTTCTCACTTTCAGAACACTTCTAAATACACCAATATGGCCCTGCACGCTCAATTCTTTTAGATCTCTGTTCAAAAGACAGGTTATCAGAAACACTGTCCCTGATAATTCTATATAAACAATATTCCTGCTCCTCTCAAGTACATCTAATACCATTTTTTCCAATTTAATTTTTCTTCATCGTATATCATCTTCTAATACAATTATTCACTGGACATATATTCACATCAGAATATGAATTTCATGAGGTTTAGATAAGGTATACCCCACCGCCCTGTTCTGTGCTATCCAATATGGAGGTCACTAGCCACATGTGCCCAGTAAAATTTAACTAAAAGAAAAAAATTCAATTCTTCATATCCAACCACATTTCAAGTGCTTAATGACTACATGTAGCTAGTGGATATACAAAGAACAGGATATATATAGAACAGATATACAGAATAGGAAGTTCTACCAGACAACAATGGCATAGATCACTCTCTGATACATACTAAAGGTTTTTATTGAATGTTGCTCCTATGGGTAATGGTTATTTGATAGGAAGAACACAACTTGCAGTTTCACAGGACAATTTGGTAATATAGTATTGAGGCCAGATTAAGTAGGGCCTCACATTCTAGAATATAAATTTGAAATTTATTCAGTAGATAATGGGAATTCATTAACAAGTTCTAAATAATGCAGAGGACATTGACTGCTGGTGTATCATACACAACAGAGAAGTAATATTCCAGATAAATGGTTCTCAAGGGCCGAACAAGCCATTGTTATGTTGGGAACCATTTAATTTTCAGAGAAGGCAAATAGTTTAAAAGTTCATTTAGTAGATTCAACAAATGTTTGTTGAGTAAGCTTTGCACTATTAGTTGCTAAAGATACAATGGTTAAAGGAAAGAATGCTATATACATACAAATAAAAGTAAACTAAGTGTTAAACAAAGGGAGCACATGGTGCTACAAGAATAGACTACAGCAGGAACTGACCCAGAGGGTTAAGAAGGCTTACCCAAGGAAGTGTCAACAGTGATGGCATCAAAGAAGCAGAAAGTTTGTTGGAAATCATTTTGATTACAGTATGAACTGATAAGCTTCCTTTCTAATGTAACTTCTGGAACATTTACAATTATGTCTGTGGCTGACATTTTCATTGACAGAGCTGGACTATACAGAGGGAATAGGTTAAGTGAAAAGCATAATGTCTAGGTTTCCAGTTTACATAAGAAAATAGATAATGATGCTATCCAATGAGACAGAAACACTGTCAAGAACAACAGATTTGGAGAGGAACAATCACAAATTCTATTGTGATCATTCCAAGTTTTAGACACCTTTGAGACATAGGAGCAGATACACACACACACACAGCCCCACACACCCTCACTCTCTCTCTCAAAATGTTAAAAATTATCAGATGGAGGAGGGAATAAATGTTACTGTTCTGAGATTCAATGAAAAACGGGAAAATCAGGACATAGCAGAAATCAATAGGTTTGATGATATCTTTAACACCTCTTGCAAATAATTCCTTGATTCAACACATTCTTTGACCAAGTAAAAATGTACATATCAAATATAGAAATCTGTGTGGATGGCTGGCATGGTTGGCATTCAATCCTAAAATTCATCTCTTGGAGAAAACACCAGTTTGCCATCTTTCAGCTACTTATATCTGTCTTGTTCCTAACTCCATTACTTGGACATACTTCCAGATACTTCTAATTTTTCACCATTGTGCTACTGAAAAATTCTGTGCACTTGAATGAACAGGAAAAATTTTTCTTAGGTTGATTCCCAATAGTTTAATTTTTGTTAGAATAGTATATTTAGATTTGTTTTCTACTGTCATTTTTTTTTTTCCTAAGGTTAGGTTCTTTGAAACCTTCATACATAATAAGTCACAAAGAAAGTCAAATTCTTACCATTAGTAGACTCTCTTGAAGTAAAAAGTAGACAATTTATTTATTAAAGTTTAAAAAAATACCTAAAGTAACTAGGCTTGGAAATGTCAAGCAGAAAGTCTTCAAACTCTTCCCTTCAATTTTCTTAAAAACCAAAAACAAAATTCCAGAATGTTACAAAACCATTAAATAAAAAATACTGCCAAGGTTTTGAGAAAAATCAAGTAAGTTAAATACCTATTCTTTCTCAAAACTTTTACCTGAGCCAGTAATAACAAAGGAAATAGATGTTATCAATAAACATTACATGATGTAAAAGTTTTTTTTACAAAAAAATTCTCAAAAAAAGTTTTGTTCTATTTAGATATACTTGACTAAAGAATGTATTTTGACATATTATACATACAGGGGGATGTAAACTTCCCATTCTTGTAGTTGCACATGATGTGGACTTACACTGGTCATGTATTCACCTATAAACACAGTAAAGTTATGTCTGATTTGGTACAATCTCTTTATGTTATACTTCATATACTTTGTCATCTCTATTCAAAAATTCCATTTTGTACTTAAAAAATATTTACAACGCAGCTTAAATCTCAAATATCCAATGTGATATTTCCAGACTGGATATCTGGAAAGGAAGCCGTAGATTCTCAGAAAATGCCACAAAACTGTTTCAACTTTTAAATGTCCAATGTCTCTTTTAGTTAGGGAGGGATCTTATGGAAAATAATCAAATGTTAAAAGAATAAAACATCAAAAAGCATGCACCAACTAAATTAAGAATTTCCTTCTTTTCAGAGAATCCTTCTGTAATGTATCTGCATTTTAAAAATGTTTATTACCTTGATATTTGCAAGTAGAATATGATTTTTTTTCAAAACTAGCTTCTCATGTCATTAAATAAAATAGTGTATGAGAAAAGTTAAAGGTTCTTCTATTGTACTGCTTTTCAAACAATAGGAACACTTTGTAAATGAATAAATGTCCTGGACCAGGTACATCTTCCCTCAACAACTGCCCCACTAAGAAAATACACAGTGCAGGAGTATATGACCACCCTGAAATATTTTTGGTCAATAACAGACTATATACTCCTGAATTAAAGGACAATATAAAGCCAAGGCAAAAACAGCCGGTGATGCAAGCTAATTGAAAACATGATCCTTCCACTTAGAAACTTTCTCGATTAAACCCAGGGTGGTAGTTCACACCTGTAATCCTAGCTATGACAGGATGATCACAAGTTCCAGGCCAATCTTGGCAATTTAGCAACACCCTGTTTCAAAAATAAAGAAGGACGAGGATGTAGCTCAGTGGTTATTTAAAAAAAAAAAAAAAAAAAGCGTCCCGCTTCGAACCCCAGTGCCACAAACACCAACTTTCTGGATTGGTCAGGTCCTTAAAGCTAAATATTAGTTATTCCTTTTCCTACACATAAATCAAAATATCTCAGCCACACAAAAACCTGCCAAAGCGAATCTAGACTTCTAAACGACTAGCAGGTGAAGTCTGAAACCCCAGGTCTGCCGGGTTCTCACTGCCGCGACGTCCGACCCGGGAGCGCCTGGGACGCGCTTCCGCCCGGCCTCAGCCTCCCGCAGGTGGATGCTGAAGCCGAAGGTCGCCCGGTTACCCTCTGCTTGGCCCAGGGAGCCGAGTTTCCCGGTCCTCTGCGGGCAGTCACACGTACGCTGCGACTTAAGCCGTGTGGAGCTGAGCACGCGACAGTCCGCAGCCGCGTCACCCTCCTGTGCAGAGCCGACCCTCTGAGGTCGCCTTCCGCGATCCAGGAGACCCCAGGACCTGGCCTTTCCAGTCAGGAGTCGCCTCGGCAACGAGCGGGCCAGGCGAGCCGCGGGCGGGGAACCGGAGTTCCAGCGCGTTCCGTGCCGCATTCCGGCGGCCAGCCCCCAAAATTTCAAAAGAAATCTAATGGATAAGTGGGGGGGGGGTAATTCTTTCTAGAATGTTCTTGCAAAGGAATCAAAGCACGGACGACACCAGAGACGCCCTCTCCCCGAGGCCGGGTCTCCGCCGGCTCGCAGTCGCCCGGCGGCGCGCGGGCCACCCGCAGGGCGCTGGCCCTCCCCCGCGGGGCCGCGGCACTCACGGGGTACACCTGTCGCTGTACTCGTTGGCGATGGTCTCGATGCCGCCGCTGCGCGCCACGGCCACGTAGCAGTTGAGGAAGCCGAGGTCAATGCCCACCACCGACATCCCGCCGCTGGAAGGTCGCGGCGGTGGCGCCTTAGCCTGGGGAGCGGGCGCCGCGTCCTTCGCTGGGCCGTCGCTGCTGCGCCTGCGACTCCTGCGGGGGCAAAGGGGAGAGGAGCCACTCGCTACCCGGAGCCTCCGGGACAGGGCGTGGGGCGACCGCGGAGGGAAGAGGCCGCCGCGCCGCAGCTCCCGCGTCCCGCCGCCTCCGTCTCTCCACTGCGGTCCGGCCGCCTCCAACCGGCGGTTACTAGGACCCGCGCCTGCGCGCTCGGCCGCCGGGGGGGCGCGCGAGCTGTCTCCCAGCGCCCGAGGCAGCTCCCTGCCGCGCCCTCGGACGCTCCCGTCAGCACTCGGGCAACGGCTGCCAGAGGAGCTGAGGGTTCGAGAAAGATCTGGAAAGCGGGGGCGTCCCTGCCGGGCGGGGCGTGGTGGGGAGGCGGGGCGGCGGGCGCGCGGCGGCTGCGCGCACTGCGGTTGGGCAGGTGAGCGGCGCGGACAGCTGCGGGCGCCCCGGGCCCGCGGAACCGGCCGCCACGCCCCCGCCCGCTCCCCACGGGGCTCTCCCGCCGCCCGCGCACCCACCCGCCGGCCTCGCCGCCCCGAGGGGCCCAGTGCGGCCCGCGGCGCCTGCACGGGTGGCGCTCGCCCCGCCATCCGCCGCGCCCGACTCTGTGAGGTGGCGCCCATTGTGCCGTGCGCGCTGCGCGGGGCGTTCTCCTCCCGCCAGGCGTTCAAGCGGCGAAAACCCGGCGCGGGTCGGGGAACCGGGCACTGGCGCTCTCTCGCCGCCGGCGTCCTCGCGTCCTCGGGCAGAGGGCGCCCGCCGTACCTTTCCCTTCCCTTGGCTTCCTCGTGGGCGTCTTGTCCCTTACTGCCCAGCTCTTGGTGCGTGCCTTGGTTCACCTGGGCTGTCGTCTTGCGGGCGACGGCGGGCTGCTCGCTAGAGTGGCTGCTGCTCTCTCGGTCCTCACTTTCCGTCCACTTTAGGAAGTTTAGACGCCTTAGTATCAACGCTGCCACCAGAGCGGCCGCAGCAACCGTGAATAAAGCTCCTGCGGCGGTTGCCAGGATGAGCGGGAAATCCATGTTGGGGCGGTGCTCGAGGGGGGTGCACCGCACCCTGCCCCGGCCGCCTCGTGGGGCGAGCGGGCCGCGGCGCCGTCGACGCCCTCGGCTGCAGGCCGGCACGCGGCCTCCCGGCAGGCTGCGCGGCCTGGACTGGACGCCCTGGGAACTCTGAGCCAGCGGCCTCGTCCGCCACCGCGCAGCAGGAGGCCCCATTCCTGAACCGTTTCTCTGATTCCACCTATTTATCCACCCTGTCTGAAAACCTTAAGGAACAACAACAAAGACGTCGACTCCAGGGACAAGGAGTTACCCCCGCATGCCGCCTGACACAAAGCCGGCCGGCCGATGGTCACTGCCCGGGGCCTGTCACAGCTAACCTGATTTACTTCCTGCTGGCCTTTTGGCAAGTTCCTCAACTAGTAAATCCCAGGTTCAAACTGCTGAAAGCGGGAGACGTGTCCTCAGCGCTGTTTTGTGATAAGTAGCTCAAGCACAGCATGGCTGCCTGGCACCAAAGGGCCAGCAGACGTCCTTAAGCTTACCTGCTGCTGGAACCGAGGAAGCAAACTGATCCGCGCCCATAATGTACCTAGCAGCTTCGCTGCTCTTTGGTTTTGGTACTGAGGATTGATCCCAGGGACGCTTGACAACTGAACTACATCCCCAGCCCCTTTTACCTTTCCAGAGGGTCTTGCTAAGTTGCTTAGGGCCTCCCCAAATTACTGAGGCTGGTTTCGAACTTGGGAGCCCCCTGCTTTCAGCTTCCAGCGGATTACAGGCGTGAGCCACCACGCCCACCTTGTTTTCTATTCTTGAATGGTTACTTATATTTTTATCTAGATCTTGCACAAAGTTGATTATTCATTTGTGAGTTAAAATGTCTTGCTATAGCTATATTTTTCTCATTTTTAATATTTAATTTTTTTGTTTCCATCACTAGCTAAACAGCTTTTGGTTTTCTTGCTTTCTTTACTATGTCTTTATTTCCTAATGTGCTTTTTATTGTTTTCTTCTGTTTTATGTTTTTTCTTTCTCTAATCTCCAGAGTTAAACACCCAGATCATTAATTTTGTCATGTTTTACAATTCTTACATCTGAAGCCATAAGTTTCCTTCTAGACACCATTTTAGGTACATTCCTACCTGAATCTTCAAACAGTTAATAAGAGTAGGCAGGGTGGCAGAGCGCTTGCCTAGCATGTGTGAGGCACTGGGTTTGATCCTCAGCACCACATAAAAATAAACATATAAAATAAAGGCATGCTGTCCAGCCACAACTACAAAAGTATTTTTAAAAAAGAGGTAACAGAAATAAAAGCATTACCGCTGATAATGTTAGTAGATAAATTACTTAGGTGCCTATTGGCTTGTAATTGTTGAACCCCAGATTTAGGTAGCCCTGCCTAACTAGTCATAGTGAAACACACTAACGCCATATTCCTGCTGGGCCCTGTGAAACCTCTATCAAGGAGGGAAAGACCAGAGTTAAGTGTAGAGGCCCAAGAAAAGTGAGAAGGAGGCTAAATTATTCCCAAATTCACCAAGGTAAGTGACTTCTCCCACATTTCCCCTCTCATAGGCTTATCTAGGTCACCAAGGTATTCAGTTTGTTTCCATCATTGCCCCTTGCATCCCACGCCTTCCTTTTTGGGTTCAGTTTTCTTGCATTTTTTTTAAATAAAGCTCTCTAAATCAACTATATTTTTTGTCTGAAAGTATTATCAAGCTAACTTTTGAATAATAATTAGCTGAATGCAGTTTTTGTCACATTTTTCTTATCTGTTAAATTTTAGCCAATCTGACCAATTTCTAATATACCTGCATCTTTCTCTGTGATATTGATCCATTTTTACATGTTTAAAATCTTCTATACTGTTTTAAGTTTCAGCTTAATGTAGCATGAAGCTCCCATGATTGTCTTAATTTTAGTTCGTTTCCTTCCTTCACTAGCACTTTGTACCTTGTTCTTTTGGTGCTTTTCACATTCTGTTCACTGTTCTCTGTGACATCCACTTACTAGATTATAACTTTACTACTAGGTTTTATTAGAATATAGACTGTACTCTTTCTTATGCTTCATACTAGTTAAGGCCTTGAATTCATGGATGCACAATAAATAGTTATTGTTGTATAAGTAGGAACTTCACCCTATAACCAACTTACATGGAAGACTAAAAGCTTCCGTTTGAAAGACCTGAAATGGGATTATCTGTATGTGGAGAGGAATCCTTTGAGGCAGAAAATCTCAGGGGAAACAATTTTTTGCATTATGTGTTAAAAAATAAGACATTTTCAAGGTAACTGAAGGAAGGAACTAATGGGCACAGAGAAGAGATTATATGAGAAAAAGAACACTTTCCCTCTATTTCTGTGACTGGGAACACAGATAAGCCAAAGATGCACTTTTGACTATACACATAGGTATAACGGTCTAGGGCAGAGGTTCTTTGAAGTTCCCAGATACTGAGGGGATCCATAGACAGAATTAAGGGAATCGTTTTGAAGTAACCTTAAACTGAAATTTAATGTTTCCTTCAATCATGAATATAAGCATAAATCACAGTAGTAAAAACAGTATATGATTTTTGCTATCAATAGAAATAAGGTATTTTTAATACCACCTTATAAATGTTGGAGACAACTTCAAACAACATTAATAGTAACACTGACCTTGAAAATACAACAATAAATAGGTTATTAGTTCTTATTATAAACTTTTCAAAAAGTACATGTTGGGGCTGGGATTGTAGCTCAGTGATAGAGTGCTCCCTCCCTAGCACATGTGAGGCACTGGGTTTGATCCTCTGCACAACATAAAAAGGTTATCAAAAAAAAAAAAAAAAAAGAGAGGCAATTCTTTTTTTTTTTTTTAAAGCACTTTACAGAAAAGCATGTATTTTTAATAACTGTATTTCCAAGTTTCCTTTGTAATCAATCCTATGTATTTTACTTAAAAACTTGGTTGCAAGAAGGGGTTCATAGACTTTACTAGGCTGACAAGTGTCCATGGCACAAAAATGGTTACAAATCCTTGTTTTGAGAGACAAGAGCAAAAAAACTAAAGGAAAGTGAGCATCTGATGAAAATCATAGAGCATATACCTTGCTAGCTTGGACTGCTTACCTCCCAGCTATTAAGTAACAAAAATACCTATATTATTTAAACCATTATACTTTTGAGTTGCTTTTACAACTTAACCTACTTTCACTGAGGTTATTAACTCATTTTGTCCTGCTGTCCCAGATACAAAACACCTATAAAAACACTATAATTATATGCAGATAATTATGTAATTATAAAATGTAATGATGTAATAATTATATTAATTATAATATACATATACTATAGATTATGATTTCCAATCTACTTTAAAGGACCTGTGTCAATTTTTGTTGAAATATTCACAGATTGAAAACCTGGGACTTAATGGGTGAAAGTAATTTACACGAGGAATGATGAGGCCTAAATTAAGGCAATGGCAATTGAAGTGGAGAGAATACATGAGAAGAAATATTTAGAAGGTATAATTTATAATAGTTTTCACTCTATTTCCTATATTAATTTAGGCGGAAAGAAAGCAAGTTAGACTTCCAGATTTCTAGTGTTAAGTGACCAAGTAGAAGGGGTATGTACTATGAAGATAAGGAAAAGAAAAGTCTGTGGTAAGGAAAGAAAGTCTGAGATAAGGAAAGAAAGTCTGTGAATTAAGATGTTAGGTTTGAGAAGTGTTGGGTTACAAAGCCTCTGACACAGAGAAAAATATGCAAGAGACAGGCAGGAAAATACAACTAGAAAAAGTTAGAAAGCACATAGCACTGGCCCCTAGAAAATACTAATGTTTAATAAGTGGTGGAAGGAAAGGTTCCCCTTTGAATTTATGTTTAGGTCAAACAGCTAATAAGGAATTAAGGTATCAATTTCCTATTTACATATCATAGTTTATATCTGATAAAAGAACTATTTCATAAATTTTTGTTCTAGAACACCAAAGTCCTTTTACCATCAATTCATAATAGGAATATAAAACAGCCAACAGTGTTTCAGGTGTTTCTGGACTATTATTACCTAGATGATGCCTGTGTTTGGTATTTTCATCCCCCTTCCCTCAGCAAAACCTGTGAGAAAACACTGAAATTCATTGAAATAAAATAAATGTAGTTTTAATAAGTATAAATGTCTACCAACTTAAAAGATCATCTTATTTAATGACGTATTTCAATGAATTAAAGATGAACAAAAAGAATGAAGCTCTGAAATGGAATTTTAGCTATTATATGGGGGTGACAGTTTTAGAGTAGGAAATTAAAAATCCTACCCAAGATTCTAAGATGAAACATTAGCAATTTAAGATAAAAAATGTGCACAACTTACACATATATATTAGCTATGCATTTTCCAACATTAGAGTTAGCATTTAACAAAATTGTTTCCTTAGGAAATCTCCATTATGGTTTTGTTCACTATGAGTCATCTCTCATTAACAGTTTGATATAAGAGTTTTAGCTCAGTTCAGGATACTAACATTTTACTTTCTTTTGTTCTATTGTTATGGTTTGGATGTGAGACAATGCAAGAAGGTTTAGAGGAGAAATGACTGGATTGTGAGAGTCTTAACCCAATCAGTGAATTAATCTCCTGACTGGGATTAACTGAGTGGTAAGTGAAGTGGTAGGTAGGAGTGCGGCTTTGGGGTATATATTTGTATCTGGCTTCCCTCTGCCACATTCTTCCACTAAGTTGTTCTGCCTCACCTGGAGCCCTGAGGATTAAAGCTAGCTGTCTATAGTTCCAGAGCTCTGAAACTGTGAGCCCTCAAATAAACTTTTCTTCCCCTAAAATTGTTTTGGTTAGGTCTTTTAGTCACAGCAGTGAAAAAGCTGACTAAAACGTTCTATGTATCTTCCAGACTTAAATAGGATTTTGGTATAGCAATTTAGCAATTAAGTTCATATTTGTTCTTTACCCATTTAATTTTTTTTTTTTTTTTTTTGTACTGAGGATTGCACCCAGGAGTGCTCCACCAGTGATGTGCATCTCCAGCTTCCCTTTTACAATTTTGTTTTGAGACATGGTCTAAGTTGCCAACACTGGCCTCAACTTTGCAATCCAACTGCCATGCCCAACCCACTCAGAATTTTAAAGACTTTTTCCCTTTAAGTATGGCTCTGTGCAGGTTTAAAATTTTACAGTACTTTCTTAATCTTCACAGGGAAAATGATTATTAATATTTGATTATTTATCTTTGATCTGATAGTTAAGAAAGGGAAAAACAGAACTATTTTGTTTCTGTAACTTCTGTGTTATATTGACTATTCCAAGAAATTATGTTGAGTTATTAAGAGTTATTTTTTCCCCTCAAGTGATAATGCCAATAGATTAAAAAAGTATATTTTGGACTCTTGAAATATATTTCGCCTCTGAGCACCAGGATGTTTACCTATTCCATTCTGCTGACCCACAGCCTCACAAAAATCAAAATTCTCTATAGTTTATCCCCACTAGCTTAATGTCCTTTCACCCACTCAAATTTTAAAATCTAGGTATTTCAAATGTGTGTGTGTGTGTGTGTGTGTGTTTTTGTTTTGTTGTTTGAGACAGGGTCTACCTAAGCTGCTTACGGCCGATGCTGGCTTTGAACTTGCCATCTTCCTGCCTCAGCCTCCTAAGCACTGGATCAAATACACTACCTTCTACAACATCTCTGAAAAAAACAAGAATCTTATACAAATCCTCGGAAATACTGCTTATATTTCTATGGAGAAAACAGACAAAAATTTTGCTGTCCTCTGCTGACTAATGTAGTTAGAGTCAGGGGAAAAGAAGGTTCGTTTACAACAGTTTTAAACTTCCTTTATTATCAATACAGAATACAAAACCTAATTTTCAAAGGGATTTTTTTTAATCCCAAGATATATCCACACTACCAAGATTTTATTTTAAAGATAACAATTAGCAGACAAGTCATTTATATCTCTTATTTTCCAACTAGTTTTACAGTGCCATTAAAAGCATTATCAAATTTTAATGATAGATCTGTGCTTATCAAAAGCTATATCATACTGTAAGTACTGCATACAGTAATTCCTGAGCTGGCTTATTAGAGATGTTGTAGAAGAAAGCTTATTTATGCCTACAGATATAATGATGACATCTCTTGAAAAACTTTTAAGAAATATTTGTCATATCCTATGATTTTTTAAAAGATGAGAAGACAGATATATTAAATGAGTAGCAATTTAAAAGAAGATACTTTCATTTTTTAGATTTCAGCATCATATACTTTAATTTTCATCAGAGATATAAGAAAAAATTTTAAATTAACAGAAATAACATACTCGTTAAAGTAAAATGTCTCATTAAAACGAGTTTGCATCTAAATGGGAAGGAAACCCCACATTTATCTGATTTTTAATATTTAAACCCTTGAAAAACGCCTATGCTTTATTTCAGAATTAGCACTTTAAGAAACACTGACAGTAATAATACTATCAAAATGTACACACACGGCAGCTATGTAATTTGTGCGCTTAACAAATTTTAAATGATGGGTTTCTCAATTTAATCTGATGAACTACCTCCAATGTCAATATTGATAAATTCTTTAATTTTATCATATAACACCAACACCAAAGCACCCCCCGTACCACGAAGGATGTTGGAAAAAGCACCACGAAAAAACGCATTCATTCCCTCATGTTGGTATATCTTCACAAAGCAGTCTATGGTTCCTTTATATTGTCGTTCTGCCTCACCACTCTATATAAAGAAAGACAAACAGTTTTCCATTATCTTGATATCTTTTATCCTAAGAGTTTTCTATTAACACTAAGGATAGAGAACTTAACACTGTATTGGGTTAATGGGCATATACTGAATACAGCAGGTAGTAGTTAGAGATTTCATACTTGTCCAGGACATCTGAAAACTAACCATACATGACACTTACCAAACACTGATGGATGGCATTACACAGATCCTGATTTTTCCTCTACCGTACTGCACTGAGAAATTAATAGCAAAAATATGACTAGAAAAATATGTTGGGATATTCTTAGAAGAAATTTTCTTGGAAAATACTGAAACTAAATAACCACAAAATTCTTTAACTTAATTTATGAAATGCAGCTTGAGAGATAATTTATAGGTTAATTAATATTAGAAAAGAAATTAATGAGCAATCTAAATATTTGAAAACATGTATAAGCCTAGAAAAGTTGAAATAAGCAAATAACCAGCAATAAAGGAGACAGAAAGCAAACAATACAGAATGTATAATAAAGGAAATAGAAAACAAACATAACAGAATGCATAAAAAAATCAAGAGATAATAGGAAATAAACAGTAAACAGAGAACATCAATATGAGTTTTTTAAAATACTTTTTGGATGAATTTCTGGAAATAATGTTTGAGGAGAAAAATAGAAAAGGCCCCAAGTTTATTAGAAATGGCAAGATTAACATAAATTTGTAGATGATCCAGAGATTAATGAATAAGATTTGAAAAACTTCATGGCAATTATTTTTAAAACAGAAGAGATGAATAAATTCCTAGAAAAGTATAATTTACCAATGACATAGGAAAAAACACTGGAATACTATAATTGTTAAGAAATCCAGTTGTTAAAAATATCGACATAAGGAAAACCACACATCCAGATGGTGTCACATGTGAGTTTTAAACAGTCAATGAATGATTCCAATTTTAACAGAAACTGCTCTAGAGAAGAGAAAATATGGGAAGACTTTTACATATTAACATAGTCTAACTTTGGTATGAAGGCTGTGAAAGTCTAGCAAGCCAATGTCATTGACACACAGATGCTGAACAAAGCCAAGCAAATCAAACCCAGCCAGGGATGCAAAACACAGTACAATATGGTGCACCCAAGTTTATCCCAGACACACAAGGTTATTAGTTTAGCTCTAGAAAACAGACTATTAACATATTAAAGAGAAAAATAGGATCATCTCAACAGAGAAAAATGATGACCACATTCATGATTAAAGTCATTATAACCCAAGAACAGAAAGGAACTGCCGTAACACAATAATGGGTAACTACAACCCTACCCCCTGGCAACCCCCAACACCTAACATTAAGTTATATAACACTGAAGATATTCAAGTAGGAACAAATCAAAGTTGTTAGTTGTTACTTCTTTAATATGAAATCAAATCATTCAATGAGTAGAGAAGGGCAGGGAAAAAAGATATAAAAATTGATAAGGAAGGGAAAAAAGACAATGTTATTTACCAATTATATGCCTATATAAATAATCTTCAAAGCATACACATACAAATGAGCATTTATAATAGGGCTAACAAAGTAGTAGGCTATAAAATTAAAAAACAAAAATACCACTGTTATGAGATGAATTGTGTCCCCATCAAAATCTTATGTTGAAGAAATAAGCCCAGAACCATAGAATTGATTCTATTTGGAGACAGTGTTTTTAACAGTAACTTATGTTAAAGGAGATCAGTCACTAGAGTGGCCCCTAATCCAATATGACTGTCTTTTAAGATGAGGTACAGGAAGGGCCATGAGAAGATACAGGAAGAAGATAGCCATCTATAAACCAAGGAGAGAGGCCCTGAGAAGAAACCAACCCTGCCAACACTTTGGTCTCACAGGCTTCTAGCCTTCAGAACAATAAGAAAATAAATTTCTGTTAAGTTCCCCATTTTTTGGTACTTTTGCAGCCTGGCATGGTGTAATCCCAGAGGCTCGGGAGGTTGAAGCAGGAGGATCGCAAATTCAAAACCAGCCTCAGCAACTTAATGAAACCCTAAGCAACTTAATGAGATCCTGTCTCAAAAAATAGATAAATAAAAAGGGCTGTGGATGTGGCTCAGTGGTTAAGTACCTCAGGGTTCAATTCGTGCTGCTGCTGCTGCTGCTGCTGCTTCTTCTACTACTACTACTACTTCTACTACTACTACTACTACTACTACTACTACTACTACTACTACTACTTCTTCATCATCATCATCATCATCATCAAATGTTCTCTTGGAGTCTGGAGAAAGCCTTTTCTCTTGAGATTTTGCTCTCCAAGAGGCCTCATCTAATTACTATAAGCATATGGCACCACCTCCCATGCATTCCTGGAAACTATTCACATTTCTATTTAAACCATTAATTTTATGTATTTGAGACTAGACTATGAGTTTGGGTCCTAGTTCTATCTTTTCTTATTTGTGTTACCAGAGCTGAGAATAGATTAAGCACTCAAATGTTTGCGGAAGGAATCAACATAACAAGAAACAACCATGGAGATGAAATATATCAAAACTTTGGGTTAGGGATTTATATTTAGAACATAGATCATTATAAACATATTTTTTATCCTTAGAGTTTAAAACAATTTTTATCAAAATATACCACAACAAGTGATTATTTTTGATGGCTTATAACAGCTTATTCTACTTAATCTAATATTTCAGTTAAGATAGACACATTTATCCAATCTCTTCCCTCTCCTTCCCCACTCCAAGCAATATATGCTATAGGAGTAAAGGAATTTCTGTTCTGATGGCAGATGAGGAAGAAGTTTTGCTTTCTGGTAGCTATTTTATGATAGGAAAGCATGTAAGATGGAAAACATCATGTATTCACTTTGGCAAAGTAAAACAAATGACCTATGCCTTTCAACTGAAATTTCTCTGAAATCCAAATAAATTATACTTGGATATAAGAGATAAATTATACCTGTATATCAGATTAGAAAATTCAATTAAGCTTACAAATAATATAAAATACCTGCATCATCATACGTCTTCTAACTGTGTCAAAGGGATAAGAGAGTATTCCAGAGCATGTAGTCACAACTTGAGCAATGAAAAAAGAGATAAGAAATGGGGTTTCCTTTGGTTTTGGTAACAAGCCCTAGAAAAGAAAAATGTACCATTTAACTATATAAATTTCAAAAATATCCTCAATTCTTAAAAGACAATTTTAATAAATAGACTGAAAGTAGGTGCAACTGTATTTAAAATGCAATAAAAGCTAGTTGGATTTAATAGTGGCAGATCAATTAAAAAAGAATACTGTAATATATGACTACACTTCAAAGGTATATTTGGATAAAAAAGTGTATCTTCTATTAAAAGGGATTTGTTATTAAAGGCATCTAAAACTAGAAAATGATAGCAGCCAGTGACCAAAAAAAAGTTCTTTCATGGCTCTTCCTTCTTAGTAAAAAAAAAAAAAAAGAAAGAATGCCTGCTATTATTGTTAGCAGATGATATATTTGGCAAGTAGCTTTAAATAAAGCTTTAAGCTACTGAAGAATGTTCCTAAATTTCACAATAATAGAGAGATGATAGAGAAAAGCAAAGGGAGATTCATCAATTTTCCTGCAACTAAATAAATGTTTTTAAGATTCTATAATTTCTATTGATACATCTGTCATAAAAGTACACTAAAAATTAATCTGTCCAGATCACAATAAAATAACAGCCAACTACATTTATACTAATGAGGGAAGGCAGATATAAAATATGAATATATTATAAAATTTCCATTAGCTTTAATCTTATTCAATAAATAATGGTGATACTAATTTCACTGCTTCCTTTTAGAATCATTTTGCTGCAGTTATAAAGGCATGGATTTTTTTATTGCATTTAATAAGCAAATTACTTAACTATTCCTAGGCTATTGTACCTTAAAAAATCATGAATGTATAAGATTCCAGAACAATAGGTTATAAAGTACTTAAAAGAGTTCCTAGAACTAATAGCTCAAAAAAAATTGACAGTATTTATTATAACCTTTCTTTCTCCTACATTAAAGAGGTACTATTAAAATATGAAATGTAAAAGAAAAGTTCAAAGCAACTTGGAGAATGTAACACAGAATCTAACAGTAGCTAATAGATAACCAAGCTAGTATTTAATTAATTAATTATGCTTTCTCTACTTCTCATGAAAGTAAGTTGATTATTTCTATGTAAAAAAGTGATAATAAAGTTAATATAGCTGGGTGCGGTGGCACATGCCTGTAATCCCAGCAGCTCAGGAGGCTGAGGCAGGAGGATGGCAAGTTCAAGGCCAGGCTCAGCAATGGTGAGGCGCTAAGCAAATCAGTGAGACCCTGTCTCTAAATAAAATACAAAATAGGGCTCAGTGGGTGAGTGCCCCTGAATTCAATCCTCGGTACCAAAAAATAGTTAATATAAAATTTAAAAAACTGTTAAATACCTTTCTGTATGCTAAAGATTTTATTATGATGTAAGCCTAATTAGTATGTTTTCCATTTGCAATATGATATATATTACAAACAACATAAAAGCCTAATTTTAAAAATTTATTCTGTTTAGTTATACATGACAAGCTTACTGTTTTGATACCTGATTTGTATGCAAAGTCAGACCCATAATATGGTTATAATTAAGTTATAGCAGCAATAAAATAGAATTCCATGCCTCTTATTTCATCATTTATTTTGTATAGTTAAAAGTAATATATCTACCAAATGCATTACTAATTAGAACAATAAAAAGAAATTAACCATTTACTTAATACATCCAAGTTAAAGTCCCCAAATTACCTTAACTGTGTCATAAGCTCCAAAATAAGAGGCTCGGTACACAATGATGCCCTGAACTGAAACACCAAACCCTTGGTACAAGCCAACAATTCCATCTGATTTTGCTATTTTCATAATACAGTCACCTAATCCCTTAAACTGTCGCTCTTCAGGACCTAAAATAAAGCCATTTAAAACTATTAGCAACATTATATATCAAATAAACATCTTAAAGTAAATCAAACATTTTATAGATTGAAGTGATCTGAAACTAACAAGAAAGCATAAATCAAAATCCACCCATTCACGTAAGAATGATCAAGATTTCAAGTAGTTTTTTAAAAATAAATTAACTATTAGTCTCTTATAAGAATAATATAATTTAAGCAACCTGACTTAAGACATTTCATTAAAAATACCAGAAAATAGCAAGAGGCAAAAGGAATCTCAAGGATGTGAGTTATACATCTAACATAGAAAAGAACTATAATTCAGATAAAAATAAGGTGCAGGAAGGTACCTCTGGGAAAAAGTGGAACTATGTTACACAGTCTTTGTGTTCACTCTTCTGTTACAATAGACCTTCCCCTTCTCTCTTTCAAGGGGAATGGAAAAGTAGTACACTTTAGGTCCCCTGTCTAATCTTTGGAAGACAATAAAATCTGTAGACTATATCTGATAACACTGTTGATACAGCATGATTCTATAACAAGTAACATAATTCAAAACACAAAGAAGAGTTAATATTTCTATAAATCCCATACCTTTTCCAATATCGACACCTAATCGGGTTCGGGCAAAATCTAGTGGATATACTACACATAAGGAAGTTGCCCCAGCAGCTCCACCAGAAGCCAGGTTTGCCATAAACCACCTCCAGAACTGAAACACATTAATTATTTTTAAATAATTTTTATTAAACTACAGAATCTGTTTAAAACAACTGGTGAACTCCTAATTTTATAAATGTTGAATAGATTTGTAAGCTGTTTTTATAAAATAAACATCTATAATAAAATATACTGCATTGTCCAAAAAATTTCTTATATCTATGTAGCCTTTTATTTTTATCTTTTAAATTTTGCTGTTCAGAGGACTGAACTTAAGGCCTTATGCCCTGTGCTGTGTTAAGAGCTCTTGCCTAGCATGCCCAAGTCTCTAGATTTCATCCGCTGCACAAAAGAGAGGGAGGGACAACAGAAAGAATGACACATGGGTATGAAGAGTAATATTCTGGAGGTGTTATGTGTTATAGCTGTTTACTTTATAAAAGCAATTTGTAAATCTATTTTTAAACATTTATAAAACATAGCAAACACATACATGAAAAGCAGGTAATTAGAAAACTAGATGATAAAAGAAAAGTTTCATCTCTGAAGCTGTCTTTCTGGTTCAAATTCAAATAGAAGTGTTATCATTATAATTATTTTCTTTTTTCTGAGGTAATCTGAGTCAGTCTCTGCTTCCTAAAACCAAATAAGTGAAGCCAAACATGATATGCAGCATAAAGGTTTATGAAGTATATCTAGTATCAGACACATATGGAGACTTTATTTTTGCCCTTGTTTTGGGAGGGGTATTTGAGAATGCCCCAATTTCACTTTGTAATTATAATTAAGTTTGCAAACCTGAAAAATACATTTAATTATGTTTAAATGATGACATGAAAATTGGCAAGTACCAATTATAACGTAGTTGATGGGATGTAAGGGAACCTTATTGGTCTACAGGTTCACTTAAACTGTTGAGAAAGTGTAATTCATTTTGATAAACATTTAGAATGAGCCTGCCTCAGATCCAGAAAGCAGCTTTTCAATATTGAGGGCCTATAAGATATATCTAAATTGGATTGCTATGGGAAAACTGCTAAATACATTAAAGTGAATAATATTCTAATCAAGTTCCATTGCTTTTTTTTTTTTTTTTTTGGTGCTAGAGACTGAATCCAGGGGTGCTTAACCACTGAACAACATCCCCAGCCCTTTTTATTTTTAATTTTGAGACAGGGTCATGCTAAGTTGCTAAAGGCCCTTGCTAAGTTGCTGAAGCTAGCTTTGAATTAGAATTCCTCCTGCCTCAGGCTCCTGAGCCTCTGGGATTACAGCTCAATTCTTGCTTTATTATCTTGCTCTTATTTCTAATAATATTTTAAAGTCTCAGATAGCTTTGGAATGCTTAGTTTTCTCTTAGCCTAGAATGTCCTTCCTCTTCTTTTTTAAAAAATATTTTTTAGTTGTACATGGACACAATATCCTTGTTTATTTATTTTCATGTGGTGTTGAGGATCTAACCCAGTGACTGACCTGTGCGAGGCAAGCGCTATGCCACTGAGCCAGAACCCCAGCCCTTTCCCGTTTTTAAAAAAATTTTTTTTTTGAGAGAGAGAGAAAGAGAATTTTTTAATATTTATTTTTTAGATTTTGGTGGACACAACATCTTTATTTTATTTTTAAATATTTATTTATTTATTTATTTTAGTTTTTGGTGGACACGACATCTTTTTTTTTATTTTTATGGGGTGCTGAGGATCAAACCCAGCGCCCCGCACATGCCAGGCGAGCGCGTTACCGCTTGAGCCACATCCCCAGCCCTTAAAAAATTTTTTAATATTTATTTTTTAGTTATAACTGGACACAATATCTTTATTTTGTTTGTTTTTATGTGGTGCTGAGGATCGAACCCAGGTCCTCACATGTGCTAGACGAGTGCTCTACTGCTGAGCTACAACCTTCCACCCCCTCTCATTCTTTTTAAACAAAAAATAATTATTGCTTCATAACTGAATTCAAGTTCTACATCTTTTAAGAAATCTCTCATCTCCAATCCCTCTGAAACTGTATATAATCATACCCTCTTCCCTTAAGTTTTTCATCTATCAGAATCAAAGGTGACTTATAGAACCAATAAATAAAATGTGTCAACATGTTCCAGACTTTCATTTTTAAAATAGTTCCTAAAGTCATTATTTTCAATTTATAATTATTTACATACTTATATTTCAATTTATAATAGTGTACACTTATACTCCAATAAACTATTTCCTGAGGCCAGGATTAAATTTAATACCTTTGCTGAGATATAATTTATACTTCATACAATTTATGCATTTAAAGTACAATTCAACGAATTGTTAGTATATTCAGAGTTGTGTAACCATTATCAAAATTTTAAAACATTTTCATCACTCCAAAAGAAACCTCCTAACTGTTATATCACTCTACCTCCTCCCTACTTCCTGAGCCCTAGGTAACCATTAACTACATTCTGTCTGTATAGATTTGCCTATTCTGGACATTTCGTATGAATGGAATCACACTATATATAGTGCTTTGTGAGGGGCTTTTTTCGTTTGCCAATGCTTTCATTCATGTTGCAGCATGTTTTAATACTTCATTCTGTTTTACTGCCAAATAATACTGTTATATGGATATATAATTTATTCATTCCTCCGTCATCTGATAGACATTTGGGTTGTTTCCATTTCTGGAGATCAAGATTCTTAATTCAGCCATTTACTTCACAGACAAGTCATGGGGCTTTGCTCGGAGACATACATTTAATAAATATTTAATGAAGTATAATGATAATGCCACTTACTGTTTCCACACTCCCATGGCTCATAGTAAGTTATATTCATCAGTTCTACTGTCTTTAAGTACCCATGTTTCATAATCATGGAAAGATAATTATATTAGGAGAATGCATGTGACACCGAGGTCACATGCATTCACAGAAACCTGGTAGAAAAAAATGAGCTGGGCTAGTTTCTTTCTTGGGAATATGACTTTAGAGATTCTATGCAAGTTAGCAATAAGAATATAAATGAAAAAGTTATTAATTTTCTTAGTATCTCAGGCTTCTTTGGCACTGTTGAAAGCTAAAGAAAAATCATACATGTATAAACATACTTTTAGTGTGTTTTGGTTTCTAGAAGTATCCATGGATCCCAGGTTCAGAACCTCTGCTCTACAGAAAGTCCATAAAGCATCACTATGATATTAACCTTGAACTTAAAAGGAATAAAAAATACAGGTAAATAAAAAAGGAATAATATTAAGATAGAGCAAACATACACACAAAAAGAAAGTGATTAGTGAGAAAGTTAGACTAGGTAACTTGGGAGATAAAGAGAGTCCAGTTTGGTCCCTAGAGCTGCCTTTGTTTCAAACCCAAGTCTCGCAGTATCATTATAATAAATCCCTTTTCCCTTAAAACTGATAAGCTACTCTTTGCCTCTTACAGCCAATAAGTCAAACCAAATATGATATATAGCAAAAAGGCTTATGAAATAGATCTTAAGTTCTATTTAATTCTTTTCTATCCTTCCTAGATAGGAGAAAAAGATGGATCACTGACTCTTTTGTTGGATAATCACATAATGTGTCATTCAAATCAGGACACATTCAATAGTGAAAGTGGGAGCTATGAAAAAATGACACAGGTAGAAAAAAATGACACATGTATTAACCTTAGAGCCAACTTACTGAGATCAGGAAGAAGGAAGCTAAGAGTAGAAAGACAGAAAGGAGAAAAGAAAAGGAGAGGAAAAAAGAACCTATTCATGCAGAATGGTGATACTTGGAAGTGTCTGTGTAAGAAATAAAACCTATCCCATCACATTAAGCTTGAAAATAAGATAAACCCAGAAGGCAGTATAAATGCATTCCAGTTAACTATAAGTTAATAATTTAGATATCACTATACTGTAAATTCCTTCTGTTATTGACTTCTAGTTTCATACTATTATGGAAAAAAAACTGATACAATTTCTTTTTTGGTGGGTGGGTACTGGGGATTGAACTCGGGGACACTCAACCACTGAGCCATATCCCCAGTCTATTTTTTTGTATATCTTATTTAGAGAGAGGGTCTGAGTTGCTTAGCACCTCACCCTGCTGAAGCTCGCTTTGAACTTGTGATCATCCTGCCTCAGCCTCCGGAGCCACTGGGATTCCAGGTGTGTGCCACAGTGCCCAGCTCTGATACAGTTTCATATCCTTACGTTAATACATGCTTTGTGTCCTAAGATGATATATCCTGTAGCTGTTCCATGTGCACTTGTGTCTTCTGCTGCTGCAAGGATGGAATGTTCCATACATTTCTGTTGGGTCCATTTGATCTAAAGTGAAGTTGAACTTCAATGCTTCCTTATTAATTTTCTATATAGAGGATCTTCCCATTGTTCAAAGTAGATTACTGAGATGATGCAGTTTTTGTCCTTCATTCTGTTGATATACTATATCACATTTATTGATTTGTGTACATTGAACCACCCTTGCATCCCTAGGATGAACCCAATTGATCATGGTGAAAAATCTTTTTAAAGTGTGGCTGGGTTTGGCTTGCTGATATTTTGTTGAATATTTTTACATATATGTTTATCAAGGGTATCCGCCTGTTGTTTTCTTTTTTTGTTATCTCTTTATTTTGGTTATCAAAGTAATGCTGGCCTCATAGAATGTGCTTGGAAGAATTCATTTATCTTCAGTTTGGGGGAGTAATTTAATAATTAGTTATTAGATCTCATTGCTTGACAAAAATATCTTAAGAAACAATTTAAAGGAGGAAAGATTTGGGTGATTTGAGTCCATAGTTGGTTGACTCCATTCACTCTGGGCCTACAATGAGGTGGTGACTGAGAAGCAAAATGGAGAGAACTGGGAACAATAATAGAGTTCCCAAGGACTCACTCCCTTCAAGTAGGTTCTATTTCCTACAGTTTTCACTATCTCCCAATAGTCTATCCAGCTGTAAATCCTGCAACAGATGAAATCATTGGTGAGGTCAGAGCCCTAGTAATCCAATCCCCAACCCTGATCATTTCTGCATTGGGAACCAAACCTTCCACTTTTGGGGAAATTCCAGATCCAAACCATAATAGTTTTTCAAATATTGGTAGAACATAGCAGTAAAGGTGTCTGGTTCTGGGACTTTATTTTGTGGGAGACTTTACTGCTGATTCCATCTTATTATCGGTCTGCTCGTGTTTTCTATTTCTTCATGACTCAATCATAATAAGGTGCATATATCCACTTATCCTAGGTTATCAAATTGTTGGCATTTAGTTGTTCATAGTAATTTCTAATGATCCTTTGTATTTCTATGGTGTCAGCTGTAATGTCTTCATTTTCATCTTTTTCTTAGACCAGTTAAGGATTTGTCAATACTATATAACATTTCAAAGAATAAGCTCTTCATTTCATTGCTCTTTTGTATTTTTAGTCTCTACTTCACTTATTTCTACTGTTCCTTATTTTTTTTCCTTCTATTATTTTGGGGTTTTTTGGTCTAGTTCGTTATATATTAATAAATTGAGATCTTTCTTCTTTATTGATGGACATATTGATTACTGTGCACTTTTTAGTCATGGTGCATTCATCACACATTTGTGATGATGCTATGTAAACAGCACTGCTAGGCATATAAAAGTATATATAGAACATACAACTCTGTGCAGCACATACTTGCTAATGATAAAAAATGACTAGGTTGCTGATTTAGATATTTAATATATTATACTTTTATTATTTATTTATTTATGGTGGCTTTCTCATTTTTTTAATTTTTTATTTTTTTATTATTAGTTGTTCAAAACATTACAAAGCTCTTGACATATCATATTTCATACATTTGATTCAAGCGGATTATGAACTCCCATTTTTACCCCGTATACAGATTGTAGAATCACATCGGTTACATATCCACTTTTTTACATACTGCCATACTAGTGTATGTTGTATTCTGCTGCCCTTCCTATCCTCTACTATCCCCCCTCCCCTCCCCTCCCCTCCCATCTTCTCTCTCTACCCCATCTACTGTAATTCATTTCTCTCTCGGTTTTTTTTCCCCTTTCCCCTCACTTCCTCTTATATGTAATTTTGTATAACAATGAGGGTTTCCTTTCTTTACCATGCAATTTCCCTTCTCTCTCCCTTTCCCTCCTGCCTCTCGTCCCTGTTTAATGGTGATCTTCTTCTCATGCTCTTCCTCCCTGCTCTCTTAGTTGTACTTTTATTTTAGTGTACTCCCTATTTATTTACAAAGTTTACTATGAAACAGTATGCAGCAACCTTATACATCTTGTTTAAAATGTCTCCTGACCACATAATTTTCTGTTAAATTCATCTCTTCCTTTCATGTGTATGTATGTGTATACAAGGGATTAAACCCAGGGCCTCACGTATATAAGGCATATACTCTACCACTGAGCTACACTCCCAACCCCTCTCTTGTGTTCAATCTTGTGTTTTGTTCATCATGATCCTAGGAGCAATAGGTATACTATTCACATACGTGTGTATATACTTCTACATTTCCAAATGTATACTTATAAATGTGTATATATGTACATACATCTGTATATATATATATACACACACACACACCAACACAGAACCACAATTCCTAGGTGTTTAGTAGCTATACTATTTAGGTTTGTATAGCACATGCTATGATGTCTGCATGTGCTCAGTGATAACACTGTCTCATGACACATTTCTCAGAATGTATTCATATCAAGTGATGAATGACTATGTCTTTAGTACATTAGTCTTTTAACTTTTATACTGGTTAAAGGTTATATACACATCACATTGAAAGTATTAGAATTTGACTATGTATTAACTGTTTTCAGTTAGTTTTATACTTTCATATGGTTTCTTGTTGATATTTAGTGCCTCTTCATTTCAACTCACAATTCCCTTTAACATTTTTTATAAAGCTGGTCATTCACATTATGATGAACTCTGGTTTTGTTTGTTTTGGAATATCTTTTATCTGTCATTCAAAATAACATCTTTTCTAGGTATAGTATTGTTTGAAGATGTCATCCCACTCCTTCTTGGCCTACAAAGTTTCTGTTGAGAAGTCTATTCAGTGGTTTCCATCATACATGACCTTCATTTTTTACTGCTTTGATTCTTTTGGTAGTTTGATTATAATGTGTCTTTGAGCATTAGTTTTTAGATTTATCTTGCTTGGAGTCCTCTGACCTTCCTCAACTTGAATGGGCATATCCCAAGATTTAGTTTTTAAGACAGTCTTCTTTGAATAAGCTTTCTTCTTCCTTTTCTCCTTATATTCCCATAATTCATGTACACATGTTTGATGTTGTCATTTAAGTCCCTTATGCTACTATTATTTTCAAATCCTTTTTTTCTTTTTCTCTAGTTGACTAATTTCAAATGACCTGTCTTTGAGTTTGCTAATTATTTCTTTGGTATGATCAAGTCTACTGTTGAAACTCTCTCAGTTCTGAGTTTTCAGTTCTGTTACTATATTCTTCAGCTCTAGAATTTCTGCTTGGTTCTTTTGCATGGTTTCTATTTCCTTAAAGTTCCCATTATGTCATGTACTGTTTTCCTACTTCCATTTAGTTGCTGGATTTTCTTGCATCTCACTGAGCTCCTTTAAGATGATTATTTTGAGGTCTTTTACAGGCAATTAATATACTTTGGGGTTAGTTAATATATTATATTAATTGTTTTCAGTTACCCGAGCTTCATTAATTTCATTTGTTAGTGTCATGTTTGCCTAACTCTTTGTTTTTTGTTTTTTTTGTATAGCCTTCCATTGATGTCCCATGTATTTGAAAGAACATATCCTTCCTCAGTCTTTATAGACTGGCTTCAGAAAGTTAAAGTCTTCTGTTAGGTCTCTTGAGCTCACAGTACTGCTTCCAGAATAGTGGTTCAAAAGGACTGGATTCAAGCCACATGGCTACTCTTTGGGTCCACAGTGAGAACTACAAGTGTCCAGCCTCTTATCAGGAACTCTGGCAGGTATGAATCTTATCTAATCCCTGAATAGACCAGACTATCTCCAACACCTTAGTCTATGAGGGTCTGTTTCATAGTTTATGGATGGTGGATTTACCACCCAGTGTTCTGACAGGATGGCTTCTTCCTATCTCTGGGACAGCTCCTTTTGTATCCCTGATAGGCTATACTGCTGCAGCCCGCAGCTGAGGGTTGATGGGATCGGGTCATATATAGTTGTCTCAGCATCTATAACAAAGACCAAGATCTTTAGGCCTGTCTCTGGGGTGACAGACAGGTGTCTCCTGGAAGGTTTATAGGTGAGCAGGCCTGCTCTGCTACTGAGAAGGGCTGGAACTAATTTATAGGGCTATTTCAAAGTCTACAATGGGTTAAGGTCAGCTAGTCAGCTGGGATAGATTATGTTAATGTTGTAATTTATTGTAAATACTTGTTTTTGTCTTCTGGGGCTTTGTGATAAGCTATAACAGTTTGGGTTCTGGAAGGGGTTGGACACTGAGTAGCTAAGCCAGTTACATCCCATACTTATAGAACTGGACCCTGAATAAAAATCCTGTTATGGTTTAGATGTAAGTTGTCTCCTAAAAGTGCATGTGTGAGACAATGCAAGAAACTTTAGAGGAGATGTGATTAGGTTATGAGGATCTTAACCTAATCAGTGCATTAATCACCTGATAGGGATTAACTGGGTGGTAACTGGAGGCAGATAGGATGTGGCTGGAGGAAGTGGGTCATTTGGAAGGGTGTGCCTTTTGGTTCACATTTTGTCTCTGGTGAGAGGAGCTCTCTCTGCTTCACCTTAGGCCCCAAATAATGGAGTCAGCTATCTATAAAGACCTCTGAAACCATGGGTCCCAAAATAAAACCTTTTCTCATTAAAATTGTTCTTGTCAGGTCTTTTAGTTACAGCACTGAGAGACTAACTAAAACACCTGGACACCAATGCTTGATGAGAACTCCCTTGGTTGCAAACACATCACATATGTTGTCACACACTGTTGGCAGATGTAAATACTGTCTATGTGACTCTTCTAGGAGAACACAACTGAAATTGTTACTGGATTCTCTATGTGCTATTTTTTAATTATGACTAATTTAAATCCTTTTATAAATCATGAGTAAAACTTCTTTTTTCCTTCTAGTGAATCACTAAACATGAGGGGTAGTCTTAGGGAATGTGACAAGGGAAAAGGGAAGATTCTGAGTCAAAGAAAGTTCTAATTATCAGAGTTGCCAGCTAAAAAAGAACACTTTACTGAATGTCCACCATAAAGCAAAGCACTATGCCAAGTGCTTGACAAGTAATCATATCTAAACCTACATTAAAACTATGAGGTAGGGGCTGGGGTTGTAGCTCAGTGGTAGAAAGCTTGCCTTGTATGTGTGAGGTACTGGGTTCAATCCTCAGTACCACATAAAAATAAATAAATAAAATAAAGATATTGTGTCCATTTACAACTAAAAAATATTTTAAGAAAACTATGAGGTAGATATTATGATGTCCAATTGTCAGACGAGAAACATAGATATCTGAGAAGTAAACTGACTTTCAAAAACCCACACAGCTAAATGAATAGAGTGCAGGAGCCAAATCCAAATATAATTCTAAGTCAAAAGAAATGTTTTAGTTACCTTTGTATTCCCTCAAACATGAAAGCAGTGCAGAGCTTCCAATATACATTTTTAATGAAATAAAACTTCAGAATAAAGGGAATAAGGAGTATAAAAGGAAATAAAAGGAGGTAGTATTAAATGTTCCATGAACTGTTGCCTTATAAAATACCTGATAAGAGTTGGTTGGTTCGGGTGGGGTAAGAAATGAGGAGTGGGAGAGAGAGAAAAGCGAAGATTTCACAAAAGCGAGGGGAAGACCTTAGGAATAATAAAAAATGGTACAGTGTATTAAACACAACAAAACAAACAGAAATCAGGTCAAATGACATGTAGTTAATATGAGAAGAAAATCTTAAAACTGAGATTTTATAACCAAGGGAGTAATTACCCTGAAAACCAAAAAGCATCTTCACTAAAAAAGAAAAAAGTTTATCATTTTTATTTTGTTTGATTTGGTCTTCTCCATACTCTTTAATCTTAGCTAAACAGATCTTTAGTCATAAAGAAGAAATAATTTACTTATTTAGGGAATGAATCAGTCAGTGATATTTGTTAATTGCTTTCCGGGTTTAAGAAAAGCAGTGATAGTAAGATGCAAATTACATATAATATTTATTCAGAAAACACTGTCTTAAGAAAGGGTCCCTTATTAAAGTTGTGTCAAAAGATTTAGTGAAATCTGCAAAAGTTAACCCAATTCCTTTCTTCATATAGTTCTATAACTTAATACATACTGTAATTTATTAATATGTCCTGCTTTGCGTTGACCAGTAGAATGCCCTGCTTCCCAAATCAAACATCACACATAATCTAACCCCTTTAAAGAAATTTTCAGAGACACTGAAATTTAATTACCTGTTTTTCTTTATTAACTCCAGACATGAAGAGTTGTTTGTATTTGTCCTTAAAAGCAAAGTTTAGGGCTTGTGTTGGGAAATACCGGATGACATTTGCCAAATTGCCACGCCAAAAACTGAAGAAACCTTTAAAAGGAAATGTACAAATATATAAATCTAATATTGCATAATTACTAAAGTTTTAACATGTTTAATTATTTGAACTTCCTCATGAAAAAAAAAATACAGGTTTCTAAAATATATGTTTCTCCACTGAAGAAAAAAGGCAATGTTAACTATGCAGCCAATTTTGTTAATTTCAAATAAAAAGCCTTAAACAACTAAAACACTTATGGAAAGCATTACTACTTGAATATGGGGATTTTTAGTACAAAAAGAGCTCACTAATATTTGTCAGAGACTGGTCTCATCCACAAGCCTTGACATGCAAACTCTATGGAGTTACAGGTTATTACAAATATATCCACTTGTTGGTTTGTACATATACTATGAGAATGAGAAGGGGATAAAAGAAACTAAAACACTCTTGTCTTTATGTTCTGAAATCACAGTGAATGGGGGATGGAATTTAGCTAGAAAAGGGATCCATTTCCATTCAAGACAATCTCTAGAGGGCTGATAGACAAACCAGAAGAAACTTTTGAGGTTAATAACATTTTTTAAAAAATTTATTTATTTTTATGTGGTGCTAAGGATTGAACCCAGGGCCTTACACGTGCAAGGCAAGCGCTCTACCACTGAGCTGTAACCCCAGCCCCTGAGGTTAATAACCTTTTAACCTCAATTCTTGGACTAACTAATCCTCATAATTCAGTCACTGTGTAACTTCTAAAATTCAGAGTAGTCCTTATAAGTCAAAGCTGCCCTAGAATATGGTACATTAGCTCTTCAGTACCACTGGTAGTTTACCATTAGATAGCCAACTACCAAAAGGTATGACTGTACAAGCAATCTAAATAGGGACACTTTTAGTCCCAGCTTGGAGAATACACAAAATCAGTCTATTAAAAAAACTGGTCAAGAACTAGAACAGGCATTTCTCAAAAGAAGATATACAAATGGCCATGGGTATATGAAAAATGTTACACACCAGTAATCATTAGGGAAATGCAGTGAAAATATCATCTCATGTGGGTGAGAATGGCTATTATCAAAAAGACAAAAGAAAACAAGTGTTGGTGAAGTATTGGGGAAAGGAGAACTCTTGTAATGTTGGTAGAATATAAATTAGTATAGCCCTTCTGGAAATCAGTATGGAGGTTCCTCAACAAAGCTAAAACTAGAATTAATATGATCAAGCAAACCCATTACTCAGTATGTATGTGTATATGTATCTCCCCAAAGGAACAGCAACCAGTATGCAAAAGAGATATCTACACTCTCATGTTTACCACAGCACTGCTCACAAACACCATGACAGTAGCATCATCCTAAGTACCCATCAACAGATGAATGGATAAGGAAAACATGGTACACAAACAGAAACATGTTATTCAGCCTCAAAAAAGAAAATCTTGTCATTTGCAACAACATGCATGAAACTTAAGTACATCGTTAAGTGAAATGAGCCTGGCACAGAAAGACAAATACCATATGATCTCACTAATAGACGGAATCTAAAAAAATCAGACTAACAGAAGCAAAGAGTAGAGGGTAATTATCAAAAGCTGGGCCAGTATGTATGCAGGACAGGGAGTAGGAAAACAGAAGTTGTTTAAAGGATACAAAGTTTCAGTAATGAAGGATAAGTGCTAGATATTTAATATACAGCATAGTGGTTATAGTTAATACTGTATGTACACTTAAAGTTTGCTAAGAGAATAGATCTTAAATGTTCTTACCACACACAAAATTTTACATATGTGAGGTGATGGGTGTGTTAATTAACTTGACTGTGTAATTCACAATGTAAACATGTTATCAAAACATCACCCTGTACACAGTATATGTATTCAATTTTTGTCAATTTTTCTACAATAAAGCTGGGAAAATTATTTTTGAGGCAACATTAACACAGAGAAAAATAATGATAATTTGCTAGAAACAACTTTTTTTTTTTTTTTTTTTTTTTGGTACTAGAGATTGAACTCAGGGCACTTTATCACTGAGCTACATTCCCCAGCCCTTTTTATTTTGAGACAGGATCTTGCTAAATTGCTAAGGCTGGCCTCAAAGTTGTGATCCTGCTCCATCAACCTCCCAAGGTGCCTGGCTAGAAACTTCTTTCAACTCATTTAACCCTCCTAACTACCCATGAAGTAGGTACTAATAGCCTTCCCATTTTCCAGATGAAATAATGAGATAAAAATAACTCCTAGGGGCTGGGGCTGTAGCTCAGTGGTAGAATGCTTGTCTCACACATATAAAGCACTGTGTTCGATCCTCAGCACCACATAAAAATAAATAAATAAAGATACTGTGTCTACCTACTTCTAAAAAAAAAAAGTAACTTCTAAGGCACATGATAGTTTTAAGTAGCTTGCCTAGTATAACTTGGTCATAAAGTTATTAGCTGGAATTCAAACCTAAGCAGTCTGCAAAACAATTCACTTCTTAAGTTCTTCAATCATGCAAATATTTTCTGTGCTAAGAAAACTCAACTGTTTTTCTTTAATGGAAGCAAAATTTTTAAAACTCAATTAGTACAAGCAAATTATACAGGAATATTTATTGCTAGTTAGAGCTAGAATGAATTACTTGGGAAGGTAGTGATCTAATTGTTGGAGGTATTTTTACAATATTTACACTGATACTAAGTTCTTAGTGGTTAATAAAAACTTTCAAGAACACAGTTAAGCATTTGTATTTTCTCAGAGGTCTGACCTCTGGAGAGAAAGAACTTAGTGAACTATGATGAGTAAGTGAGTGGCAGAGCACTTGCCTCGCACATGTAAGGCACGGGGTTAGATCCTCAGCACCATATAAAAATAAACAAACAAAATAAAGATATTAAAAAAAATTTAAGACTGAATCTTCTGAACCATAGGTTATAGTAGCATAAAAGCACGTTATTGGCAGAGGCTAAAGACAATTTTAAAGGAATCAGAAATCACTTTTTTGCAGAAATCTCACCAATCTAATTGAGAGAAATTTAAACAGAAATAACTTATTTTTAACAAAAATCACTTAACTGAGTTTGGAAAAAGTGTCATATGAGAATGGTATTGGTATTCACATTTTACACATGGTTCAAATATTAAAGGTCACTTTGGAAATGGCTAATTCAGCTGCTAGTATGAGATATGGGTTTCATATTATGAGTTAAAATTATGTAATTATGATTACAAAACTAAACATTTCACAAAATGAGTATTATATATAATAGTACAAGGTTTTTAACTTTGGGTAATGAATTGAATATACATGAAAGATTTTAATGACAAAGACATCTGGAAACTAACCTAAGAACATGAAGGAGCACCAGATTTATAATCAAAGGAGTTTTACTAGAGTTGGCTGAAGAATGTGTTTATTTTAGGAAAACTGTATTTGTGTGAAAAAAATCCATGTGTAGGAAAACAAATATCAAGTTTCAATGAAAATCTAGAAACAAATCCCCAGAAGTTTAACAACAACAAAATGTTAAAAACTATTCAGGCAATTCTTAATATGACTGTAAAAACACAATCTCACCTACATTAATTATTTTAACATATATTTCACAGAATTCATGGACTCCTTGAAACTGGGATCTCTAGTCCTTTTTATTTTGAAATAGGGCTCCAACTTGCAATCGTCCTGCTTCAGTCTCCCCAGTCACTAGGATTATAGGCATGCACCATTGTGCCAAGTTAAATGAAGTGATTTTTAACAGTGATTTAATTTTTTTGCTTTTTTAATATTTTCTATTTTTTATTAAACATGTATTATTTGTGTAAAAAATTTCAAGTATTAAATAAAAATACACAAAATTGGAAGGAGACAAAACCAATGAAATAATACATCTTCAAAGAATAGCATCACTCAAGACAAATCTTATAAAATTTTATAAACCCTATAAAAAGTATCAAAGATACTCAAAGAGATGATTAGACCTATATCCAGAGGAATAATGAAGAAATATATCCTTGGGATGGAAAGAGATTAAAAAGTAAGAAGATAGTGCTAGAACACCTAGTTGTGTCTTCTGAGATCATCTTGTTGGTTCATTTATGTTGCTTAAAAAAAAAAAGAAGTTAATAAAATTAGAGAATATTTGTAAAACAAGAGAAACTTGTGAACATTTGCGATATTTGAGTTTTGCTTTTCAAACATGAGAAGGCAAATTCCAGAAAATATAATCTCAGAGTCTGATCGACTCTAAGATTCTAGAATGATGTAGCACAATGCATTCTCAACCCCACCAGGCTCAAGTCTTCTATATACGATAACTATTTCACAATATTTCTTTCGATATCCAGAAACAAAATTCAAAGACAAAGACAAAGACCACCTCATCAACTTTTAAAAAGTCAATATAATTCCCTCACTTCCATACAGAGATTAAAGAAATTTACAATATATTTTAATAAGCAAATTGGTGGGCAATAATCATGCCATAGACATAACAGACATATTCTTGCCTCTACTTACAGCAAATCTTTTGTAATTAAGACACACACTGAGTTTGAGAAAAGGACTTATCCACATACAATGAATACCATGAATACAATAGCTATAAATATTGATATAAAGGTAACCAAATACCAAAAGTAGAGTTGCTGATATGAGGTTTCATAATGATAAACAACTCAGTAAAATTTTGAACCAAATAGTTTAATCTTCCCTCTGCTTCATTAGATGGTAACAGTATTACTAGAATTAGTGCATAAAGCTCTGACTTGGACAGTTTGTATAAGTAGAGGCAAGTTTGTGTTTATACATAAATTAGGTGCTAGGCTTAAATAATCATAAACAGGCTTTGCTACTACATGAATGTAGTAGCAAAGTATAAAATTCATTCAGACTGCAGTATAAGTCTTCATTGTATAGGACTGGCCTGTGCATAGCAGCAAGATGTGTAGCATTACTGACCCCTGTATTTCACATTACTGCAAATGAGTATGACAGAACTCTTTGTACTTAAAATCAAAAGAAAACCACATAAATTTCCCAAAGTGCCTCTAGATGGCAGTATCATCCCTGTTGTGAATCAACATAATCTGCAAAGTCTATCATGAAATAATGCTAACCACCTTGTACAGAAGAACAGAAAACACTGCTTATGTTATCTCATTGTGGAAGGTTAAAAAAAAAGAAAAGAAAAACAGGAACCAGAACAGTATTTAGAATTAATTCAAGTTACAAAAGTCATATTGAATGTGTTTTGGAGGAAACATTCAAAAAATTTTAAACACAAAATAAATTAGCACTGGTCAGCACAATCTGACCAGAATACTCATGTTGACTATTTAAAATGGATGAACTAACATTAAAGAGGCCTATACTTCTCTAGAGGATTTTAGAATAAACAAGGGGAGGAGGAATGGGTTCCAGATTTTCCTGTAAAAACTTTGCAGGAAATGGGAAAGTTGCTTTGATAAAATGCATAGGAATGTGGAGAAGCAAACCGGTCACTATGAAAAATCTTAGCTTGGCTCCCAGATGGGCACTTGACGGGCATTATAAATGCACATTTCAGATGAACCCTGCAGACTCCACCCTGAACCCATATATTCTACTGAAGAGGAAAGGAAAAGTTGCAAACACATCCCTAGAGAGAAAGATTGTTTTTTTAAAGGCCAGAGGTCTATGTCCCCAGGCTGGTGGCCCAGTCCTTGATTCAAGAGAGCCTCCTGTCTCCCCAATAGCTTGGACTACAGGTGCTAACACTTCCTGCCTGCAGACTACTTTTCCATGGAAGAAGATCCTACCCAAGACTTAGACGAAAGGACTGCTCTGGAGCTGAAGCCACTTCATTTCTTGTTTACACAATAAATAGGTGTATTTTCTTTTTAAAGTTTGCATAGATTTTTTCCAAATATGATAATGTAAAAATTTTGATAAATTTACTATCCCCTTAGCTAACTTAGGAATCATTCTTCACAAAGCACTTTCTTTTTTGAAGCACTATGGATGGAACCCAGGGTTGCGCTGGCACTGAGCTATATGGCCAGCACTTTTTATTTTGTATTTTGAAGTTGCTCTGGCTGGCTTTGACCTTGCCATTCTCCGGCCTCAGCCTCTCTCGCTGAGTTACATCTCCAGCTCTCTATAAAAATTTAAATAGAAGCCTGATGCAAAAAAAAAAAAAAAAGAAAAATTAGCAATACTGATTCCACTAGCCCTAACCCTTTATTTAAAAATTTTATATTTTGCTATGTTTTTCCTCATAAGTTTGATTTTTAACAGTATTGTACATTAAAATACTTTTTACCTTGACTACTGAGCTTTCTGCCCTCTTACCTTTTGTGCAGAGGTGAGGGCCTCAGCATCAACCTCAGAAGTTCACCAATAAGCAGAACCTCTTTTTACCGATGGGTATCACAGAATCGGTGGCCGACGCTTGCACTTTCCATACTCCTCGTAAACCCACTATTTCAATGACTACTTGAGCATCTTAAGCACTAGTGACCGCACAACCCGAGTGCCCAACGGCGTGGCCCGTGCTGGGAGGTCCCCCTGGCACCGGTGTGTGGGCCTCGCCCCTGCAGCATGGCCGGCCGACTTCCGCCAGGCCCAGTACCAGGCGCGCAGGGGCCCCCGCCACCCTCCTCGGCTTGCCCGAAGCGGGCCGCCCTACGCACCCTGCTCGCGGGGAATCCGCACCAGGCAGTCCACCATGCCCTGGTACCGCGCCTCGGGGCTGATCTGCTTGGACGACGCCTGCACCTGCAGCAGCAGCTTCACCCGCTCGATGGGCGCCACGGCTGTCTTGGACACAGCGGCCGCCACGCCGCCGGCCAGCAGGTCCTTCCCGAAAGACACGGCGTCGAACAGCCGCTTTTCCTTTTTCTTGGCAGGCTCGCGTGTCATGGCGGAGCGGCAGACTAGACCCCAGCCCCGGCCGAAAACCAGGCCCTGAAAGGAGACCCAGCCGAGCAGACAACCGCTTCGGCTTTATCCTGGCGGGAAAGCCGCGCGCAGGATGCCGGGAAGTCAGGCTCAGGCCGCGCTGGGGAGCTGCGCAGGCGCGCCCAACGGCCTCCTGCGGCCCACGTGACTCCCCACATGCCCGCAACACGTGACTCCCGCTTCATCCAGATAACTGCACACGTGGCCTGAGGCAGCGGGGTTAAACGTGAATCCACACCACCGTGCAATATCACACACACGGCCCCTGGAAACCTGCGCTGCACGTTGAGTGCAGAAGCGAAGTGAGAGGCGCCATGTCTCAGCGGCGGTCCTAATTTTGACCTCATGGAGTCTCAACAGTGTTCCAATGTGACCGCTGTGTACATCTGTCGTGCAGTCTACTTTCTTCAAACGGTCACTAAATATACCCTGGAGATCCCTCCCTAGTAGCGTATATTCCTGATTCTTTTTTACAGCTTCTTTTCTTTTATTAAAGAGATTCCATCATACAATCTTTTGCTTTGTAGGACTTCTAGAATCTTATGACCTCTCTTACGTTGCCACCCTAAAAGGCCACTTAGGCCAGTGTGCCAGACCAGAAATCTTAACATTTTGTTACATCACATAAACCAGCCCAAATTTCTACTGGTGCCATATATTCGAAGCTGCTTCCTTTCCGAAGAGGCTTATTCAGCTCTTAACTGAGGTTTTTAATCTGAATCAATCTCTCCATTTTACATGCTGCTGCCAGGCTAATCCTTCTAAAGCATTTGCTTTCATCAGAATTCCTAGGCTTGTAACATTTCGTTTTCTCATTGCCCTTGAACTTGACATCACAAAAAAATTTCTTTATGAAGTCCACTGCAAATTCCAGAAATGATAGGTTTTTAGTCTGCAAAAATCTAAACATGAAAGGTTTTGATCTCCTTTCAGAGTTTTAAGCATTAATAAGCACATAACAAATAACTTAAGGCGGAGATTAGTTGAATTCACTTCAGGTAAAACTCTAAGGCTCCACGAGGAGACTTCTCTGGCCACGGGGAATGTGTGTGTCTCTGAGGACATAACGAAGTGTTCTGTTGCTCCCCAGGGAAGTTTTCTCTTCACTCTTCCCTCCCCGCCGCATTTGGCTTGATAGTTGACAACATTATCGTATATTCCTTTACGCTATTAAGCTGTGCATGTATAACACGACAAAAATTAAAGTACCTACTTAGAAATGTAGCTTTTTAACTGTAAGACATCCAAATCAACTCAATAGATTGGAGCTGAAAATGTTTAATTTGCTTCATTACATTTCATTTAGTGACTTTGAGAAGGGACATTGTAATTTATGTTAGTAAAAGTATACAGTTTCAGGGCCTTTACACTATTCACTCTTTTCTCCTTAGAAATGTGCATGCTTAAGTTTTTTTTTCTTCTGGTCTAAGATCACTTCAGCAACCCCTTCTCTGACCACCTGTTTGCCATACTTCATACCTCATTTTATTGCTTCCCTATTTTTTCTCTTAGCAGTTGATAAAGTATCAACATATTTTTATATCCTTAGTTGGTGGTCACAACTACTGGAACACAAACTCCAACAGAGTAGGAATCTTTAGCTTTTTTGTTCACTGCTATATCATCAGTCTCTGGGACAGTGCTTGTCAGAGGGTAGAAAATCAATAAACAGTTGTTGGATGTATATAGGAAAAGGCAACACAACTGCAAACAAACCTCCAAACCATTTTTATTTAAAACTATCAATATAAAAATAGTTGTGATTATATAGAATGTAGAAATAAAACTTCACAAAATTAAAGTATTTCATACAGTTTGCAGGTTAAACTTTTTTTTTATTTCATACAGTGTACAGGTTAAACTTTTAATAGCACTTAGAACTGTGTATTTTTTAAAAAAAATGTTCAAAACATTACATAGTTCTTGACATATCATATTTCACACTTTGATTTAAGTGGGTTATTTTTACCCTGTATGCAGATTGCAGAATCAGAATTGTGTATTTTTAAATATCCAAAGTTTTAACAGTCCTTAAAACTGTTTATAATGAATAATTGTTCTCAGCTTCTTTCCAAGATGTTTTACAGTCACGGGTAAGACTTAGCTCACTCCCTTGGTTTTCAACCAATGGATATTTGAGAGTAATCATAAATGGTGGTATTAGCTGACACTTTAATAATACATAATGTATCCCAGTCGTTATTTAGAGAGAACTAACAAATACAATGAATAATGGTCAAAGCACACAAACCAGCAAAATCTGTTCCACAATTTGTATTAGAAACATGAAAAAAGCAGGTACTGCCAAATTACTATTTTGTCACTATGTATCATCATCTATAGTTCCTTGGCACAAACAAGAAACATTCCCTTGCCAGGTTTAGTTCTGTGACAGGACAAAAAGAAATAAGGAAGAGCTAAGGAAAGAGTGGAGGGAGAAACAGCAATGGGTAGACAGAAAGTTAGAGTCTACAATGTAATTGGGGGCGGGGGGGACACTAACCAATAAGCAATATGACAGTACCGATATTTTTTAAAATATCAAGCAATAAGAGAGTACTTGATATTTCTAAAAATGCTAGTTATACGAACTCTAGATAGGGCAAAGGGGAGGGAGAGGAAGGAAGGGGGTATGGAGGTAGGAAAGGTGGAATGAGATGGACATCATTACCCTAAGCATATGTTTGAAGACATCAATGGTGTGACACTACTTTGTGTACAACCAGAAATATGAAAAATTGTGCTCTGTAAGTGTAATATGAATTGTAATGCATTCTGTCATACATAACAAATTAGAATAAAAATGCTAGTTTTAGTTTCTCACATTAATAGTCTTTAATGGAAGGCAAGATCAGCAAGACACCCATAAAATATAACTTTAAGAAATTTCTGCTAAAGCATATTTCTGGAGTATCTGCACTGTCACTCTGTCCCCCTTTATTACCAAATAATTAGATTGGTCTATCTTCAATGTAAATCTGAACATATCTGAAAAATGGGGAAGTTTACCTATAATGTTTAATTCATTTAGAAATGAAAAACAAGATAATGCTTGGTTTTATTTCTTAAAAGTTCAAGTCTCCACAACATGGCGATTACAGTGCCCCTACAACATAGCAGACGGTCCTCTTTTATTAAGATCAGTGGTCTATCATGCTAAGTGAAATACACCAATCCCAAATATCAAAGGCCGAATGTTCTGATGTGCTGATGCTAACTCACAATAGGCAGGGGGTGGGGAGCGGAGGTTCACCAGATTCAGCAGGGGCAATAAGGTGAATAGAGGGGGGACGGGAATGGGAAAGACAGTAGAATGAATCAGACATAACTTTCCTATGTTCACATATGAATTCATGATCAGTGTAACTCCACACCATGTACAACCACAAAAATGGGAAGTTATACACCATGTATACGTATGTCAAAATACACTCTATGTCATATATAACTAAAAAAGAACAGCAACAAAAAAGACCAGCAGTCTGCTTTGCCTTTTTATTTCAGTTATTGAGTGATGCCTCACGATTGCTTGATACTAAGAAAGCAGACCAGAATTTCATTAAATGAAAGAAAGTTCCTTGTATTAAAATATCAAGTCTTGGTGCAGTCTGTCAAAAACCTGAGGTGATTGGTGGCTCTACTTATTAATAACTACCAGTATTAGAAACAGCTGATAGTTGGGGAGGACACATACAGAAACTTAAGCCATGTGATGACTATATTTAAATAAAGTGCCTTAATACACACATATGCACACAAGCAGTCCTACAACAGAGTTTAAAAGTCTACCATGCAGCTCAGTATTGTGATCCTAAGGGGAAGACATTTAAAGCTATTTTTTACATTATTTCAAGAACTAAGATTTCTTACCTTGATTTGAATGTCAAAATCAAGGCCCCCAAGTACCTAATGAGATAAATATGCAGGGATTTGCATCTTAAATACTCAGATGAAAATCTTTTAGACTGATGACAGATAACAGTATTTTTTTCTAAGATCAGTGACTTAAATGGTGCACCCACAATGTTCTGTAATTAGTTCCAAGCTGAAGCGCTCATGTTTGAAGCAGGTGATATGCAGAAACTGATTTTATATGGGCTGGTACAGCTCTTCCAACACTTAAGTCTTGAAGAAAAACAACCCAGTATTGTTAAGTTTTGGGGGCATCTGAGGTGGATGAAGGACCTACTTGGTACATGGTAACTACAAATGCAGTATTTGTTATGTTCTTCCTTTCTTTCCCTTAACCTACCAAATTCTCATGCCAAAGAAAATTCTTATCCAATTAGTTTTTTTTTTTTTTTTTTCTTCTCTATGGAAGGTCAAATAAACTCTTATTCATCCAAGTGTTCCCCATCTGGAAAACCCAATATTTAATGATCCTTATTTGTAAGACAAATGTGAGCATTTTACAAAAGAAGTCACCATAGGATTTCTTCAGCTATTCTTTTCAGTATCTTTAACATGATTTGGTTTTAAAAACAATTTACATATAACTGTCTTGAATTTCATGAACTATATAAAATATGTATATGTATATTTGAATATCCTTAAAAATAAAAATGAATGTTTATAGGTAAATAATTTAAAAAACATATCTGAGTCAAAATAGACTAAGATTGTTATCTAAAAGAGTAAAGAAAAATAAGTAAAAACTAAGTTTGATTTTCATCTTTCCCTTCTCCTCTGCAGTGAGGTATCCACTCAAATACTTATACTAGTGAAGAGCACTTGACCTATAAAGAAATCAGTGTTTGGACATTACAAATTTAGGAACTAACCAAAGGCAAGGGCGAGGGGAGGTAGCACATTTTACATAAAACCTCAGAATAGGTTATTGCATTTATACATGAAACCTCTGACCTCAGAGGTGCAAAAACTTGCATGAGATCACCGCCCTAATTTATTACAGAACCTGGTCACCTCCTCCTAATTTCAAGATTCTTTGACCAAATATACTAGTTTTGAGAAAAATAAACAACAAACTGGGTGTTTTCCCAAATAAACATTTTCTATATTAACTTTATATGAAACAATTTACATTATTTCAAACTAGTCAATAAATTAATATTATATACCAAAATGGCAATAAGTTAACACTCCCTTCTATATATTTCAATCAACTATCTTCTCCAATGTCTCACAATACTACAAAAGGCTTGATGCATCAAGTCCAACAGCATTTCATCTCAATAACAATATTATGTTCAATGTTGAACAGTGAAAATAAACATTATCTCTTGTGTATTGATTTCAGCAATTTTAACACTGTTCCACATGTCACTCATGTTGCTATTAATCATAAAAACACAACTACAAGGTTAATCCAAAGAATAATTTAAAAGCCATTTCAATGGCAATTTCTGTGACTGAGTCATGAAAGCAGACATAAAGTTCCTGAGGTTTTGGATGAAGAAAGAGTCTCCTGCAGAAGAAAAGAACACATTCATTTCAGAAATGAAAATGACAAAAACCAAATTCAATTCCTTTTATTTTTTGTATGTTTTTGAAAGAACTAGTAGTAAGTTCAAAAAACACTAATCTAAATCACAGACTATAGAGTTCATTTCTAAATAAATAACATGTGCCTTAGGTTAATTATTTTTATTGTTAAGAGTGTAAAAATCCTATTTTATCAATACATAAATATTATCATACCCTTCAATTTTAAAATATTAAACCTAGTCATTATTATTACTACAATATATAGCACTGGCATCAATAAAGTGCAGAAGGTATCTAAACATTTTATTGCCACTTTCTAAAGTTTTTTCTTTTTTAAAGAGAGAGACAGAGAAGAGAGAATTTTTTTTTAATATTTATTTTTCAGTTTTTCGGTGGACACAACATCTTTATTTTATTTTTATGTGGTGCTACCCAGCACCCCGCGCATGCCAGGTGAGCGAGTTACCGCTTGAGCCACATCCCCAGACCCTAAAGTTTATTCTTAAAACATGAACTATATGATGGTTCTTTTTGCAGACAGTATTGAATTGGAATTAACATTAAAATTTTGGTTTTCTTCAAGAGTTCATATATTAATATATTTAAACAATATTAACACATGTAAATCAATCAATTTAAATTGAGAGCTAGTTCTGTTTGATTTCCTTAGGATTTTTCCTTTATGTAGACCTGCATCATCCTAATTCAGCCCCTTTAATTCTTTCTGTTCCCATGCTGTGGACATAGATAGGGAACCACTGGTCTTCTCATTGGTAGCCTCTCCTGAGTTCACACCATTCCACAGGCTGCTCCTGTTGTTCTTCTAATAGCACAGCTCTGACCATACACTACGCAGAACTCAGAACTAACTTTATGCTGATGTTCTCAAGGCTGATGATTACACATCACAATCACAGGGGAGCTTATACACTAAAAACAGATTCCTCCTTCCATGAATTCAGTAGGTCGTGGTGGGCCTCAGGCAACTCCGACTCTAACAAGTGACTCAGGTGATTCTAAATCCCAAGGACCAGAATATGGAAATGATACAGTTTGTAAACTGTTTATCATATAGCTTAGTACTACATGGCAGGTATCCAGTAGCCTCAATCCTACCTATGCCCTTTCCTCAACAACTCTTTTCTCCAACTTAACCTTCAATATGTCCATCAAAACTCAGTTCCTTAGACAAGAAGCAAACAAGAAACAATAAAAGGGTCAGACAGTGAATAATGGGTAGCTAGCTACTTTAATGGAGAACCTCTGAGGAGATAACCTGCTAATCCTGGTCTGAATACCAAGGAGCCAGATATGCAAGGGTCAGGGATACAACATCCCAGGTAGAAAAAATAGCAGGAACAAGATTTGACAGGTGTTAGTGGGTAGAACATATAAAAAAAGGAGTAGAAGAGGAAATGAAAGGAAAGAAAAGAAGGAAGTCAGGAAGGAAGGACAGAAATTGGAGAATAATAGTGGATTATTACTTGTTTGATTTGCAAGGCAACAAAAAATAATTTTTAAGTAGAGAAAGTCTTTAGAGGGATTTAAAGGAGTTACTTAGCAAATAAAACTTTAAAATGTTAAAATATTATAGCTAGATTGATTTTATGCCTATGTTTTAAAACATTGATCTGCTGTACTACTTGTCTTTCACTTTTCTAACGTTTTATTTTACTTTCAAATAGCTTTTTCCTACTTACCCTACTACCCAGTAGGCCATAACTGGTGGTGTTTTTTTCTGATCAGTCCAGTTTTCAGGTGAGCATTCAAATAACACACCATATTCCTTCACAGGGTTAAGAGAGGACAGCGAATTTGTAGAATCAGCACGATCTCCACCATTTAGTGCCTTATTTTTCTGCAAATTGTGGATATTGTTGGTATTAACTGGAATTAATAATGTTACTTTAAAACGTTTTCACCTCCAGATTCAAAATGGCTGATCCTAAGTGCATGCAGTGCCTTTCTTCCCTTTGCCTTCGGTTTCCACTCTTCCTTAACACTTAGCTCAATACTACTTCCTAAAGGAGACTTCACAGGTAAAGTGCCCTGGATGATCCCAGGGAACACTTTGTTCACAGCCCCATGTTGTTTAGTATTTATATTATATTGCATTAGCAGTTTGTAGGTCTGTTTTCCCATATAGAAGATAGATGGTAAACTTTTTTCCAAAGGCAGAGACAATGTATTCATTTCTATATATTTAAAAAGAAACAGTGCTTGTATATAATGTAGGAGCTTACTGAATGTATATTAAGTGGATAAGATTTTGTAATAAACCTAAACACATACATTTAAAACAATATTTTCTCTTCCTTTGAAGCATAATCTTTAAATTTCCCATTTGTGAAAGCATCAGCAAAACAATTACTCATTTGGTACATATAAACTTTTTTATAAGGCTCAGGATAAAATAGGCGATTCTTGATTCCTCTCTCTCTCATAACTTCTAATCCAACAATAAATCATTTTGGTTCATCCTCCAAAACATCAAGAATCCTGAAGTTGTGATCCTTTCTCACTTTTCAAATATTAATAGTCTCCTAACTGGCCCTGCCTCCATCCTTGCTACCCTACAACCAGATTTCCAAAAGAGTCCCAGGGGTTCTTTAAACAACTGGGTATCCTGTCCTTCCTCTGCTGAAACTATGTAACAATGTTCCATCTGTTTCAGAAAAAGCCCGGAAGGCCATGTCATAGTCTCAGGCCCTGATGCATTGGTAATCTCATTCCTTTCCACTCTTGGCCTGATCAGGAGGCTATGAGCTCCCCCAGCCCCTCCAAACTCTAGCTTTGCATTTGGCTCCAGATGCCATGCGGCCACCCCAGCACTCCTTCCTGCCTCTGTTGAAATGCTACTTGACCTCATTAGCCAGGCTTTTTAAAATAGTAACACATCTCTTATCTTTACACATTTTATTATTCCTTGTGACACTTAAAATACCCCATATATTATTTACTAATTTCTTCATCTTCTCCATCAGAAAATAGGCTTCAGGGAAGAGAGTTTGTTTTGTCCCCACTTTAATCAAGGCACCTAGTCTGGTGCAGAGTAGTATCTCAAAATTTTAAATGATACCAGGAGGGCTGGGGACATAGCTCAGTTGGTAGAGTGCTTGCCTTGCATGCACAAAGCCCTGGGTTCAATTCCCAGCACCACCAAAAAAAAAAAAAAAAAAATCCTTAAATGATACCAGGAATAATAATTTATATTACTAAATATTATCAAATAAGTTAATGTAATATTTTTGTTCAGAATCTAACCAGTTATGCTAAATAGGAAAGGAGGAGCATAATAACCTACAGTACATGGGGTATGGTAAGCATAACATTTTTGCAGAATAAAAATTTCTGAGAACTCAAAGAAATCCCACAAGATACAGAATTTCATTGCTGACTGAGCCCACCCTGTATAGCTGACAAAATGCAAACAGCTGAGGCTCAGTCCAGGATTCCTTATTCCCAGCCTAATGTTCTAGTTTTAAATTTAAGTTCTGCACAAACCTGGCATCCTCACTTACATCTTGCTGTATACATTATAGCCATCTTCAGAGAAGTCTTTTGGCTGTATGATGTTTGATCAGTCACAAATAAACTTTTGTATGATTATCCTTTTCAAGTAATTAGCATGTAACTGATATTTTAAACAATCTAACTGGTATTTTAATTACACATTGCATTGGTGCTTATCTAGCAGGAACAATATTATATGAAACTTCATCCTGGGTTAAAAAGCAAGCAAGTAATCAATGAACAAAGTGCTAAAACATCTGCAATACTATTTTGTCCATAGCTATACCTTAATCCATTATGCTCCGTATTGTTGGTTGAACAGTCACAGAATTATTAGAATTATTTTAGGAATCAATTGGTAGATATCACTGACTTAATGGCTGAGTCACAGATATCAAATATGGGAGGTTAATTTATATTACAAACTACTATATTCTACTTCGCTATAGAAAACATGGGTCCACTGTTTACCTAAAATACTAATATAGGACATTTAACTCTACTATGAAACAACATTTTGAGATTAACTAGAGTGAGTATAATCCTGAAACTGGTTGGCTGATTGTTAAAAAACAAAAACAAAAAAACCTTGAATGCATTGCTGGACATACTGATTACAGAGTGTGTGGAGATTGGGAATGATATTGGCAAAAAACTATATTTATAAACCTATTTTACCTCTTCCATCAAAGTCTGTTGGAAAACTGCACGAATGGAAAGACAACACTGATGGAAATTCTTTATTAGCTGTGAGTGGACAGAGCCACTGAGCTGTGCCACCTCTTCATGGGTAGGAGTAATGAAGATTCCTTGAACTGTTTCTAAGGCAACATAGTGGAAAAGTGTGTTCTCAGGACCAGATGTCAATCTCGAAAAGAAAAGGGTGGGGGAAGGGAAGATAGGGAGAAAAGAGAAAAGAAAAAAGAAATTCAAGTAAATTTAAAAGTATTATTTCATTTTGAATTCTGTAGACTTTTTACAATTAGTAGTGCAATTCGGGAAGGAAATGTAATTTTAATCCCCTCTTCATCCTTAATTAAACAGGCTTGGATTATTATTAATTTCCTTGATAGAGGCAAACACTACCTATTATGCAAGGATAAACAAACACCAATACATTTCCAAGTAACTTAATCATCCCTTTGCTAAACACTCCAATTGGCCAAGCCCTCTTTTTCCATGGTTGGTAATGAATAACTCAGATGATGTCTGGCCTAGATAGCTACAAGCCATGAACAAGGTGAACCACACATAAAAATACCTTTCATAAAACTAAATGGGTCTTTAAATTAGTCTTCTGCCATGATAATAAAAGTAATGATTCTGAACTGATATAAAATTATTACCAAACTGCAAGCTAGATTAATCTATAATACTGTGGTAATAGCTGGTACTATTATGCCACTTCTCAGTACACTCAGTACACTCTTGCTCTATGTGATCTTAATATTTTCATTTTCATTTTTTCCCCCAATTTTTCCTTCCCTATTTAATCTTAGATAGGTCAGCAGAATCTATAAATATTGCTTATTTCTGCCAATAGTAAGAAAAGCTAAAGAAAAACAATAATAGCAACAACAAAATAATAATAGCTATCAAATACTGACTATCCTCTATGTACCTGCCAAACTTTTTGAAGCACTTTTATTTTAATTTTCATAATGACCCTGCAGGATCTTAAATATTACCATCCTTACTTTAATCATGAGGAAACCATGGTCAGTGAGCTTGGATTAACTTGAATGAAGTTGCATAGCCAAGTGTCAGGGCTTAGCCGACTTTGAAGCTTTGCTCTCCTATACCTTATTTTTTATTCTCCACTGCTGACTCTTGAATGGCAGTCTTTATATGGTGGGCAACTCCCTCCTACATCTCAAACACTCAAGCTGACCATTCCAAGACTTTTGTGATAAAGGCTATCTATAATAAAAAATACCTTTGGTTGATTGTTCTCCAGCTGTTAAGTACGGAGGCAGGGAAAAGGCATATTTTAGAACCTAGGCCACAGCTAGTTAAGTTCCTGTTATATTTTTAATTAATTAGGTAGTATGACCTAAATAAACCTCTTGTCTCCTAAACCAGGGATTAGGAAACAGACCTACTGGGAGGGAGGGAATCCTGTGTGTGTTGTTCTCCCATTTCTCAGCAGGGTGGCTGGCTCATTAATAACTACCCTGTAAGGGCAGTTCTTATACCACGTCCATGACCTGCCCATATGTGAGGTAGGACAGAATTCTTAAAGGAGATGGAAGCAGTTGTGAGCCTGCAGACTACCAAGCTGATTCTTCTTATGGAGCATTCCATGTACAGAGTGGTGATACCTTCACCTTCCAAGGAATAAAATCTTAAATAGTCATGATGAAAATAAGTATAGTGACTAAAAAAGGAAAATAATTTAAAACATATTTTAATCTAGAGGTGTTTGAATTGAAGAAAAGGCACAGAAGACAAATTATTCTTAAGAAAGAACTATTAATAAGATTGGGAGGTTAGAATCAACATTTTTGTGATCTATAAATTTTCTCTCAAAAATAAATCACAACCACCACTTTGGAAAGCAGTTTGGAGATTCCTCAAAAATCTAAGGATGAAATCACCATATGACCCAGCTATCCCACTCCTTGGTATTTCCCCAAAAGATCTAAAAATCACTACAGTGATTTTTTTACAGCATCAATGTTTACAGCAGCACAATTCATGATAGCTAAATTATGGAATCAACCCAGATGCCATCAATAGATTAAGAAATTATGATACACACACACACACACACACACACACACACACACACACAATGGAGTTCTACTTAGCCACTAACAAGAATGAAATCATGGCATTTGCCAGTAAATGGATGGAAATAAGAACATCATACTAAGTGAAACTAGCCAAAATCAGAAACTCAAAGGTTGAATGTTTTCTCTCATACACGAAGCTAGAGTAAAATAAAGTGGGAGGGAAGGATAACATAAAGAACCAATCAAATACAAATTCACAGGATAACAAAAAGAACCAATCAAATTTAAATTAACAGATGGGTGAAAGGAAGTCTAGTAGAGTAGAGGAAGGAGAACGGGAAAGGGGAGGAGGGAAAGGAAAAGGTAGGGTCATGAACTGAAATCCATTTACATGCACATGAGTTTGTTGGGATTAACCCAACTATTATGTATAACTTACATAAAGCTCTAATCATAAAGAAATAATCCACAAAAAGCAAGTTTAGCTCTTGAAAGCCATAAACTTGTTCATATATTAACTGAAAGTTTAGAAATCACCAATTACCCAATAGGAAGACAAAGATTTGTATTAAAAAGTAGATAAATTCAGATTTGATCTTTGGAAAGGTCATTCCTGCACTAGAGAAGAGATTGAGAAATTTACAGAGAGAGAATAGACGGGGGAGGGGGGCTGGGGGCTGGGAGACTAATGCAGTGACTCCAGGGAGAGAAAAAGGGACCATAAACCAGGAAGCATCAATGGGCTGAATGGATTCAAGTACTACTGAAATGCAGAATGGACAGCATTTGTTTGCTGAATGAAACGTCTGGTATAGATAGTATTTTTAATATATATTTTAATTTTATATCTTTGATGTCTTTTAAAATAGTAGAACCTATGATTTACATTACATGTGAATTTGTTTAAGCTACTGAACTTGAAAGAAGAGTTTCTATTTACTAAAGATAATGCCAAAATAACACAAATATTTTTAAAAAATTATAAGGAAGTAATAAAATTTCAGTAGTTCTTGTTAGATGAACACTAGGGTTTTATGAAGGTACTTTAGGGTTCCATAAAAAGTTTGTTTCAGATTTAATTGTTTAAAGGACATTTTTATAACTATTAAAAATAAACATTCAGAGGCTGGGGTTGTGGCTCAGTGGTAGAGCGCTCACCTAGCACACATGGGCACCGGGTTCAATCCTCAGCACCACGTAAAAATGAAATAAAGATATTGTATCCACCACCTACAACTAAAAAATAAATATTTCAAAAAAATCATTCATATGTGAAGGCCTTAAATACCCAATTTTAACACAATAGATTTCTAACGAATTATTTTATGAAGACAAATTACCCTATTTTTGCCCTAACTTTCAGGGAAAAGCATTTCCTGGAAACTCCAAGATTTGAACTTGCTAACTTGTTAAAAATATTTCCATAATTAAGAGCGTAGTCGCTATGTGTGTGTGTGTTTGTGTGTGTGTGTGTTTGTGTATGTGTGTGTGTGTATGTATGTGTGTGTGTGAATTCTATTTCTGAATGTCTAGATGCTTAAGCAAAAGTGTGCAATTGATCTCACACATGACATCATAATTATATACCAAGCAAGGCTCAGGCTGACCTGCCTGTCTATCACATAGTACCTGCCCTACAAGAAGTGAAAATGTAACATTTTATTTTGCAATTACTGACACAGTTTAAGCTGCTAAACATTCCCTCTTCACTCAGTCCTTTTTATCTCAGAATTTCCTCCTCAAAATAAGTTCGAGGTTTTCTACAAAGGATGTTATAACTATTAACAGTTCCCAGGTCCCAGCCTCTGAGGGGTGGTGGCGTGTACTCTTGGGGGTAGAGAGTGCAGAAGCAGGAATGAGCGGAGGGAGAAGCTGAAATGTGAAGCTTGGACGGACTCTCAGAGCTGTCTTGAATTTGCGCAAGGACCAAACCTCTGCACTCCCTTATCTGGCAGACTTAGAAGGGGCTATTCTCTAGGGTAGGAACTTGGCCCCGAGACACTAGCAGCCACCACTCCAAGGTGTTGGCGGTGAGTGCCCTGAGCTAAGGGATAACTTGGCATCCACCAGAGTCTAAAATTAGTGAACTCAAAGGCCAAGATCAGTGGTGCATACTTGGATTTTCAGTGACTCCGGAGGCTGAGGCAGGAGGATCACAAGTTCAAGACCAGCCTCAGAAACTTAGGCCCTAAGCAACTGAGTGAGCTCAGTGGTTAAGTGCCCCTGGGTTCAATAACCAGTACAAATAAAATACAATATGAATAAATAAATAAAACTTAATTTAAAAATAATATTAGGCATACAAAAGTGAAGTTACCTGTGAAAGAGAGATGAAGGGGAATTTTTCTGTTTTGAAATATTTGTGTGTTTTCCCTCTTATAATATGAATATGTTCATTTTCCTAAGTGTAATGAAACATTATAGTGCTGGGATTTGAACCCAGGGCTTGTGCATATGAGGCAAGCACTCTACCAACTGAGCTAAAATCTCCAGCCCGAAATTGTATTTTCTTATTGTAAAACTTTCTCAAAGACAGAAAGCATAAGATAAAAAGTATATTAGAAGGAAGTTTCTTACTTCATTGTGTTATATATTTCCAATTCTTTTTCTGAAGGATCCTTTTTCAAATTTCCCAAATGAAATGGATTTGGAAGGGTAGACTTTTTTTTAGTGATCTGGAAAATATTTACGTAGATCAGTTTATATCTAAGAACAAAATCAAACAGCAGAAGTGATTTAAAAATTAAAAATCCTTCTAAGAGAACTACTTTATATTTTGCAATGCTTCTTTTAAATATTTTTGATGCTAACTTCCACCTCTTGGCTTAGCCTTTGCAAAATAGGATCCAAGGGCTATGCCATAACTAGGCATGCTGGTGTTCCTTCACCAGAGCCATCACCAAGCTTATGTGCATGCATACCCATCTCCCTCCCTAGGCTCTACACTTCTCAAAGTCAGGGCTGTGTCTTACTCATTTTCATATCTCTTTTGTATAGCACAGCCCTTGGTACTTTGCAGGTATCAACATTTGTTGAATGGCTGAATCTTAAAGTTAACTGAATTTCTCTAAAGTGCCATTTATGATCTTGTTATTTTAAAATCTATCCATATTCTCTTGGACTATATTTCCTATCAATTTCATCAACTGAGATAATGGACACAAAATCAGTACTTCCTAAATACATTCCACTAACTTCTCCGACAGAACCCTGTAGTTAGGAGTGAGAAGCCTGAGTCTATGGTCATCTACGTCAGGCCACTCAAAATCCCGTATTCCACTGGCGCCAGTTCTCCATCTTCTTCATGCCTTGACCGGCATCACCTCCACCCACCCAGATGGCAAGTTCAAACACGTTTCAAAAGAAAACAGCATCACTAGCTAAGTAGAGAGCTTTCCAGGATGAATGTTTTGATAATGATTTGGATATTTCATGGGAAAAAAATCCAGAAAAATAAACAATCTGAAAATTGAACATTCTCTTGGCTTTACAGTCACATTGTATATCTCTATGTATAGAGACCAGATCTTTATAAATACAGATAAAAAATACCTATCTATAAAAAACAGGCAAACATACACACACACACACATTTGAATTCTCTTTTTGTTTCTGCTGAATATTTCACGGCTATATTGTTAAATCAGCCCCTCAAACGCTCCATAGCCATGATGTGCTCTTTTATCATCACGAATAGAAAGAGATGAATATGGAAATTAAGATTCAAGAGCTCCTCTATCTGTAGGTACTGCTGGGTAGACACCCTGCACGTTGGGCAGCTCCTGTCATTACTTGATGTTCCTTCCTCTTTTTGCTTTTTAAATCTTTGGTTACCCAACAATGACTAAAATAATCACTATTTCAAATGAAGACTAATTACGATTAAAAATTTTTCTTGCAATTATTTTCTTGCAATTAGAACTAGAGAGACAGCTTAGTTCCTAGAATGTACACACTGGGATGAACACGCACCTTAAGCAAGGTTCCACTTTCTTCTGAACAATCAGAGCCCTGAAAGTCTCTCTGCTTTTGTATTGCATCCGGTGTGGTGTGGAGGCTAAGGCCAGCACCTTCTCCACTTTCACAACCATTGTCAGATCCTCCACTGCTTCGGGAGGGACTGGGCTTACGTGTCTTTAAGGAATAGTCACCAAAAAGGGTTCTTCTGCATGTTGGAGAGGCTGCTGTCCTGGAAGGACCTTGCAGCCTGCTGAGAATAGGGGAAGCTGTCAAATTCTCAGTTTTCTCACGTGCTCCAGAAAGGAACCAGTCAGCACAAGACAAACAGGGGCCTGGAGAAGACGCTAGGTGTTTATCTATGTGGGAGTCTACTCCTTCCAGCTGGTGAATAGTTGTTCTGACCTGGTCCACATATATACAGTCAGGCCCAGGATTCCCAATAGCTTTAGATGCACAGCCTCCAGCTTCTAATAGCACACATAACATATAATGTCTCTATAAAAGAAGATTATTGACATAGGTTTAGCCACCATGAAAACAGTTACATATAATATGTATACATTTATGAATACTATAAAAGATGTTGGCATATGGCATGATTATGTGATGATTATTAAAAATTCCTCCTTCTTAAGTTATTGTCGGCGCTGCTTCTTTTTTAATGAGAAGCCATATTTTTATAAAGCAGCGAGATTATCAATGCTTCTTGATTACAGTTAAAAACTATCTCACATTGTTTTTTTTTTTTTTTTTTCTGTACCAGGCATTGAACCCAGAGGCACTTAACACTGAGCCACATCCCCAACTCTTTTATTGTTTGAGACAGGTTCTTGCTAAGTTGCTTAGGTCCTCACTAATGCTGCGGCTGGATTTGAACTTGCAATCCTCCTGCATTAGCCGCCCAAGCCGCTGGGATTACAGGCACGCACCACTGCACCTGGCTTCACATTATCATATTTTGATATACTATCAATCATTTCTCTTGGTACAAAGAATTCATTAGAGCGGCTTTGAAAGAGCCCCATTGACAAGAAATTCTCTCATTTACGATTATGTATTTATTCCATTTCTAATTCTACATTGTTTTTATGTCTTCTTCTATATTCCAAAACAGACCAGAGGATAAAACCCCCATAAGATGGGGAACAAAAGTGTTCAGAACCTGCTAAAATATTTTCCTGGATATTATTAGTATTTCTTTATGAATATTAAAGGAATATAAACTAAAAGAAGTAAAGGCTATATAACAACTTTTTGAATTCTGTGTTTAATACATACATAGTTTTAAATGGGCATGTTTGTGTATTTATTTAGACATAAACAGATGGGGAAAACAATCTCAAGAAAGAAGTCCAGGTGAACTTACCAATCCAACAATTAGCAAAAAATATCTCCCTTCCGGTTCCTGAAAGGCTTCTGTGCTTGAGTCTGCAGAAAGCTGGAGGTGATGTTGAGGAAACACTTCTCTCCATACTATCAACTGACCGATCCTTTGTTTTGCTGCTAAAGACAGCAGGCCATAGTGGCGACAGTACGCGGCAATCTCAACAAGATCATCCTTAGGCAAATGACTGCATATCAAATAACCCTTGAATTTAACCACCAAGAGCAAAAGTCAGCTAGTGATACCAAGCAATAATCCTATACTTCCTAGAGTTTTATAAATGCTTCTTCAGATGACATGAAATATTTTATTATTCAAATAAAATAATATTTTATTATTCAATATTTTATTATATTCAAACATAGTAAAGTAAGATATAGCATAAGTGAATGTTTTTCTCCCCTGAGGTCAAGCTAGATATTAAATAACAAGGTACCCAAAAGCTAGACTTTTAGCATAAAGCAAAATTGCCTCTGAGGTATTAGCCCGAGTGTCAAAATTAGAAAAGAACTGCATTCTGAAAATGGGAAATAGAGAAGCAGAGGTCAAGGTGGACAGAAACTTATTAAATTCATCTGATACTTAACGTGTTCTCCCTGGAAACCAAATACTTAATACTTAATAAATATTATAGGATTTCCTTAAAAGATAGATGGTTACTTCTGAAGTCAGAATAAAAAACACACTATTGCAAAAGGACATCAAGAAAGAATTAACCTTTTTACCTACATAATTGGTTTGAGTATTGTTTCTCCTTTACACATTTTTAAATACTACACTATGCAATGAAACTATAAGTATTTACTATATTTATAAATGTGTAGGTATAATACTTGTTTTAAGATCTTAATCTTAAGGTACCTACATTCACAGAGAAAGAGATAGATTTAGTTTTCATGTGTAAAAGTTTGAGAAAAATTCCTTTAGATTTGTGCATGCAGGCGTTGGATATTATTAAAAATGCAAACTTCAACTTACCTTGTAAAATAGAGAAGAGCCCAAAATTGTATATAGCCGTCTCATGTCATAGTAATCCTCAGACTGAGGGGAGAAAAATCACAGTGGATTTATATTGTGGCGCGCGTGCGTGCGTGTGTGTGTGTGTGTGTGAGAGAGAGAGAGAGAGAGAGAGAGAGAGAGAAATAGTTCCTTAAGCAACATTAGTCAACACAGAAGTTACATTCTTTCCTTCCTAAACTTTTCATAATGTCCTCTTTAGAAATCAACATTTGAGAGTATTAGGGTAAAATACAAGTATATATTTATTTGAGAACAACCTTAGTTTTGGTTCTTATAAAATATTATTGAGCTGTGGCGCATCTGAAATCCCAGCAGCTTGGGAGGCTAAGGCAGGAGGATCAAGAGTTCAAAACCAGTCTCAGCAAAAGTGAGGCACTAAGCAACTCAGTGGGACCCTGTCTCTAGATAAAATACAAAATAGGGCTGGGGATGTGGCTTAGTAGTTGAGTGCTCCTGAGTTCAACGGCCGGTACCAAATAAATAAATAAATAAATACTGATTAGGACCAGCATATAAAATTTGTTTATCCCATTTGAGATTTCTTAAAACCAATCTGTTAGGACAAAAATCTTTTATTATACATCATCTAAAATATCCAGTATTACCATATACTATTTTTGGAAACACAAATTGGTACAACCAATTTGTGGGCAACTGAGTTGACATGTAAAATAAAATTTAAATACACATACTCTTTGAGTGATTCCATTTCTAGAAAGTACAGAAATATTTAAATAAGAGAATCAAGACTTTTACATAAAAGTTAATAACAGAATTATTTGGAACATGGAAAAGTAAGAGATGATGTGGAATTCATTAATGGAGGAATGATTAGATTTAAATTAGATATGTAAAGTCATAGACTATCATATAGATAGTTTAAAAATAAGGCTGATTTATATAAACAAGCACAAGAATTTTTAGAATATCTTCCTCAGCAAAGAATGCAGAATATAATATTCACTAGATCCAATTTTCATTAAATATAGCATCCCCTCTTCAACTATAAACATGTATATATGTATACACACGTTGGTTTATGCATGTAAATGTATATGTATAGAAAAAGGTCTTGTATCCCATTCCTTGGCATAAACCCAAAGGACTTAAAATCAGCATACTGTAGTGACGCGGCCACATCAATGTAGCAGCTCAATTCATAATAGCTAAGCTATGGAACCAACTTAGGTGCCCTTTGACAGATGAATGGATAAACAAACTGTGGTATTTATACACAATGGAATATTCTCAGCCATAAAGAAGAATGAAATTCTGGCATGTGTTGATAAATGGATGGAACTGGAGACTATCATGTTAAGTGAAACAAGCCAATCCCAAAAAACTCAAGACTGAATATTCTAATATGTGAACGCTAATTCACAATAGGTCAGCTGAGGTTGGGGTGGGGGAGTAGAGGTTCACCAGATTGGATGGGGGAAGTGGGAGGAAGGAGAATGGGTTGGGAATAGGAAAGACAGAAGAATGAATCGGACATAACTTTCTTACGTTCATATATGAATACATGACCAGTGTAATTCCACATCATATACAACCACAAAAATGGGAAGTTATACGCCATGTGTGAATGATATGTCAAAATACAATCTACTGTCATATAAAATTAAAAAGAATTTCAAAAAAAGGTCTAGAAGAACACATTCTAAACTATCAGAGCAGTTATAGTTGGGAATGGAAATGGGGGAGAAGGATATGGGAGGACTTCTGCTTTTAATAACATCTTCACCCAATTTCTGTTTTTGACTTTTATAATTAATTAACCTAAAGAAAATGAAAAACTGGAAATAAATGAAATATGCTTCAACTGGGGAATTGTGATATATCCATATAATGGAATACTACTCAGCAATAAAAAGGACTAAACTTTCTCATACATACAACATAGATGAATCTCAAACTCCTTATGCTAAGAGAAAGAGGTTAGACAAAAATTACATACTACAGATTCAACTTATGTGACATCCTGAAAAAGTAAAATCATGGGAAGAGAAAACAGACTAGTGGTTGCAAGTGACAGAAGGTAGAAAGAGGATTTGACTATAAAGGGGAAGAAGAATTCACTAAGTATAAACTGAACCTTAATAAAAAAATTTTTTTAAACTGAAGAACACAAATTAAAAAAATATGATACAATTTTAAACAAACTTCACAAAAAGTTTAGGATAGATTCTCCCTTTTCATTTTTTATATTAAGGTAAAATTCACTGTGAACCCTTGTGTGAGTTGTAACAAATGCATACAGTTGCTTAAGTGCCACCACAATGAAGACAAGAAGAGTCCATTAATGCATCCCCCACCCCAGTGGTTTTTCTAAGTGGTATCCAATGCCGGATATAACACAATCTATCTGTCCATTCACCTGTTGATAGACATTCGGATTATTTCTAGTTTTTGGTTATCACAAACAAAGCTGCCATGAAGAGTTATGTGTAGGCTTCTGCAATACATATTGTGGACACTGGTGACTTGAACCATGGTCTCTGATTCCCTCATGGCTGCATTTACACTGGGAGCTGCCTGTCCAAAAGTGCAGGTTCAGATGCCCCAGTTGTTATAGTAACAGTAGCCACAGCAGGCTAAGTGCAAAGGTGCAGCTCTGACAGTTGGAACCTTGGATTCAGACACCAACTCCCAGGAAGATTGAGAATTCTAGAAATAACAAGATGACCTCGATGTCTTGTAAGTTTTGCTGTATCCTTCAGGCTGCCTGCTCTGCTAAAACTTCCTCACAAAAAACATTCTGATGACAAACCTATATAATAAACGTGCTGAGCTGGCTCTGGTGTTAGTCAAGCTTCACTAGGGCTCGGCTTTCCCACTATGGCCCAGCTTTTTCTCTATATGCGAGTGTTTGGCTTTTCTTCATCCCCTCCTGGCCCCTCCAGTTTCTGAAATGATGTCGTGCTGGTCCACAGCAACATATGCTTTTATTTATCTTGGGTAAACAGATGTGAATAGGATGGCTGAATCTTATGAGGTATATATTTGGATTAAAGAAAAACTTCCACACAGTTTTCCAAAGTAGTCGTACCGTTTTACATTCTCATTTTGTTATTTTTTCCTTTATTGATTGTGTTTTTGATCTTATACCCCAGGTATCCCAATAAATCCTTTTCTAACCATAGAAAATACTGTTAGCTCCACTCTCATTAAAATGATGTTCTACAGAGATAGATTCTAAATTAAACCTATTGGTTGTAAGTTTTAAAAACTGATATTTTAACACTTTAGATCTAAACTGTTCCTAATAATTATTCTCCATCTAAACATTCTCCAACAGTGAAAAAAATTACAACCTTGGTTGAATTTCCATTCTTAGAAACAAAACTCCCTTCCACTTGCTCAGGATCTTAATGAGGGATTCAGCCTCCTATTCAAGCTAACATTCCTTCCCCACTCTCACTAGCAATCTTCTTGGGGATGATCCAACCCTAAGGCCTTCTATTTCCTCACTTTCTAGTTACTTTATTTATTTATTTATTTGTGTGTGTGTGTGTGTGTGTGTGTGTGTGTGTTTACAGTGCTGGGGACTGAACCCAGGGCCTTGCTCATGCTAGGCAAGTTCTATCATGAACTACACATTCTCTGCTCCCTGCACTTTTAAAATTTTGTTTTGAGACAGGGTCTCTCTAAATTACTAAGCCTTGATCCTCCTGCCTCAGCCTCCTAAGTAGGCGAAATTACAGGTGTGCACCATTGTACCTGACTCCTGTTCTTTTTAAAAGAATACTTATACTGAAATTTTAATGGATACAAAAAGAGAATGTTGTCCTGTCATCAACCCACTTTGACTATGACCAGTACCTAGCTCATCTTGTTTCATCTATGTCCCTCTCTTTTTCCTCCTTCTGTTAAATTATTTCTAAACCAATACCAGATATATCATTTCATCTGCAATACTTCCGAATGTATCTCTAAAACAGAAGGAATTTAAAATATAAACATTATACCATTATCATATCTCAAGAATTATTCTCATCTAACATTCGTCATTAGATTTATGTTTCCTTGATTATCTTAAAAATGTTTTTAGTGGGCTGGGGATGTGGCTCAAGTGGTAGCGCACTCGCCTGGCATGCGTGGGGCACTGGGTTCGATCCTCAACACCACATAAAAATAAAGATGTTGTGTTTGCCTAAAACTAAAAAAAATAAATAAATAACTAAATATTTTTTAAAAATGTTTTTTAAGGGGCTGGGGATGTGGCTCAAGCGGTGGCGCGCTTGCCTGGCATGCGTGCAGCCCGGGTTCGATCCTCAGCACCACATACAAACAAAGATGTTGTGTCCGCCGAAAACTAAAAAATAAATATTAAAAAAAAAAAAAGTTTTTTAAAAGTTCACTTAAATCATGATCCAAGAAAGGCCATATGCTGTCCTGGTTGACATGCTTAAGTCTTTCATAACTGACACAGAGCTTTCTCTCTCAAGTTTTCCCCTCTCCCCTTGCCTCACTCACACTTTTCTGGTTTATTTGTTGAAGACACAGTCCTATGTTTCCAGGTCTGAATTTTGCTGACTGTAACCTCCCTTACCTCAATAGGGTCATTAACATGTTCCATTTTAATGACATTTCCTGTAATTGGTAGTTAGGTACTGAGGCCTCATGGATGGTTTGTGTCCTTCCATCAGCAACCAGGTACTCTCTGGCTGTCTTTCTTTCTGTGATATTAACAGCTACTGATGACCATTTCTAGATCATTAGATGACTGAGGGACTACACAATGGCAATATTCCAATTCTGTCATTCTTTCTGAACATGTTGTTAGGTGGACTCGTTCCATGAGAAACTCCCCTTCATCTTTATTTGGTATTTTGATATACAGTTCAGAGAGGAAAGGCAGAATAAATACTTGATTCTTCTTCATTTACTAGTTTTCAGAAAAACGAGTTCATTCCCTAGCATTTTCCAAAGTTAATCAATAAGTTCCTATTTTTCCTCATGTATCATTATGAACTCTGGGATTTAAACATATCAGATCTATTCTAATCGATTGCAGTTACTAACCTTCTGCAGGCTCAAGGGAGAGCCCCTCTGAGGTGGTTTCTGACAATTCTAGCCCCATCATATATATATCCCCAGTAATTTTTTAAAGCACTCCGGATTTTTTTATAAGTTATGATATTCTCAGACTTATATATATTTTCAGCCCCAAATCTGAAATGAGCCATTTTTCTGAGGAATCTGGTTCCTTTTGATGAGAAATATCATTTATACACCATGGCCTGGGTAGTGATACTATTGCTAAAATGGTCACTGTTTCTTGTCCTTTCCATTGGACAGAGCAAGGAAATATACTTTTTCAAAGATTACAAACAACATTCTGACAATTCCAAGTTGAATTTAGAAATAAAAGACTCTCACTTAAGTTGATCAATGTGACATCTACATTTCCTTTCCTCAAGAAGACTCATTCTTTGTTTTTCATTTTTTTATATTTCTTTTAGTTGTCAATAGAATTTTATTTTTATTTATTTATATGTGGAGCTAAGAATTGAACCCAGTTCCTCACACATGCCTGGCAAGCATTCTACCACTGAGCCCCAACCCCAACCCAAGAAGCCTCATTCTTAAGAACACCCATTGTTATTAGTCATTTTTAATGTCATATTACATATTATGTAACAAATATTTTCCATTGAGTAGAAAAACCTTAAGGCAAACAAAACAGGTTTTGCCAGTGTCAAAAAAGGCATAATGTTGTGTTTTTCAAGATTATTACAAAAGTCCACTTGGTAAATACTTAGAATACTGACTGATTTACATAATAAGAATTAATATTGACCCTTTCCCCTCCTCCTCTTACCAGTTCTGCAAAATCTGCGGCCTCCAGGTCACTTAATGCTGTGTCTAGTTCCATCTATGTTTAAAAAAAAAAAAAAAAAAAGAGTAATAAACATTTGATTCCTATTAGTTACTTGTTTCCTTTGCTGTGGTGGACACATAAAAAGTGCTTAATTATTACTTGAAGAATTGAGTAAGGCTCTGTATGCTTTGTTTACTTAAGAAATGTCTCAAAATGGAACATCTTATTTTTAAATTTTCTAACTACAATGACATTAATTTATTTAACGTATGAGCCTTTTTCAAGTAAATCTTTTTTTAAAATATTATTTTATAGTTGTCAATGGACCTTTATTTATTCATTTTTTTAAATTTACACGCAGTGCTGAGAATAGAACCCAGCCTCCCACATGCTAGGCAAGCACTCTGCCACTGAGCCACAATCCTAGCCCCTCAAGTAAATCGTAATTATTAAGATGTAATAATATAAAAATTTATGAGGTAAAAAAAATCTTTCCAGTTTTAACTCAGAAACAGTTTAATCCATTAAATTTCTTGAAGAAAAATGAGAATGATAATCAATATTAATGCAGCCAACCTATTTCTGTTTTTCAATTTCCTGTATATTTCTCAACAGTGGTATTCTTGGAAAATGCCAACATTTTTCCCTCTTTCTGGTATACAATGTTTTGAATAAAAGGATTGTCAATCTTTATTCATAGATTAAAACATGAAGGCAAGAGTACCCCTGGAATCTGGCACAGTACTGAATACCCTACTGAGTTATTAGAAATAAATCTTTTGCATAGATTTGGCTTTTGTTTCTACAGAAATTAACTGAACTTTGCCCTAAAGCATTCAGAGTTTAAAAACAGAGCATGTTTGACCTGTAGTTCAGTCTGTAATGTATCTGTGTGTGTATATGTACAAACTGAAAAGATAAGGCAATCGAAGTTTGCAGTATACAAACTGTACGTGAATAAGAATGTTTTCTTTCTTTCTTTTCTTTTTTTTTTAAAGGCTGAGACATTCTCTGCAGGACTGTTTCACACACCATGTCCTACTGAGATGACAAAAGCCTTTGAAACATTGGTCACAGCTTTCAATGCATTTCACACAGTAATGACCTATTACTCATTTGTGACCTACATTTTCTGCATCTAGCAAATGCTTTTTTTTTAGGCTATAGTCTTATTTTGTGGAAAAACTATAGGACAAAGAAATTACAGATTTGTAATTTTTGACCTGAGCAACTGTTTAATGAGTTACCATTCCTGCTGCTGAATTCTGCAGGCTAATACACAGGATTATCATAACTGCTTCTTCATTATCATGAGAACAAGTAAAACACCTATTCTTTTAGCTATTCCAGTGTGTTCTAGGAAAACATATTTAAAAAGAGAGTACCTAACAAATGAGTATATTCTCAAATGCTTGAAAAGTAAAACTAAATGAGCTTCATCATATACTAAACTCAAAACAAATAAATTATATCCAAGTAAAAATAACTATTCACACTGAAATCTGATGGGCACAAGTTACCTCATACACGTTTTTAACCAGAGTACTTCAAGACATTAAATTCCTTAGTATTTTCCTTTAGAAGATACATAGTCAATACAATACTACTCAAGACAGGAAAAAAAAGTCTCAAAGAGAAAAAGTATATAAGTTCTTTCCGTTTTCTGGTAAAAAAAAAAAAAAAAAAAATCCTTGTGGACTTTTGGTTTCTGGTTACACACATAAAGAGCCTGAAACTACCACTCTGTCATGACAAGTAATTTTTGACGTGAGAAACTGTTTAATGAGTTGCCATTTCTGCTGCTGAACTCTGTAGGCTAATAGACAGGATTAAAGCAGAACAAGGTCAATAACTTGTCTCTGTGAGAGAAGGAAGAAGACAGAGAATGCCGCCCCAGGGCTGGGGAGATGGGAATTCAGCGGCTCATCACTTTCCAGAACAGACTCAGAAGCAGGAAGTGCCAAAAGGCCCAGTGCCAGGACAGGAAAACCTGGACCATGGCCAACGGCCGGAGGCTCCATGTGGGCAAGTCCGAGACTCAGAAACTCCAGCAGGACTCAGTCTTCGGGGACCTGCAGGCTTGTGAGTTTTTCATCAGGAGTAAATATTGGGGGAAAAAAGTCCTCTCGTGCTTCTAGCAGGAGGAGGAGGAAAGAAACACTCCAGAATACTCCAGAACACTCTACTCTTCTTAACAAAGCCTGTCCTCCAGAGAAGATAGTTAATACACCTTAACCTTCTGGGATGTCATCAGACCTTCAGGAAAGTTAACTGACCTTCAGGAAAAGATATCCAACTGCAGTCAGCAATAGCCTTCCACATTGGAGAAGAAAAAACCTGTAACCTTATACGTGGGAAAAGAGAAATACCCAATTCAAGCTCATTCTAGCCGTCCTGTCCCACCTAATTGGGAGAAAAAAGAAACATTTGTGAAGCTCACAATCCAAAGGCTGTTGGCACAAAAGCCTACCAAAAAACAGAATACAAAATGAGAACAAAAAAACAGGGCAGTAAATAGAAAGTAGTAACAAATATGGTGCTCATTAATCCACTAGACTGATAATCACACAGGGTTCAAAGAGGAATTCTCAAGAGAAGCTTACAAAAATTATTTTTTCCAGAGCTCCACACATACTTTGCAAGCACCACTGAGTTATATCTCCAGCTCTCAGGAGCTTGAACTAAATGATAATGGTATCATGATTTATCAAAATTTGTGTGATGTACCAAAAACAGTGCTCAGGGGAAATCTTTTATATCAACAATCTAAATTAAGAGACTAGAAAAAAGAAGAGCAAATTAAATACACACACAAAAAGCAGAAGTAATAAAAAGAGCAGAAAGCAATGACACAGAAAACAGGAAAGTAAGAGAGAAAGATCAATGGAAACCAAAGCTGGCTCTTTGAAAAGATCAATGACATCATTAAGCGTCTAGTCAGGCTAGCAAAGGGGAGGAAATGACAAATTAACAATATCCAAACTCAAGAAGAGGATATCACTACTAATCCCAGGGACACTAAGGAGATAAGAAAAGATACTATGAACAACTGTATGCTCACAAATTTGATAACCTAAATGAAATGGACAACTCCTAGAAAGACACAATCTGCCAAAACTCACACAAGAAGACACTCTAAATAGGTCTATATATTAAAGAAACTGAATCAATAATTAATCAATTTGCAAAGCCAGAATGTTCCAGGCCCAGAAAGTACCAGGCACAGATGGGTTTGCTGGTGAATTCTACCAAACATTGAAGGAAGAAATTATACCAATTCTCTATAGACACTTTAAGAAGATAGAAGCAGGAAGACAGAAGAAGAAATATTTTCTAGCTCTTTCTATGAGGTCAGCATTACCCTAAATACCAAAAGCATATGAAGGTATATAGAAAAGTATAGACTATCCCTAATTAATATAGATGAAAACCCCTCTACAAAATTTAGTAAGTATAATCCAAGAACATATAAAAAGAATTATACCACACAACTAAGTGGGATTTAACCCAGGGATGCAAGGCTAGTTCAACATAAGAATAATCACATCAATAGGCTGAAAAAGAAAAGTCACACGACTGTATCAACATATACAGTAAAAAAAAAAAGAGAGAGAGAGAAAAAGAAAAAAAATCTGACAAATTCTAACTTCCATTCATGGTAATAATTTTAAAAATCCTCTCAGAAAATTAGGAAAAGGGGGATTTCTTTAACTATCAAAACCCTACAGCTAACATCATGCTAAAGGGTGAGAAATAAGACATTTCCTCATTCAGATCAGGAATAAGGCAATGATGCTCCCCATCACCACTCCTGTTCAACATCACATCACAAGTTCAAAAACAAAAGGCATACAGATTGGGAAGGAAGGAGTAAAACGAACTTTCTTCACAGATAACATGATCTTCCTGTGTAGAAAACCTGAAAGAAATGACCAAGCCTGGGGAAAAAAAAAAATCCTGGAGCCCATGAGTGATCACAGAAAAGGTTACGGGATCAAAGGTCGATATACACAATCAGCTGCCTTCCTGTAGAATTTGTTAGTAAAGACATACTACTCTTTCATTAGCACCCTCCCAAAATGAATTACTTAGAAATCTGATAAAATATGTACAAGATCTATATGAGGAAAATTATAATACTTGATGAACAAAATCAAAAAAGAACAAAATAAATTGAGAGAGAGTCCATAGACAGGAAGGCTCAATATTGTTGAGCATCATTTCTTTCCTACTTGATCTATAGATTCTATACTGTCTCAACAAAAATACCAGCAAGTTATTTTGTGGAAACTGACGAAATGATTCTAAAGTTTTTATGGAGAAGCAAAAGACCCAGAATAGCTAACACAACAGTGAAGGAGAACGAAGTCAGAGGGACTGGCACTCCTTTCTTCAAGACTTGCCACAAAGCTATGGTCATCAAGACCGTTTGCCAATAGAAAAATACATCAATGGAACAGAACAAAGATCCCACAACAGATCCACATGAATATAATCAACTAATCTTTAACAAAGGAGCAAAGACAAGACAATGGAGCAAAGACAGTTGACAGTCTTCAACAAATGTTGCTCAAACAACCAGACATGCACATGAAAAAGAAAAGAATCTGGACAAGACTTAATCTGGAGACCCTTCACCAAAGTTAACTCCTAAGTGGATCACAATATAATATGTAAAGCAATAAAACTCCTAAAAGATAAAATGGGAGGAAAACTTACCTTGGGTATAGCAATGATTTTTTTAGATACAACAACAAAGGTATTATTGACTAAAAAATAATTGACAAGCCACACTTCATTAAAATTAAGAGTTCTTACTCTGCTAAATACATCGCCAAGAGAATCACAAGATGAGACATAGACCTAGAGAAAATATTTGCAAAAGATGCATTTAATAAAGGACTGTTATCCAAAGTATAACATAGAACTCTGCAAACTCCATAAGAACACACACAAACCCACCAAAAAATGGGCCAAAGACCTCAACAAATACCTGACCAAACAAGACGTGCAGATGGCAATTAAGTATATGAAAATATGCTCCCCATCATAAGTCATTAGAGAAATATAAATCAAGACAATAAGATGTCGCTGCACACCCAAAACAATGGCCAAAATCCAGAAGCTGACAACACCACATTCTGGAGAGGATGCAGAACGGGGACCCTTCCCTGTGGCCGGCAGGAATGCACATGGCACAACCACTTTAGAAGACAGTTAGTCACTGCCTTAAAAAACTAATATACTCTTTTTTAAAAAAAACATTTTGTTTTAATTGTATTTAGACACAATACCTTTATTTTATTTTTATGTGGTGCCGAAGATCAAACTCAGTACCCTGCACATGCTAGGCAAGCACTCTACCGCTGAGCCACAACCCCAGCCCTAAAACTAATATACTCCTAAAACTATTTGATCCAGTAGTTAAGCTCTTCGGCATTTACCCAGAAAGAACTGAAAACTCATGTCCACACCAAAACCTATACAAGAATGTTTATACTTGAAAGTAACCAAGATGTCCTTCAGTAAGTAAAAGGATAAATAAACTGTGATACATCTAAAGAAAGGAATATTATTCAACACTAAAAAGAAATGACCTATCAAGCCATGAAAAGATGAGGAGGAGCCTTAAATGCATCATACCAAGTGAAAGAAGCCAATCTGAAAAGGCTGTGTGCTACATGATTCCAACTGTATGACATTTTTAAAAATACAAAACTATGGAGATATCAAAAGGTCACTTGTTGCCAAGGTTTAGAGGAATGGAAGGATGAAAGAGAGGGATAAGTACAGCACAGAGAAATTTCAGGGCAGCGAAACTACTCTTTTGTGATGGCAAGGGTGGATACATGCCACTATACATGTATCCAAACCCACACAAGGTACCCCGCCAAGAGTGAACCCTAATTTGAGCTGTGCATTTTGGTGATTATGATGTGTCAATGTAGGTTCAATAGTAACAATTTTTTGATGGGGTATCAAGGATTAAACCCATGGTGCTCTACCTGGGTTCAATCCTTGATATCCCCTCAAAAATTGTTACTAAAAAAGGGGGCTCTGATCTATACTCCCAGAGCCCCCTGTTTTTGTTATGGTAATTTTTATACCTTTATTTTATTTATTTTTATATGGTGCTGAGGATCAAACCCACTGCCTCACACATGCTAGGCAAGTGCTCTGCCCCTGAGCCACAACCAAAGCTGCCTCTCCCCACACCTCCAGCCCCAGGCCCTTTTTGACCTGTATTTTGAGAAAGTCTTGCTAAGCTGCTGAGGCTGGCCTTGAATTTGTGATCCTACTGCCTCAGCTTCCTGAGAGGCGGGGATCACAGGTGTGCACGACCATGTCTGGTTGGTCATAATGATTTCTATCATGTGGTGAGAGATGCTGACGATGGGGAGACATGGGGTGTGTGGTAGCAGGTATGCATAGAAAATTTCTCTCTCTGAATTTTTCTACAAACCTAAAACTAACCTAAAATGTAGACACACACACACACACACATACAATCACACACACACACAAAAATAACCTTCACAGGTTATTATGTCCTTCAAACTTTACATTAATTAAAGAAATCCTAAAACAACTTTAGCAAAAATATCTATCCCTCTTTCCAAATTATGATTATGATTATTATAGCACTGGGGATTGAACTCAGAGGGCACTCAACCACTGAGTCACATACCCTGCCCTATTTTGTATTTTATTTAGAGACAGGATCTCAATGAGTTGCTTAGTGCTTCGCTTTTGCTGAGGCTGGCTCTGAACCCATGATCCTCTTGCCTCAGCCTTCCAAATCGCTGGGATTACAGGTGTGCACCACCGTGCCCAGCTCCAAAAGTATTATTCTTAATTCTCTTAACCAGACTACAAAATATAGAAAATATCTAAGCTCTAAGTCTAGTGTTTCCTGTGTACTAGTCTCAACTACTTTGCTTGACTGCAAACTAGAGCTTTTTCTGGATTCCAAAAGACATAGCTTAATTCTGAGCACTGGGCACAATGAAGACTGACTTCCACAGTCTTAGTACTGCTAAGTACTAAGATTTAACAAGAATAAAAACTATCAAAGCTTTGGGGAGATAAACAACAGTTACAATTTGAGGCAATAAATTAAAAAATACATACCAGAATTTGCACAGTGATTTATAAGTTTGGTACTCTTTTAGGTTAAAACTTTAGAAAAGAAAGTAAGTCTCCTAATCATATGCATTCTAAACTAAGAAAAAAAATCCAGTAAAAAAGAAATCTGAACATAAAAGGACTTATATTTTATAAAACAGACTACATTTTAAAATGTCTGAAGTATCTTAGAGGGAGATAATACTTAATGACTCGAAACCACAAATTAAAAAAAAAAAAATGCCCCTTCCTGAAACCATTAAGTACCTTTACTATCACAAAAAGAAGAGGCAACATATTTTGACCAAAGAGGTTTCTTTAATGAAGAGACTCTGAGATGGGGCAAGGCGCGGGGTAGCTCCACCCAGAACGGCAGGCTGCTTGAGTTGGTATGTTCTGACTCAAGAGGTGGGCCTGTACTTTTCCAAGGCAGAGACCCTCTGAAGGCAGGGTCTTCCTACCTTAAAGGCAACATTATTTAGTAACTTCTTTTTTGGTTGAACACTTACATTTTCTTATGAAAACACTGGTGAGGTTCATTTCTGTATTTTACACTTTTTGGGTTTTAGATGATTAGAAAAATGGTAACTTTGGCTGGAGACAGCAGAGGAGGCACCATGAGGCAGGTGACAGATTAGAACAAAATAAAAATAAACAGGAAGTGAAGTTTCTTTAAAACTTGCTTTAGGGGCTGGGGCTGGGGCTCAGTGGTAGAGCGCTTGCCTAGTATATGTGAGGCACTGGGTTTCGATTCTCAGCACCACATATAAATAAATAAAGATCCACTGACAACTAAAAAATATTGTTTTTTCAGCTCCTTTCAAATAATAATTGTATAATAATATTTCCAAACCACAACTGCAGTGTGCCAGGCAAAATCCTAAGCCCTCACATGTAGTAACTTACAGCTCCTTTATGAAGTACATACTATTATTTTTCCTATTTTATAGATGAGAAGCTGAGCAAGGAGATTCATATATCAACTGAAAAAATTATTCAACTATCTAGAAGGCATTTCTTTAGTCACATGTTCTAGTTTCATGAAGAATAGAATCATGAATTAGATTTTTCTCCTATAACATAACCCTAGGTTTCTCTACAGGCAGAGAAATGGCTATAAGACGGTGCCCCTTTAAATACTAACAGAGATGCTGTAACTAGACATATGGTGATCTGCACTGATGAACGCCTCTGAAATGATCTTGTCAATAATTCAATAGTACAGTTAATCTGGGTGTACAGACAATGTCATCTACAACTAATGTCACCCTGATAATATTTAACCATCATGGGACAATCCAAAGGCAAAACACATTTGTTCATGTAAAGAAAGATCTTGCTGGGCGGTGGTATAGCTCAGTGGTAGAGTCACGCTTAGCATGCATAAGACTCCTGGGTTCAACCCCACCACAAAAACACAAAATAATTTTTAAAACGAGCGATTTTGTTATTTTTAGCGGACTGACTCTTATTTTTGACACCTAACGCTACCTTGATTTCCTGTGGAAGTGTGAGCCACCGAACTCCAGGGAGGCTGTCTAAAAGCGCTGCACTGGAAGCTTCGTACTGCCAAGCACTGGGACTGGCACAGGGAGGGGGGCTGGCAGGCTGCAGCGCTCTTTGAAAGAACAAGGTGAAGAAATGATCCAAACGAGGAGCATTCTCAACCTGGCCAAAGGACCTGAAGGAATAAGGGCTGAAGTTAGGACAGCACAGGGAAACCGGCTTTGGGTTTTGTTTGTTTTTTGTAGAAAATGTAAGTTGCATTTACCTTTGACTATTTCTCAACCATTTATCACTCCTGCTATCTTTGAGGCAAAATGTAATAAAGAGATTCCGACCTTTGTAATAGTGGAGACTTGGCTTTGCAACTTACCTCTGCTCTTACTAAACAGCTCTCATGGGACAAATCACCTAACCTCTCTCTGAATTTTGGCTTCCAACTCTGTGAAAAACGGGTTAATATAATTGAAGTCACTATAAACTACCTAGTACATAACATGCCTAAGTTTTTAATATGCTTATTACTAACTAGTGTAGCATGCAGTAAGTGAAAATACGGAACATAAATTATTCCTTTTCCTCTCCATTACTGAGGCATAATTACTGGAGGAGGGAGAAAGAAAGAGAGAATACTTGGTTTTAGCTATTTAAAAGTAACACAACACTAACTGCAACCATTTATTGGAACAGCTACTAGCTCACACATAACTGGTACCTGGGACATTAACATGACAAAATAACATTCACTCCAGATATGGGCACACACCTGGTGTACCTGTGATCCCAGTGGCTTGGAGGCTGAGGCAGCAGGATCACACAGCCAGCCTCAGCAACTAAGCATGGCAATAAACAACTTGGTAAGACCCTGACCCAAAACAAAAAGGGGTGGGGATGTGGCTCAGTAGTAAAGCACTTCTGGGTTCAAATCCCCAGTACAAAAGAAAAGAAAAGAACTTTCACTGATTCGTCCAGCAAATATCTGAGTGCCTTCATGTTCCGGCACCATCTCAATTCCGGAGGCACAGCAGTAACATCAAGACAAAAGACAAGGAGCTCCGGGGGCCCGTGATTCTAATGGAGAGAGAATGAATGAGCAGCCGGTGAAACCCCGCATACCTACACAGGACTATACAGAGAAGAGGCTGATGGGAATGGGGGTCAGGACTGCTTAGTTATTCTATTTCCTCATTTTTATTTTTAAGCCTGGGTCTCCCAACGTTGCCTAGGTTAGTCTTGTACTCTGGCTCAAGTGATCCTCCCATCTTAGCCTTCCAAGAAATAGGAACTACAAGTGTGTGCCATCATGCCTGGATACTTGGCTATTTTAGATAAAATGATTAAGGAAGAGTTTCTAAGCATGAGGCATTTATGCTGATATCCCAAGGAGGAAAGGGTATAAAAGCCCTAAGGCAGGGTAAGCTTTACCCCATAGTACAGGGTAGAGAGGGGTGTGGTTTGAGGTCTGATGTCAAACAGGTGGAGAGGCGCCGACAATAGTGTAGAAAGATAACTTTAACTGCTTTATGAAAATTAATTAAAGTGGCAAGAAATGAGGTAAGGACACTAGTCAGGCTACTGTAGTGTGACACAGCAGTGGCTGCGCAGGGCCACAGTGACGATGGAGAGGTTGGCTGGAATGGAGACATGCTTTGAGACACACCAAGATGGACTGGTTGGGAATGGTGGAGGAAAATGTTAGATCTTTAATTGGACCACAATAGTAACCTGTTAATACGTAAATCCGTTTTCTATGGCTTACAGGGAACTAAACAGCTCACAACTTTAAAAAGATAATTAGATCTCTGGACTTATAAAAATATTTTTGTAATTTTTCATGATGGGCCCTTAATATGTTCCATAATCAGAAAAAACTTTGTTATTAAAATATTATAAAATTTCTATTAACATCTTGGGTTCATATTGCTTTTTAGTTTTAAGAATTCAGTGAATCTTCACATTTAGTATATTGGTTTGTTCTTCAAATTCTCACTTGAACAAACAGAAACTAAATTTGCTCCCATCTTGGAAATACTTCCAAATCAATGAAAGCTAAACTTCAAGAGGAGATTCAGAGAAACTGAGTCCCTCTGCCCCCAACCTGATTCACTGGAAATTTTCAGAGCAACTTCAGTTGACTGTTTCATGTATTAAAAGTCATTGCAGAAACTTAAACTTTGATAGTCTCTCATTTTATGGGTGCAAAAAGCTTTGCTGTACATGGCGTAATACAGCAGTTTGCTTCTCTAGTGCAAATTTAAGGAGGTAGTTCATAACTACACTCTTACTCTTCACTAGTTAAACATTTTTGGATTAGTGAAAGGTAAAAGCATTATGTATAGATGCCTGCTTTTTGTAGCTCACTCATGCAGGCAAGTAATCAGGTGGGGAGGAATGTGCTGACCTCTTCTAGGCTCCTCCAGTAAAACACTGCAAACTAGACAGATAGTTTTGCCAGATGACATCATCACAGAAAATTCTCCATGATGCTTTGAGAACAGTTAACAATAAAGATCCACCATAGAGCAGAACACCATGGTTTGGAAAAATGTTTGGATTTTTATGCTGATACGCTCTCAAGGCTTTGGAAGCAAAACTATCATTTTATCCCTTAGAAGTACGAAACGTAGAAAAATCCCACTAAGAAAAAAATCCATTTTACATCCATGATTTTGCATTCTTGAATGTTGAATAGTTATCTCAAATTTCCATCTTCAAATCAAGAAATGTGCATCGCATTAAAGTGTAAGGCTAAAAAAGTGAGAAGCAGAAGGATATGTATAATACGGGCTCAATGTATAAAGAAAGAGCATATACATTCATATTGTGTAGAAAATATATAGAAAAATAACATGAAAATGTTCAGTGCCTTCTCTGTTGTATATTTTTTGTACCAGTGCATTTTGTAAGTAAAATGTTTTTTGAGAAAGAAACATTGTATTTTAGGACAGTGAATTGGACAATGGTCTTAAAGGAATAGAAAATACAAAACTTTATTTAGAGTCTTACTTTTCTCTGTATCTGTTATGGAGAAATCCTCTGACATTTGCCCCTACAGAAATAAACCGACTCACTAAGTTTTACAGTGATCACTATATAATATAGTATCACTAGTCCACTAAAAATTTCATTAACGTAATAACCCTCCCCCCAGAAAGGAAAAAAAGAAAAGGATCAAAAGAAAAACTGCCCAGCATTACAGAATAAAAACTAGTATAAAATGAGACAATTATAATATGGAAGAAGAGAGGAACCAAACAGGTAACTTCTCAAGCAAGAAATATTACTAAGGGCCAAAGGTGATACAGAATCATGTATTTAAAACTTGAGAGTCAGCTCAAAGAAGTACTTACCTATCTAAAGAACCATACATAAATGTTAAAGTTTGGGCAACATCTTCTATCATATTCCTTAGCTGAGGAAGAGGAACTCTAAAAAAGGCAAAACATATTTATTCATTTGTAATAATCAATGATAGATATCTAAAAGAAGCAGAAGACTTTTACATTTTATATGTAAGGTGTATGTCAACTATGAGCTGAACTGTGAAAAATGTTTGCTTACTACATTAGCAATCAATCACTCTGAGGTCTAGATTTGGGCTTCTAGTATGAATCAAAATGAACTTTTTATATCATCAGAATGTAAATTATTTAACCCTCTTTAGAGTTCAGTCTCTATATCTATGAAATGGGGCCAATAATTACTAAGTCCTTCTCAGGTTGATGTTGAGGATTAAATGAAACAATTAATGAATCAATGTAGTTAGCATAACACCTGGGGCAAGAGAAAGAAATGGAAAATTCTTGACACTTTCCAGTACTAACCAGATCTCAACTGAACCTCCGCCTTCCATGACAATGGAAGAAAGGAAATGACGAGTGGAGAAAGGAAAGAGAGCAGAAGAAAGAAATGCATTTACATTTTCTCACTGAAGGCTTGTAAGAATTCTACAAGGTAGGTCCCTCTATGTCAAAGGCAAACTGAGGTCCAGAAGGTCAAGAGCTTTTGCAAGGCCAGGCGGTGGGAAGCCTGCTGGAAGCACCCACCTTGGCTTCAAAGGTGTTCTCTGGGCCACCTCATGCTGTTTTCTTCAGGAGGTTCCTGCTGTTTGTTCACTGCAGCCCACCGACCACTGAAAGCTTTTTGTAGCTCACTCACACCGGCAAGTAATCAGGTGCCTGCCCTACATTCTGCAGGACAGCCCTTCTCTCAGAGAGAAGCACACAGGTGGTGGCTTTAAGGCAAGGAAGGGGGAACCACATGCATCACGCTGGGGATACAGAGACACTCAGGACACTGAAGCCTGCACGACATCTCTCAATCCTCTTTCCCAGTTTGACAAGTGAGAGTAATATCTATCTTTCACAGCTATCTAAACCAAAATAGACAAGAAAAAGAAGCTGGAACAGAGTGGATGGCGGGAGCATTAAAAGAGGGGTTAAGAGGCAGCTAGAGCTTATTTTTTAATTGAAGACCAGGATAGAGAATAAAGGGGATTTTTTAGTTAATTCTAATTTATCAAGCCTACTTTTCTAGGACAGAAAGACATAAACGTGTAGGGAAGATAACATCCTTCCACCTCCCTGAGTAATAAAGACCAAGAAATTGGCTAGGGCATACACCTATGGGACCTCAGCAGTAACAGTCCTTTTTTAAAAAAGCTCCAGGATAAAAATTTCTTGTGGAAACGTGTGCCTAATAGCAGATACCATCAGCATGCAGGTAAGTGCCTCTGCTCAGTTCCTTGGGTGGGCTATCGTTCCTCCCCACCTGCCCATGTGGCCTTCAGTTTATCATGGTGTTTTCTCTTTCCCCTATTTTGCCTTTTGGGCTACAACAAAAGTCTGAAAGACAAATGTCTTACTCTGTCTGACATCACATCATAAATTATCTTATTCTGGATGTTCTCCAAGTCTTATTAGTTCTTCATAATCCAACCTTCTGGCAAAGTGAAGTCTCTTAGCCCCAGGTCATTATAATCCCTTTTAAGGCAGCAAAACACACATTAGCTGTTTATAAGCACTGTCACCAGGATTCAAGATGTCACCAGGCTAGAGGAAGACTGTATTCCTAGTTGCTCCATGGCTCAGGATTCAAGTAGCGGGAGTACTGCTCCTTAGTGAGGTGGGCAAAAGAAGAATTTCACTAAAATTCAATATTGGACAATCATAGTGTCTTAGAGACTCAGAAATTTAGGTACATTAAACAAAGAAAAAGGAGATATTGGAGCCAAGCTGTTATGGCAGTGGCAGCTTTAGTGACACTGATTCATCACAGAGGGAGAGAGAGGAAACACAGATTTGGTACAGAAAATCCTGAGACAAGAAAAGAGGCCTGAACTTGGCCAATCCAGAGGCAACACGATGCACTATATGCTTTTTCCCAATGGCTGCGGGCAGCTGAGAAGGAGGCAGCTCGAGGCAGCCATACTGCAGCTTCTGAGAGCAGGCTATCAGGCAAACATGCAGACCGTCCCCACAAGTCCCTGCCATGTGGCCTAAAGTCTACCTACCAGACAGAAGTGAAACAGGCACAGAGAAGACTGTCCTCAGGGGGATTCAAGCCGAAAAGCGAAGGGGAACCCACTTAATTTCTCCTTTGAGTCTGGGGGTCACATAACAAGCTAAAGCGAGTGAGGAATCTGAACAGGCAGGTGTGAATACCTGCAGGGACCAAGCCTGGAGGGCTGTTTCCTGGGTAGCAGAATATGTGAAGGATTAGCTTCCTGACCTGTGAGCAGAATTCTTGGGAGGCTCCTGAGATCCAGACTTCTGATAGAGATGAGCAACTGCCAAGCCCTGGAAGTGTGCTGATCTCATCTCTTCAGAGCAGACATCACTTGATGAAGACCCTGAACCTGATTAGATCCATGCTAGGTCCTACCCACCAGTAAAAGTCTAATGGAGTAGCCCATGCTGAAGACAGAATCTCAGAGCTGGAAGACAGAGTGGCCAGCCTTGAACATTCAGACAGCATTAAAGAAAAGAAGGAACCATAATCAGAATATAAACTCCAAGACAACGTTATGAGACCAAATTTAAGACTCACTGAAATTGAGAAGGGCTTTGACATGCAGGATAATGGAATGGCTAACCTCTTCAGGAAAATAATAAAAGAGGGGCTGGGGCTGTATGTAGCTCAGTGGTAAAGCACTTGCCTCACATGTGTGAAGCACTGGGTTTGATCCTCAGCACAACATAAAAATAAATAAATAAAGGTATTGTGTCCAACTACAACTAAAAAATAAATATTAAAAAAAATTTTTAAAAATCATTTCTGATTTCTCCATACAAATTCAAAGGACTTGTGTTCCAAGTCCTGAAAGAAAGAAACTGACAACCAAGACTGCTATATCCAACAAAGTTATCTTTCAAAATCAAAGAAGAGGAGAAAACCTTCCAAGATTAGCAGAAACTAAAAGAATTCATAGTTATTAAACTGGCACTACAGAACTTACTTAAGAAATATTCCAACAGAAGAAACCAAAAACAAAACCCCAGAGGCCACAAATGAACAAATCTCATTTGAAGAGTAGCTAAGCAAATGAGAAACAGAACCACATTAAACATTAGACATAAGTCAAAATGGCACGAATTATTACACATCTCTCTTAATAACATTGAATGTAAGTGGTCTCAACTCTCCAACTAAAAGATATAGGCTGGGAATTAAAACACAAGACCTAACTATATGTTGTTTGCAAGAGCCACACCCTGAAGCAGGCAAAGACAGCCACAGGCTGAAAGTGAATAGATAGGAGGACATTATTAAAATGGCCATTTTACCCAAAGCAATATACAGATTCAATGCAATCTTCATCAAAATACCAATGACATTCTTCACAGAACTAGAAAACAGTTCTGAAATTCATTTGGAAGAATAAAAGACCCAAAATAGCCAAAGCAAATCTAAGCCAAAAAAGCAATACTGGAGGTACCATAATCTCTGACTTCAAATTATACTACAGAGCTATAGTAACAAAAACAGTATGTACTGGCCTAAAAACAGACATAGAGACCAACAGAACATAACTGAAGACCCACAGACAAACCCACACAGAGTCATCTGATCCTTGACAAAGGTGCCAAAAACATACAATGGAGAAAAGACAGACTTTTTTAACAAATGGTGCTAGGAAAACTGGTTATCCATATGTAGAAGAATGAAAATAGACCCTTTCCTATCACCCTGAACAAAAATCAACTCAAAATGGATCCCAGACCTAGGAATTAGAAACTATGCAGCTTCTAGGAGAAGACATAGGTTCAACACTCCAGCTTTTTTTTTGTTTGTTTGTTTTTATATATACCTTTATTTATTAATTTTTATGTGGTGCTGAGGATCGAACCCAGTGCCTCACACATGCTAGGCAAGTGCAAGTAACCACTGAGTTACAACCCCAGCCCAACACTCCAGCTTTTAGGCAAAAGCGATGACTTTCTCAACAGGACCCTGAAAGCTCAGTAAACAATGCCAAGAGTTAATGAGGGAAGGAGGGCATCCATTTAAAAAGCTTCTGTACAGCCAAGTAAACAATCAGGAACATGAAGAGAGAACCTATAGAATGGGAGAAAATCTTTGCTAGTTACTCTTCTGACCAGAAAATTAATATCTAGAGTATATAAAGAACTCAAAAAACGTTATATCAAAAAATCAAATAACCCAATTAATAAATGGGCAAACAAATTAAACAGACATTGCTCAAAAGAAGAAATACAAATGATCGACAAATATATGAAACAATGTTCAACATCATTAGCAATTAGGAAAATTCAAATCAAAACTACACTGAGGTTTCAACTACTTCACCTCACTCCCACCAGAATGACAGCCATCAAAAATACAAACAATAATAAACGTTGGGGAGGATATGGAGAAAAAGGAATACTTTCACACTGTTGGTGAGACTGTGAAGTACCACCACCACCATGGAAACCATTATGGAGGTTCCTCAAAAGGATAGGAATGGAACTACTGTGTGACCCAGCTCACTACTTCTTTATTTATCCTAGAGCATCAAGGTCATCCCACTGCAGTGACACATGCACTCCCATGTTTAGAGCAGCACAATTCACAACAGCCAAACTGTGGAACCAGCCTCGGTGAATATCGATAGAGGAATGGATCAAGAAAATGTGGTACTTACACACAATGGAGTTTTACTGAGCTCTAAGAAAAAGGAAATTATGTGATCTGCAGCAAAATGGATGTTAAGTGAAATAATTCAAACTCAGAAGGTCAAGGAAGGTATTTTTTCTCTCACAAATGGAAGCTAGAGAGGAAAAAGGAAAAGAAAGGGGGGGTGGGGGTCGATCTCATGAAAATCAAAGAGAGACGAGTAGGGGAAAGGGACCAAGGGGTGGGAGATGCAGAGACTGGGGAAAGCACTGGCAAGTGATACTGGCCAAGTTATACTGTTATAGTGTACACTACGTGCATGTACCAATACGTAACAAAAATCCCATCAGTATGTGCAACTATATACACCAAGAATAAAATGGGGAAATAAAAAAGTACTGTCATCTAGTGTGTATGTCAAAGTACTATTATCCTTTCCTGTTAAAGAAATTGAACTCCACATTTATGATACATTGTCTCTCTTTCTGTCCCAAACTAAAGTCACCTTCAAAACACAATCATTTTGAAATTGTTTACTGCAGCCAACTCTTGAGTTCCTACATATGATGGTAAAACAGACCATCAAGAAGTGAAGATCAATTCCTCTCCTTGAGTATGAGCTGGATTTAGTAAATTCTAACATATAGCATGTGGTGGAAATAACAGAGTGTCACTTCTAAGACTCAGCTATAAAGTATGACAGTCTACCCCCTTTTCTCTTTTGAACCACTTGCTTTGTGGGAAGCCTGCTGATGTGCTCTGAGGACACACAAGTAGCTCTATGCAGGGGTCCATATGGCAAGGAATTAAGGCCTCCTGACAGTGGCCATGGGTGACAGCCACCTCAGAAACAGATTCTCAGCTCCAGGTAAGCCTTCAGATGACTCTCCCTCCCCAACACTGAACTGCAACCTTGAGAGAGACCCTGAGCTAGAACCACCCACCATGTTGCTCCTAAAGTGTTGTTATCTCAACCATTATAAGATAATAAATGATCACTATTTGGGTTTGAATTATCACTAAGTTTTGTGGGCTTTGATTTTTTTGGTCCTGGAGAATCAAACCCAGGGCCTTGTGCGTGCCAAGCAAGAGGTCTACTGCTGAGCCATATCCTCAGCCCAAAATTACCCTTACATTTTTTTGGAGACTGTTACAGAGCGACAATTAATGTTCAGTTATATGTGAAAGAAATTTGGTTAACATAGTCATTAGTAACAGAGAACAATCATATTTGTGTTCAGATTGTCAGGATAATGTACTTTTTGGTCCACCTTTTTCTTTCTTGGGAAGCTTAAACCCTAGAGAAACAATAAAGGAAATTTTATCTAAATTTATATCACTCACATACTATAGTATTTATTTTAGTATTTGATCGCTATTTGGAAGACCACATGCCATGGTTCTGTGGACCCAAGGAGGATACTGTGTTTCACAGTTCCATAAAGGTTGCCCAAACATTTCTAAAGTTTAGGTGAGAATTTAAATTACAGGTTTTAAAAATCACTGAACAGATCAATTTCATGCATGTATGACTTTGTTCAAATGAACCCATATGTATAACTATAATGATCTAATTAAAAAATAAAAATAGGGATAATGTTTCAGCCCTTGGATGGTTACTACCAAGTGAAGTCCTCTCTGTGGAGTGCCAGATAACAATGAGTGGCATTCAGTAGGTATTCAGTTTTTTCTGTGTGTTAGCTGCATATAAATTTGAATCTTAGCTTTCTGTGTTTAATAAACACATCTCAATATTAAAGAAGAATCACTGAACAGCAATATACAACCATTCTAACAGTAGTTTAAATCGATCTCCTTGGGGTTGCTCTCCATGTTGTACTCTGTTTCCTGCTTGGTTTCTGATTTCTATGACATTACAGCGTCAGTGTAGTAAAATTCAGACAGACCCTTATTCAATTTCCAATTTTGCCTCTTGCTAACTATATAACCTGTGGCAAATTATTTAATCCTCTCTTGGTTCTAGTTTCCTCATCTGTAAAACGGAGTCAGCAATCACTAGTGTATCTGGAGCTGATTTTGAAGGTTAAATGAGATTCATAAATGTAAAGGGATCTAATGCAGTCCCTGGGCTAGTGGCCATTTCATTATAAATGTCAATACTATTTTTATTTCCAACTACTAATATGAGATATATTTCAAAACACTTGCAAAAAAAATTAAGAAGAAGGGGCTGGGGTTGTGGATCAGTGGTGGAGCGCTTGCCTAGCATATGTGAGGAACTGGGTTCAAGCCTCAGCACCACATAAAAATAAAGGCATTGTGTCCACCTACAACTAAAAAATTTTTTTTTTAAAAATTATGAGGGAAGCTATGATAAAAGAAGACTATGATAAAAGAAACAGCAATAGAGAAGTCATTCTTTTGTCAGAGAATTCAGCATTAGGGTAAAACACCCTCCTGCTGTCCTTTAATTCTTCAAATTCTCCAACAGTTAAAAAAAAAAAAATTGCAAACATGCCAAATCCAAACCACAGTACTGGCAAAAGATTGAGCAGAGGATCAGATCATCTCTCGGCCAACTCTGTACTGGCCACAATGAAGGGAAGTGTCTTGAGCACCCAGCTTTACTAACTGGTCCAGGTGGGCCTCCGTGGCACCTTTCTATAGTGTTCACACTGGATACAGACAACTATCTCACTAAGTAACATACCTTTAAAGCATAAAAATGTTTAAGCAGCTTACAGTTTGACAAAAATGTCAATTTTAATGAAACAGGTTTTGTTAATTTTTTTTAGAAATAATTTTAATGTAAACAAAAATGTCAACTTACTCTTCAGCAGGCAAGCCAATTAACAACAACTTGTCAGATTGTTTCAAATAAGCCACATGAATTTGTTTTCCATTTAAAAGGAGAGATGAGCTAAGAAAAATAAATTTAAAATAAAGTTAGAATATTTTTAAATGTTATAAATTTATAAAAAATACCCATAAAAAATTACATATGGTATGATTTAAGAACTGAATACTCAATAAGCAAATTTCTTGGCATATACCTAACTGCCACACAGAAAAGGCAAGGAATTATATGACGACAAAATACATTCTAAACTATTTTAAAAACAGAAACAGAAATAACCCAACAAATTCTAGGCCAAAAAAAGTAGACTCAGCATTTTTAAAAAGCTGAAATTCTTTTGTTAACACAAGTGGCTATGCACAACTTTTTTCAAAAGAAGGCCATCCATCCCCATTGGTCAATTTAATAAAGCTCTTGTGACTGCCTATTCTTGAGCATGATTTGCTAAAGATAATTCAAAGAAAGGAAAGCAGACATGATCCCAGCTTAGAAGATGATAATTCAATAGGAAACACAGACTATGAATAAGTAACAAAAACATATATCAGGTTTAAACTTGTTCTCAAGGAAACTTTTGGGGTGATGGAGATATTCACTGTGGTAGTGGTTCAGGTGGTCTCTGTAACTTCCAGAATGGATAAAACTGAATATATTACACATATTCAGTTTATTGTACTTCAATTGTTTCACAAAGCTAAAAAAATTAAATGTGTTCTCAAAAGAAATGTGATAATAACTATGGAAATACAGAGAACAGAGTGTGTGGGAAATTTTTTTAAAATATTGTTAGTTGTATATGGACACAATACCTTTATTTTGTGTATTTAGTTTTTTTATATGGTGCTGGAGATTGTACCCAGTGCCTCATGCATGCTAGGCAAGCGCCCTACCTCTGAGCCACAACCCCAGCCCAAATGTGTGGGATTTTAAATATGAATTATTAAACAGATTTTTTATCCCAAAAGAACATCATTTTTGTTTTCAAATGAAGTTTTAAAATAAATATACTTTTGCACAAATATCAGACTTATGGTCATATTAATATTATTAGAATTTAAAAATTGTTAAGGAACCACCAAAATAATAATTTTCCTATTCGCTTCCTCAAAAGACTTTTTCTAACTGTATTTACTACTTTCTGCATTTTAATTCCATACCTAATTATTAATAACAAGATATAACTATTAATTAAAATGACATTTATCCTATACAATCAAGGGGGAAAGCAAATCTACATTGAGTCACTCCAAACACACTTTCTTTATAAATGAGGACTTTACCATGAAACATTATGCTAAATGAAAAGAAGCCAGTCACTAGAAACCACACATCATACGATTCCAATCAAATGACAAGTCTGGAATAGGGAAATCCTTAGGGATAGAAAGCCGATTAGCCTAGGGCTTGGCTTGGGGAAGACAGGCTGATTATAAAGGAAATGGGGTTTCTTTCTTTTTTGGGAGGGGAGTGTAACCAGGGATTGAACCCAGGGGCACTTACACTAAGCCACATACTCAACCCATTTTTATTTTGAGACAGGGCCTCGCTAAATTGCTGAAGCTGGCTTTGGACTTGTGATCCTCCCATGTCAGCCTCCAGAGCTGCTAGGATTAGAGGTGTGTGCCACCACACCTGGCATAAGGTTTCTTTTTGAAGCAATTAAAATGTTCTAAAATTGACCTTAGTGATGGCCGCACACATCTGTCAATGCACTTGAAACCACTTACCCATGTGTACTTTTTAAATGGCTGAAATATATTGTTTATGAACAATAGCTCAATAGAGGTGGTTTCAAAAAAAAAAAAAAATGGGCTAAGGAAGTAGCTCAGTTGTATAGCACTTGCCTAGAATGCCTTGGGTTCAATCCCAGCAGGGCAAAAATAAAAATAAAAACACTCCTGCAGTATGCTTTTATGAATGTGAATTTATATATTAAATGGAGCCTTGGGTAATACTGTCCTGAAGATGAACTATATATATCATACCTAAACTCAGAGAGTTAAACATGAATTTTATTTAGGAAAATAAGGAAATTCATTCTTCTTCCTATTGTCCTATCGGTCCTACCTCTTATAAAATCATAGAAGCGTCACTTGTACCAGAAGATGGGAAATGAAGTTAAAGCCTAGAAAATCTAACTTGGTGTTTTATCATTAATATGAGGAACCTTAAAACTTGAAATAAAATTTCTTTTTAAACTCTAAAATTGTTAAAATATTAAGGAAGAAAAAGTGTTTGTAATATTTAATTTATTATGAGGAAAAAAAACTCAAAAATTTTGAGCTTTCTCATCTCAAAGGCCCTGGCATTTCAGTCAGGACTTGATAAATCAAAGTGGAATAGCTCTGTAACTGACTATGTTTTACATGTATACACACACACACACACACACACACACACGCACACTTATCCATCACTGAATAAACCTCACAGATGACAATTTTCCTGAATATTCCTCTTAAAGTATTCTGTATTTTTATATTGTTGTTTTAAGAATAGATTATTTTCTAATTATATGAAAAATTCAGTGTTCTGAAAGGCATTGCCTAGCAAGTTACCCATCGAGATAAAAACATGAAGCCTAGACTCATAATAATGCCATGTTTAAAAGACATGACCTTTATGAAGAAACACAGGTCATTAGCCCAACTCCATCATTAAAGTATGAAACACCTAGATCCAACTATACTGGAAACCTACACTCTAAATTTAATAGATGGCTGGTGGAAACAATTTGGATGAAACCAAATTCTTCAGACATCCTATCCAATATATCAGTATAGGTATCTATCTTATAGATAAAAGTATATTTGTATGATAGATAAATTTAGCATTTTGTTAGAATCAAAGAAAAGAACTTGAAAGAAATGTAGTTAAAGCTAAATAAAAAATTTTACCTAGTAACCTGTGTCCCAGTTACATTTTCCAGCATGTCACAGAGTGTAAGAAAAATTCCTCTTACACTTTTAAGCTTCTGAGATGCTTCAGACATTGGATAGTGATAAAGAATTTCCTGCTGTTAAATGAAAGGAAACAGAAATGATAACCCTCCTGAATTTCCAGCCATTATTTTTGTCATGGATGGTTCAGACTTTGTATTAAGAACAAAACAAAAAAGAATTCTGACTTCAGTGTGAGTTTTATTCAAACACAAGGAGAGAAGTATGCTTGGAATTTGAACACATTAACTAGCATTTGAAAATTGGTTAGAGATTGCCAATTGCTCATGGTACCAAAATATATACTAGGATACTGATTATTAAAATTATAATTAATTTAATTTCAAAATGTTTTAAATTTTAATCTTAACAGTAATTTCTAATACTAATATTTTATTGTATTTCATTACACAGACATTTCCATCTTCCAGAGTTATACAGCTACACACACCACATACAACTTTTAGGAGTCCTTAAATGAAGTGCCTTTCATATTGCCTTTTAAAAGATCATCTTTATCCATTTTGGTAAAATTATTAAATATTTATTTATAATCAATTAAAATCTGCAATTAAGCTTACAAAATAAGAATATAAGATGAAATTAAAGTCGTACACACAGAAAAAAAATCATGATATTATAAAATCCTATTTGTCATAAATTTGAAAGGGTTTGCATACCACAAATTAATATTAATTCAAACATTAAAAGAGAGCACATTTTGTTTTACATTATGGGAAATACTAATCTATAAGATAAATCACAAAATGCTTAATAATTTTCTATTTTTAAGCAGAGCATGTTTCCAGGAAAAAAAATAGCTTTTACAAAATAAAACAGCATATTTCAAAATCAGGCTATGCACTGTGCTAACACTTTTTAAAACATGAAGAGATGAACCATTTTGTTTCTCACTTTTGTGCTTTTAAGGAAACAACTATTTTTCTCACAAGACTAATTAAAAGCAGGCAAAATAAAAATTTCTAGATAGAAACCATGGGGAACTCAGACTAATTTCCAGTTACTATTTAATGACTACATCCATAAATTTAATATGGCCAAAGTTGAAAACCTGAACCCCTTAAATATCTACCTTTTTTTCTTTGGTTCTCCATCTCTGTAAAGAGTATTAAACAACTTGATTTGGTCTCTTTATACAAGCAATATGACACTGTGTCCAAGGCAATTTTTAAATTATGACAAATAAATCAGGATAAATTTGGATATTTCTGCTTTTGTGTCTTACTAAGCACAAAATATTTCAATATATGCAAATTGTTATGAGATATGTTGGCCAAATACACTCTGTCTCACAGTTCAAATTTTTTGCAATATTTTCAGTGTAAAAACAGTTACCAACCACTATGTTATCTCTAAAAATTAAGTCAAACATTGATTAAGATCTACTGTTATGTGTACTTGATAAGTTTAAACCTTGGCCAATGAATACTTTAATTGCATTTAGATAAAAATACCAAACATTGTTTTAAACAAATAGTCTTTGATTAGTTTTTGAAATCTCTCAGTTTATAGTCTTTATTCTCCAAGATTGAAGAAAAAAAGTTTTTATCACACATGTAACTCACAAAAAAACCAAAATGACCCTTTGACATTTCACTGTAAAATATACTAGTTAAGAAAGGTCAATTGAGAGTCTCCATTCTGGTTTTACACGCTCAGTAGGAAAGCGCTGGCAAGCTCTACAGTTCCTCACCAATTTAATTAGCTGTATTTTTAAGCAATTTCTAGTAGCATGCATTTGCAGCAACTTCCACTCTGTTCAGTATGAATAAAAAGCCTCTCCTAATTACAGTGTTGATACAGGGCTGGCAGCAGACAGACCTGTTCATTTGTGAAACATCCACACACTTTCCCAGGAAAAGAAAGGCGAGGACAACAAAAGGTCTTAGCAGTCTCCCACTACAAAATGACCTGGAGAGATTCTGGTTACAATTATTCCTGAAATTTGCTGGGGGTTTTATATAACAAATGCTTAAATGCCTCACTTGTTTTAAAGATATAAGGAGCCAATAATACAAGAAATTAGAATTACTAACTCCAACTCTCTATGTATTTTTCAGAAAATAGAAAATTGCAAAAATATGAATGAATATCTTCTTTGCCATTTCAAGTATTAAATTCTAACATAAGAAGCAACACAGAGAACTATATCTCTTGGAATAAATGGCTTTGGCATTGAAAATGTCACTTCTATTTGGTGCATTATGGTAAAGTAAATGCTTTCAGAGACTCTCATTTTGTAAAACCAGATGCTGGGGCAAAACTCTTGCTGAATTGCTTGCATGCAAGAAAACAGAGGTTCCCAAGGGCCTCTCCCACATTCTTCCAACATTCCCTTTCACTGCAAAGCCTTAGAAGTACTGAATTCAGGGCAATAGGCCACAGCAGGGTTGTCCTGAGGACTGATGTCCACAGGAGCTTTAATCAAAACACTGAGCCCTGGGCTTGCAGCAAGATAGATGAGCTGAGCTGAGGACCACGACTTTAAGCAGAGACCTCAAGGAAGGCTGAAGTGCTCGAGGCTGGTGGCAGAAGCCTAAGAAGCAAGTTCTCCCTGAAGGAAAGTATTCCCACTTTAGAACCACAGGATTCACAAGATAAAAGCGAGCAGTAAGTTTAGACAAAGATCCTCAAAGATGTAAGGTTTGGATCCTAATGTTTACCGTTAATGGTTGAATCCTAATGTCTCCCAAAAATCCATAATACCAGCCTGTGGCATTACTGTAGGGTGGCAAAACCTTGAATCATGAAGAAGTTAAAAAACCTGACAAGAACAATAATGAGCAATGAGATTACATCAGTAATAAAAAGTATATCATCAAAGAAACGTCCAGGACTTGATGGCTCACAAGTGAATTCTACCAACTTTTTATTGAAGAATACTATGTTTTTCTTAAAAAGAAAAAAATGAAGAGGCGGGTCCTTCCAAACTCATCCTATGAGGCCAGCATTACCCTGATAACTAAAAACACAAGGAAAAATAAGAAGAAAACTATAGGCCAAAACACATTTAAATATAAGATTCAAAGCTATGAAACTACTAAGAGAAAACAGGAGAAATGTCTTGGAACATTAGGCTGAGCCAAGATTTTTTAATTTTTTTTTTTTAAACAAGGCCCCAAACAAAAGACAAAGAAAGCAAAAATTGACAAATGGAACTACATCAAACTAATAAGCTTCTGCACAGCAAAGGAAACCATCAACACGACTATGAGACAACCTATAGGATGGAAGAAAAGATCTGCAAACTAAACATCTGACAAGGGGTTAATATCCAGAATCTATAAGGACTCAATTTACTAGCAAAAGACAGAAAAAAAGCCCCCAAAAATGTGTTCAAGAAACACTGAGAAATGAATTTTAAAAATATAAGCCAGGCATGTTGGCACATGCCTGTATCCCAGTGGGTCAGGAGGCTGAGGCAGGAGGATCATGAGTTCAAAGCCAGCCTCAGCCAACTTAGTGAGGCCCTGGGCAATTCAGCGAGACCCTGTCTTGAAATAAAAAAATAAAAAGGGCTGGAGATGGGGCTCAATGATTAAGTGCCCCTGGGTTCAATCCCCGCTACATACATATGTGTGTGTGTGTGTGTGTGTGTGTGTAAAAGACACCAAAACTATTTACAACCTATGAAAAAAATGTTAGCACTACCTGTACCCAGCAGGAAGGACAATGCCTGAAAAAGGCACCAGGAACTCTCTGGGGTGATGAAGATGCCCCATATCATAGGGAGTGTGATACTGCTTACACAAGTGCACAAATGTGTGGAAACTTCTGAAATTGCACACTTGAAATTGTTTAAATTTGTTATATATAAATAATTTCTCAATAAAGCTGACAAAAAAAAAATAAGTCCTTAGCTTCTAGAAGTACTGCAACAACACCTTCTCCCTTCACCTTTTCCTACAGCTTAAAATAACTGAATAGTCGATTCATTTTTATTTTAAAAACGTGTAGTGGGAGATATTCATATATACAGGAATATAAAGTATACAGTTTTAAATAATAATAATAAAACACAGTTAATTCCTTGTAGTTTCTTCTTCAAATAAAAAATGCTCATTTACTAGGAAGACGGTAAAAGGTCCTTCTCGCCCTGCTACATCCAAGTCACTCACCTCTTCCTTCGAGATCTCCGAGTCGAGCTGCAGCGTGAGGTACATGATGATGTGAGGCAAGTTCACCATATTCTGCGGGATGCTCCCAGCCTCTTCTCCCCACAGCAGTTTGACTAAATCATTTGTGTTAGACTGTGCCTTCTTCTTTCTTAGTTGGTGTGTTTCCTTTTTTACAGCGTACGCATTTTCAAATGTCAGTTTCACCTTTAAAAATTAAAACAAGGTGCTGGTTTTCAACAAGGCAAAATTAGCTGCATTTTCCCCAAAGAAGGTGAGCTGCACACATGCTCGCGAGCGTGAGTTCACTGTGGCTAGATCACCCAGGCAAGGTCCTGATGGCAGGGCTGTGTGTTCTCTCGGCAGCTCCAGCTCCAGCTCCTAGTACAGTGCCTGGCACAAACAACCACAGGTGTTTATTGAGTGAGGAAGGATACAATGCTCTGCACAAACATCCCTTAACTTAAACTGAATCGGTGACCACACAAACATAAAGATTGTGAAAAAACAGAAATCAGACGCTGTGACAGTGCAGAGGGCCACAGCACACTGCAACTGCCGGAGGCCCAGCCACCTGAGGAGGAGGAGGGAAGGGATTCAGGATGGAAAGTGGCCTCCCACAGCCAGTCGGCTCTCCACTCAAACACGCTTCTCTCGGACATCCTTGGGGGTCTGTTAAAACAAAGGCTAAGAGGGTAAAAAGCCATCACCACGCTGGACCTTGGAACATGGCCCTATAAAGATTATCTGTCAATTTTATCAAGACACTTCATTTCGTGGCTTGTTATCCAGATTGCTAAGAATCCAGAATGTGGCCATTTTCGAGCTGTTAAAAGGTGGCTTCCACTCCTCGACGTTTCCTTGAAACGTTGGCCCAGGATAACCTTCTCATTTCGAGGACGCCCCAATGTGTATCTTGACTAAAAAGTCAATTGTGTGTAAGAAGGACATCATCACAAGCTATGTAAGTACAAGGTAAGTATCTACGGACATTCTAATGATGACAATCAATAAAGTTTAAAATTTAAACATCAAAGTCCAATAATATTTTTAAAATAAAGTTAAACTTTTAAAGGAAAAGGACAAATTCTTGTTTAAGAACAAAGAAAACTAATCAATATTTAAAAGCAGATAAAATTGTTTGCAGTAAGGTATATTTGGGATAGAATATTTATTAATAAAGTAATAATTCCTATTTTAATAAATTTATTGCAAGAGATACCATTTTCAAAGTCAACCTAAAAAGGCATGATGAATTCTACCATTACACTCTCCTTTTTTAAAAATATTTGTTTAGTTATAGATGGAAACAATACCTTTATTTTATTAATTTATTTTTATGTGGTGCTAAGGATCGAACCCAGTGCCTCACACACGCAATTATGAACACTCTACCACTGGGCCCCAGCCCCAGCCCCAGCCCTACAGTCACTCTTTTAAAACATGAGCTTTATATATTTTCATCAAAAATGTTAAGCACACTTTAAAAAAAAAAAAAAATCACTCGTAACCCTACCTGCTCACCTAACTGTTACTAGTATTACACCATAAATCTTTCTTGGTGAACAAAATCTTCCAAAATAAAAAGGACAGATGCTCCCGTTTTGTTGGCTAGGAGTGACTGCTTATAGTTGTATCCAATTTTTCTTATCTGTAGCTCATGGTGGCATTTCAGAAGCACAAGATTTCTTTGTCTGCCTAAGTGGACTAAGTTAAACACACATCTCTTCTGAGTCTCAGGCGTTATTTTATAAACAAGTTGCTATAGTTTGGATTTGTTTGGGGGCGGGTGGGTGGCACCCTACCACTGAGCCGCACTGCTAGCTACATCACTAGCTCTTTAGTTTGGATCTTAAATATGCCCCAAAGGTCCATGTGGCTAAAGCCTTGGTCCCCGGCAGGGGAAAGAGTGGGCTCAGTAAGAGGTCTTTACATAATGGGGCATGCCCTCTAAGTGGTCTGTGGGAGCTGGTGCTTTCCTCTCTCTCTCTTTTGCTCCCTGCCATGAAACAAGCAGTTTTACTCCATCACTCGCTGCCCCCTACTGCCATCTGGCACTCCCACAGAAGCCTAAAAGCAATAGGTTCACCTTTCCAATCATGAACTAGAATGTCTAAAACTGTGAGCCAAAATGAACCTTTTTTCTTTTTAAGTTGATTATCTCAGGTATTTGTAACAGTGATGTTAAGGTAACTAACACAGAAGTAGAAAATAAGAGACACTGGGTCTCAATTCATCCATATGTATATATTCAGAAAAAAGATGAAGTTATGAAGACCAGTAGTTAGTAGTGATTTTTATACTAAGTAGCAGGAGAGAAGTTCTTCATGAAATGTTTCTGAGGCATGATAGTCATGTTTCTTTACAAAACATTCAATGTAATTTTAAATGGAAAAGATCAACATTCACTAAATTTTTTGTTTTCTATAAACCTGATGTTAAAAAATAAACCTTCTGTATCTGAACATTATATTTAAAAAGGCCAAATAAAAAATTAGAATATTCCTGGGAAAAGATATTAAACAAACTGAACAAAAATATAAAAAAATTAGAGACCCCCAAGTGGGAACAATCAAGGGTTGTCTTTCAATGAAAATTAACACAGGCTGAAAAGATGCCACTTTAAATGGGTATAAAAAAGAATACTAGAAAAGAGTTGAAAAGATGCCACTTTAAATGGGTATAAAAAAGAATACTTGGGTGAGGTCTTGACCTCATGGGCTACAGGTCAGCACAGTATGGCCTGAGGGACTAGGTCCTGAAGGTGGCACCTCTCTAGTGGGGACAGCATCAACAGTGGTGAGCAGGAGGGAAGGGACAGAGAAGGCACAGGACTCGGAGCAGGGAGGGGTCTTCCCAGCTTAGTCCTGTGGAAGGAGGGTTAAAAGACAGCATGCATCTCACCAAAAATAACAAAAGGGAGTTCGTTGGTAGATTTAAAACTTCACTAATTTTGCTTCAGGCAGCAGCAACAGCCTGAAATGTAAGACTGGTTTGCTAACTTGGTTAAAATGACACATGTGCTTGAAAAGTCACTCTCCTGCTGTCGTTGGCAAACAATCTCACTTCTTTTCTGTGGTACAAGGACCTTTTCCCCTCACCATGACAAAAGCCAAACAAAACACAGATCAGTATTTTAAACTCCATAACATAAAAATAATTATACTTTAGAAAGACATTTAAAAGCTCACATGTAAAGTAGATTGTAAATGTAGAGAAACCTGGGTGCCTTCATAAAATGGTAAAGGTGAGACAGCCAAATTAAGAGTTAAGTGCTACATTTTAAAAAGGGTTGATTTATATAAATATTAAGAACGTGTTTTATGTGAAAAAACCTTTGTTAACTAACGTAAGTTAGGTTATTGGAACCTTTGCTTCTCCGCAGACTTTGGGCTGTGACATGGTCCTGGCACCTCCTGTCTCCTTATTTGTGCAGTTTGCCCTTCCCTCCTCCATCCCTCCAGCTGAGGTGAGGATGTGCCTTCCTCAGGTCCGACCACACCGCCTTACAACTCATGGCTGCCAAGGTCTCGCTGCTGAGCCACCCCCTCTCTCTTATTTCAGCCCACCCTCGTTAGAGTCCCCCAGCCTCTACCAAGCAGACGGCAGATGCTCTCAGCTCTGGCCAGCATCCTCTCTGCAGGAGACCAGGGAGGCTTCTGGGATATGAAATGCCCCACCTCCCATTCTGCGCTGTCTTTCTCATATCTGGGCTGCTCTCCACGTGTCTCATCCTCTCCCCAGGGCTAAAAAGGGGCAGATGCTTTCTATATTCCTTAGTCAAAATTCTCAAGGAACCAAATCTGATTGGCTCAGGAAATTATCTGTCCTCCACACTTTGATATTTTAAAACTTAAAAACTTTAAAACTTAATCCTTAAGTATGTATCTTCTAAGGTTATTATCCTGCATAATCACAATATAATTTATCACTTAAGAAATTTAGCATGTTCCCTAGTCCAAAAATCTTAAATCTAAAAATGCTCCAAAATTCCAGACATTTTGAGCACCAACAAAATGTTTCAAAAGTTCTGGGGCCTTTAGGATATTCAGATTAAAGATGTTCAACTAGTAAAGTCTATGCAAATATTCCAAAATCTGAAAAAAAATTCAAATTGTGAAACACTTCTGGCCCCAGCATTTTTGACAAGAGGCACTCAACCTGCACCACTATGTAATAAAGTCCATGTTTCCCAAACTGTCCTAACACAGCTGCTCCTCACTACAATCCAGTCAGTCAGGGATCACCTACTGCATTTGGCTGAAGATCACCTGGTCTGACTTAGCCTAAGACAGTCTCCAGACTTTTTTGCATTTCATGGTGTTAGCATTTGTGTATGTGTGGGTGTGGGAGGGGGAGGAATCAAATCCAGGGATTTGCACTTGCTCAACATGCTGTACCCCTGAGGTACACCCAACTCCATGATCTTAACGTTTTATTATTATTTTTTTAATCTTAATGTTTTTTAAACTGTTTTGGATATTTTAAAACTTGACTTTAAAAGAAATGATTGGGCTTTTGAACCTCATAAGTACATAGGCTTTGCCTCTGGGTTTCCTTCTGGTATTCTGAAGCTATTTACAACAACAGAAACTATTTAAAAAGCAAGCACAGAACAGTACAGTTGGAACTGGGCTCAAAGACTACCCTCTCAAATCCCCTGTGACCACACATGAGGAAACTGAAACCCAGAAGCATTTGGAAACTTGTTCTGGGTGAGGTTTTAAATGGAGGACTGACCTCCTTTCCCTTGGCAACTCTTCTTTCACACTGCTCTAAAAAAGTTTTCAGACCATCTTTTACTCTTTTTACGTTTAAAACATTATTCTTATACGTTTCCAGATTTAAATGTTAGAAAGTTTCCTATGGCATTCCCTATAAACAAGCATTCTTCCTTTCTTAGTGCTTGAATAACTGTCTCACAAACGCCACAGATACAAACCGGGTAAAATGGCTTTTTTGGGACACATCCGCCTTAACCTGTCCTGACCCATGTTATGGTTTCAATATGAGGTATCCCCAAAAAGCTCATGTGTGAGGCAATGCAAGAAAGTTTAGAGGAAATGACTGGGTTATGAGAACCTGAACCTAATCAGAGCATTAACCCCCTGACAGGGAGTGAATGGTGGTAACTGTAGGTAGGTAGGGTGTGGCTGGAAGAGGGGGTCAGTGGAGGGGCATGCCTGTCGGGTGTATATCTTGGTCCTGGTGAGCAGAGGTCTCTCTCTGCCTCTGGTGCCATGTCCTGAGCTGCTTTCCTCCAACTCATTCATTCACCATGATGTTCCACCTCATCTCCAGCCTAGAGCACTGGAGTTGGCCATCTGTGGACTGAGATCTCTGAAAATGTGAGCACCAAATAAACTTTCCTCTTCTAAAATTGTTCTTGTCAGGTCTTTTGGTTACAGCAGTGAAAAAGCTGACTAAAGCACCCAGCAAGAACAAAGGGATCCAGACATCAAGACCTACACAGGTCAGTGTGAAATGGGAGGATCATGCTCTGGGGTCAGTTCGAGTTTCGGTTATTTATTCATAACCTTGGGTAAATCATTAGAACTCTAATATGCTTTTTCCTCACACTTAAAACAGTAATATGGATAACTAGAATCTTGTAGGTTTGTCACGGTTTATATCTTAAGTATCAGAAAACAGGTACCAGGAAGTGGGGTCATTGCTGTGACTACACTTGATGATGTCGTTCAGATGTCTTTGGAATTGGTTTACAGGAGAAATTTGGAAAAGTGTGAGAAGCAAGCTAGAGAAAACTTAAAGCACTGTAAGCAGAGCTTAGAGAGCAATTTTAGTGTGGGCTGAGAAGATCAAAATTCTAATAGAAATGTGAAAAGTAAAAGCCAGGCTCATCAGGTTTCAGATGGAAATGAGAGTCTATTGGGACTTGAACTAGGGGCCAACTGTGTTACATTCCTAGGGGAAAAAGCCTGTCTAGGTTTTATCCCTACACTGAGACTTTGTGGGAGGCTGAGTTTAAAGGTGATGGATTAATTAATCTGGTGGAGAAAATTTCAAGGCAGAACGGAATTCAGACTATGGCATGGGCATTACTGGTTAACTTTATCCAGCTTACAGGGAGAACTGAGAGCAAAAAACAGAACAGAAAGATCTGAAAACCTTGCAGTCTGGCCAGAAAGGAGCATGTTTAAAGCTGCAGCCAAGGAGGGTGTGAGGATCAAGGTCATTAAAAAGAAGCCAAGTGCTTTGCTCATGGATGACTGAAAAGATGCCTGGAGAGCATCTCAGGAATTGGCACTACGGAGGGCTAAAGGGCACAAAAGTGCACACTCATCTCAAACACTTGCCTTTGAGAAGAAAGCCACGGGGCACCCCGCTCACACAGGGCCCCATAGGGAATGGTTTCCAGGCTGTTCAGCCAGCATAACACTCAGGGACTGCTGCAGCCATGGTTCAAGGGGCCCATGGAGAGGTCACGCAGGTGGCAGACCTTGCTGTTTTCCATGCGATGCTGAATTTGCAGGCATGCAGAGTGTAAGAGTTATGGGGTCATGGAGGTTTCCACCAAGATTTCAAAGGATATCCTGGGAGGTCAAGAGGTATGTGGAAGTGTTGGAATCTCTGCAAGTAGCCCCTGAAAGGACTATGCCCAGTAAGGCAGTGAGACTGAAGCTCAAGTTGTAATAGACCAGGAAGTTAGAGATTCCAGGAATGTGGTATGCCTTCCAAGGGAAGCTGCATGCAGCAAGCAGAATCAGCCCCAGAGAATGGCTGTGCGGGCTGCAGTCAGCAAGGCTGCAGGAGTGGTGCTGCCCAAGCCTCTGGAGTCTTCGAGGTACCACATATGACTCAGACGCCAGTCATGGAGCTACAGGATTTAATGTTTGCTCTGGTCCAATTCCTCCTCATTATTTTCTCACTCTTTCTTTCAGGAATAGGAATGGCTATCCTGTGCCACTGCAATTGTAAAATCTTTGAAGAGACTCACAGCTGAGTTTGCCTTGAGGCTCAGAGGAGACTTCAGACTTGGACTTTTGAGTAATGCCAGAATAGCTAAAACTTTAGGGACTCCTGAAGATGGACTAAGTGGATTTTGCATTGAGATGGACATGAGCCTTTGGGTCCAAGTATGGAATGCTATGGTTTGTATCTTAAATGTCTGCCAAAAGCCCATGTGTGCTGGGTGTGGTGGCGCACGCCTATAATCCCAGCAGCTTGGGAGGCTGAGGCAGGAAGATCACAGGTTCAAAGCCAGCTTCAGCAATGGTGAGGTGTTAAGCAACCCTGTTTATAAATAAAATACAAAATAGGACTGGGGATGTGGCTCAGTGGTCAAGTGCCCCTGAGTTAAATACCTGGTTCCAAAAAAAAAAAAAAAGCCCATATGCACGTCTATAGCACTATCTGAAGGTGGCAGAACTTTTAGGAGGTGGGGCCTGGGTGGAGGACGTGAGGTCACTGATGGGTATGCTTGAAAGGGAGACTGGGACTCTGGTTCCTTCCTCTCTGTTTTCTTAAATTATCATGAGATGAGAAACTTTGCTTCACAATCCATTCCCTGCCACGGTATTCTACTTCACAATAGGCCCCAAAACAAAGAGTCAAGTGACCTACTACAGACTGAAAGTATGAACCAAACAAATGTTTTCTCCTGTTAAGCTGATTTTCTCAGTTATTCAGTCACAGTGAGGGAAAGCCGAGAGGAAATGATATAAGCAAAGCACCTGACATATGGCTCACACCCAGGAACACTCATTCCTTCCCTATCCCACTCCTGTCTCCAGGAATTCCTAGTTTACATGGCCTTGGGGAAATGGCCGGTAGTGAAGAGCTTACAATTTACCCTCCCTTTAACATTAACAAAGAAGGAAAACTGTGGTCTGCTAATTAAATATGGTTTCTAGTTAAAGGGATTTAAACTATCTTTTATATAGTTATTAAAGATACGTTGCCCTCAGCCAAGCGTGGTGGTGCACGGCTGTAATCCCAGCAGCTCAGGAGGCTGAGGCAGGAGGATTATGAGTTCAAAGCCAGCCTTAGCAAAAGTGATGCACTAAGCAACTCAGTGAGACCTTGTCTCTACATAAAATACAAAATGGGGCTAGGGATGTGGCTCAGTGGTTAAACGCTCCTAGGTTCAATCCCTGGTACCCCCTTCCAAAAAAAGATACATTGCCCTATATAGAGATGTTTGGTTTTGATAAAGACACAGTTATAATACCAATTTTTCCAGTAAAACAAATAAGTGTTTACATGTAGGAGGAAATACTAGAATGAAATACTTCAAAATATAAACAATAGGTATCTTGACATAGTGGGTTTCTAAGTGATTTTTCCCTTACTATTTTGAATTTTCCAAAATTTCTATTATGAAAATTCTACTTTCATAATAAAAAGTTATATTTTTCTAAAATAATAAAAATATTTCAATAATACATAGTTATCATGGAATTATATCCTGAAGTTGTGTATCATCAAAAGGCGATGCTATAATGTAATGCAGCATAGTCTACAATAAGCCTAACTAAGTCAGTTTTCCTTCATCTTCAAAACAATTGCTATTTCTTCATGTTGGCATCAGACATGGCACTTGAGAGCCATGTGGTGTAAAACATATGTCTTTAAACTCAGAACAATACATAATGCAGCAAGATGCTCATGGTATAAGAGGCAAACTGAACAAATAGATACCTACTGCATAGTCAATGAGGATGTATTAATTGCAGGTACAATTAATCAAAAATATTCAAATCATTACTTCTTTCCTTTTTTTTTTTGCCAAGTGTACATAAATGAATTTGTAATTGTTAATTAAATATAAAGTAATTCTGCATAAACATGATGTGGTTAAGCTCTGGCAATATTGGCAACCTACCTGCAACTGACACAGGCAAGGAAGAGGGGCCTCAGTCAGAGCTGACACAGGGACACTTTATTTGGGGGAACTCGCTCAGTCGTGACAATGTGACAGTTCTTCATTACTGATGGGTAGTTAGCTGCTGTCTCTCCCCCTAGTACCCTAGTACCTCCAACCGCCCAAGGACCTCCTTAGACCTAACCCCTTATCCTAGTCGCTGGTGTCCACCTGAGAGTCAATATCTCCAACGCACCCTATCTCCACCAATGTCTTCTAACCACTCCACTCGCTACCGTCATGGCTACCATGGTCATTTCAATACTTTCGCCTCACATTTCTAAAGAGCTGAATTTATAGAGCATCTGGGTAAGTCTGCACAAGTACCTGAAAGCACATGGGCGTTTAAGAGAAGGAAGCAGGCATGAGGGAAATCTTATAAGGAATTTCCTCACAGGCTTATTTCAGAATCTCAAAACACATACACGTAAGGTTCTGATCCCTCAAGGATTTTGTTCTTCTACCTAACCAATCCCCAAACCACTTAACCCTCTCACCGCCTGGCGGATCCTCTAACCTAGCTGAATACATTGTCTTCTCCACCTCCCAAGAAAGACGGAAAGCGAATGTCTGATCCTAATGAGAACAAAGAGTTCCTGAAAAGGAGGTACAGCACTTCCAAAATACATCTAATATCCTAAAATGCCATCTGTGATAAAAAATGTAAGTTTAGAATACTGAAGTGAGTTAGCATAAAATAAATTTATTTTTATCTACAAGGAGTAAAAAATAATTCATTAAGTAGTTTAACAAATTTTACCAAAAAATAGAAATTCAAAAAAATAGAATAATTTGTTCTTAGAATAAAACAGTATTAAAAATCTTTTTATAGCAATAGTGAATTTAATAAGTCAGAGAATAAAAAAATTCCATGACTATTGAAAATGGCTCTTCTAGGAACTAGAATGTCATCAGCACATATGTTAGTTATAATGGCAAGTTGGTAATTATGTTTTTATTATTGTTGCTGTTTTGCTTTATTTAGAATGAGTTTTATTTATAGCTATTTTTCTCCCTTTTCAGAACAATACCCCTAAGCTAAACATGTTACCAAGAACTACAATGTGTTAAATATCCAAGTATAAATGTAACTAATCCATTATATATGACAATTTTCAGAATCCTAAAAAAGAAAATGGTACAAGATACATTTCTATAACTCACTATAAGAAAATGAATATCCAAACCTGCATAGGTCCAGGAATGCAAGACAGAACTCTCTCTATGTTCTCAGAGGTCACATCAACATCATTCACAGCAACAAGGACATCACCTATAAAGGGAATAACAATAAAAGATAGTTGTGTGAGCAAACAAAAACCAAAGAGATGCAGATCTGAAACATTAAAAAGTGGCTATCCTGACTTCATCAAAGTAAAATAGAAAACACTGTACACACACTCAGGGATTGTCCAAGATTGTACAGTGTCTGGGACAGAGTTAGTGCCCAACTCTACTCTTACTTACAAGGCCACCCAATATTGTGTCATAACTACATACAAGCTATGAATATCTATAGGGATAAACATTCTCATTCTTAGGACATATAAGATTTCTAGCATAAACAAGTACTACACTTAACAAAATTGAATCTAACCACTTAGTCCCAGAGTTTTAAAAAAAATTACTGAAATTTTAATTAAATCCATGTGGTAGGTTGTAACTCAATGTGCTCTGGCCTTTGTTGCTGTTACTGATGTGTCAACAAACATTTCTTTGCTTCAAAAGGTTCTGACTATATCAAAATATATGTATCAGTAAAAATCTGCTTTCCTTTAAATATATATGTCTTCAAATTTGATAATAAAGATTAAGGTTAGAATGAAAATTTACTTTCAGAACATATTTAAAGGTAATGTCAAAACACTAATAAGCTGTGTTGGTAGAAATATAAATACACCTATTATTTTTCACATTATTCCAAAATATATCATTAGCAAATAGATCAAATAACTCACATGCATCCATTCATTTAGAAAGCATTTATTGAGAACCTACTATGGACAAGGTATAATCAGTGTGGAAAGAAATCAGAAAAAAAAAAAAAATGTCCACACTCCTGAAGCTATTCTTTGGGGAAGATGGGTAATAAACATGTACACAGGTAAAATAGTGTAGGTGGACAGTTCTCTATGGGTCTCACATTTCTGGACATTCTGCAAGCAAAGGCACTGAGTCTCTGTTCTGGACTATCTTTTCAAAGATGTTTATAGAACAAGCAGCCTGGATGACAGAGACAGTGCTTCCCTCTTGAGCAGAGGCTGAGTTCGTTCACTGTACAGTATATAAAAAGAATTTCTTGTCACTATCCCATTATTCATAAAATTATTCCTTACAAGAGGCTGGTGTTCCCCAAGTTCAAAGTTCCTCCACTTAATGCAAACTGCTACTAGGCATCACCTGGCCCTTGTTAGGGCTGAGAAGTAGAAGACAATGCTGACATTTTATGTACCACTGTTCCTCTCTTGCTTCCTGCCTCTCCTTGATGCTCTATCATACAGGAGGGTTGAGGGTAGAGTGAGTGGGACGAGCTCAGCTGTCTGTGAAGGTTTATGAAGGCCTGCATTAGATGCTCAAGCGAATAACTCACTTCAGAGTGCCAACCTTGGGTACCGAGTATGATGTGATGTACTGTGATGGTCAACCACTGCAGCACTTTGGGCAACCTGGGAATGGTTCTTAAAAAAATCCCTGCAGACCAAAATAAACTTCAAACTAAAAGCAACACACCCCTCTAGCTGCGTTGAAGTAAGAGATTATATCAATTATTTACAGCTGTATTTTTTTTTTTTTTTTTAAGAAAAGACATAGGGGCTGGGGATTTAGCTCAGTTGGTAAAGCACTGAGCTAAATCATGCACAAGGCCCTGGGTTCAATCCCCAGCACCACAAACATAAATAAATAAATAAATAAGGCATGATAAACATTGAATGTTGATATATTCACTTTTAGACCAAAGTGGAGTTTTGGCATCTATAGACTATGCCATCCTCAGGACACTTAAGCCAGTGAGGCCCTTTTAAATTTGGTACTTCAAACTAAAAGACCACTGAGTGAAATCCCATGCAACTTATTTGGGGTGGGGGGGGTACCAGAGATTAAATTCAGGAGCACTTGACCACAGAGCCACATTCCCAGCCCTATTTTTTATTTTATTTAGAGACAGGGTCTTGCTGAGTTGCTTAGCACCTCACTCTTGCTGAGGCTGGCTTTGATCTCGTGATCCTCCTGCCTTAGCCTTCCAAGCAGCTGGGACTACCGGCATGCGCCACCAAGCCCAGATCATATGACTTTTTCCTCCCAACTCTAATGAATATATTTTGATAGTTGAGTGTTCTAAGGAGTAATTTCATGTAGAGCAAACCTCTCTAAAAATAGGAGACATGGATCATCAGAAAGTTACAGGGAAATAAATTTAAAAAGCAAGTGAAGTATAACTAATATTTTAAATGTTTAATAGAATGATTTCCCATTCTATAAAGGAAGAATTATGTTGACTTCTCATTCTTCCAGATATGTGTTTTCTTTTAGTTCTCCAGAGCACTTGTGTGAAGTGACTCACAAGGTGGGCTTCCTGGACACCGTCCATCACTGCAGCAGGCAGCACGCGTCCAGGGAAGCTTCCTCAACAACACACAGTGCTCACGTGTTCTGTTCCATTTCAAAGGCTAAACGGAAATGATCTGGGGATTATTAGTGGGTAGAAATCAGAAGAAAGTTTATGAAAGGATACGTTCAAGAATCAAATAAAATAGAAAATGTGAAATCAGTTAATCATAGTCTTAAATTAATTCCTCATTATAAATAAAGTTAACTATTTGGACAAACGTATTGATTTCTCAGCATGTTCTTAACAGCTAATGTAATATGGAAAAGGCACAAATAGCTATGAAAAAATATATGCAAAGATTTGTTTACTGCTGTATTAAAACTATATATAAACTGAATATACAGCTTTAAGCAGCTTAAGAAATTACAATTTATTATATATTCCAAAATAGAAGATTTTTACATGCTTCCAATACAAAGACAGAAGGTATGTTTGATGTAATGGACATGCTAATTGCTCTGATTTGATCATTTTATATTGCTTGCATGTGTTGAAATACCACATTGTATCACATGAATAAGTTAATAAAGAAAGACACTATTTTGGGGAAAAAAATTGTTATACACAAATGTAGGGCAAAGAAAGCATAATACATCAAAATGTTGCCTTTGGAGATGAGCTTTTTTCTTTTATGTTAACTTTACATTCTAAACTGTCTACAATGAACATATGTTATTGCTATTATAATGAAGAAAAAATTAAAGCTCATATTTTACTAAAAAAAAAAAAAAAATCCTCCACTGTGGTGGGTGTAATGAACCCGGCTGCAAGATGTTCATGTTCTGATGCCTGAAATCTGGGAATATGTTAACTCACACAGCAAAAGGGACTTTGCAGATGTAATTAAATCAAGAGATTTGGAGATTATCCTGGATTATCTGAGAAGTCCTAATGTAATAACAGGGTCTTTTAGCAGAGGCAGAAGTGTCAGAGCAGAGAGACTGGAAGATGATATGCTGCTGGCTTTGAAGATGGGGGAAGGGATCACAAGACAAGGAGTGCAAGTACCTCAGAGAGCTGACCAAGAAAAGGGATTTGCATCTGGAGCCTCCAAAAGAAAATCAGCCTTGTGGACACTTAGATTTTAGTGTGGGAAGACCCATTTTTAGATCTGTATTTACAGAACTGCAAGATAATACATCTGTATTGTTTTAAAACACTGATTTGTGGTAATTTGCCATAATAGCAACAGAAAACGAATGTACCCATCTAACAAAACAAAGCAATTTTTGCTGAGTAGCAAATAAGAGTCAGGGATCATGAATGGTCAAGAAGAAAGATATGATATTCACAGAACATTTGCAGCATAGTAGGGAAAAGTACATTAATTTTGTTAGAAGGAGGCATTTATATACCAAAAGATTGGGAAATATGGATCTGTGGTAGTGGCTCAGTAGTAGAGCACTTGCCTAGCATATGTGAGGCACTAAGTTCAATTCTCAGCACCACATATAAATAAGTAAACAAAATAAAGGCCCATAAATGACTAAAAGAATTTAAAAAAAAAAAGAAGTTGGGAAATGTGTGTGAAACAGCAAGGTAAATTTAATTATTTAAGCCAAATTTGACCTCAAAGAAAGAAGAATCTAGTTTTGAACAGTTACTATACTGCACTTTTATACATTCAGAAGTCAACATTTTCTACCAGTGTATTTACTAACACTGTATTTTATTGCTATGACTTTTAACATTTTAACTTCAACTCCTCATCCACAAAATATGGGCTCTAAACAAGAGAGAATTACAGGCCTCCCAACCTACCCTTATAGAAGTCCATGAATAATGGTAATTCACATATTGTAACTATCATTCAGAACATCTGATTAAAAATATCGTATTTCCTGAACAACATATTTCCTAATGAGAGTGGATAAGAAACTAATGCAAGACTTTGTTGTGTGTGTGTTTGTGGGGTTTTTTGGTGGCAATGGGGATTGACTCCAGGGCCTCACACATACAAAGCAAGTCTTCTACCACTGAGATACACTCCAGCCCTTCTTTAAAATTTTGAAACAGGGTTTCACTAAGTTGCCCAGGCTGGCCTTGAACAGAACTTGTAGCCTGCTGCCTCAGCCTCCCAAGTAGCACCACTCCACCATCATACCTAGCTTAGTGCAAAATTTTTATTCTCGTTAAGTTAAAAAATAATATTACAGAAAGGCTAGAGAAATTACAATAGTCCTAGCATTACAGCTATGATCATTTTTAAAAGTTAAGTATACTTGTTCACCTAAATTAGGTATATGGATATTCATTCTTTTAAATCTCTCAAGTGATAAGAATTTACGTTAGTATACAGTTTATAGAATTACTGTTTTAAGTCATATCACATTAAAATCTTAGTAGAAATTTTTATGCTTTTAAGTTTTTAAAAAATTATTTTTAAATGCCTCAATAAACATTTTTATGTTTTATCTCCTTTTAAAAATCAGGGTCAACATTTAGGTCATCCTTTAATTCACAGATCATTTTAATTATGAACCTTCTGAACTCCTTCTCTGATATTTCATCAACTTTGCTGCCCATGGGTTCTGTTATTACAGTCACATCAATGTTTATAGCAGCACAATTCACAATAGCTAAACTGTGGAACCAATCTAGATGCCCTTCAATAGATGAATGGATAAAGAAAATGTGGTGTATATATATACAATGGAGTATTACTCAGCAATAAGAGAGAATAAAATCATGGCATTTGCAGGTAAATGGATGGAATTAGAGAAGATAATGCTAAATGAAGATAGCCAATCCCTAAAAAACCAAATGCTGAATGTTTTCTTTGATAAAAGGAGGCTAATTCATAGTAGGGTAGGAAGAGGGAGCATGGGAGGAATAGACGAACTCTAGATAGGGCAGAGGGGTGGGAGGGGAAGGGAGGGAGCATAGGGTTAGAAATGATGGTGGAATGTGATGGACACTATCATCCAAAGCACATGTATGAAGACACAAATTGGTGTGAATATACTTTGTTCTGTTATTACAGTAAGCTGGTTTGTTTGGGGCACTTTCCTCCCTTGTTTTTTCATGTTGTCTATGTGTCTTCCTCTCTTGCAGTGTGGATCTGAGATATTACAGTTTCTACTCTATATTCTTGTAGTACCCATGCAGATTGTCTGTACCTCACCTTGATGTTGGGTTTCTAGACCCTGCTGGTGTCCCTCAATGTATGCTACCACATCTAAAGGTGGTGGCAGCAATAGCTGAGGTAACTCAAGATAATTAGTTAAGGGGCCCCAAGATAGAAATGGGACCCTTGAGTCAACACTATTGGTCCAAATTTATGATATCATATTTGGGAAAAGCATCAATATTACTGGTACAAATTTATGCTAATCAGGTCTTAAAAAGAGACTAAACCACATAATTACAGTCAACTCATACTAGATACAGGCACCAGAAACATACACTGGAGAAAAGATAGCCTCTTCAACAAATGGTGCTGGGAAAACTGGAAATCCATATGCAGCAAAATGAAATTAAACACCTATCTCTCACCATGCACAAAACTCAACTCAAAATGGACCAAGGACTTAGAAATAATCCCAGAGACTCTGTGTCTAATAGAAGAAAAAGTAGGTCTTAATTTCCATCATGCAGGGTTAGACCCCAACTTCCTTAATAAGACTCCTGTGGCACAAGAGTCTTGTGTAAATGGGATAGACTCAACCTAAAAAGTTTCTTTTCAGCAAAAGAAACTATCTGTGAGGTGAATAGAGAGCCTACATCCTGGGAGCAAATCTTTACCCCTCACAAATCAGATAGAGCCTAATCTCTAGGGTATATAGAGAACTCAAAAAGCTAAACACACACACACACACGCAAAATTATCCAATCAACAAATGGGCCAAGGACCTGAACAGACACTTCTCAGAAGAGGATATACAATCAATCAACAAATTTTGAAAAAATGTTCATCATCACTAGCAATGAGAGAAATGCAAATCAAAACCATTCTAAGATTTCATCTCACTCCAGTCAGAATGGCAGCTATTATGAAGACAAACAACAACAGGTGTTAGCAAGGATGTGGGAGAAAAGGCACACTCATACAGTGTTGGTAGGGCTGCAAAAATTGATGCAGCCAATATGGAAAGCAGTATGGAGATTTCTTGGAAAATTGGGAATGGAATCACCAATTTGACCCAGCTATCCTTCTCCTCAGTCTATACCAAAGGACTTAAAAATAGCGTAATACATGGACACAGCCACATCAATGTTTATAGCAGCACAATTCATAATAGCTAAACTGTGGAGCCAACCTAGATGCCCTTCAGTAGATGAATGGATAAAGAAAATGTGGTGTATATATATACAATTAAATATTACTCAGCAATAAGAGGGAATAAAATCATGGCATTTGCAGGTAAATGGATGGAATTAGAGAAGATAATGCTAAGTGAAGTTAGCCGATCCCTAAAAAACCAAAGGCCTAATGTTTTCTTTGATATAAGGAGGCTAATTCATAGTGGGGTAGGAAGAGGGAGCATGGGAGGAATAGAAGAACTCTAGATAGGGCAGAGGGGTGGGAGGGGAAGGGAGGGGGCATAGGGTTAGAAAAGATGGTGGAATGTGATGGACACTATCATCCAAAGCACATGTATGAAGACACGAATTGGTGTGAATATACTTTGTATATAACTAGAAATATGAAAAATTGTGCTCTATATGTGTAGTAAGAGTTGTAATACATTCTGCTATCACATATAAATTTTTAAAAACCAATAACCTAATCAATAAATGGGCTAAGTAAATGAGCAGACACTTCACAGAAGATATACAATCGATCAGCAAATTTATGAAAAAAAATGTTCAACTCTAGCAGTCAGAAAAATGAAAATTAAAACTAAGATTTCATCTTATTCTAGTAAAATGGCAATTATCCAAAAAAAATCAAGCAACAATAAGTGCTGGGAGGTTGTAGGGGGAAAAGTACACTGATTCATTCATTGCCTTTGGGATTGCAAATGGTACAAACACTTTAGAAAGCAGTATTGAGATACCTTAGAAAACTTAGAATGGAACCACCATTTGACACAGTCTATACCCAAAGGACAAAGCACACTACAGTGATGTAGCCACCTTAATGTTTATAGCAGCTCAATTCACAGTAGCTAAACTGTGGAAACAGCCTAGATGCCCTTCAATAGATGAATGGATAGAGAAACTATTCAGCCTTAAAGAAGAATGAAATTATGGCAATTACGGGTAAGTGGACAGAATTGGAAAATATCAGGCTAAGCAAAGTAAGCCAATCTCAAAAAAACAAATGTTTTCTCTGACAAGTGGATGCTGATCCATAATGGGTAGGGGGCAAGGGAAGAAAGGAGGAACTCTGGATTGAGCAGAGGGGAAGGAAAGGAGGGAGGGGAGAGAGGCGGGGAGGCGAGGGCAGGAGGAATGTATTGGGGGGAATCTTGGCCTTCTGTAGAAGTAAAAAAACTAACCTGAGAAAATCCCATTATTTTACAAGAAAGAAATTTGAGCACTAACAGCATACAAGTGGACATTAGCTCCCACTCTGGTTATCAACTGCTGCATTACAAACCATCTAGAACATTCAGTGGCTTGAAACGAGCACATTAATTTGTTATCCGTTCTGGCTCTGGGCTCAACTAAGGTTCCCACAAGAGGCTCCTCACACATTTACAGCCAGGTGGGGCTGGGGCCGGAGTCGTCCTGGAAGCTTCTCCACTCAGGTCTGATGGGTGGGACCTCAGCTAGGCTGTCAGTCAGATCACCACTCCTGGCTTCTCCATTTGGCCTGGCCTTCTCACAGAATGGTGACCGGGTTCCAAGAACAAGTGTCCCCAAAAGAACCAGGCAGAAGCAGTATCACCTTTTATGACCCAACCTGGTAAGTCACACAGCATCACTTAATCTGTAGTTATAGGCCCACCCAGACTTGAGGACACGGATGTAATTCTCCCTAGGAAATATGGATATCACAGTGTGAGAAGACTACATGGAGATGCTGTTGCTGCCACTCTGGAACACACACTTTGCCCTGAGGTTCTTCTTACACGATTCTGGAGGACCCTCTGTAAAGAGTTATCACAATGTGTGAAAGTCTCTGCCTCTTTGTGATCCATCGCTTCCAGTAGAATATGAGCTCCTTTATAAGAGTATCAGGTTGTGACAGCAATCTTTGCATTCTTGGCACTTAGTAGAAGCTCAAAAAATGTTTAATTTGTTGAATCTATGAATAAAAAACTGAAATTCAGACTTCAAATCAGACATACTTAACTTAAAAATGTTTCTGAAGTATCTGAAAAATCTCTGTCTAATCTCTTAAGCTGGGTCAACTTAAAAGACTGTCAGGTTCTAGAACTATTATAATTTTAAGTTTCATTAATAATACAGACTTCATCTTTTTTAATGCATGTTAAAATTTTTCAATACCTTTATTTAATTTATTTATTTTTATGTTCTGCTGAGGATCAAACCCAATGCCTCACATGTGCTAGGCAAGCGCTCTACCACTGAGTTATAAACCCAGCCCCAATAATACTGACCTTATCTTTAATTAATAAGACTGCTACTAGCCAGGAGTCGTGGCACACGCCTATAATTCCAGCAGTGCAGGAGGATCACTAATTCAAAGCCAGCTCAGCAAATTAGTGAGGCCCTAAGCAACTCAATGATACCCTGTCTCTAAATAAAAAATAAAAAGGACTGGGATGTGCTCAGTGATTAAGTACCTCTGGGTTCAACTGCTGGTACCAAAAAGAAAGAAAGAAAGATTACTACTAATTCAAACATTATATGCAACACCTTAAAATCTGTCAGCAACACAGAATGCTCGTCTTAATGCATATTCAGAATAACTTGGGGACTTAAGCTTTTCCTCAAAAGCAGTGGAGTATTTTATGACAAGCACCCTTAAAAGGAAATTTATGTGTAATACTACTGTTGCTAAGTATGCCAAATGAAACAGTTTAAGTGTAGTTTAAGTCCAAGAACTTAGTGTACTCAAGTGCAAACATACAATTTAAAGGTATTTTTATTCATAAATTATAGATTTTTACATCATGCTATTGGATGCAGCCATTCAAGCCTAAATTATCACCATACAATCAACTTATTTTCTTTTTCTTGTCAGCAAATATAACCAAGCTTAAATAAAATTACATAATCAAAACTTTAAAATTAGGCTATCGCCTGGCCTGAACAAGGAGCACATGTATTCAACACACTGAACCGCTTATTTTAAGAACACTGTGCCTTGTGGTACACCAACTGCAACAATTTCTCTACCACAGAGAAATAATCAGTGGATCACTCATCAGCCCTTAATCTGTGAGACCCTCTATAACAGTTTCTTTAATCACAGCTCTCACAAGGCATTATCACTAATCATGAATCTTGCAAACAACACCGACGTTCATCAGTGACACTTACCAACTACTATCTGACCACTCTTCATAGCAGAACCTCCTGGCGACAGGCCGTGGACCACAAGCTTCTCTCCATCGCCCTGCTTCCCACTTCTCCTCCAGCTCCACTTGGTCTGGTGGATAATTCCAACCAGCACTTCTAGAAGTCTGAGCTGTTCTTTGGCTTTTGTGACGGTGAGCTTTTTGGGATTCACATAAACATTCACATCTTTGTACTGCTGTTGGATAATGACTCCTGTCTTCTGATTGGACTGATGCTTTAGAATGGATACTGGCCCATTATCACTGCTATTTTTTTTATTGTTGCGCTTGGGTAAAAGTCTTTTACTTTTTAAAATTTTGGTAAATCGCTTGAGTTTGGGTTCACACTTTTTTCTTTCTTTGTAGTCATCCTCTTCAATGATAATCTCATTTTCACTGAACCTGACGTGGTTCACAGTTGGTGTCTCAGGAAGGAGGCTCTCCTCTTCCCCCTCACTCAACTCCAAGTACAGCAGTTCTCCATTTTTCTGCACACTGTCCAGCCACTCAGGCTCCAGATCACTAGGAAACAGAGAAAAGATAATCTGGATGCAGCCCAACATAAGAAACAGTGTCACCCTCCTAGAGGATGAGAATAGGTGTGGGATGTGGGAGGGGTGAATTTCATTTATTTCAAATTCTTCCGAATATTTCTAATTTACTGAGCATTAACACTATTTCCTGTAGAATGATTTTTGTAGAGTCTTGAAGAATAGGAGTTGGAGGAGAAGGAATTAAGAAGGTGCAGTGATAGGAAAGAAAACCCATATTTTAAAAAAAGAGATGGTCCTTTTGAAAAACCTACAGGATTTTTTAAAATAAATTAATTCAATTACTACATGGTTATTATTTGCTTTAGACAACAACCACACTGGACAATAATTTACTATTAGAATTTGTACTTGAAAATATTCTACATGCATAGAAGTTGTTAGCATGGCTATTAGGGGAAAATGAAAGCATACCTGCATTCATAGGTCATTTACACAAACATTTTTGAAAATTCATTTAAGGACAGGAAGATGGCAAAAGTGAGCTAGGCAGCAAGTTCTGTCTCCTTACATGGAGATGGCAAAGGAAAAGCAGAATTGAGAGGTGAGCAACAAAATAAATGTTTTTAATATTAACCTATAGAAAATTATAGATTATCCAATTACTGGAATCACTGTTAATTTTCTGAGAATTTAATATTCTGATAATTTCTTAACAAACCGACAATTTCAGTCCATTATGTTCAATTGTCACATATATAGGACAGCTATAAAAAACTTAAATTGAAAAACAAATATGCCACTTATGGACACTTTAAAATAAGTAATGTTTTTAACGTTATTTAAAAAAAATAGACTCAATATTACAAAGTCTGAGACATGGAAGACAGATTACCAGAGAAGAAAACAAACTCAGAGTCCCCCAACCCCAAAACTGAACCTGGGGAGGGAAGGGGGCACAGATAATCTCTTAAACTCACCCACTGGAAAACATTTTAGAAAGACAGACAAAATTTAAAGTGTGACGGTAACCAACCAAAGGCTCCTGAAGACAGAGCAAAGAGTTGAAAGCCAAAGTGTGAAAAGAAAACTGAGCTGTGGGTCCACAGTCATCCTGTGGAGCCCTCAGCTGACCATTCACCCCCTTAAATCAGACAGCTGCAAATCAAACCGGAGGGCAGTCCCCTACCTTGGGACCTTTTAATAATCTGGCCAGAAAGAACTTGCAGGAAGACCACTCCCAGTCAAAATTCACTGAGCCTCTCCCCCCCCCCCCATGAACGAGGGAACAACGAGGCTGGTGGGGACCTGTGGCAGGAGCTGTGCCTAACGCCACTCAGCCTGTAAACCCCGGCCAGGGCAGAAGCTCCTGACTACTCCCCTGAGACACAGAGAAACAAAGCAGTTTAGCCCCCAGCAGAGGAAAGGTCACCAGGCCCTGTTCACTGACGTTGGGGGAGGCACCAGGGGAAGCTTAGGGACAGGACCCAGGGTGGTGGGGCCGATCGGGGAAGCTGCCTTGTCGTGTCCTGCATGACAGTTTATCCAGGGCTACATGAACCGGCTGATGAGGGGATTAGGAAGAAGACAGACAGACCAAAGTGGAGACAAGGCCAGGGCGCGGAGGTCCAGCCTGCCTCTGGTGGAGGGAGATGACCACGAGCAAGCTCAGTGCATCCACTACACAGGTTTGAACATCAGAAGGACGCATCGGGAGAAAGCTTCTTCAAGATAAACAGAGCAGAAGCTGAGGGTAAGAGCAGCCCAATTAGGGATCACTGGCTCAAGCCTATGATTCTCTCTCTACCTGTGGGCAGCAGGTGTTTGAACCCAAGATTGTGAACTAACAAAATTCTTTGGCTAGCAAGGGATTTTCCTTTGAACAGGGCATCGCCATACAACTGGGCAGTTTTCTCAGAATCTTGGTACCAAGAAAGTCTCAAGAGAAACATCACCTCTGTCTCTGGGCAGTTCAATGACTCATAATTCATTCACCACTCCCAAAATTGCCTGAGGTGGAAAATTACCAGAGCCTTCACAGAAAGAAGAGGCTGCCCCCCGCCTTAAGTGGCACACTGCCTGACCCATGATCACAAATGAAAACTGAGAAGGCATTGTTGGGCATTTGTGGACCTTGCATCAGACTTAGTAAATAGAGGGAATCAACACCCACCATTCACAACCGGGGGCAGTGGAAACGAGAGTCCAGGTGAACCACCTGACACCCTTCACTGCAGTATCTCACAGAGTGGCCAGCCAGAGGAGTATCCGTGCACCACAGAACACATGCAGAAAACCCACAACCAGAGTTCCTGTGCTCACGGCTACCAGGATCTTCCCTACCATGAAAAGGATTCTATAGAGAGGAGCAGATACACGATGACCCACAGCAAACACAGGGCGCATGAGAGCCTGCATCCTGAACTATGCCACACAATAGAAACAGCCAACTCACAACAGTGCGCCCTCCAAGCATTCAGCTGCAGGCCTCTGGGTTGACAAACCAGAAGCTGCTGTTGGAGGCTCATAAAAACTAGGGACGTGGCTCCTGTGGCCCTGCAACTTGTGAGAGATCCAGAACCAAAAACTGATGGACATCTGCTAAATGTCCAAACCTCAACGAAATCCAAACCAAAATTTAACAAGAATTTTCTTCACTTGACATGGTTTATTCCTCCCCCTTTTAGCCCTCATTTAAGGTAAGTTTATTAAATTTACCAACTAATTACTGACTTATTCCAAAGATTATTATAGGTTTACACCTGAACTTGAGTAACTGTGGAGAACAACTGCAGTAAGTTTTTGTTTCTTTTAAGGTTGAGTATAAATAACAAGGCTTTGCTCTATAGTGATTATAGTCCACAGGGCTCAGTAGCATTTCTTAAAGTAGTGCTGATATTGAGATCACAACTTAAAATATCATTAGCTAGACATTCACCCAAACCAGGGCTCTTAAGAGAAAGAAGCTCACAAAGTAGTTCTTCGCTTAGAAGAAGTGAGAACTATACTGATGGATAGGTAGACATCAAACAATATGAAAAGCAAGGAGCCAAACCATCCCAAACAGTCCACAATGCTTGAACAACAGACTTCATTGACACTACAGTAGAGGGAATGCCAGAGAAGGAATTTAGAAAGTTCACAGTTAAAATGTTCTATGAGCTAAAAGAAATGTAAGAAGTGAAATCACAGAAAATATAGGAAGCAAAAGATCACTTCAATAAAGAGATAGATTCTGAAAAAGAACCAAACAAAAATCCTGGAAATAAAAGAATCAATAAACTAAATTAAAAATTCAGTGGAATGCACCACCAATAGATTAGACCACTTTGAAGACAGATTTTTAATCCTCAAAGACAAAGTACATAATCTTCAAAATAAAGCTGACCATAAAGAAAAGATGTTAAGACACCATGAACAGAATAGTCAAGAAATTTGTGATAACATCAAGAGGACAAATTTTAGAATCATTGGGGTAGATGAAGGCTCTAAAATACAAGCTAAAGGGATATACAATCTTTTTAATGAAATAGTAAAAGAAAAATTTAAGAATGAGATGGAAATTAAAATACAAGAGGCATACAGAACTCTCAATATACAAAATCTCAATAGTTCCACTCCAAAACACAATATTATGAAAATGTCTAATATATAAAATAAATATAAAATTTTTAAAGCTTCAGGAGAAAAATGGTTGGTCACACTGAAAGGTAAACCAATCCAGATTTCGAATGATTTCTCAACCCAGACCCTAAAGCCAGAAGGGCTTGTGATAATACACATGAAGCACTGAAAGAAAATGTGTGCCAACCAAGAATACTATATAAAGCAAAAATTAAACTTCAGAATTGAAGAAGAGATAAAAACTTCCATGATAAATGAAAGCTAAAATAATTCATAACTAGAAAGCCTATATTATAAAACATATTCACAAAAATATTTCATGAAGAAGAAATGAAAAAATAAAAATAAAAACCAGCGTAGGGAGGAATTACATTAGAAAAGTCAATCAAAAAAATAATGAAGTCCAATTTTAACATCAGAAATGAATGAAAAATGGCAGAAAATAAAACTCACCTTTTGATAACAACATTAAATATAAATGATCTAAACTCTTTAATCAAAAAATACAGGTTCACAGACTGGATTGAAAAACAAGACTCAACAAAAGCTGTCTGCAAGAAACTCACCCCACAGGCAAGACATCCACAGACTGAAGGTGAAAGGAGGGAAAAACATACAATTCACCTGGGACTCACTTTATCTGTATTCTTATATCAGATAAAGTGGACCTGAAGCGAAGACTAATCAAAAGAGACAAAAAAGGTCACTTTATACTTCTTACAGGAATCATACATCAACAAGATATATTGATTGTAAATACTTATGTCCCAAACAACTAAGCATCTACGTTCATCAAATAAATCTTTTTTTAATATTTATTTTTTAGTTGTAGTTGCACACAACACCTTCATTCCAACGTGGTGCTGAGGATCGAACCCATTCCATTTATTGATTTTTATGTGGTACTGAGGATCGAACCCAGGCCTCGCACATTCTAGGCGAGCGCTGTACCACTGAGCCACACACAACTCCAGCCCCAAATAAACCCTTCTTAACATTAAGAATCAAATAGACAACAATACAATAATAGTAAGTGACTTCAACATGTCTCTCTCCCCAATGGATAGATCACCCAAACAAAAACTAAGCTAAAATTCTACAGAACTAAAAAAAATACAATTAATAATATGGACCTAACAGATATCTATAGAGTATTTTATCCACCAATGACTGAATTCACTTTCTTCTCAGCAGCATCTAGAACAGTTTCCAAAATACACTGCATTTGAGGTCACAAAGCAAATGCTGGCAAACACAATAAAACAGAGATAATACCTTGCATTCTATCAGAAATGAAATTAGAAATAAATAAGATAAAAAACAGAAACCACTCTAACATCTGGAGATTAAATAATATACTTTTAAATAATGAATGGATAACAGAAGAAATCAAGGGAGAAATTAAAATAAAATTTTAGAGGTAAATGAGAATAGTGATACAACATTTCAAAATCTCTGGGCAGTATGAAGGCAGTTCTGCCTAAGAGGGAAATTCACAGCATTGAGCTCACACACTGAAAGAATACAAAGATACCAAATAAATAATCTAACATTGCATCTCAAGGCCCTGGAAAAAGAAGAAGAAACCAAAATCAGTAGAAGGCAGGAAATAATTAAAATCAGAGCTGAAATCAATGAAATTGAGATTAAAAAAAATACAAAAGAGCAATGAAACAAAGAGTTGGATTTTTGAAAGGATAAACTAAATTAATAAGCCCTTAGCCAAACTAACCAAAGAGGGCAAAAATTCAATTATCAAAATTTGAGATGAAAAAGGAAATATCACCACAAACATTATGAAATACAGGGTTATCAGAAACTATTCTGAAAATTTCTTCCCCAATAAGCTAGAAAAACTTGAGATACTGACAAATACCTAGAGATCTATGACCCATCCAAATTGAAGGATACAGAAAACTTAAACAGATCAGTTATCAACAACCTTCCAACAAAGAAAAGTCCAGGACCAGAGAGATTCTTGGCTAAGTTTTACCAGACCTTCAAAGAAGAACTAATATTAATCCTCTCAAATTATTCTATGAACAGAAAAGGAAGGAATATGCCAAACTCTTTCTACAAAGCCAGTATACCTGACACCAAAACCAGACAAAGACACATCAAGGAAAGAACACTTCAGACCAATAACCTCAGTGAACACAGATATAAAAATTTATAATAAAATATTGGCAAACCATATACAAAAACACATTAAAAAGAGAGTGCAACCCCAATCAAGTAAGTTTCATTCAGAGTTCAACATATGGAAATCAATAAACGTAATTTACCACTTAAATAGGCTTAAGGACAAGAATTACATGATTATCTCAATAAATGCAGAAAAACTATGTGATAAATTTCAGCACCTATTCATGTTAAAAATACTGGAGAAACTAGGGACCAAAGGAACTTGCCTCAACACTGTAAAGGCCACATATGACAAATCCGAGCCCAGCATTACTCTGAATGGAGAAAAACTGCACGAATTACCTCTAAAAACAGGAACAAGGTAAGAATGGCCACTCTCACCATTCCTATTCAAAACAGTCCTAAAACTCTAGCCAAAACAATCAGGCAACAGGAGGAAACAAGGGATGCAAACAGGAAAAGAAGAGCTCAAATTATCTGTTTGTTGATGACATAATCTTATATTTGGAAGACCCAAAAACTCCACAAGAAGATTTTTAGAACTCATAAATAAATTAATCCAGCAAATTTACTTAGAGGGACAGAAGATCAACACTCATAAATCAATTGTGTACCTGTACAAAATGTTCAATCTACTGAAAAAGAAATTAGGAAAGCAATCCCATTCACAATAGCCTCAAAAAAAAAAATGGGGGAATAAATCTAACAAAAGAGATGAAAGTTCTCTACAATGAAAACTACAGAACACTAAAGAAAGAAATTGAAGATGACCTTAGAAGATAGAAAGATCTTCCATGTTCTTGGATAGGCAGAATTTATATTACCAAAATGGCTATACAATCAAAAGCACTCCAGAGACTCAAAGCAATTCCCATAAAAAATACAATGAAGTTCTTCACAAAACTAGAAAAAGCATTTATGAAATTCACCTGGAAAAATAAAACCCAGAATAACCAAAGGAATCCTTAGTGAGAAAAGCAAAGCAGGAGGCATCACAATACTGAACCTCAATTATACCACAGAGCTATAGTGACAAAATATATGGTCCTGGCACCAGAGCAGGCATGAATGCCAATGGAACAGAATAAAAGACAATGACAAACCCACATAAACATTGTTGTCTGGTGCTACACAAAGGTGCCAAAAGCATACATTAGAGAAAAGATGGCCTTTTGAACAAATGCTGCTAGGAAAACTGGAAATCTGTATGTAGTAGAATAAAATTTGACCTCTGTCTTTTGCCATGCACAAAACTCAACTCAAAGTGTTTCAAAGACCCAAACCAAAAAGCCTACAGTGGTTAGAAGAAAATATAAGCTCAACACACTCCAACATGGAGACTCAGGAAGTGACTTCCTTAACAAGACTCCTACAGCACAAGAGGAAAAATAAAAAATCAATATATGGGATAGCATCAAGTTAAAGAACTTCTTCAAAGGAAAGAAACAATTAAAATCATGAAGAGAGAGCCTACAGAATGGGAGAAAATCTGCCCCCTGATCCTCTGATAGGGCATTAACATACAGGATATACAAAGAACTAAAAAACTTAAAATAACCCAAAAACCCAATCAATAAGTGGGCAAAGGAACTAAATGAAGACTTCTTAAAAGAAGAAATAAAAATGGTCAATAAATATATGAAAGAATGTTCAACATTTCTAACAATTAGAGAAATGCAATTTAAACTGCATTGAGATTTCATTTCACTCCAGTCAGAATGGCAATTTTTAAGAATACAAGTAACAGTGGCTTGGGAGGCTGAGGCAGGAGGACTGTGAGTTCAAAGCCAGCCTCAGCAACTTAGCAAGGCCCTAAGCAACTCAGTGAAATCCTGTCTCTAAACTAAACACAAAAAGGCCTGGGATTGTAGCTCAGTGGTTAAGTGCTCCTGGTTCAATCCCTGGTACCAAAAAAAAAAAAAAAAAAGTAACATTAAATGTTGGTGAGGATGTAGGTGAAAAGGTAGACTCATACACCACTGGGAGGGCTGAAAACTAGTGCAACCACTCTGGAAAGTAATACAGAGATTCCTCAAAAATTAGTAATGTGACCTAGCTATCCCACTCCTCTGTGTGTGTCCAAAGGATTTAAAATCAGCACAGGATAGTAAGATATATTAATGTTTATAGAAGCCAATAACTCATAAGAGCCAAGTCATGGAGTCAACCTAGGTGCCCCTCAACAGATGAATTTAGTGTGTGTGTGTGTGTGCCAAATTACTCAGCCATAAAAAAATTGTCAGTAAATAGATGAAAATGGAGACTATGATGCTAAGTGAAATAAGCCAGTCCTCAAAAGTCAAAGATATGTGGAAGCTAATCCAAAATAAGGGGGTGAGTGGGGGTGGAAGAATAAAACAACAAAAGAAAGATGAGTGGAGTAGACTTGGGGAATGAAGGGAAGGGAGGAAGAACGGGACAGGCAGACTGTGGAATGAATCTGACCTGACCTTCCTGTGTACATATATGAATATACCACAGTGAATCTCACCATCATCCACATCCACAAGACAATAAATTAAAGTTAAAAAAACTATAAATGGCAAAATATCAGTAGAGGGAAGGAACAGGGGAAGAGAGGAGGGAAGTAACGGGGGAAATCTTGAGAACTGAATGAGAACAAATTTTTTTCCATGCTTTTACAATTATATCAAAATGAATCCCACAACCTCTATGCTTAACCAAAAAGAACCAATAAAAATGAATCAATAAATAAATTTTCAAAATGGAAACATTCAACTCACCACAGTTAGTTCTGCTGAAAACAACCAATTTATAGTCAGAGCTAACTCATGATCAGCTCTATAGCCTATAATCTTTTAAAACTCCTTTCTTATGAGTAATGTTAAGAAAGCAAAACTCATAATATTCATCATCTGTTAAAAAAATCAACTTTCAACTGGGAAGTACGTCACTAAAAAAACATAATTATTGCTATTAAAAGTACTGAAATAGCCATCAAAAACTCTTATAACAAACCTAATCACAAATTCTACCCGGCTCCATGTTGTGAACCACCTTTCAAACTGCTGTCCTTTAAAGTGAAATTGGTTCCAGTGGAAAAACTAACATGTCTTTTCAGAAACATGAGTAACAATATCCTGGCGTGAAAAGGTATGATTTGTGTTCTAATCACCAATCAATCAGACACTTTTCTGTTTTATACAGTGTTTATTAGCAACGTTAAATGTCTCTTTCTAAATGCTGCGAAAGCCCCTAAATTCTATTACTCAGTTCTTAACTACTGCCCTGGTCTGTGGCTGGTTATCAACACAGAATTTTCAAGTATATGAGTCACTCTTTAAAAAGACATAATTAGCTCAAAATATCAAAAGTAATATTTCTCGGGCTCTAGCTGGCTCCTGAGGCCCGGAATCACGTTAGTTGCTCAGCACCACTTAGCACTGCTCACTGGCCACGCATCAGCCGTTTCAGCCTCACAGCGTGCACTCACGGAGATCAGCGTCAGTAACTGCAGTTCTGGTTTGATGAGCCTAATTGTGCACACTTAAGTAGACAGAAAACGCATCATAAGTTTAACTGGTACAATGTAAATATCACGATTATACATTCATAAATTTATATAAATTTAAACAATAAAAGGTTTTGTTATTTATTTTAAAAGTCTTTTTGGAATATATACACTAACTTAGCTTACATGCCAAGTATAAAGATGGGGCATTTTGGCCAGGCACAGTGGCGCACACCTGTGATCCCAGTGGCTCAGGAGGCTGAGGCAGGAGGATCCCAAGTTCAAACAAGGCTCAGCTACTTAGTGAGGTGCTAAACAACTCTGTGAGACCCTGCCTCTAAATAAAATACCAAATGAGCTGGGAAGTGGCTCTGTGGTTAAGCACCTCTGGGTTCAATCCCTAGTACCAAAAAAAAAAAAAAAAAGATGGCGCATTTTAATCTCTAAAATCTGAATGAATGTGAACCCACTTCCTGGTTATGATTCTAAGATGAATGCAGGTGAGGAATAAAGAGACAAATACATAGCACCAAGCACTGCAGTAAATACCAGAATTACAAGAATGAAAATATCAGTTTCTGCCTTTGCTTAGTGGGGAAAAGAGAGAAGGAACCCATGACAATACACTTGGAGCACAAGACAGAGGCACATATGAGAGCTCTACAGCCTCATAAACAACAACTGGATGGGAGGAGAATTGGGGAGCTGAAGAAAAAGAGAAGTTTAAGCAGAAGTAACAACAGAGGAAGGCTTGAGGGACAGTGTCCAACCTATGTAGAAAACCACCAGCAACTGTGGGTGCCAGAGTAACGTGGGAGGTATGGAATGACAGAAGGTGTGGAGACCTGGCCTCCATTGAGTGAAGAGTTTGCAGGGTCTAGAGGTCAGATATCCCTGGACAGTCCTGCTCAGGAAGTAAACTGAAGGTAAGTTTGAGACACAACCCAAGGCAAGAAGATTAATTGGCATTTTAGTAGTCAAGGCAAAAATAACTAAGGTAATAAGGGCTGAAACATACTCGAAAATCACCAGAACTTTGAGATTCAGTAGGTAAGATGAGACAGAAGGGATTGAAGTGGACTGGATTTCTGGTTGGTGACTGCCAGCATCTCTCTATGCATACATAGGCACAAATAAATGGAAGTATGATTATCATGGTCATTGACATAAACAATGTTAAAGACCCATGTTTCATAATCACATAAAACGTATATACTTATATAATAGTATGTACTTGGCTTTCTAATTTCTCTCTTGACAATACAGTTCAGAAAGCCCTAATGGCGGCATAACAGTCCATATGGAGGATGCAGCATAGTCACTCATTTAGCTACTGATGAGCTTTGTACTCTGTTTTTATTTTTGTTTTTCTCTAAGAAAGTTACAGTATGTAACTTTTATGTGTATGTATATACAGGTCTTCATCCAAAAGACACACCAATGCACATTCTCACCAGCAAAGTGTGAGAACATGGAAAGTGGAAAATAACAACTTGATGGGGAAGAGATCTGGCCAGTGCCACCTCAACCAAGGGATTGAGGTTACGAAAACCACTGAACTAAGAACTTGTCACAGAACAGAGGAGACTAGGGAGACAGGCTGACTAGAGGCAATTTGATATCCTGGGTTGAATCCTGGAACAGAAAAAGAACATTAGTGGCAGAAAGGTGAAATCTGCCAACAAATAAAGTTCAGACTTTGGTTAATAGTACTTACCAGTGTTAATTTTCTTAGTTTTGACAAATGAGCAACATCTGTATAGGATGTCAACATCAGGGGCACCCGGGAGAAGGGTTTAAGGAAATGCTGTAATACCTTTGCAACTCCTCTGTAAATCTAAACTTACTTCAAAATTTAAACCTTATTTCAAAAAACAAACAAAATTAAATGTAGCTGTTTTAATTCAGATTTTTATATTGCATGGGTCATATTAATCAGTACTATACAAATACTCCTCCATCACCATCTGAAATCCTATGGTACAAGCTATAAAATTCTCATTGAGTAAATGACTTTCAATTTTCTTTCAATGAAAGTCTTAGTTTGTTTATTCTGCTTTGCTCTAAACAGATAACAGTTTATTTACAGCTTGCTTGCAAAATTTAAAGACACTTTAATTGGTTTTTAATGATGTATAACAAATAGATTAAAGAACATGAATTTCAGATAATGCTAATAAGTTTCTCAATTCCTAATGTTTTCAAGAATTCCAAGTTGACACTAAATATCCCCCCCCAAAAAAAAGTTATTTTACTCTCTCAAGACTTAATTTGCACTAATGCCTCTCTCTCTCTCTCTCTCTCTCTCTCTCTATATATATATATATATATATATATACATATATATAAGCATTTTTTTAATCATTTGCAACAGTATAGCAATTTCACACAGAGAAAAAAGCTATAAATTAACCTGTGGGAGGCCAACCTTATGGGTGACTGAGTTACACTCCCCAGCTGGGTGCTGAGGCGCTCAGTCACAGAAATGGGTGTGTCTTGCTACAGCCCCATGGGTGAAGCTATGCTCACCTGTTCCTTTGTAATATAACCCCTTGCCCTGTTTAGGATAGAATCTTCCATGGAAGTGCCTTGTGTGTGTCCCCTCCTCTTACTGTGCCCTTGGGTGTGGCCTACCCAGGTGTCAGTCAACCTGCTGACAGTGGACATCATGAAGATAGACTCAGCCCCCTGAAACCTGACCCCTTGCCTCATTTGAATAGCTTCTCCTCAATAAAAGGGGTCAGCGCGTGCTCTCTCTCTCTCTCTTTCTGCGGACCCTTAAGGTCAGAGGAGCCGTCACAGCAACCCCAAAGAAAAAGGTATTTGTGTCTCTTGTGTGGTTATTTCGTGCAGCCCAGTTAGCCCAGTTTAACTAGAGTGACCCCTGAGCCTTTTAGTCGCCGGAACAGAAACCCGGCATTTGCCCCATTCCAAATCCATTACATTATTCTTTTCTTCTCTCTCTCTCTTTTAAAGTGGGCAAGGTATAATGCCTTTTATCAAAGTGGCCAATACATGTAGTCATATGACACTATTAGGAACACAAGGACAATTCTAGGGACAGAGAAAAACCACACACAATAAAAAAATGTTATGACAAATGAATATGGGCTCTATGTGGCAAGGGTTCCTTCTTCTAACCCACCCACCAGTATTACCTCCACAGCCTCCTCAGAGACATACCCATGTGCCAACATTCCTCTTCTATAGTAAGCCTGTAAGAACTCTACAGACGTACCTAAGGTGATTTTTATCCCCCAAACAATAAGCATGTTGACAATCACATGCTGTTCAAAATTGATTTTTAGTTACAAAATATATATGAAAAAATGATAATTTCCAAAAAGAACATACAGATTATTAACTAGAATTTTGAAATTTCAGGATTATTTATGTGAATCAATGTGTACTATAACTTCCTTAGTCAGCTTCATATAGACCATAAAAGATAATAGGCAATTCATCTCCCTTTGATTAAGATTCACACTGGTATGCTTCTGATCAAATGCTGGTTCTGTCCAAGGTAGGAAGGCTGCCTGCATTGGTGACTGCAGATTAGGGAGGTGAACACCAAATACCCAGAGAGAAACCTTCTGGATTATGTCAGCAGATCAACCTTTAAGTCATATACATCAAGAAAGGACAGACAGTTGGGCCCAGTGGTGCACATCTGTAATCCCTGTGGATTGCAGGAGGATTGCAAGTTGAAAGCGAGCCTCCACAATGATGAGGCACTAAGCAACTCAGTGAGACCCTGTCTTTAAATAAAATACAAAAACACTTCAATCCCCAGTACAGAAAGAAAGAAAAGACATAATATCTGAATCTTGATAGAACTCAACATAGAGACCAGAAAAATATTTTTGATACAGATTTTTTCTGGGGGAGGTACCAGGGATTGAATTAAGAGGCACTCAACCACTGAGCCACATCCCCAGCCCTATTTTGTATTTCATTTAGAGACAGGATCTCACTGAGTTGCTTCCACCTCACTTTTGCTAAGCTGGCTTTGAACTTGAGATCCTTCTGTCTCAGCCTCCCAAGCCGCTGGGATCACAGGTGTGCGCCACAGTGCCCAGCATCCAATAGGGATTTACTGTACTTTTCCTATTGAAAGACAAAACATTAAGAGTGAATAGTGAATGACTACTGTAGAAATCTTAATGATTGTTTTTAAAAACTAAAATATCATACATAGATAATGTATTCCAGAAAATGGAATACTTAAAAAGTAAGACATTACCCTAGCACAAGGTCTTTAGATTGCACATTTTGAAGAAACTGAGTTAAGCTCATTTATTTTTATACCACCAAGTGCAGGGGGCTCCATTAGAAATCAGGTGTCCTGAGTTTCTATAATGAAACACTCAGCTGTGTGTAACTATGGGAAATGACATATTATCTCTAGGCTAAATATGTATGACTCCGAGATGTGGAGAAACCAAAAGCTGAAATCTCAACCTGTCTATTGCTTCTATTTAAGGACCAAATAAGGTTCCATGTAATCTTTACTTCCTTCCAGTAGCCTCGCCTAATAACCACGAGTTTTTAAATTACTTTTAAATGACCACAGCAAACTGGGCACAGTAGTACACGAGTACAATCTCCGCTATTTGGGAGACTGAGGCAGAAGGATCACAAGTTCAAGGCCATCCTAGGCAACTTAAAAGGACACTGTCTCAAAATATAAAATGGGCTCAAGATAAAGCTCAGTGGTACAGTGCTTGCATAACTTGCACCAGGCCCCGGTTTCAATGCCCTGTACTGCTTTTTTAAAAAGGCCACAAAGGGGAGCTGGGGTTGTGGCTCAGCAGTAGAACATTTGCCTCACACATGTGAGGCATTGGGTTTGGTCCTCAGCATCACATAAAATGAATGAACAAAATAAAGGTACTGTGTCCATCTACAACTAAAACAATATTAAAAAGGGGGGCACAAAGAGATTACAAAAAATTGATATTCTTAAATTTGTTCAAATTTTCAAGAATACAACCTATCCTTAAGTTTCTAGAACGTATTAAACAGGCTTTCCCCACACACTTACAAAGACAGTAATAAAAATGTTATAATTATGATAAGTGAAAATAATTTAGGAGTAATTCTTACTTATTTGTAACTGTTATTCCTAACTACCCATAAAATGCCATCCTAAAAATATGTATTGCAGTCCCTTATCAGCTTGGTAGACTCTTGGTACCTAAACCTTTCACCCTTAGGTGTTTCAAGTTGTACTGATTGGCTTTTCCAAAAAGTTCTTCATCCATAGAATAGATTCCTTCAAAAATGAAACAGCAATTAAACCCCTATCCCTCACCACGCACAAAACTCAACTCAAAGTGGACCAAGGACCTAGGAATTAAACCAGAAATCCTGCATTTAATACAAGAAAAAGTAGGCCCAAATCTTCATCATATTGGATTAGGCCCCTACTTCCTTAATAAAACTGCTATAGCACAAGAATTAAAATCAAGAATTAATGAATGGGGCAGATTCAAACTGAAAACCTTCTTCTCAGCAAAATAAACAATCTGTGAGGTGATGAGAAAGCCTACAGAATGGGAGCAAATTTTTACCATTTGTACAACAGATTGGAACACTAATTAGATTAGAACACTAATCTCTAGGGTATATAAAGAACTCAAAAAGCTAAACTCCAAAAAATACCCAAATAACCCAATCAATAAATGGACCAAGAACCTGGACACTTCTCAGAAGAGGATATACAATCAATCAACAAATATATGAAAAAATGTTCAATATCTCTAGCAATTAAAGAAATGCAAATCAGCGGAGCACAACAGACACTAGTATGGCAATTTGTAAATCAATGGATGTGTAACTGATGTGATTCTGCAATCTGTGTATGGGGTGAAGGTGGGAGTTCATAACCCACTTGAATCAAAGTGTGGAATATGATATGTCAAGAAATTTGTAATGTTTTGAACAACCCACAATAAAAAATTAAAAAAATAAATAAATAAATAAAATAAAAAATAAAGAAATGCAAATCAAAACTACTCTAAGACTTCATCTCATTCCAGTCAGAATAGCTGCTATTAAGAATACAAACAACAATAAGTGTTGACGAGGATGTGGGGGGAAAAGCACACTCATACACTGATGGTGGGACTGCAAACTGGTGCAGCCAATATGGAAAGCAATATGGAGAATCCTTGAAAATCTGGGAATGGAACCACCATTTGACCCAGCTATCCCATTCCTAGGTCTATACCCAAAGGACTTAAAAATCAGCATACTACAGGGACACAGCCACTTCAATGTTTATAGCAGCACAATTCACAATAGCTAAACTGTGGAACCAACCTAGAATCCCTTCAGTAGATGAATGGATAAAGAAAATGTGGCATATTCGAATATTCGAATATTACCCAGCAATGAAAGAGAATAAAATCATGGCATTTGCAGGTAAATGGATGGAGTTGGAGAATATAATGTTAAGTGAAGTTAGTTAATCCCAAAAAACCAAATGCTGAATGTTTTCTCTGATATAAGGAGACTGATTCATAATGGGGTTGGGAGGGGGAGCATGGGAGGAATTGACAAAATCTAGATAGGGCAAAGGGGAGGAGGGATGGGAGAAGGCATAGGGGTAGGAAAGGCGGTGGAACGAGAAGGATATCATTACTCTAAGTACATGTATGAAGACGGCGAATGGTGTGACTATGCTTTGTGTACAACCAGAGATATGAAAAATCGTGCTCTATGTGTATTTTGAACTGTGTTGCATTCTGCTGTCATATATAACAAATTAGAATAAAAAAATGAAATAGCATTGGGTATTGAAAATCAAAATAACTTTCTCATGGTATTATTAAGGATAAAAACGTGGAAAGAACACTTTGAAAATTAACTTATGACAAAACAGGAAACCAGGGGGATGCATAAAACACATCACAAACACCCTGAACCTCGAGGGAGGCTATCCTGGAAAGAGGCTATCCTGGAAAGAGGCTATCATCCTGGAGGGAGGCTATCCTGGAGCAGGTGGGTGACTACACACAGCTACTCTTTACACGGCGGGAGGAAAACCTGCACAATTCATCGGCTGCCTTGTAAAACCCGCGTGGTATCCGCATCCCACACACCCAGGCGGCTGAGGCGCAAGGACCTGGCATCCAGAAGGGCGCAGCCTCGCAGGGGGCCATTTCCAGAACTTTCCGCAGAGGCGCCCTCCAAGGCGCGGAACCGGCGGGAGCGGACTTGGCCCAGACCCCAGGGTCGCCGAGGTCCCGCTCGGGCCGTCTGGCACGTGCGCCCTGGGCTGCCCACCGTCCCCCTCTGCACTCACTCGGAAGCGCCGCTGGCCGAGGCGCAGGAGCCCGAGGAGCTCGTCCAGTCTGCAGAATCGCCCTCCTCGTCTTCCTGCGAAGCGAAGTCTGCGGGGAGCGCGTCCGGGCTTCCACGCGAGGCCCCCAAGGTCGGCGATGCCATCGTGAGGGCTGCACGGCCGCCGCAGGGGCCTTCACACCCCGCCGCCACCGACCGCAGCGGCCGCCATGTTGTTACCGCCGGGGAAGGGGCGGGACCACGTGACCGCGCCGCGCCGCTGCCATTGGTGGAGACGCGGGTTGCCGGGGCGACGAGGAAGCCGCCCGCGGAGCACGGCCGGGCTGGACTGGGTGAGGAGCTGACTCTCCGCGAGCTTGTCTCGGTGGCTGCAAGGGGACCGCTGAGACGTCACCGCTCCTTTTCCCCTCAGCGTTCTCCCCTGGGGGCTGCACAGCGTATCACACCGGGGGAGAACCCCTGTCCCGTTTCCTGTTCGCACTGGGACGGGTTTTCTATGCAGAACCGAGGCGCCCGGCTCGGTCCGTTTACAAGTAGAGGAAACATCTTGCCTTAGGGACGCTGCGTCCCTTCACGGAACGGATGGGTCTGAGCACCTCTAGGCGACCTGTGGATGCGCTCACTAGTTGCCCTATGTCTGTATGTGCAGCACTTGGAAACAGTTTTACGTTTTTCATGAATGCTAGGAACTCGGACAAGTTAATGTTATCTGTAAAAAAGCACCTGCTTCCATGAACACCAGAACAGCCACTCCTTGGAATGATGGCCATACAAGGAAGAAAGCAAACTAAGCCACTAACAACGGCACTGCTTCTACCAACTAACTTATAAAAGACCTCTTCCTTGTAGTAGCTAATGTGAAGCTCAATACACAGGGAGAGTGTGCATGTCACTCATCCCACTGGTGTTACTGCTCAGTGAGAGATGGAGACACTGCTTTCTGGAGCAATGCTGTGAGGGATGGCAAGGTACCGTGAGGGACAGAGGTGCTACCTGTTCAGCCTTTGGGAGTAAATTGTGTCTCACACACCATCTCCAGGTTCTTTATTTGACTTTTCAGCAACCTACCCTACTGCCCTAGCACCACTGGGCTGTGGATCTGAAACTAGGCTTTATGGCTTTATTTGTATTACTTTCTAAATGTGCTTTTTGTATAATTATATAACAACTGGTGAATTTTATTTTATAGCTTAATTGTATTGATTTATAAAATTGGTTTTATCTTATACTAGAACTATAAAGCATATTCCATATGTTTACTTAAGATTATAAAACATTGAAGCCATCTCTGGAAATCCACGAGTTTCTCCCTAAAAGTGATTCCTACACTCCTCAACAGGAGACCAGTTTGTAAAAAGACGATGGAAAGGGAGGTCCTCGAGGAGGCAGGCAGAGATGGCTCCTGAGTCGAAGAAGGAAGGATATGACCTCCCTCAACACCTCTTCTTGAAAACTGGAAGGAAGGACCAAAGGAGGGAGGGCATGGGTGGCGACCTACCAGTTTCAGCAGGACACTGAGGCAGTCACGTGTGATTTTGCTCATTTTGTTTGTTAATAGGCAGCCACCAACTTAAAGTGAAAGAAGAAGTAATGGGCCAGGAATTTGAAGCAAGGAAAGAAGGGAACAACTATTTCCATCAGCATTGTGACCAAAAAACAAACAAACCAAAAAAAGGGACTACTTTTAAAATCAGAGAAATGATATTATTAAAAAAAAGTTGAAGTCACATTTAATAGTTATTTTACATTTTCTGGCAAAACGTATGTACTTATTCTCACCAAAGTCTCAAATATTAAAAATTACTTAAGATTCCATTCCAAAATAAAAAGTGCTTTAGGCCTCTTTAAAAAGTTGGCCTTTATTCATTTTTAAAGCAATTTGTTAGAGTAAAGAAAGATATTTTAAATTTTAGAAAAATATCACATTTTCTTCTCACAAATAATAATCTATGTTTTTCTATAAGCATCTAATAATTTTACACCATGCTCATAAAATTCCTCTAGCATCACATTAAACAGAGAATGAACACTGTAGATTCTTTAAGAACAGTTTTTCCAATACTGCAAATAATTGAGCACTAATTAGGGGTTAGATGCTTTATTTCCCACTATATCTTAATTAAGTTAATGAACTGTGTCCAACTTCCCTCATTAATCAAATCACTGATTAATGTCAGGTAACAGGATCAGAACCTCCAGGGGAGGGGCCTGGAAATCTTGTTATTTCAAATGAGCATCCTCACCAACTCTACAAACCTGGGAAACCTCCCTAAGCTCTCCCTCAGCCCTGCACTTCTAAGTATAGGCTCAGTGGCCACTTCCAGAATAGGCTGGAACCACTCCCACCTTCTGAATTTGAGTCCCTCAGGCTGGCCTCTCTTGCTGCTCCAGAACCCACCATCTGCATAACCTTGAGCAAATCAACCTCTCCAATTTTCTTATCTGTAAATTCAGATATTGGTATCTACTTCACAGCACTGTTTGAAATCCAATGAATTAATCCATGTAAAGCAGCTAGTACATAAAGTATCAATAAAACTTAGCAGTTCTATACCATTTGCTCACAGTTTTTTCCTGAGATGATACCTCTCCAAAATTTACTCCTTGAATACAGTACTACATAATCTCTCAAGACCTTTTCCATCAGCTTTCCCAGACACCTCTCCTCCCTCTGTTAGAATTCTTCTTTCCACCTTTCCCATCACAATATATCCCATGAGGTTCTGGTATAACTAGTATCAGTCTGTCATATCTAAATTATTTGGATATATATCTATATATAGATATATATATCTATATATATATCTATATATAGATATAGATATATAAAATCTTTGCTACCAAATGACAGTGTCCTAGAGAATATGACTGGATCTTGTTTTTAATCATTCATTTTTTGCAAAGTTGAATAGGAGCAAAAGAATGCCACATAAAAGTTTTATCTTCTAAGAAATGTTCCTTCCCCTAGATGTGTCCCTGGATATAGCAACTTCCTTGGCTAATGGACAAAAGACAATCACAAAGAAATAATAACAGTTACCACCCTGTTTTTTTTTTCACAATTGAAAAAAAATAGCAATAATTTTTATCCTTAATTTTCAGGGTGTGGTATTTATTAGCTAATCATATTTCTCACTTCACATATCATATTTGCCCTAACCTTATTAATACTTAACATCCTTTATATGTATTGGAGAGGACAAAGAAAGGAAAAAAATAAGATGCCATTTTCAGGGCCTTTGTCTATTGGGTGATTAGCAATCCCAACAAAACTTGAAAGATTTAGAATGAGGTGTATTCTCATTACTGGTTTTTAACTACACAAATGGTCAGCCTCTTCTGAGGCCCAAAAATGTTTAGTTTAAAACATATAATATGTGAGGTCCTTATTTCCATAGATTATCATCTCAAATAGGCAAACAATACGATTCTGACATAAAATACAGGAGATAAGAACATAATTAAATATTTAGTATCTTTAGCAGGTTCAAGAGCTCTTTCCCTAGTGGAAACATAAGCTAGCACTAAACAATAAGTGAAAACAAGGCCACAGAGGTTACATTCATTAAAACCTTCAAACCACAAGGTAAGAATTCATGTAGCAGAGTCTTGTTAGAAGCTAATTAAAATCTCCTTAATTGTGAAAACAGAAATAATACTTCATAAACTATGTGGAAATACAACTGCTATTATTTTCTTAAATCATGAATAAATAATTTCGTAGGCCAGCAAAATGGAGACTTTATATAATGTGGAATTTTTCAGATTCATAATCAAATCATAGTATATAAAAATAGCATTAGCAATGCTAAATTTGTGGAATTAAGTTATGGTCTAGAATTCTAATTTTCTTATATAAAAATTGAATTGCTTGTAAAAATTTATGGAACTTAACTATTATAAGATCATGTATTCTGTGTTTGAATGATAATTATGGAATTACTCATGAGGAACCCAAAGTCATCATAAAGTAATTACAGTAGACAGCCCAAAGCTTAAGCCCCAAGCCCAATTAATTTGCTCCAACTTATCTTCATTTTATATCTTCACTTACAAGTTTGGTGAACTGTTCTACTGTCATAGACTAGTAGTTGTCAGGCAGAAGTAAAGGAGGCCCCTTAAAGCAGGAACACAACAGCCCCAGGTGGATGGCCCACATCTGCTGAGGAAGAGGAAAAAGAAGAACCAAAACACAGACTCCACATAGGAAAAAAAAAATACAGCTTATAAATGAGTGCCCAAAGCCCTACTAGCATCTTAAAAAAAAAAAAAAAAAAAATCACAGCATTGTCAAACTCTGTAACGATCTGACAATAGGCTGTCAAAATGCTCGATAATCCGTAAATGCCATGCTTTTCCTAGTAAGAGGATCTGAGTTCTGTAATTCTAGCACTGATGACCAAATGAACACAGGCAAAGTCAGCAATGATAATCTCTGCCCACCATGCAGGGTTGTCAAAATTCAAATGAGATAATCATTGAAACCCAATGCCTTACACATTTAAAAACAGCAGTGTATGCTTTATGCTCTACTTTCAATACTTTTGGTTTTGTGATTTATGTCAGTTTTTACTTTCAGAGTTTAAAAAGATATTTTATACTTTTTTTAAATATTTATTTTTTAGCTTTAGGTAAACACAATATCTTTATTTTATATTTATGTGGTTCTGAGGATTGAATCCAGTGCTCATGCATGCTAGGCGAGCACTCTACCACTGAGCCACAACCCCAGTCTATGTTCTTTTTTTTAATTTTTTGTAGTTGTAGATGGACAGAATGCCTTTATTTTATTTGTTTTTTTTTTTTTTTTTAATGTGGTGCTGAGGATCGAACCCAGTGCCTCACTCATATTCTGCCACTGGGCTACAGCCCCAGTCCCAATATTTTATACTATTAATAGCATGAATATTACTTAATGGGGCACACTTTTACCCCTGGAAGCTCCAGATGTTTGAGGTGTTTTTAATATGCACATTTTTGCTGTTGACAAGAGTATGAAATTTGGACCATAAAACATTTTCAGGAACTTGCCTTTAGTTCACACTCTCTGCTGGTTTTGGTGCCCCCCAAAATCAACATTTTAGCCTGGACCAGGACCATTTATTAGCCATTAGGCCTTGGACAAAGTAGCTCAACTGAGCATCTCACAGGCTTTATGAATAGCTATACTTTATGTTTTAAGATAGTTGCTACTATAATCCCCTATATTTGACAGAATCTTTGTTTTATAGAATGCATCTATATAATCAGAAATTCATGATACTGCCATATGAGATGGGTCTTATACTCTTTATAGTACCAAAAGAATAGGAAATTAGTTTTTCATTTAATATTGAGCAGGTTTATTCCAGAAATGCTCAACTACTCACTTCCGAAATAATCATCTCAGTCTCGATGCCTATAGTTTAAACATATTCTTTTGTGCTGGTTTATCAGGCAGGTTTGTGCTTTGGATCTGAAACCCTGTTGTGTTAACAGACAAGTTAAAAATCTTGCCAAGTCATACAACTAATATACAATAGAAATAGGACTCCAAAGGAATTGCTAAATTGGGAAAGCCTCATGCACAATTAAAAAAAAAATGCAAAACACTAGTGAGTACTAACATGATTAGTTTAGTACTTCTAAGAATCAAGATGACACAAAAATGTTAATTCAAGTAAACTTAACAGAAGTAAATGCCAATACTGAAGCTTTCCGCTTAGAAACCTCAACTTTTTTCCCTAAAAGCAGAATAGCTAAATATTTTTTTTTTCTGAGCAATAGTCATTTTTAGTTTGACATTTTGTAATTAACACCTCATGCGCAGAAAAGTCTGCAACTTTGCATCAATTTTGGTTTGGCTGAAATATCTTTCTCAAAAGCACAGCAATTTAATGCTTTACATTTTGAAAAACCACATTTGCAATGGAAAATATACAAGTAATTAAAAAAAACACTCAGAAAACATACTCTTTAGAATAAAATGTAAAAATAAAATAATCTGATGTTTTCTCTTGTATATGAATTTCTGTGGCCCAAGGCCACTGGAGTCTTTAATGCAATTGCCAGAATTTTGTGGATAACTTAAAAAGGATGTTTTAAAAGAAAAACATAAAATATTGTAAAACTAGTTTTAAAAAGAAGCCATGAGTTAGTCTAGTTCATGAGAACTATGGTTGATAAATTAGCACGATTTAAAGGTAATCTGATTTCTCTAATTTCTATTACATTATGTCTAAACAAATCTTTATATATGCAAGCAAGACATTTGATTACATATGAATGTATTTATAAACAGTTTCATCAAATGAAAGAGAAACTTTGACAGATGTCTCAAATTTTTAACAAGTGTTTGAAAAACATCACTAATAAAATGGTGCATTATAAAAACAAAAATATTTCATACACTGTTAAAAAGAAATCATTGTTAGCCATGATACTGAAAAACACATTTATAGCTTCAGAGTCCCTTGGTTCCTATAGCATATGGGAGCAGTTATTCATAATTCAGATGAAGTAGCTTTTCATTTAATATTGAGCAGGTTTATTCCAGAAATACTCAACTACTCACTTCCGAAATAATCATCTCAGTCTCGATGACTATAGTTTAAACATATTTTTTTGTGCTGGTTCATCAGGCTTGTGCTTTGGACCTGAAACCCTGTTGTGTTAATCATTTTGGAATTTTTTGGCACTCAACATTTAAAACATGAAAAATACGAAGAAATTCTGTTACAGGAGAGTCTTAAGTATTTAAAACAAACACTGTTCCCAACATTACCAGTCATGCTGTGAATGAATTTCTAGTTAATGCTTCCTGGGGTTATTTCCGAACTGTGATTTTACCAAATGCAAGGGGAATTACCCTTAAAAATTTAGGAATTTTAGCTGCTTGTTTGACAATATTTTATTTTATATGGTAGCAGCTTTGTTGAGGGATGGGAAAGGGATGGAGGAAACCAACCGTAGAAAATTGCAAGTTTCAGAAGACAGCACAAATAGAAGGAACCCAATTTTCCCCTTGCACAATATTTCTTTTTACTACATTTCCAATGGAACAGGATTTCTACAGTTCATATGGTTTTGTACAAGGATTTAAAAGGATCACTTGAAACGTTTACAGATGAGAGAACTCACATAAACCTCCCCCGACAGATATTTACTAAAGGCCACTTACTCTTTCTCACCACAGATGCATTCAAGAGACACTGTTGCTATATTTCTAAAGCAGGCTGTTGTGTTGTGTGTTTTGTGTGCTTCCCCCTCCCCACAGCACATCTTACGCAGGCCAGGCCTTCCTGGAGTGACAGCGGTGTGGATGGCCTGGCTCTTCCTGCAGTTGCTGTTAGGAGGGAAGCAGAATTGTTCATGTGGATTCTTCTTCTCTTTGATAAACTCGTCACTGTTCCTATGGCTTTATGTCTGTGAGTCTGTTTTGGATAAGACTGGACAAAGTCCTGGCAGTCCATCGCCACACTGCCGGCCGACGGAAGGCTGGGGTTCTCGCCCTCCTTAGGGGAACTCCTGAATTCCTGGTGTGCTGAGTGGACGCGCACGCGTGTGGGGCGTGTGGGAGGGATGGGGTGGGACGGAGTCGAAATAGAGGCTCCTTGCGATTCCAGGCACCTCCCCGAGGAAACCCCGCTTTTCCCGAGGAGCTCGAGGTGCCGGCGCGCTGCGCCCAGGAGCTCCTTCCCTGCTTCGGAAGTGGCGCTTCTGGAGGTGGGTAACCCCACCCCCCGGCCCGAGGGTCGCCAGGGCCCGACGCTGCAAGGGGTGGGGTGCAGGTCCCTGGCCCTGCGGGGAAGCCCCGCCTGACGCCCCTGAGGACCCTGAAAGTCCCTCCGCCACAACGCCCCGGACCCGCGCCGTCTCCCCGCAGCCCCCGCGGCGCGACACTGACCTGTGTAGCAGGACGCGCTGCACCGAGTCCACGTCCTCCAGGCTGTGGCGCGCGGGTTTGGGGAGGCTGGACCTGCGCACCTGGAACATGCCTGCGCGCGGCGGGCCGCGGGGGCGGGCGCAGGTAGCGGCAGCAGGCAGAGGGGCGAGGCTCGCACGGCCGCCAGACGCGGGGGCTCGAGCGCGGGGCCGAGGCCGGCGGAGTCCGCCCCACAGTCCTGGTGCCTGGCCCGCGGCGGCCGCTCCTCCAGGGGACCCTCCGGCCAAACGGGCGCTCCGCTGGCGCCACCCTCGCGGGGCTCGCCGCGGCCCCTGGCCCTGCGCCGCGTCCCCTGGCCCGCGTCCCCGTCGCGGCCCGGGCCTCTCCCGCCGCCGAGGGGCGGTGCGCGGGGTGAGCCGTCGAGCGCCGCGGGGACCGTGCTCAGGGCTGCGCTCGCCCGCCGCCTAGTGCGGGACCCGGGTCCTCGCCGTCCTTCCCGGACGCCGGGCTGCCCCCGCGGGGACAGTGGTGTCCAAGCGCCGCCCCCGGCGAGGGAGCTGCCACCTGAGGTTCCCAGGGCCACCGACAAAGCGGGAGCGGAGCGGGCGCCAAGTGGACTCGGGCTCCGGCTGCTCCGGGAAAGACTGGAGAATGCGTGGGAATGGAGGAAGGAGCCAGATGCCGATTTCGGTGCATTTAAATTCCGCCTAAAAAAGCCTTCCGCGTTCGACCACACTCTAAACACACGGGGATTACCTGCCGGGCTGGGTTCTGGTCCTGGGCGATACCAGGATGAATAAAGGGGGTTGCTGACCTGCCTGGTAGGGCCTATTTCTGTGCTTTGGAGGATCTTTTTGCTTTAAAATGTACTTGATCTGAGGAGACAGTTTCCTCCAAAAAGATGAAGATGACCTCATTGACTTATTACAAAATTTAAAGTCAGAGGGAAAAGTTATCTAAAAGTTTCAAACAGAAGATAATTTAAAAAAAAAGAACTTTAGATAAGGTAGCAATTACCTTATAGATAACATATAACTGTTCCCTGTAGAAAAGATTTGCAATGGACTGTCTTTAAAATGCAGACTACTCATATACCTGTAAATGATATAATATCTTGAAAAGCCACTCATGTACATACCAGAATGGTAACTACACTAACTGGAAATTTTCATCTGGAGAATTCAGTTGCCAACTGTTCTTCAAATCATTCTTTCATATTTACTTTAAACCTACTGAGATTTTTAAAATAATATATATGTATTTATTGTAAAAAATAAATATGGAAAAATACAAAAAAGGAAATAAAAATCATTCGCAATTCTACTTTCACGTATAGCCACCTTTGAAGATTTGGTGACTGTCCATCCACTCACTTTCCTAATTTGTACATAGTTAATATAAATGTATGGTTTGGATCTGCAATGTCCCCCTAAAAGTTCATGTGTTAGGCAATGCAGTAGTATTCAGAGGGGGAAGATTAGATTATGGGGCTCTGACCTCATCAATGGATTAATCCACTTGATGGATTTATAATTTCAATGGATTTACTAGGAGGTGGTAAAAACCATAGGTCGGTGGGGCAAGACTGCAGTAAGTAGATCACTGGAGGTGTGGCCTTGGGGACTGTATCTGTCCTGGCCCTCCCCTTCCCCCTTCCTGTCTGTGAGTCTGTCTGTCTGTCCTTCTCTCTCCTCCCCAGCTCCATCCCCTCCCTCTGCTTCCCCAGCTGCCATAAGGTGAGCAACTTTCCTCTGCCAGGCCCGTTTGCCAACATATTTCTTCCTCGGAGCTGACCAGACACAGTCTGAATCCTCTGTAAACATGAACCAAAATAAATCTTTCCTCCTCTGAGTTGTTCTCCTCGGGTATTTGGTCACAGCAATGAAAAGCTAACACAGCTAACAAAAGTCTAAATATACACAGTTTTTTTCTCTTGAATATTTGCCAAAGTGTAAATCATAAATATTTTATTATGTATTAGATATTTCAGTGGACTCTTTAGTGGCCTGGGGTCCAGAGAGGGGGAAGGGGAAAGGAAGGTTAGCTGGGTGTTTTCCTAACACATGTGACTTCCTGCTCAAGCCTTATCCTAGGTCAGAATCAGAATGGTCAAGGGAGCTGTATGGGATGAATAATGGAGAAACTGGAAAATGGTAGTTTTAAATATGAGTCACCACTGATACACTGACATTATACAGACTGCAGACTAATTATAAACAGTAGTAGATTAATTTACACTGTAATTAGATGGGACTCCCTGTTCTTTGTGGGATCTCCAAATGCCATTGTGATCTGTAGGATGTTTTCCTTTAGCATCTTTTTCTCCAACACTGACTACCAAGTAGGTGAAGAGGGTGAATGATGGAGGTCTCATCTGGTAGTCACAGACTTTGGGCTGATTCTTCTGTTTTCAGTAAGCTACTTTACTCACTCCCCTCCCCCCCAGCCTGATGGAAAGTGTTTATGTCCTTTGGTTCAGAATTAACCAAGAAAATGATACAAAATGGAAAGTATGATGTTCATCAACGATGATATAGTAAATATCACATACTTTGAAAGGCACAAATAACCATAATTAGTGTTGTACCTAAATAGGTTAAGTTTCATTCAGACAATGAACTAATGTATATTTTTTAAAGTATTTATTTATTTTTTTAGTTGTATGTGGACACATCACCTTTGTTTTATTTTTATGTGGTGCTGAGGATCAAATCCAGTGTACCTCCCACATGCCAGGTGAGTGCTCTACCTCTGAGCCACAACCCCAGCCCATAATGTATATTTAATAATATGAAACTTAAATGGAATGCTGAATGGCATAATAAACTATCTTAATTTAAACTTTGGCAAAATTCAAGGCAGGTAGGAGACAGAGGTAGGTAGGTATGGAGACTGTAGAGAGATTAAACTACTGTCATTAGAGGAAGAGGAATTTACCAGAATAATGAATGTAAAGAGCCTGCCAGTAGGCAGAATTTCTGAGTCAGTCCCCTAAAGTGTTTCCCCTGAACCCCTGGAACCTGAGAATATGATAAGGTATCATACCCAGGATTATGTTAAGTTACATAGCACAGTTAATGATAAGATAGGAAGACTATCTCGGCATGAAAGATCTAATCACAGGAACCTTGAAAACCAGAGACCTGTCCCCGGCTGGTAACAAAAGAGGAAGGTGAAGAGATGCTTATAAGTTGACCCCTAAAGGGCATTGCTGGTTTAGAGTTTGGGTGCCACGTAAGAGGGCACGTGGGTAGCCTCTAGAGGCAGAGTGGCCACGGGGTGAGTGTCCCCAAGGAAGCAGGACATCTGTTCTGCAACCACAAGGAGCTAAATTCTGCCAACAACCTGAATGAGTGTAGAAGAGAATTCTTCCTCCCCATTCCAGCTAGGAGCTGAGTCTCAGTGAGACCTTGATTTTGCCCTGCAAGACCTTAAGTGGAGAACCGTGTTGAGACTCGCTAGACTTCTGAGCTAGTAAATGGGCATTTAAGCCTGCTAACTCTGTGACTTTTTAAAAATGTAACAATAGAAATCTAATACAGGATGTTTTCAGGGTTGGCGATGGCAGTGTCTATGGGACCGTCCTCATCCTTTGGCCTTATGGCTGGGAATGCCTCTAGCAGCCTTGGCAGCTAGGATGCAGTATGGTTCCCAAGACACCACATTCTCCAACTTTAGTCCTTTTACACTGTCTTGTTTCTCTTCTTGCTCCCAAAATCTAAAGGTTGATGTTGTCCCCAAAACACACAATAACTGCCTTGGAGCATCTGAAAGTCCATCATGGAGAACAGAGGTTGTCTTAACTGATACAGTTTTTGAGGTTAGAATTAGAACAAGTAGACTTTATATAAAGACAGAATTATACTTAATGAAGTTGCAAGTCAGGCTCCTTGGGAAGTTGACTCTGAGATGGAGTTTATTGGGAAGTGCTCTTGACCAACAACTGTTGGTGGTTGTTAAACTGTAATGCAGTCTCAGCGAAGGCCTCCTCAGTCAATCCCATGAGCTTGAGAAGGGATGGTCCTGAGAGTTGTCCTGAATCCAGGAAAGAGGGACAGGTCTTTGCATCCAGAAAAGAGGCATAACCTTTTGGCAAGGTGATTCTCTTCCATGAGGGTGGTTACTGGAGAGGCTTGGCTGAGTTCCAGCTATGAACATTCTCAGCAGGGTAAAGAATGACTGCCTCCTTAATCAAGGAGTGGGACAGTGGGACCCCAGGGGTGATTTGCAGTATCTAATACAATGTAAAAGAAAACTCACTAGTGGGTCAGGGCTTTCCGTTGCTGGAGGGAGTTTGTCAGTGCTATAGAGATGCTACAGAGGTTGTAGCACCTCCCAGGAAGGACATTGCACAGTAGAGCACAGTATTCAACAAGAATGTGGTGTGTGAGTGCTTAGACACTTGCAAAACACTGCTGCTTCCCAAGCATTCTGGTTGCTTCAGTTGTCCATGCCAGTCACTACCTCACCCTTGCAGCTCTACTGTAGTGACAATCTGTGTCCTTTGCCTTATAAAGAATATGCAACCTGGGTCAAAGCATGGAGTGGAGGGGTGGGATGCAGCTCAATGGCAGAGCTCCTGCCTAGCATGTACAAGGCCCTGTGTTCAACCTCAGCACTGGAAGACAAAAGTATGGAGGTGAGTCTTCATAACTGACATCCCTTGAAGTGCTGGACACAGGACAATATATTCATAGGATGTCTAGATTTTAAAATTTTTAAATCATAGAAATGTCTTGATCTAGTCTTTACTATTTTACCTAAAGAGATGAACTTTCTTCCGTTTTTATCTTTAGCATCAGCAGAGCCGGCTTCTTTATTTGTTTTACACCACATCATTTAGGAGCAGCCTTAGAGCCTAAAATTGGATGGAAGCTATTATGAATTATCAGGAGAGAGTTTTGTTGGGTGGAGTCCTGAAGAATTTGAGGATCCATCGCTGCACTAACAAGAAGTAGATCTCAAAAGACCTTGACCACAAAAGATTCCTGCTGCAGTCCGGCTGCAGCAAAATAACCGGGGGGGGGGGGGGGGGGGGGGGGGGGGGGGTGTGACGAACAACTTGTGTAGATTGATACAGCAGGAGTAGAGCCCTTTATTGTAGGACAGGAGGGGTATATATATATATATATATATATATATATATATATATATATACACATTCCACACAGCTTATCTAATTAACATAGACTAGATACAGCGTCAACTAATAAGGAATCTCCACACTTAATGGCTTGCTGGCGTTACTTCACAAACCACTCCCTCTGGCAAAATGCCAGGCGCCATCCAGACTTGTTTACAGACCTTAACATTAACCATTCCATCTTGCAAAATGCCAGGCGCCATCCAAACTTGTTTACAGACCTTAACAGATTCCAGGGTGGTGGGTCTCCTAGCAGGGGCAGGATGGCATAGGTGGTAGTGAGGGGAAGGCTGAGATTAGGAATAAGGAAAACAGCTCTGGCACACACCAGCCAGTATAGCAAAGACTATAAGGAGTGTACTTCTGTTTTCCACCTCGGGAACTCTAAGTGTGTTCATGATTGGGTTCTGGCAAGGCTGTTCTTGCTGCTAAAGTTCTATATCTATATTTTCTTCCAAACATTGATGGGCATAATGGCGAAGTTATAATAACTTGACATTTCTGATTTTTTCTTAATGTATGCCATTTATTCAACAAATATTTAATGAATATTCTTAAATGCAGATAACTGCATTATCCTTCAGAAATGCTTTAAGAGTCTTTTGTCACATGGTACCTGTTGCATCTTGCTAACCAGAGGAAGCCTCTGGATCAATCCCTGGCCTCCCACAGGGATAGGGAACTCTAATCACTTTCTAAGGAGTTGCCCCTTAGCTCTGATGCACCAATTTCTGTCCTGTGTTGGGCTATTCCCACTGCTGTCCCCTGGAACTTAAGAGGAGCATTTGTACCTTCACCTTCTAAGGTGCTATTGACACATCTTTGCCATTTCCTAGACCAGTGAATCCATATTCAGGTATTTCATCCTAAGCCTTCGATATGTCTGTGGAGTGATAGAGAGACAGACCAACAGATAGGCAGATAGGCAAAGTTTTACCTGACTGGGTTTGAATCATTTCTGTGTATAAATCCTTAGAAAACAGGTGGGTGTTATGGCTTGGATCTTAAATGTACCCCCAAAGCTCATGTGTTGAAAACTTGGTTCTCAACTGATGGCGCTATTTAGAGGAAGTTGAAACTTTAGGAGGTGGGGCCTAATTGCAGGAAGTGGACCGTCTTGGGGGAGTCTGCCCTTGAAGGGGATGTTGGGACCCTGATCCATCCCTCTCTCTCCCCCTCCCCCTACTTCCTGGCTGCCATGAGGTGAGCAACTTCCTCTCCACCATGGTGCTCCCCACCATGATATTCTGCCTTACCAAGGGCCTAAAGAAACAAGGCCAAACCACCATGGACTACAACCTCTGAAACTGTAGGCCAAAATCAGTCTTTTCTCTGTTTAAGTTGTTTATCCAAGGTACTTTGTCACAGTCATGGAAAGCTGACTAGCACAGTGGCAGTGGGAAAGCTCCTTTTCATCCTGTTATTTTTGAGACCAGTCTTATTCCCCCTTCTTTGGGAGCTGGGGATCAGTTAAGTGGCCTAGAGGACAGCTGTTGATGCCTCTTACTTCTTGAGTTAAAAGGTACAAGTCAGTCTTAGAACCCGAGGATGCATCTGTTTGTTTTATTTTTTTGGTAATATGCGATTTTATTTGTCAATTAGTCCTTTTAAAATCTAGCAATATTGAACTTTTAAAATATAAGCATGTATCAATTTTAAAATAATAAAATGATTTTGGGGGGAGTTATTATAATGTATTCATACATACACATATAAAACGGTATAATTTGTTTGATTTAATTATTTATATAACCTTGACCTGCAAATTATAAGGACCAGCTTTTAAAAAATGCTTTTTCCAATAAAAAGTAATGTCTATTTGCAAAAAATAAAAAACAGTATAATTTTATCAATTTCATTCTCTAGTATCTCCTCTCCCCCCTCCCCCATCCCCTTCTTCTATTCAACTGGTCTCCTTTCTATTTTTTTTTTTATTTGTTCTAATTAGTCATGCATCACAGTAGACTGCATTTTGACACATGGTACAAAACAGAGCCACCCCCCGCTTTTGGACACCTCTTGTGGTCTGTGTGTCTGTGTGAGCTGCACACAGCAACGCTGTTTCACACAGACTGTACCCTTCAGTCTGCGGCTGTGGGCATCACAAGGTGAAAGTGAGATGACCATAAGAACACATGAGAACCGTGTGGGAGGTGGGCATAGACCAAGAAGTGCTACGAAGATGCTGTACCTTTGTGAATGTTCTTTTATTCTGTTAAGGGCCAAATATAATTAATGACACAATGAAGTGGTAAAAATAAGGGCGGTGGGTGATATGCTTATGTAAGGGAGAATTAAGCAAACGACGGGAAACCTAAGAGGAAACGAGGAAGCGGCTGCACAGAAAGTCAGTGTTAGTGACCCAAATGGAATTTGGAACATTTGAGCAATGCTTCCTAAGGGGAACAGGCCACATGGTTTCAGCTTATCACATCTGGATCATATGTTTACTTTTGGGGGGACATATATGAATGAGGACCTACAGAAACAATAGACATAATTTAACCTTCAAGAAACCTTTCATGAAACGTCCCATCAATGTTGCAATGGGAAAAGGAGATGGGGGAGGTAGACAATTAAAAAGGAGAAAAGAGTAATCTTAGGGCTAGGGTTGTGGCTCAGCGGTGGACTACTTGCCTAGCATGCGCAAGGCCCTGATTACTCAGCACCACATAAAAATAAATAAATAAAATAAAGGTATTGTGTCCAACTACAACTAAAAAATAATTTTTTTTAAAGAATGATCTTAGAGACCTAAAACATAAAGTCTCTGGGAAAAGAACTGTGATCAGTGGAGCCTTCCCAAAGCAAACCTTTAGCTGATCATGTATGAATGACAGAATTCGGGCATAGGGAGATGCACTTGAAGATAGTGCTTGCCACTGAGCTACTTTAGAAATCCAGATGACTGTAGAGTAAACCAGTAACTATATGAATAGAAAAGGCATATTAATTTCAGTGATGGAAAATACATAAAAAATTAATGCAGGGCTGGGGATGTGGCTCAAGCGGTAGCGCGCTCGCCTGGCATGCGTGCAGCCTGGGTTCGACCCACAGCACCACATACAAAAACAAAGATGTTGTGTCCACCGAAAACTAAAAAAATAAATATTAAAAAATTCTCTCTCTCTCTTAAAAAAATTAATGCACATTAGATTTCTCTATAATTTATCAGTTATGAACCAAGCAAAGGATCAGGAGTCAATTAAGATATTATCTCAATGTGTATAGTCTAGAAGTTTAGGATCTTAAACAAATGTTGATTTTGGAAACAAGATAAAGGTTATTATCTATACTAGGTCAAAATCATAGTGCTTTTATAGCAGAATTCCATGTATATTTTTGGATAATATTCCATAATAAAATTATAAGGAAATCAGTGCATGTTTCCAAAAAAGCAATTTAAATGACCCTGAAGTTGATGGACTGAAAGTTTATAAGGGACAGGACTACAGTTTGGAAGGATGGTCAGGAAACATGATTTACTGATGTTTTCTTAACTTTCTATTTTGAAGAATATACTGCGAACCTACAGAGAAGTTGGAAGAATAGTACAATGAAAGCCACATATCTTTCACCTAGAATTCATTGATAAGCATTTCCCCACATTCATACCCTATGTTTTTCCAAATTAGTTGAAAGTAGCAGATATCATGTTACTATATTCCTAGTACTTTAGCATTGTGTTTCCAAGACTAAAGACAGCTTCTTAATTAACCACAGTACCATTATCCCAATATCCTTGGTATGCTGGTGTTATCTAATAAATGCCCCGTATTTCCTAATTCCCAAATTTTTCAAAAATATTTTAATAGTCAAAAACAATCAGGAGCCAGTCAAGAACTATTTGTGCATGTTGTTGATCTTGAACATCCCACCAGCCCTGGTTCTGGTCTCAGCAGGCATTGTCGTGATTGAAGAGCGGAGGCTGGATGTTTTGTAGAATGGGCCATGATTTGGAATTATCTTAGTTTCCTTAGCACTGGTTTTGCGTGAAGCAATCTGAGGTGAGCTCTGCCTAGGGGGATGTTGCTTTCTATGAGTGTCACCTGGAGGCACAATGTCAACTGGCCGCATCAGGGGCTTGCTGAGCAACTCACTTGTTTAAGCTGTCCGATTTCTCCACTGTAAAACTTTTCCCATTTGTAATCCATACACAATCTTTGCAGTGATACTTTGAATCTGTGTTCTTGGGCAACTTTTGGCTTAGCGTTTTGGCATCTATTTGTGATCCATATCTCTTTTCTCTTCCGCGGCTTCTACACCTATTAACTGCTCTGCTTTAAAGGAAAACTCCCTCCACCCTTTTGAAGGATCACTCTGGCCTCGTGGATTCTTTTTACATTTAATGTGTTATAATTTCCAATTATTCCTTTTGATGCTCTACTTGTTCTGACTCCTGTGTTCCTTTGAATGTCCCCCCCCCCTTTTTTTTTTTTTTAGGATTCCCTACACAAAATGATATTCCAAACTGACCTGGAACTTTCCCTGCCTCAAATTTATGATCAGTTATTTATCAAATGAGTCTATTTTTTAATTAATTAATTCATGTTAAAACAGAGAAAGGTGTTTAGATACCAAGATCTGGGTGTTGGGGAACGATTCTGGATGGATCTCTCATGTACTTCTTGTCCTACTGATTAGCCCCCAAAGTCTCCTCAAGCCTTTTGTAGTTCACTGCTCCTTCCTCTGTCTCCCATCTCCAGGCAAGCACTGACTTTTTCCTGTCGCTACAGAATCTTATTCTACTAGATTTTCCACTTACCTCAAGGTTTCTCCACACTGGTCGGCGGAGGCATGAACTGCTCCCAGTGCTGAATACACTCTGAGGATTGTTCTGCCTGCTTCTTTCCAGTGGTCCTTTCTCTGGCCTTGAGAAGTTGCCTCACATGCCTTGGTTAGGGTACTTAGCTGAAGACTCAAGAGGAATCCTCTTCAGGTCTCTGGAATTCCCCAACCGCACAGACCCTCCTCTCCTTGCACCTTCTCATCACACCATGAGGCCCTGGGGTGTAGGACTTCAACCCCTGGCTGGAGGTGGAGCGCAATTCAGCCATTATCAGGGGAATGTCAAAATGGTTCCAAAATTTTGTTGAGGGATTTTTTTTAGTATTAATGGAGACAATAATTTTTATTATTAGTTATACCAGCATAATGAATTACAATAATGGTTTTCCTAATACAGAGTTGTTGTTACATTACTAGAACAAATCTCATTTGATCATAATGTATTATTTTTTAATGTAGCTCTGGATTTTGTTTGCTAATATTTTGTTCAAACTTTTTTTGTTTGCAATAAAATTCACAAAGAAGATTGTCTATGATTTTTGTCCTGTATTTATTAAGTTTAGATATCAATGTTAAACTTGTTTATAAAAAGAATTAGGATGTGTTGCTTTTTTTCCTATGCTGTAGAATAAAATATTTGCCATTAGATTATTTGCTGACATTTTTGGTGGAACTTGCCTGTGAAATCCCCTGTGTTTAGTGATTCTGTAGGTGGTTGTTCTTTAATAATCTTACAGGATTTCTTTAAAAGTATTTTTATTAGTGCATTATAATAGTTAACATCATAGTGGGTTTCGCTTAGACATTCATACATGTATATAACATTGTTTGCTCCATTTCAATTTCCAGTAATTCCTTTTTCTTCCCCTCTCCTTTCTCCCCTAGTCTCCTCTTTTACTCTATTGGCCTTCCTTCTATTTTTTTTTTAGTTGATGCAGTATACTTATATATAAAATTGGGATGCATTGTGATATATTCATACATGCACATAGCATAATTTGGTCAACTTCACTCCCAAGTTCTTACTCTTCCTTTCCCCTCCTTCACCTGCTTTGGTCCCTGCCTCTACTGATCGCCCTTCTATTTTTGCAAGATTCCCCCATTTTTATTCTTTTTTTTCTCTCTGGCTTCCACATATGAGAGAAAACATTTGCCCTTGATTTTCCAAGTCTGGCTTATTTCACTTATCATGATGTTCTCCAGTTCCATCCATTTCCCAGCAAATGATATACGTTCGTTTTTCTTTAAGACAGAATAAAACTCCCCTGTATATGTATGCCACATTTTCTTTATCCACTCATCTATTGATGGGCACCTCCCCTGTATATGTATGCCACATTTTCTTTATCCACTCATCTATTGATGGGCACCTCCACAATATCTATGCTACAGTTCTGTAGCATAGATATTGTGGATTGTGCTACAATAACATCGATATGCATGTGTCATTAGTTTTTTTTTTTAATGCACGTCGTTAAAACTTTCTGTCTCTATTGGGATGTGTTTGGTAAATTGCATTTTCCTGTGAAATTACTTAGTTTATGTAGATTTTCACATTCATTTACTATGTCTTTTATGCCTTTTGAGATATCTCAATTTAATGGTTACTTCCATTTTATAATTCCTTATTTGGCAATAGCATATTTACATTCACTGAAAAGTCTCCAATGTTTGGTTTCAACTCTGTCATTGCTGAACACCTATTCCTTGCTTGGTGACATCATTTCATTCCTGAGAACATGGAATGAAATTCAGTTTTGCTTAATTTGTAATTTCCTGGCTAGAAACATATTGAGCAAATTGGTGACTATCTTTTTCTGAAAGTGAAATAATATTGAAATACCACTTTTTTTTTAAAGAGAGAGGGAGAGAGAGAGAGAGAGAGAGAGAGAGAGAGAGAGAGAGAGAGAATTTTAATATTTATTTTTAAGTTATCGGCGGACACAACATCTTTGTTTGTATGTGGTGCTGAGGATCGAACCCGGGCCGCACGCATGCCAGGCGAGCTCACTACCGCTTGAGCCACATCCCCAGCCCCTGAAATACCACTTTTTTAACACTGAATTTAGTTAGCATATTTTGAGGGGGAAAAATCGTAATTATACAAAAAAATTGAGATTCTTGAAAGATTCTTATTGACCTTTGGTTTTTTAGCGGTCAAGAGGTTCAGGGTAAAAAAATTAAAGAAGTGAATAGTTATATGAACTAAGCCTGAATTCCAATGTTATTATTTTAATGGATGACAAAAGCGAAAATCATCATGTCTAAGTAGTTTGATGGAGACAATGGAAATTTATGCCACATACTGCTGTTTTAGACACTGAACATTTCCTGGGCTTCTCATATCCTTTTACATTTTAATTCAGAGAATGGATTTGTGTTTCCATTGTTCTTGGATAAAATACAAATTTCCTAACTGTTGAAAGATCCTTCCCAATCTAGTTTTCACAAACCTCTCCTCTTCTTCTCACCTCTCCCTGAGCATCCTGTGTTCTCATTGTGCTTTTTCTTTCATGATGTGACCTGCTCTTTCTAACCCACAGGCTTTTGTAAAGGCTACTTCCTCACCTTAAATGCCCTGCCTTTTTTTCTTTGCCCCAGTCTCTCCATTAAGAGTCTCAGTTTCAACTAAGTTCCACTTCTTTCTTTGAGTTATTTATTTGTTCTAATTTGTTATATATGCCTGTAGAATGCATTTCAATTCATACTACACAGATAAAGCACAGTTTTTCATGTCTCTGGTTGTACACAAAGTAGAGTCACAACATTCGTGTCTTCATACATGTACTTAGGGTGATGATATCCATCTCATTCCACTGTCTTTCCTACACCCCTGCCCCCTCCCTTTCCCTCCCTCCCCTTTGCCCTACATAAAGTTCCTCCATTCCTCCGATGCTCCCTGCCACCCCAATTATGGATCAGCATCCACATATCAGAGAAGACATTTGGCCTTTGGTATTTTGGGATTGGCTTACTTCGCTTAGCATGATATTCTCCAACACCATCCATTTACCTTCAAATGCCATGATTTTATTCTCTTTTAATGCTGAGTAATATTCTATTGTGTATATGTACCACAGTTTCTTTATCCATTCATCTATTGAAGGGCATCTAGTTTGGTTCCACAGTTTAGCTATTGTGAATTGTGCTGCTATAAACATTGATGTGGCTATGTCCTTGTAGTATGCTGTTTTTAAGTCCTTTGGGTACAGACCAAGGAATGGGATGGTTGGGATATCCCAGGATATAAAATCAAAGGCATAAATCACCCATAAATCAAAGTCATTTCTGTACATCAGTGACAAATCTTCTGAAAGAGAAACTAGGAAAACTACCCCATTTACAATAGCCTCAAAACAAACAAACAACAACAAAAACTTGGGAATCAACGAAAGAGGTGAAAGACATCTATAATGAAAGCTACTGAACACTAAAGAAAGAAATTAAAAAAGACCTTAGAAGATGGAAAAATCTCTCTTTTTCTTGGATAGGCAGAATTAATATTATCAAAAAGTTCCACTTTTTGAGGAAAGTCTTCCCTGTCTCCTAGTTAGGTCAACCAATCCCTTGCTGTGTGCTCCCTTAGGACTCTGCTTTTCCTCATTACAATGGCCCATATTGTAATTCTTGCTTCATTATGTGTCTTCTGAACTCTCTAGAGCAGGCACTCTCAATAGTATCATTTAAAAAATTGTGTTTCTTGTTTATTGAAGTAATATTCACAGCAGCCAAGATGTCGACTCAGCCTAGGTGTCCATGAATGAATGGAGAAAGAAAACATTGTGCATATATACACCATGGATTATCATTCAGCCAATAAAAAGAATAAAATCCCACAATTTATGCAACATGGATAAGTTTGGAGGACATTGTGTGTTGTTTGTTGTTGATGTTTTTTGGACATTATATAAGTTATGCAAAATAAGGCACAGAAAAACATACACTGTATGTTGTCATTCATGTGGATTCTGAAAAAGTTGATCTCACAGAAGAAGAGAGTAGGCTAGTAGTTACAGGGTAATAGGGAGGAAGGGACACAGAGAGTTTGGTTAATTGGTTAAAAAACAAAACAAAACAGGTGAGGAAAAGTTCAGGTGTTCTGTAGCATCATAGAGTGACTATTTTAACATAACTTTTGTATATGTTAAAATGATTAGAAGAAATGATCTCAAATATTCTCAGCAGAAAGACGGATTTGCTAATTACCTCAACTTATCTTTATATGATATATGCATACATAAAAATATCATACTGTAACCCACAAATATGTACAGTTATTATATATCAATTAAAAACTTTAAAATTGGATTTTAACTCAGCACTAGAGGATTTAATTTAACATTTTGTACTATAAATTTAAATTTTTTTATCACGTAAATTCATTTATTTCTATCTGTAATTCCCTGCAACGATAACTTACGAGCTCTGAAGCATAGACAAAGAATAAATAATACTTCTCTGCTGTCACAATCTCCTTATAAAAAAGTGTATCTATAGTATAAACATTTAAAATTTTATTCTTACCTTCTTTTGGGGGTTGGCATAGAAAAGTTGTTAAAAATATTATAGTTTATAACATGAACTCCGAGTAAAGCCATGCATTTCCTGCAGAGGAGGTACTTTGGGTGACAGGACAGTGCATCTGGAGCCAACTGGAGACCTGGGAGAGAACTCCTAGTGGTTTGGGCTGGCTTCAGGGTTGAATATGAGGTGCAAATTAGGTTTTTGCTCTTCCCTCTGGAAGACTATAGATGTTAAAGCAGCATTATATAGCTTTAGAGATTTAACAATTTTTTAGTCTTGCCTTTATATTAACATTGCAGTTTGATCTATTCCATGGTATTTGGAAAAAATATCGGTTTACCATGGTGATAAATATGGTGTGAAAACACTCAAATGGGTTTAAAAGATGACTTCAGAGCTATGAAATAATCAACCTAAGGCTGTATTACATTGAGAAAAGATTGTTCTCTTTTGCTGTTTTAAAAAGCAAAAGAGCACCACCTGGTGTTGAACAAAACTATTGACTAATTTTTATTTGACGATCTGGAATAATCCATTTCCTAAAACTTGTATTTCAGAATGCTTTTCTCCCTATTTTATTGTACTTACAATAGTGCTACTGATATTTTCCCCAAAGTATATGGAATTGATTTTTATGAATAACCAATGTATTTCTGTTAGAACTAGGCCTTTCCTTTAATGTTTAAAGCATTTTAGGAAAATTCTTCTCTTACACCTTCCTTTCATGCTATCTGCAGCAGAGGTGGAACCACCCCCCACAGAGGAGAGTCCCCTGCTATGCATGGAAATCCAACCACCTGTGCCTTTGTGCCCAGGCCACACCACCTGCTGGCTGTTCTCCCCAGTGACTGGGTGCAGTGGATACTGAGGCCTCCCTGGTCCTGGAAGACAGATGGCTCCTTTGTCTGCCTACTTAGTGGGGAGGACTTCTCCAGGGCTTTGCCAAGCCTTTCTCAGGTTGTATTGCTGTCTAGGGTGCTTAATTTCAACCTCTCCCTCCATCCCAACCTCAGATTACACTTGCATGCAAGTTTATGTCTCTCCCAACCTCCCCCAGCCTTCCCCTTCTCCATTGTTTTATACAGACATTTCCCTATATAAAATCCTTGCATATTCAAGTCTGTCTTGGTATCTGCTTTACCAAGATGCCAGGCGAATAAATAACCCTTCTGAAAATCTCATGAAGAATGAGAAAGCGAGGGCATCAGACTTGTTTTCTAGTATCTGGTTTGTCTACTAATGGGTCCTCTTTTTTAAAAATATTTATTTATTTTTAGTTATGGGTGGACACAATATCTTTGTTTTATTTATATGTGGTGCTGAGGATCGAACCCGGTGTCTCACACATGCTAGGTGAGTGCTTTACCTCTGAGCCACAACCCCAGCCCTTACAAAAGGGTTCTTATGCATTGAATAAGATCATGGCATCTTAACCTCAGGTATCTTCTGCTTTGTTGACAGCACCTGCTGTGGAAAAGGGCAGGTGTCCTGGGAGACCACTTGACTCTGTGAGACTCTGTAGCCTCAGGTTGGACTCCTCATGTAGGAGCATCTTATTGGGACCTGACATGGGATCTACATTATTGGCATATCCTAGAGGATAATCACTGGTATGGCGTGAAAGACACTTGCAGTTCCTTGCTAGAGTCCAAGAGCACCAATAACACAACTTCTGGCCCTGGCCCTAGGGTCTAGTGCTCTTGATTTGCTTCCATCTCACTGATACTTACACAACTCTAGGAAAATAAAACTTCACACAGTGATAGAGTGGAAAGAACCAGAGCTCACGATACAGAGTCCCGTGTTTGAGTCTTGGCTTACTAGACCTTGAAGACCTTGGGTAGGTCACTTGCTCTTTTAGCTCAGTTTCCTGATCTGTAAGATGGAGATATAAATCTCTGACTCTTTCACACAGTCACACAGCTCAGATTAAGTGATCCGCAAAGGAATACTCAGTAAACTGAAGCAAATTGCATTCTAAGTTTACATTATCATTGTTTAAATGTATTTGTAACAAAAATATCTGCAACAAAAGATCAATGGTTGTTTTAATCTTTTATAGGAATTTTGAATTTTCTAGTACAAGCTAATAAATTTTTTTTGAATCAAAAACTTCTGAAACAACTATTTAAAGAGACAATATGGTTTAAAAGGGAACTTACTTTGCTTCTGCATATAAGATATATAGATTATTTAATAATAGAGAATAACATTATGTCATTTAATTACCTTTTAAAAAGTTAAAAATGAAAACAAGAATAATTATAAATTTAAGTCAAATGAAAGATCTGGAGAAAAGTCATTCTCTTCCTTTAAGTTTGTGGTGGTGGTAGAGGAGGGCTGTGTTTGCTACCTGACACAGGGAAGAATGAATGGAAACAGCTTTGTTTATCTGTAAACAGGAGCAATGGATAGTATTTTTGCTCTAATGCTTTTTTGTGCTCTCTTGTAGTTGTTTTTTTTTTTTTCAAAGACTGCTAATAATTTAACTCCAGAATTCTATATTAAAACTAGAGCTGACAATATTATTGTAGAATAACAAAATATTGTTCATAAATTATTCATTTATAAATAAGACAGAATAATTGTACTGTTCAACATTATTCCTCATGTTTTATGCAAGTGTAACTGTGATAAGTGTAATAGTATTATGAAGTACTTTAATTATCCTTATTTTGGTTAACTTAAGCAAAAAGAGGAAAAAATAAGATACTGGTGTCTCAGAGATTCTAAGGGAAAGTTGTCTTGGGAAGGGCAAGACAGGCAGCTCTGGGGCTCGAAGGAGCAACTTTTCTACCTCCTTTCATTTTGCCCAAGATTCATGTTCCTTAAATTAAACTCTGGCCATGGTTACATTCTGTGCCCATCTTTCGGTCCTGAGAAGGTAAAATGCCTTCCATGCAATACCAATCCCACACAATAGTATAAGGGCAATCCCTCAAAAGAAGGCACAGGGATGCTGATGGGGGGGGGGAAACTCATACTCCCTGTGTGATGTATTCAACTCAACTACATTCCAAGGCTCTTTTGTCTGTGACAGTTATTCTCCTTAGTTTCTGAGATGACATGCCGTCGTTCATGACAAGTTCAGATTTCCACCAACATGCTCTTAGGTGTTATTGTTCCTTCTACGTAAGTGCTGTATTAGGCAGACCAGGCACTGGCTCTTGACCACTAAGGCAGGGGCGTTTTTATTCTACGTGTTATAAATGTGTAGAACGACTGCTACCATTTAAAGTTAAGGCAGAACACGCAGGTCTGTTGCAGGTTTGGCACGTCCATGTGACCTGTGTTCTTTACTGCTTTCTTTTTCCACTATGGCCAATATCAACAGGGGAGTGGGGGCCCAATAGAGAGCATAGAGGGCCACACAGAAGTAGTGTTTTCTCTTGCAGACAGAAGCTCTGTCTATACATGCCCACGGGGAGGAAATAGGCATGGTCTTTGAGACAAACTACCTGGGTATGCCTGCTTTAAGAATGACTTCTAGAAGCATTTTAGTTTAGAGTTAGGTAGGAAGGTAGCACTAGAAAGGAGGTAAGACATGCATTCCACACCTGAAAACTCAGAAGAGTGCTGATTTCTATCACCACTGGGTATACATTACAAGAATATCTACTATCTAAATAGGGCCTGTCTTGCTACTCTCATGTTTGGTAACATGTAAAACAATTCACACATTTAGATTCTATTGTTCATGAATTCACATTGTAAATAGTTACAAAATATCCTTTAAATATATAGTTTATCTATTATAAAAACAGATATTCTAGCAAAAAACACTAGGGGGCATTCATTACTCTTTTTCAAAAACATTTGTTCACTGTTTTTATATGCAGTTGTTCAAATGTTATACAGTTTGTTCATATGCTTAAGAAATTAAGTATAAATATTTAATTTTCTGAAGCATCTCAGCATATAAAAGAACACTCAAAAACCAAACAACAAGAAAATAAATGAGTGGGTCACAAGGTGCAAGAGACCTAATATACATTGAAGTTACAGTGGAAGCCAATTTTAAAATAATCTTAAATGTGACAGATTCTCTTACAATCTCTCAACATATAATGCAAAAGATCAAGGTTTTGCAATTTCTGGCATAGGAAAAAACTGACATTACTTTAGACTTATTTTATTGAACTTTAACCTTTCAAATGTACATGGAATTTAAAAACAGAAAAATAAATGTTGAAGAAGCAGTACTGCTGAGTTCAATTTTGCGTTCCCTAATTGTTATTTTATAATATCAGAACATACTCTGCTTTTACTTCTATTCCCATTCTTTTCTACGGTGCTTACTTGTTATTTTGCTCTTTGTACAATTTAGTTTATGTGTTCACTTTTTCATTAGGCACATTCTCGAAGTTTTGGCTGGGTATTACAATTATCAAAATATTGTGCATGCCTCTGCAAAATATGCTCAAATAATTTGAGACTAAGTGAAAATCCTCACAAACTTCTGCTAGAGAGATAATGGAAAGGAGAAGAAGGATTTTTTTTTTAGCTTCAATTTCTTTTTTACACAAATCTTAATTGGTACTTATTAGTTCTAAAGGATGATGAGTTTTGTGGTGGCATATTTGTACATGCATAACATAATTTGTTCAATTTCACTCTCTAGCACCTCCATTGTAACTTCAATTTCTTTTGCATAGATTTATTTTAGACCAGACCTATGGTTACATATTTTCTTGATTTTAGGCTACAATACACAAAATGTAAGCAATTTTGCAAACAGGTGACATTGTAAGACCCATGGCTTAACAAAAATCCAAGAAAACAAATATTTTCTTAGCATTTTTACTCTTAATTTTTGTCCTTTCATGTGAATTTTTTATCAAAATCTCTTGAGTATGATCTTAATATATTCCTCCCCAGCCTTTGGGAACTCACTTTTCAGATCAAAGAATAATCTAATATATATATATATATATATATATATATTAGAATATATATATGGAATCTTTAAAAGTATAAAGTGCTGTATAACTGCAAGAAATTGTCATCTTGAGTACTGAGTTCTGACTTTGACACTTATCAGCTCTGTGTTGTCATCTGAGAAAATGGAGATGACAGCTCTTTGCGACTCCCCCCTTTGCGAATCTATGCTTTCCAGAGAAGTGACAATCTAGTGATGGATAGTGTCTAGGTAAAGGAGAGGCAGATTGTATGGGGAGAAAGAAGATAGAAGCAAGGGAAGTAAATAAGGAAAAAATATAGAAATGTAAAAATGAATTTTTCAATTGCATTGTAATGCAATATTACCAAGCTATAAGATGAGAAAAATACAAAGGAATGTTTACATCTCTTTTAAGTCAGTAAGCTTACAATATCATGGTTCTATGGGTTTCTGTTCATGGATTATTCCAATCCATTTTGGATCTTCTACTAGTTCTTTTTTTTTAAATCGGTGTGGGATTAGGAAATGAAATGACAGATTATCTTAAGCATAATTAGGAAGGTAAATCTGTTAGAATTCCAAAAAACACATGACTTTTAGATTATTCAGTAGGGTATAGTAGCAGGCACCTATAGCTCCAGCTACTCAGGAGCTCAGGAGGAAGGGTGACTTCAGCATAGGAACTTGAGATCAACCTGGGAAAAGTAGCAAGACCCCATTAAGAAAAACAGAACAAACCAATAAATGAACCAATTTGATGCAACCAATTTTCTTTTACAGAGATTCATAGTGTCTGCAGATCATGCCTTACATACTTCATCACTAAAGCATGCTCATTTTATCTTGTGTGAACATGTTTTTAGTAATTCTATTTCTATTGAACTCAATTTGGAGTCTAGCTTTTACTTTCTGGCTCAGCTCGGAGAATCCCTGGGTGTGCCAGAGCCATCTGCCTCCTGGTGAGATACTTGGTCCTCCTCTAATGTCCAGCTTCAGTCTCCTGAATTGCTAACACTACCGCTGATTTTCCTCTCTATACTTACATTTGTCCAATTCTCTTTAAGAAGCATGTATTGCTTTCGTAACAGGAAAATTGAGGTTTTAATCATGACTGTTGTGAATTTTTAAAGTATCATGCTGGATCAAGGACATTTTAGTTTCCATTAATCCAGTTGATTTTTAAATGCTCTGACAAAAAATGTGTAAAGTTGTTATTAAAAATGTCTAATTTTTCTATGCCACATTTCTTTCATAAATTAAGGCATGAGAATAAAACCTGCTTGATGCCCTTTTAAGAACGAAAAATATGTCTCAGATTTATAGTGATTCTTTTTTATAAGTGAAAACAAGTAGTTCTCAGACCAGCTTATTTGTACAAGTGTTTTCCACTTTAATATTCACAAGTTTAGTCATTACCGATAATTACTTAAGCATATCCTTCTTTATTAGAATTTAAAATGCCCTTAAATGGATTATGTTGTTATTACACACAGAAAGGTTGTGCGTACTCTTTTAGGATAGTTCATATTTCATTTTTAAGTGAAAAATGTGCAATAAAAACTATATGCTCTGTATTACCCCACACAATGGACAAGCTGTATGTGTGCGTGTGTGCATGCAGATGTGTGCATGTGCTTGCTTGTATGTTTGCATGTAATGCTGCAAATTGTTAACAGAGGTTGTGTGTGTCTGTGGTGAAATCATAGTATTTTTTTCCTGTATTTTGCAAATATTTATAGTATTACAATTATAAACACATAAAATATCTTAAAATAGTCTTTCGAAACTCATGTAACTATATATATATATATATATATATATATATATATATATATATATATATATGTAAAAAGACTATAAGGAATTACATTTAAAAAGCAAATGAGATGGGGGAACTTGGAGGAGCAGAGAAGGGAAGGGCCTGCAGCTCCTCGCGCCGCACCCACGAAGCTGAGACCTCCTCGAGGTGAGTGGCAAAGCTCCCTGAGACATGACGCTGAGCCGTCGGGGGTCCCAGAGCTGCAGGGAGAGGGCACGTTGAGCACCAGAAAGGGAACCCTCCCTCCCAGCTCCTAGAGCGAATCGGGAGAACGCGGGCGGCGGGTGAGCCACCGCCCTGGGGACATGCGGCCGACCGGGGAAGGGTGGCCCGTGGGTGGAGTTGGGGAAAAACAGAGCCGCGGGGCAAGCCCCCCAGCCCCACGCAGGGCCCAGTCGCCGGTCGCCCCTGGGCGGGAAGCGCCCCCGCAGCGCTGCAGCTGTGGACGGAGGCGGGGTGGGATGGGGCCTGGGAGCCCAGAGGAGGCTACCAGCAGTATCCCAGTATTACCAGTATTCCCAGGGTGCGCCCGAACCACAGATGGAACCAGGCACAGAAAGCGCCCTCCCTGGACCAGCCTCGGGACCCCGGGAGAAGAACCCCACACGGCAGGCGCCTGAGAACTGGAAGACGCCCGCTGCTCCAGGCACCCTGCAGGCAGAGCACCTGCTGTCCAGGGAGGGCACCTGCTCTCCAGGGTGGACACCTGCATGCACTCCAGCGTGGCACCTGCTGTCCAAGGAGGGCCCCTGCTCTTGAGCGCGGGATTTGCACTCCAGGCCGGACACCTGCTCACCAGAACCTGCTCTCCAGGGCAGGACCTGCTCTCCAGGACAGACACCTGCTCTCCAGGACAGACACCTGCTCTCCAGGGTAGACACCCGCACTCCAGGGAGGGCACCTGCTGTCCAGGGCTGGACCTGTACTCCAGGGCGGACACCTGTGGTCACACCCATCGCGGTGAAGGCAAAGCCTGTGGAGGCTCAGTCCCTAGGCCCTGAAAGTGGGTTTTCCTGATGGGGTTTCAGAGATCCAGAAGCCCAGCAGGCAGGAAGCGCCACACCAATAGGAGGAGTGGATCGAATCTCAAATACCCACCAACAGAGTTCCAAACTCACCCAAGTCCAAACCCAACCACTGGAAGCCCCAGTCTAGAACTCGGCATCCCCCCTCACCCCCAGGATTACTAAACACATGAGCACGCCCCAGTCTACCCACCCACTCCTGGAGGTTGGAAGCTGAGCTACTTCCCAGCTGGCAGACAGGTGAGGAACACCAGGAGGGCAGCCAAAAATACAGAGCCAAAAATAAAGACCGAAAATCTGTCCCCACCAACAGACTTGACCACCACGCAGAAACAAGTCCTCTATCTCTCATTATGATTTTTCTCTTTTTTCTTTTTCTCTATTTTCCCTCCACATTCCTAGTTTTTAGCTTTTTAAAAATTTTTATTTTTTTTTCAAACATTGCATTGCATTTTTTTTTTCACTTTTTTTTTCATTATTCATGATGCTCTGTGTGTATGTGGTTGTGTATGTTCTCACTGTGGGGATAGGTTTATGCACATACAAATATAGATATATAGAGCCATATAACTTTATTTACACATTAATAGCTCTCTCCTGCAGGTGTTCATTATTTAGACTAGATTAGACTTAGGTGCTATATAATGATATGAGGGTTTCAGCCTTTTCAATCTTACATTTGCTGGTTTGTTCATACCTAGGTTCTGGGCCCTCCTCACTCTCCTTTGCTCTCTTTCCCCGACAGCATTTCTTGTTCCCTTCTCCTCTCTTTCTTTTTTGCATTACTTTCAGTTAACTTATTATTCCTTCTTCTTTACAAGCGACACTGGTTCCCTATCTTCTGCTTCTCCTCTTTTTCAAACATTTTAAACTTTCTCTTGCCTTTCCACTCTATTTTCTCTTACTGAAAAAAAATGGTAATCCCAGTAATTAATAGAAATTATATGGATTATGTAATTCCTACCCATTCAAGTTGTGATTATTAATAAGGTGGACAACATAGTACATACTTTCTATCAAATGCCTGATGTAGTTCACAGTTTTTTATTGTTGGTACTGTTGTTAAATGTTGACCCCACCATTCCTACAAGGTAGCAATTAGTGTTATAGATGTCAAAGTAAATACTGACATTAATCTTAAGATTGTACATCTGTTGCTGACATTAGTGCCACTCCTGGCTCCCTTCTCCCTGTAAGAGAAGCTGGAAAGAGATTGGGATACTTTAAGGTCACAGAGTAAAGATCCTGCTGTTGAGAATACATCTCAACCAAGCAACACAATTTAGCCCCACCCAAGCCTTAACTTTATTCCAACTCAAAGAATTGAGGAGACAAAAACCCCAAACCAATAATGAGGATCCAAGAAAGAACAATCAGATAGGAACCTTAGATCCTACCTCTTGACATCTACTCAGAGAGAAATCCCAGAACAAATAAGATAAGTATGCACAAAAGGACCCATGTAAAAAAGAGGAAGGGGAATCCATCTCAACTGGTGTGCAAGTCCAAGACCTCTGAAAACATGAGGAAACAGGAAAACAAAACTCCCTCCCAAACTCACAATCCCCCAACAAAGGATCCCACTGATATTGAAGTGGACAAAATCCCAGAGAAAGTTTATAAAAAAGTCATTATCAAAATGTTCAATGAACTAAAATAAGATCTAAGGAATGAATAAAGAAAGCAAATACAGGAAATGAAAGAAAACTTTAATAAAGAAATAGAAACAGTGAAAAGAAACCAATCTGAACTCCTAGAAATGAAAGACACAGTCAATCAAATTAAAAATTTATTTGAAAGCATCACTAAGAGATTAGATTGCATAAAAAATAGAACTTTATCCCTTGAAGATAGAATTTCAGGCTGGAAGAGAGGGTATATGAACTTGAATACACAGAATGTAATAAAGGGAAGAAATTATAGAACATAATCAGAATATACAAGAACTCTGGGACAATATCAAGAGACCAGAACTGAGAACCATTGGGATAGATGAGAACAAGGAGATACAAACTAATGACATTAAGCACATTTTCAATGAGATAGTTACAGAAAACTTTTCCAGTATCAGAAATGAAATAGACATCAATACATAGGACACATACAGAACCTCAAATAGATTCATCAAATGAGAAATTCTCCAAGACACATCATAATCTAAATACCCCACATAGAAAGTAAGAATTTTAAAAGTTGCAAGAGAGAAACATCAGGTCACATTTAGAGGCAAACAAATAAGGTTCACTCTGGTTTCTCAGCGGAGACCCTAAAATCAAGAAAGGCTTGGATGAAATATTCCAATCTCTAAATGAAAACAACTTCCAGCCAAGGTTACCTACTATACCCAGCAAAGGTCTGTTTGAAAATTGAGGGACAAATAAAAACTTTCTATGACAAGAATAAACTAAAACAATTCATGATCACCAAGCCAACACTACAAAGAATACTTACAGATAAACTGCACAGAGAGAAACTCAAAAACAAATCCTCAGACTCCTAAATAGAAGATCAATAGAAGAGAAATCTGCTAAATGAGATGTAAGACAGTATTAAATACAGCAAAAAAATCAAAATGGAAAGAAATTACAAATGCATACTGTTTCAGTCAGGTTTTTGTTTGTTTGTTTAGTTTGGTTTGATTTTTTTTTTTTTGTCACTGTAACCAAAAGACATGACAAGAACAATTAAAGGAGGAAAAGTTTATTTGGGAACTCACAGTTTCAGAGGTCTCAGTCCATAGACAGCTGGCTACATTCCTTAGGGCCCAAGGAGAGGCAGAATATTATGGCTGAGGGTGTGGTGGAGGGAAATGGCTCAAGACATCACAGCCAGAAGGTGGGGAGGAGAGAGAGAGAGAGAAAGAGAGAGAGAGAGAGAGAGAGAGAGAGAGAGAGAGAACAAGAGAACCCTCCAGATACAAATTATCTACCTCAAAGGCATGCCCTCAGTGACTCACTCGTCCAGCCACACCCTATCTGCCTTCAATTACCACTCAGTTAATCCTTATCAAGGGATTAATTTATGGATTGGGTTAAGGCTCTAATAACCCAATCATTTTACCTCTAAGCCTTCTTGCATTGTCTTATACATGAGCTTTTAGGGGACACCTCACATCCAAACTATAACATATATGTATGCTAACTCTCAATGTTAATGGTCTCAACTCTCTTATTAAAAGACAGATTAGCAGAATGGATCAAAACCCAGATCCAACTATACACTGTTTACAAGAGACTCATATTATATGCAAAGACACCTACAGACTGAAGACAAAAGGATGGAAAAATATATTCTACAAACAGACTCTGAAAACAAGCAGGAATAGCTATTCTCAGATCTGACAAAACAAATTTCAAGCAAAAATTAATCATAAGATACAAAGAAGGCCATTACATTCTGGTAAAGATAACAATTCAATGAGAAGATATAGCAATAGTAGATATTTATGCCCCAGATGTCAGCACACCCAATTACATAAAAGCACTTCATGGCATTTAATTTCAGATAGACCCCAACACAATAATACTGGGTGATTTCAACACACTCTTATCACCAATAGACAGGTCATTAAAACATAAAACTAATAAAGATATTTCCAACCTAAATAATACTATAAATCAATAGACCCAATGGAAATCTGCAGAATATTTCACCCCCAAACAGTTGAATTTATCTTCATTTTAGCAGCTCATGAATCTTTTTCCAAAATCGACAATATTCTAAAGCACACAGTAAATTTTAACAAATACAAAAAATCAATATAATCCCAAGATTCATATCATAATATAATGGAATAAAACTAGAAATCAACAGCAAGAAAAATAATGGAAACCACATAAACACATGGAGATTGAACAATACTGTTTTTCTCTGTATCTTCTTTTCTCTTCCTTTGGTGCCTATACCACGATGTTTTTGTTTCTACAGCTCTGTGGTATAATTTCAGGTCACATAAAGCCTCCTGCTTTGCTTTTCTTTCTTAGTGTTGTCTTGGCTGTTTTGGGGTCTCTTATTCCTCCAAATGAATTTAAGGATTTTTTTTTAATTCTGTGAAGAATGTCCTTGGTATTTTGATGGAAATTGCATTGAATCTGTATGTTGCTTTTGGTAGCAGGGCCATTTTGACAATATTAATTCTGCCTATCTGAGAATCTTGTGTGTCTTTCCATCTTCTAGGGTCTTCTTCAACTTCTTTCTTCAGTATTCTATAACCATTATAGAGTATTTGACCTCCTTGGATAGATTAATTCCAAGTGCTTTTATTTTGTTTTGCTTTGAGGATATTATAAATGGGATGATTTTCCTAATTTCTTTCTTGGCTGAATCTCTGTTGGAGTATAGGAAAGCTATTGATTTATGGATGTTGATCTTTTATTCTGTTACTTTGCTGAACTCATTTATAAGCTCTTGAAGTCTTTCAGTGGAGTTTTTTGGGTTTTCTAATATATAGGATCATGTCATCAGCAAACAGAGATAGTTTGACTTCTTTTCCTGTTTATATCCCTTTGATTTTCTTCTCTTGCCTGATTGCTCTGGATAACGTTTTGAGGACTATATTGATTAGGGATGGTGAGAGTGGACAGCCTTGTTCCTGATTTCAGAGAAAATACTTTTGGCTTTTCTGCATTCAGTATGATGTTGTTTTGGGTTTATCATAGACATCCTTTACAATGTTAAGGTAAGTTCCTTTGATCCCTAGCTTCTACAGTGTTTTTTGTTTGTTTGTTTTTGTTTTTGTTTTTAAAATTTTTAGTTGTAGATGGACACAATGCCTTTATTTTATTTATTTATTTTTATGTGGTGCTGAGATTTCAACCCAGTGCCTCACACATGCTAGGCAAGCTCTCTACCATGGAGCTATAACCCTAGCCCTCTCCAGTGTTTTTAACATGAATGATCATTGGATTTTTATCAAAGGACTTTTATGCATCTATTAAGAAGATCATATAATTCTTGCTCTTAACTGTATTTCAGTGGTGAATTACATTTATTGATTTGCATATGTTGAACCAACCTTGCATCCCTGGGATGAAAACCATTTGATCATGGTGTATTATCTTAGTATGTTTTTAAATGTGGTTTGCTAATATTTTATTAAGAGTTCTGCATCTATATTCATCAGGAATATTGCTCTATAGTTTTCTTTCCTTGATGTGTCTTTGTCTGGTTTTGGAATCAGGGTTATACTGTCTTCATAGAATATATTTGAAAGTGTTGCCTTGCTTTCAATTTCATGGACTAATTTAGAAAAAATGGTGTTAGTTCTTCTGTAAATATCTGATAGAACAGCTGAGAATCCATCTGGCCCTGGGCTTTTCGTTTTAGGAAGGCTTTTAATTGGTGTTTAATTTCATTACTTTATATCAGTCTGTTTAGGTTTCTATGTCTTCTTGGTTCAATTTGGGAAGGTCACATATGTCTAGAAACTTGTCAATGTCTTCTATATTTTCCAGTGTATTGGGGTTTAAGTTTTCAAAATAGTTCTGATGATTCTCTGGATTTCAGAAGGGTCTGTGGTTATATCATCTTTTCATCTCTAATGTAATTGATTTGGGTCTTATCTTCCTTTTGGTCAGTTTGTCTAAGAGTTTAACAATATTATTTATCTTATTGAAGAATCAACTAAAAATAGATTCTGGAGAAAAGACAGTCTTTTAAACAAATGGTGTTGGGAAAACTAGATAATATATATATATATATATATATATATATATATATATATATATATATATATAAACTAGATTATATATATATATAAAAAATGAACTTAGACCTCTGTATCTCACCCTGCACAAAACTCAAACTGAAGTGAATCAAAGACTTAGGAATTAGACCAGAAACTTTGCAATTTCTGGAAGAAAACATAGGGTCAATATTCTATCATATGGGTGCTGGCACCCACTTCCTCACCAAGACTCCTAAGCTCAAGAAATAAAACCAAGAATCAATAAGTGGGATTTTATCAAACTAAAAACTTCTGCACAGCAAAGGAAATGATCAAGAGTTTGAAAAGAGAGCCTACAGAATGGGAGAAAATCTTGGCCAGCCACTCCATGGGTAGGAGATTCACATCCACAACATATAAAGGACTCAAAAAACAAACAAACAACCAAATAACCCAATCAATAATTGGGAAAAGAACTAAACATAAACCTCTCAAAAGAAGAAACACAAATGGAAATAAATATCTGAAAGAATATTCAACATCTCTAGCAATGAGGGACATGCAAATTAAAGCTACACTAAGATTTCATCTCTCTCCAGTCACAAGCAAGAATATGAACAACAATAAATGCTGGTGAGGTTGTGGAGAGAAAGGAACACTTGTACATAGTTGGTGGGCTTTCAAATTAGTGCAACCACTCAGGAAAACAAATATGGAGATTCCTTATAAAACTAGGGATGGAACCACCATATGACCCAGCTATCCCACTCCTCGTTATTTTCCCCAAACAGCTAAATTCAACATACTGTTGTGATACAGCTTCTTCAATGTTTATAGAAGGACAATTCACAATAGCTAAATTATGGAACCAACTCAAAGACCTGTCAATAGATGAATGGGTCAAGATATTGTGGTGTATATATATATGCGATGGAGTGCTACTCCATTATGGCATTTGCTGGTAAATGAATGGCAATGGAGAACATCATGGTGTGTGAAATAAGCCAGACTTTGAAACTCAAAGATCAAAATTTTCTCTAATATGTGTAAAATAAAGGAAAGGAAGAGGGAAGGATAAGCTATCATGAAGATATATGGAAGATCAGCAGTGTAGAAGAAGAAGATCAAGAGGCAGAGTGGAGGAAAGGGAAGGTCATGCAGAATAACGAATTCTTTAAAAGTCTTGTTATGTGCATATAAATATTCCACAGGGAATTTCACCATTATGTGTAAGCAAAAATAATCAATAAAATATAAATAAATAGATGAGTAAATGGAAGTCTAGGAGAGAAGAGGAAGGAGAACAGGGGAGGAGAGGAAGAACAGGAGAGGGGAGTGGGAGGGAAGGGGACATCATGAACTGTAATCAAATTCTACACATGTATGATTTTGTCAGGATGAATCCAACTACCGGGGATAACTATAAAGCTCTATTAACAATATTAGTAATAATAATAATAAAAAGCAAGTGAGCGTGACTGTTATCTTACAAGCAGAAATAATATAGGTGAGACACAGGAATTTTGTAATAAGAACTAAGAATATTTGGTTCTATAACAATGCCTTTTAGATAGCAAGCACTCAATAGATGTTGAGTGAACCAATGACCTCAATGCACCTCTGCATGTCTGACTCCGACTCCATCCCCTGCTCTACTACCTGTCACTCCTCTATCACACACTCTTCTGTTCCTCCCTCTAGTCTGAAAACTTCCTGAGGCCAAGGGCTGCTTCAGGGTTATCCATCATTTCCAGTACTACTCCTGACTTAGACAAAATTGGTATTACATAAAGGGTTGGTGAAACAAATTATTCCATTTATCATTGACCAAATGATAATAATAAACACAAGAGACTGTCCACAGCACAGACGTTCCTCCTTATGATGGCTTGATTTCTTTTTACATCCAGAATTCTGCTTCTCTGTGGGAGTGGCTAGTATAAACTACACAGAAAGAGGCAAGAACCATGGGTCTAGAGCTCAGTTCTAGGACTTCATGGAAAAGGAGATTTTCTGCCCAATCCTCAGCTTTTTCATGCCAGAAGGGTATTTAATAAGATAATTTCTCTATTTGGGGACAATATTTGGAAAGAATTCTATTTACAAGTTTTCTTTGGACCTGAAATTAAATATACAATACTTGTTTGGACTATCAGAGCAAATTCAATCCAATTCCTCATTGTCAACCTTAATTTTTTTGGGGAAAAAAAGAGAACAAAACCAAAACATTTATTACAAATAAATGCAAAAAAATTGTATTCCTATCTTATGGGTTAGTCCCAATCTTCATTTAGCTCAAAATGAAGAAGACTGAGAAAAAAAAAACATTAAAGTCCATCACTCTCCCCACCCCAGTTTTCCATTCAAAGAGGAGTAAGTAGCCCATCTAGAGGGAGAACCCAGGGGAGCCAGGCAGGCAGAGAGGAGGTGGGCTCCTCCCTCATCCTAAAGCCTCACAGCTTTCATTTTTCTCTTTTTATTCATAGCTGGACACAGGATCGTTAGAGTTTGGAGTCTTCACAAAGCTGGCTGAGTAAATACTAGCCCAGTCTAAAATTCTTTCTCCTGTTTCTCCACAACCAGTTAACACATGCAGGATTTTTAAAAAATGTTCTTGGTGAAGTAATTAAGGCTCCTAATAAGCATATTTATTCCATATAGTTGTTAGAAAGGTGAGTAACAGTTTCCCTTTTATTCCTCAACCACTCTTCACGAATATTTCATTCATTCATATAACTGACATTTAGCTCCTACTATGTGCTAGGCTATTTATAGATTCTGGGGATCCAGATAGAAATAGGAACAAAATCTTTCCCATCACAGGACATACTTCAGAGCAAAGGGCAGGAACATGAACAAACATGGAGCAGTAAGTCCACAGGTATGGGGTTGTCGGGAGACTGCTGTCATCGTGGATCTTTCTGATAGGACACTTGAATGAGGCGTGGCACAAGCCCTGTGAATGTCTTTGGGAAGGGCATTCCAGGAAGAGGGGACAGTCAATGGAAAGACCCTGAGTTGGGTCAGTGCGAGGTGTGTTAGGGGCATGTCAACAAGAAGGCTGAGACGGTATTGTACGAAAGGAGCTTGTGGATGTGGGAAGAGATTTGAGCTTGTATTTAAGTGTGTATGTTCTGCTCCTCTCTGGGTTACCTTCAGGGCTCAGTTGTTAGATGGGGTGACATGCACTAAACAGTGATGATTTTATTTATTTGAATAAAAGGACTACAAATAATACAAGGAAACAAAGCATATAGTTTAATGTAAAATGCTGTGATGAAATCTTTGCCATCGGTGCAGATTTTGTACTTGTACAGTGTTTTAAATTTAAGATATTTGAATTGGAATTGGATCAAAAGGAACTGTGTACAACATCAAGCACATCTTTATATTTCACAGATGATTGAATCATGGCCTGGAGAGGGTAACTGACTATGGTAAGGTAGTCATAGCTGCAGCGCTTGTCAGACGCCATGCTGAGTGCTTTGCACCTTGAATGGTCACAGCAGCCCTGTGGGAAAGGTGTTATGGTCCCCACGTTGACGCCGACGTTGCTCAGGCTGAAGAAGCTGAAGTACCTCACCGTGAGTAGAGCCTGCCCGTGGCAGAGCTGTCAAAGGCAGCAGCAGCTCTCTCTCCATGGACAGTGTGACTGCTTTATTTTTTTCCCTTAATATTCATTTATTTTTTAGTTGTAGTTGGACACAATACTCTTGTTTTATTCATTTATTTTTATGTGGTGCTGAAGATCGAACCCACGGTCTCAAACGTGCAAGGCGAGTGCTCTACCCCTGAGCCACAACCCAAGCCCAGTGTGACTGCTTTTAAGAGTGGCTCTTTGGGGCTGGGCAGTGGCTCAGTGGTAGAACGCTTCCCTAGCACGTGTGAGGCCCTGGGTTTGATCCTCAGCATCACATAAAAATAAATTAATTAATTAAAGGTATTGTGTCCGTCTACAATTAAAAATGTTAAAAAAGGTCCTCTGAAGACTCATATTTCACTTTTAGACATGAAAAAGTTCTAACGTGGTGTGCTTGCGCTTTTCCTTTGCTTGACCCCAAAGCCCAGGCTGTGCACCGCCATTCCATTGCTTCTAAGTGATGATGTGTTCTGAGTCGATAGGGTCTTAAGCCACAAATCAAACCCCTCATGGTCCTCCTTGGTGTCCGTTTCATCTGCCACCCCCATTCCTGGACCCAATCCTGCCCCTTCCAACCCACTGCCTCCTGAGTGGAGGTTAAGGGGTGTGAAGCCTTTCTCCCTCAGCTGCTCCTGCCACCCAGCCCTGCTCCAGATGCCCAGTTCCTCTGACAGCACCAGCCTCGGCTGATTACTTGAATTTGGTCAAGGTCAACGTCATTGTTCGTACTTGCCTTGGATGATTTTGCCATGTTGGGTTAGGAATGTTTCCTAATTAAACTGCACAGAGATTAAGGACAATAATTCTACCTGTAATTTTTTTTTTCCTTCTGAAGAGTTCTGCGCTTGGGGAGAACCAGGAGGAGACACAGAGCAATCGCAGCGGCGCAGACTCCACCCTTCTGCCAGGAATTCTTCCTCGTTTTTCATTCTTTCCTTTTCTCCAGAGACAGAGTTTTAAAGAACATTCAGAGGGAAGACATAAAAGGCCATCATCTTTGGGGAAGAGAAATATGTGCTATCTGAGCAGAATAGCCTGGATCATCATTTGCAAATGACATAATAATGTCATGAAATACTAAGACCCAAAAAATGCAGGCTACAGTCCTCTGAAGTTTTCTTTGAATTTTTGCCGTGTCTTTGTTTTGCTTTCCTTGTGGGATGAGTCCATTTTGCACATCCCAAGGACTCCGGAGAGTTGGCTTGCCCTTTGTCTGTCCACACCTGGCTAAATATTCTTTGGCCCTCTTCAGCTTGGGTCATACTTGGGTTTATTGACCAGTAAGGTGGGGGGAGTGTGTCAAAAGAATCCATTCATTTTCAGAAAGCAAAATGAGCAGGACGATTCTAAAGACTGGGGAATCTTAAAAATTTGAAAATAGACTTAGCAAATCTACTCTAGAGGTATGTACACAGGAAGTAATGAAACAGGGAAACAAAGTTATAAATGAGAAGTTATTTACTGAAGAATGATTTATAATAGCAAAAGTAGGAAACAACTTAAATGTACAGGGGAAGAAAACGTTTTTAAAATAAATTATGGTTTATCTGTTTAGTGGAATACTACTTAACCATGAGAAACTAACGTAGATATATATATTTGCTTGAATAAAAAAAATTCATACTGTATCTTTAAAGAACAAAGCAGATTATGTATATACACACAAATAGTATGTTTACACATAGAGTAATCATGATATCCTTTGGGCAATTAGGGCATAATTTTTCTTTCTGATCATCTGTGCTTTTAATTTTTCCTACTCAAGACTCAAGAAAGTTTCAATCAGCATGGAACACAAACACTTAAAGCTGTCTAAATGAGATTTCCTCATTTCCTTTTATTAGGTGAGATGCATTGGTATGTGCATCTCTGTGAAGAAATGAAACATTGCTTTTGACAAGTTTTCATATTTAAATTAAGGAAGTTGCTTTAAAAAAATTAAAGTCGATTATTTTACTTTTCTCCTCCAAACCCTCCCCAAGCTCTGAATATTACTTGGAGTTGAAGTGACAGACCTTATAATGACCCATAAGGTCTGGCCTGCACTGACCCTTCCTTGCTGGCCTGATTTCATCTCCTCTTTGTGTCCTTCAGCTCACTCCTTCCAGCCACCCTGGCCTCCTGCTTTCCTAGAACTCTCCAGGCTTCTCTCTTACCTGTGCCTTTTGCAGTTGCTGATCCCTTTGTCTGGAATGTTGTTCCTCCAGATTGTTGGTCTGGCTCCATCTCTCAAGTCTTTTCAATGAGGCCTGAACTGACCACACGCAGCCTGCCCCATTTCCCCAGCACTCCTGTTCCCCTTGCTCTGGTCTAGGTTTTCCTCCTGGATGATATGGTGCTACTTAATTTAGGGGGTGATTGTATGAGCCCGTTGTCTGTTGGACACACAATGCTAGAGACTGGGGAAGTTCCACAGAGAAGAGGTTCGGAGGGGCAAGGTCGAGAGGCTGCGTCTGTTGATGGTCTTCATACTTTCAGAGTCCCGTGGCAGCATGCAGCATCCATCACCTGGCAAGAGACAGGGAGTGCACACGTGAGCCCCTTCTGGTCTGCCTCTGTGTATAAACCACCAATGCTCAATCCTGGACGGTCCACCCTGATGGCCTTATCTACTCCTGATCACTTTGCAAAGCCTCTACCTCTGAACACCATGGTTGGATGAGGTCTCCACCCTCTTTGTACCTCACCACAGGGATTAGATGTCAACACCCGAAGCCTTGGGGACACTCAAACAATATCCAAACCACAGCAGTGATCATTGTATTGAAAACACTCTGAATTCCATGAATTACTGGGTTGGCAGCAAAGATGTTGATTGACTTAAGACTTTGGCAAATACGCACGCACGTTGAGTTTCTGGGAAGGCATGAAGAGTAGAAACAATAATATTATCAGCTGTTAAACAAGAAAAAAGGAAAGAAGGGTGAAAAGCAATTAATCGTAAATGAAGGCAAGAGACAAAAAGGAACAAATGTAGAAAATGAAGCATAAATTAGGAAATAAATGCAGGTATGTGTGTTTTCAATAAAAATCAGCAGAATTCTCCACTGAAATGCCAACACCAACAGATTGCATTCCTCCTCCACTTTCTCACACCCAATTCAGTGATTTATAGAATAAGACAACAAAATGTTAGGAAAAATGGAAGATTTAGGTGACATAATGAACAGGCTGAGCCAAACAGAAAATGGAACCTTGCAACTGAGGGAGATTCCTTCTTTCAAGCTCATCTGGATCGCAGTTGACTCTGTTCTGGGCCAGAGAAAGAATTTGAAGAACCAATATCCTATTGATCATGGTTAATTATTTTCTCAACAATTATGTTAGGCATCAATGACAACAAAATAATAAGATAAATCTCCTATATTGGTAAATTAAGAAAAATTTCCCTAGTTCATTGGGTCAAAGAAGAAGTCATATTGTAAATGAGAAAAACTTGGTTTGTAATAAGAGGGAGCTTGTGGTTATGTGGCCAGGGGATGGACATGTTAATTGGCTTGGTTAATCTTTCCACAGTCTACACATATGTCAGGACACACACTGGGCCCCATGACTATTTGTAAATTTAAAACTTTTTTTTAATTAAAAAAAATTTTTTTAGTTGTCTATAGTCCTTTATTTATTTTACATGGTGCTGAGAATCGAACCCAGTGCCTCACACATGCCAGGCAAGTGCACTACCGCTGAGCCCCAGCCCCAGCCCTTAAAACATTTAAAAAAAAAAAAAGAAGAAAGATAACTTGTGGGAAATTTATAACATTAAGTACTTAAAAAAATATGTAAAAATCCAAAAAGTGTTCATCTCGTCCAATTTCTTTAGGAATTAGAAAAACTACAGTAGAATAAGTATAAATAATGTAAAGGGAAGAAAATAATAAAGGTTAGAGAAAAATTAATAAAATTAAAGAGAAAATGCAATAAAGAGGATCAAGAAGTCATAAAGTGATTCTGAAGTACTAGTAAAATTACCAAATAGATGGCAATATTTGTATCAAAAAGAGAAAGGCCACCAATAACAAAATAAGGGACGAATAAAAGAATAGTAGTATAGACAGAACAGAGAATGAAAAAATAAGAGAAAATTACAAACAACTTTATCCCAATAAATTTAAAAACCAACTGGAGAAATTCCTAGAAAAATGTTTAACCTAATTAAGAAGGATTTTAAAAACCAAGTAATCTTATAATCATTGAAAAAGTTGAAATGGGAATTATATATATATATTTTTAAAAATTAAAAAAAAATTTAGTTGTAGATGGACACAATATATTTATGTTTTATTTGTTTATTTTTATGTGGTACTGAGGATCGAACCCAGGGCCTCATGAGTGGCAGGCAAATGCTCTACACTGAGCCACAACCCCAGCCTAGGAGTTATATATCTTTTCACTTAAGTTCTAGAAAACATGAAGAAGACATAATATCAATCTTAAAAATCTAATTTCAGATATTCTCTAAATGATTGTATGAAGATGGTAAAATTATGATATCAAAACCAAACAAATAGTACAAGGAAAATTGCAAACCAATGTCATTCATGAGAATAGATTGGAAAATTCTAAGCAAGTTTTATAAATCCAGCAGTGTGCAAAAATTATTATACACAGTTACCAAGTTGAGTTTTTCCCGTGAGTTCAAGTATTATTCAGTGCTATTGCTAAATGTCTTTCACCACATTACAGATTGAAATATTAACCCAGAAATGAAAAAAGCTGGTAGACATGCTTATATAAAAATTAAGATCTGCTTATCAAAAGATATCTTAAAGTGAAACACCAGAGCCAAGGTGAGAGAAGAAATCTGCAATATGTACAAATTACCAAAAAAAAAAAAAAAAAGAAAGAAAGAAAGAAAATTCCCTTTAAAAATCAGTAATAAAGAGACAAGAAACCCAACATAAAACAGGCAAACGGCCAGACCAGGCATTGAACAGAAAACAGAAATGACAAAACATTTATGAAAAAATGTTCAGCCTCACTGGTAATCAGTGAAATGCCAATAAGGAACAAAGGTACGAGGAGGTATGCACCTTAGAGTCGGGGAAAACCACAATATGACATTACCAAGATTGTCCAGCATGGGGTAAAGCAAAAACTCTTATATACTGATGACTCATACATATTATTATATCATAGGTAAATTCCAAAATTTTGGAAAATTTGGGATAATCTAGTATGTGAAAGATATGCAAAACTTACAAACAAGCAACAACACTCCTATTTTCAGCCTAGGAAAACTTTAGCTCCGTGGAGCAGGAGGTGTACAGAAGAGCAGTCACAACTGAGTAGCTTAGGATAGTTCCCATCAGGAAGAAACTCAAATATTCATTGGAAGGAGACCAGATAAACAAAACAAAAGGTGGGGATTTATGCTGGGTTGAGCCACACTGACCTGTGCCTGTTCACATCAATGTGGAAGCTGCTTGCAAGCAAAATATGAATGAAAAAGCAAGTTCTAGAAGCCAATGGGCTGAAGTACACAATGAATTTTTGGAGTAATAAAGATATGTGGTGAAATATGAAGAAAAGTATGATAATGATAAGAACAGTTCAGGGTTGGGGCAGAGAAGGAGGTGAAGCAGGGCTGCCCGGGTGCCGCAGTCTGGCTGGGCACAAATCACGAGCCACTCAAGCAGGAACAAACTTTATTTCTGAGCTCCACCAGCACACTCCACACACGCTCCTGGGAACTCTCCCAAACGCTACAGGCTCCTCCAGGAACCACCAACCGGAAATCCCTCCTCCGGCACTTCCCCAACCAATGCGAACTCTTCAGGAATCCCCAGGAGAACTCAACGGGAACTCCGCGAGAACTTAAAAGTCATTATCTTAATGGCTCGCTGGCGTCACCTCTCAACCACTACTTCTGGCAAAAATGCCATACGTCATCCCAACTTGGCTGTGGCCCTCAACACCCGGGACACAACTCCAGGCCCCTGTCTGCCCTATTTTCTAGGAATGATGATCCCTGGAGTTGGGAAAGATTGTATCCACCAGGGACGACCATCCAGGGGCTTCAATATTAAGGACAATGGACTGTTTACACGGTGGGTCTTTGCTGCTGCTGCTTCTTCTTCTTCTTCTTCTTCTTCTTCTTCTTCTTCTTCTTCTTCTTCTTCTTCTTCTTCTTCTTCTTCTTCTCCTTCTCCTTCTCCTTCTCCTTCTTCTTCTTCTTCTTGATAATGGTTAGGTTCTTAAGCCGAGGAGTAGATAATATATAACCTTTTGCATGTAAAGAATTAATAAAACAGAAAAAGAAGTCTGCAGATGGATGATGTGAATTTTTGTTCCAGCCCCACTTCTAATATAAAACTATGTCATCTTTGGCAAGTCACTTAGCCCCTCTAAGCCACATTTTTCTCATTTTAATAAATTGTTATAACAAATCCAGCCTTACCTCTTTTATGGGATTGTGTGAGGATCAAGTGTACTTGAAAGCATTTGTATGTTATTAATCAAACGAGAGACTCACATGCAACACAGTTTTCCTACATATGAACTCAAAGGTTTATCTCTCCAAGCTGGTGTTTGAAATCCACATGATGAGAGGTGAGAATGATCAATTTAATCACACAGTTCTTCTTCTGCCAGTTAGTGTTCTGTGTGGTTATTAGCCAGGACTGTTGAACGCTGTTAGCAGGCGAGCCATAGCTGACCTTGGAGAGAACATTGGCTGGTTTTGAATCCTGGCTTTGTCATTTATTAACCCTGAGATGTTGGCAATTTGCTTCCCACCTATGCTCTTCCTTTTCTTTATCTGTAAAATGGTGGTTTTATTCTCCCAAAGGGAAGGGGAATGTTTTCTTAAAAGACTGCGGGGCTCCCCTTCGTTCTTTGTATCCATGTTGGCTGGATGGGAAGCAGAAGGAGCAGCCCAATTTTCTTGCCCAGGTCATTCAAGCAAGTGGTGGATTTTCATTATGGTGAATAATACACCCAGCCTGATTATTTTCTTCTGCGCTGGCAGCCCATCCACAGAGAATAGGCCTGTTCTGCCTTTTGATTTTTGACTTGTGTGAGGACCACTTGTTAGGCAGGGAATATGAGCTCCTCTTAGGAGAAACTGCCACCTTCTCTCTTCCCCTTTGCACCTCATCCTTCTGAGTCAGCAGCAGCACATCCTCCAAATAGCACAGCCCGGGCAACTGCCTTTGGCTGTAACCCCTGGTATGTGCTGCAGAGTGCAGCAACCCTGGGCAGACAAATGAGGCTCGAGATCCTTGCCCCATGTCATTGGAGCTCTTGTCCTTAAACTTGATTATTATTAGCAGATTGTTGATGACTAAAATCCAGAGACAATTAAAAAAAATCAAGCTTCTCATTTTGAGATAACTATAGATGGCACATGCACTTAGAAGAAGTAATACAGAGCCACCCTCTGTATTCTTTACCTAGTCTCCCCTGATGGTAGCATCTTGCAAAACCATAATACAATGTCACAGTGATCCAGGGATCTCACTCAGATTTACCTGTGTTGACATTGTGCACACTTTGTTCTGCGCAATCGATCATTCTGTGTGTAGGTCTGTTTATCCTCAATGAGGGGAGATAAAAGACAGTTCCATCACCACAGGATCTCTTGTGTGCCCTTGACAACACCCTTACCCTCCCATTCCTGACCTATGGCAACACAGAATTGTTCTCTCCCTCTCTCTCTCTCTCTCTCTCTCTCTCTCTCTCTCTCTCTCTCTCATTTCAGGAATGTTCTAGCTGTGTACAGTAGCACATACCTATAATCCCAGTGACTCAGGAGGCTGAGGAGCAGGACCCAAGCTCAAAGCCAGCCTCAGTAATTTAGCAAGGCCCTAAGTAACTTGGCAAGACCCTGTGTCAAAATAAAAAATAAAAAACCAAGTCTGGGGATGTGGTTCAGTGGTTAAGGCCCCCGGGTTCAATCTCTGTTACCAAAAAAAAAAAAAAAAAAGGTTTAAATTAAGCCATATACTTTGTAACCTTTGGGGATTAATTTCTTTTTTCAGATTCAAGAGAAATCCCTGGTGATTTATACATTGTTGCATGTATCAAGAGTTCATTCTGTCTTATTGCTAAGTAGTATTCCATGGTATGGATGTACCATGGTTTGTTTAAACATTCATCTAGTTGAAAGACATTGGATTATTTCTAGTTTTTGGCTTTTATGAACAAAACTTCTATAAATATCTATGTGTAATTTTTTTTTTTGGTGAACGTAAGTTGTTGTTTCTCTGGGCTCAGTGCCCGAGAGTACAACTGCTGGCTTGTGTGATATTTGCATGTCTGGTTTATGAGAAACTGCCAAACTGGTTTCCAGAATGGCCATACAATTTGACCTTCCCAGTGTAGGAGTGACCCAGTTTTCTGTGTCCCTGACAGCACTGGGTGTCATTGTTACCTGGGCCCTGGTCCTGTTTCCTGCCACAGATGCTCTCCAAAGACAAAGCTCTGTGCTGGGCTTGCCAGGTCACTGCTACGTGTTCCCAGAGTGGAATCCACACAGAGGTACCAACATCTTTCCAGTCCTTAGCACGTGGCTTGGCAGATGTTACAGGTTCCTTAAGATCCAGCAAGTCACATTCTTTTGGAATTTATTCTTGGTTCTTTTCTTGTTGAATTCTCTGTGGTGTTTGAAAGCATCTTTATCCTCACTTGCAGAATATGAGACCTCTGTGCCCACATAAAAAAACCCAGATGGACTCTGAGTGTCTCTGCTTTAACAACGTATCCATTCCTAGACAAAACACTCTATTTTTAAAAACAAGTTTTCCGATTGTCCAGGCTGACTCAGGGGCCAAGCTCCTGTACTAATTCCACAGCACAGGAGAGAGGAAGTTCTTTTTCTTTTTCTTTCTTTCTTCTCCTTCTCCTTCTTCTTCTTTTTGGTACTGGGGATTGAACCTAGGGGCACTCAACCACTGAGCCACATCCCAGTCCTTTTTGTATTTTATTTAGAGACAGAGTCTCATTGAATTGCTTAGGTCCTCTCTAACTTGTTGAGGCTGGCTTTGAACTCACGATCCTCTTGCCTCAGCCTCCCAAGCTGCTGGGATTATAGGCGAGAGGAAGTTCTTGAAAGAAAAAGATGGATCAGGAAGTGGAGAGATTCCCTAAAGTGTGTGAGAGAGAGACAAACATTTAGTAGCCCAAAGTAGAGACTTAAAAAGAATCCTCACCATGTAAGGCTGGTAGAAGAAAGGATCAAAGAGGCTGTGTTGTAGGAGTAAAGCCAGCAATGGGTTCTAAAGCACAGGGAACCCAACAAAGTCTACACCAGCATGTGAGGGAGGAAAAGAGTAAGTCCCCAGATGGTGCCAATGCTGGATACTTAAATCCCTTTTAAAATCTGGGATTGTAAACTGAGATTCATTCATTCAACCAACACTTACTTAGTGCCTACTCTCTCAAGCACTGGGTGTGAACTCTTGATGACAGGGACCAGGAGCTGAGCAAGGACAAATCGACTGTCACAGAGAAAGGAGAGGGCCCACCTGAGAGTGAAGCTAAGATGGGGAAAGGGCCACTGAGGGATGGAAAGGACAACAGTCCTCCTGACCTGGAGCACCTGGATCCAGGTGTGCCTGATGCCCATATTCTACTTCCAATTGATGAAGAGCCATATAATTAACATTTCTACTCCATCTTTATTACTGAGAAAACACATGCTGAATGTGCATAATTTAAAATCAGAATCTTCTGTTCTGTCTAGTAGCTTACTCTTATTTCGGTGTGTCTATTATATAGCCTCTCTGGATTAAGACAATGAAGTAAGTCATTATCATAATTTAACAGAATATAAGTTCCATGAGGTCAGGGATTTTGTCTTGCTCGCTGTCAAGTCCCAATGCCTAGATCAAGGTGCCTAGAACTCTCAGATTACCCTATATTCCCATTCATCTTATAATAAGTGCTTTCCTTTACCTTAATTCTCAAGATGTGGGAAGGTGGTGGCTTCCGGATGAGCTTGTCAGAATCACCCAGGGAAATTTGATAGTTGAGAACTACTGCTCATTTGAGTTATGAATGTCTTTTTTTTAAAATTAAGTTTTGCATGATAAAAAACACTAGTCCATGTGAAATCAATCATGAAGTAAAGAATCTTACAGACTTCACTGTTTTCAGCTTTGTAAATGTTCCATAATAATTTTTTTTTAAAAAATTTGGTCTTTTTAGGTATACATGACAGTAGAGTGCATTTTGACATATTGTACATACATGTAGTATAACTTATTCTAATTAGGATCCAATTCTTGCAGTGGTACTTGATGTGGAGCTTCACTGGTTGGGTATTCAATATGAACACGAGAAAGTTATGTCTGATTTATTCTCCTGTCTTTCCTATTTTCATCCTCCTCCCTTCTCCTCATTCCCCTTTGTCTTCTATACTTCCCCCTGCCCCCACACTTTTTTTGTGTTAGCATTGTCTATGAGAGAGGACATTTGGCCTTTGTATTTTGGGGATTGGCTTATTTCACTTAGCATGATAGTTTCCAGTTCTATTTATTTACTGGCAGATGCCATAATTTCATTCTCTTTTATTGCTGAGGAATATTGCATTGTGTATATATGCCACATTTTTTTATCCATTCATCTGTTGAAGGGCACCTAGACTGGTTCCATGGCTTTATTGTTAATTGAGCTGCTATAAACATTGATGTGGCTGCATCAGTGTAGTATGATAATTTTAAGTCCTTTGGGTGCAAACCTAGTAGTGAAATAACTGGGTCAAATGGTGGTTCCATTCCAGGTTTTCTGAGGAGTCTCCATACTGCTTTCCAGAGTGGCTGCACAAATTTGCAGTCCCACCAGCAATGTACAAGTGTACCTTCCCCTCCATATCCTTGCCAACATTTATTGTTACTTGTATTCTCCATAATTGCCATTCTGGCTGGAGTGAGATGAAATCTCAGTGTAGTTTTAGTTTGCATTTCTCTAATTGCTAAAGATGTGGAACATTTTTTTCATATATTTGTTGACCATTGGTATTTCTTCTGTGAAGTGACTATTTCAGTTATTTTCCTTTATTGATTGGGTTATTTGTTTTGGGGCTCTTTATGAATCCTGGAGATTAATTCTTTATGTATCCTGGAGATTAATGCTCTATCTGAAGTGTAGGTGGTGAAGATTTGCTTCCTTTCTGTAGGCTCCCTTGATGTTCCATAATCTTAAACCCTCCAAATCCATAGTGGCTTAAAACAATGGCTATTCTAGTCTATCATATGACTTTGGGGATTGAGGCTGAACTTTTCTGGATAATTCTTCTCTTCCATGTGGTGTTGACATTGGCCATGGTGCATATTCAGCTGACCAGTCTAGTGCACCTGTGTATATGCAGACAGAATGGATCATTTTCCAAACACTTCTCCTCTACTGGACAGTTTTTTTTTTTATAGTAACACATAAAGTGAAACTAATAATACCAATGCCCACAAAAGATGTAGAAAGTGAAAAAACTTCTCATACTGAACTTCGTGTAAATAATCTTACCAGTTTTTTAAAAAGAAAGTAAAATGGATATTATAGTACTAAAAAAATTAAAAAATACACACTTTATGTGCAATCTACATACATCAATATTTTTTGTTATAGTCTTATATAATGATATTTTAGGTAAATAATGGTTATTTGTAAAAATGATTTCTAAATAGTAACTAAAAGTTATTTTAGGAAAACTGAAAATTCTGCAAAAGATACAATTTAGGAAACTACTATCTTGTACCATTGATATAATATTTAATTTTCTTTAGATTTAAAACACTTATTTAAAATACAACAAATTTTAATTTTTAGTAATATTATATAGAATATTAGATAGATACATTATATAGAAAAAGAATATTCTGGGCTGGGGATGTGGCTCAAGTGGTAGCACGCTCGCCTCGCATGCGTGAGGCACTGGGTTTGATTCTCAGCACCACATAAAAACAAAATAAAGATATTGTGTCCACCTAAAACTAAAAAATAAATATTAAAAAAAGAAAAAGAATATTCTATTCTGTTGAGTAGAGTGGAATATTCAAATTCAACACAATATTTCATGTACAAACTAGAATTTGTACTTACCAATCATCAATATTATACCTTTGAATTTACACCTTGTTTCAGTGCTTTACATTTTAAATATACATAAAAAAACCCCAAGTTGTCAGTTAGAATGACAGAATGAAGAACTTGAGGTCTGTTTTTTTTTTTTTCCTTTGTGACCATTACACTGTCATTGTTCACTTGAGTCTGCCATTGAAATGCAGAAGTATGTAGTAAATATATAGTCCTTGGGGCTGGAAATAGAACTGTCCCCGAAGATCTTGAAGTGAATGTGTTGCTGAGCCTGAACGTGCTGGGGTTGACCTTATAACTGGAGCTCTCCAAATTAAGTTCCATGTCCATGCGATGTTTATTACAGAATAAGTCACAAAAAGGTGCTCATTTGAAGTACCCATGCAGATTGTTAAAGTGCCAGAAACCATAGCAATTGTTTAGAAATTAGACCAAAACAGTTTTTTTTGTTGTTGTTGTTTAGGCAGTAATAGCTTGTCTCTGATATGGTGCTGTGTTGCCAACCTATGGTGATAATATAAAACAGCCCAACTTGTAAAAATTATTTCTAAATTCTCCACACACACACACACACGAACTCCTTTGTTACCTGCCTCTGGGGGCAGATTAGTACATCACAGCTTTGGAGGGTCCAAGACCTTCAGAGCTTCCACAGGACGCTGGAGAGCTGAGCTCTGTGGAGATGGTCAACAGGAGCACCACTGGTGGCTCCTAGCAGGGCAGCCTTGGGACAGACCTCTCACGAGGCCAGGGAGGGCTCCGGAGAGAGGACCCTAAAAGATGCAGACGGAAGCTACAAAGCTTCTTAGACACACGGCAGAAGCCAGGATATTGCTTCCCATGCGTTGTACTGGTCAATAATTCACGACAGTCACATTGAAGTTAGAGGAAAATTTTAGCCTCCACTTTTCAGTAGGAGTAGCTAAACGTCTGCAGGAATCTTTAGTCTTCCAGGGTCAAGGTACCTTTTTATTCCCATGATCTTTGCATGAGTTTTGGCTTCTTTGCCTCCTTTACCTCTTATCTAACAGGTATCCCAGGCTTCTGGCTCATCTTCTGTCATAATCTTAGAATTTATGCATTGATTATTGTGATTTCTGATTTTACTCCGTTCATGTTTCTGTTTATTCCACAAACCCCACCCGAGGCTATTGGGGCACAGGTGCCCAGGCTCTGGAGCCATGCTGGCCAGGTCCAAAAGATAAGTATTCAACCTCTCTGTGTTCCAGTTTTCCTGTCTGTGAAATGAGAACGATGACATTATCTAACTGTGTGACATCTGTCTTCTCCAACTGTGTGACATTTACGTGGCTTACTGTGTACAAAGCACTTGGGAAAATGTCTCTGGTGTGGATTATTCTTTTTTTTTTTGGGGGGGGGTGCTGGGGATTGAACCCAGGGTTTTGTGCATGTGAGGCAAGCACCCTACCAACTGAGCTATATCCTCAGCCCCATGGCATGGATTATTCTTAACAAACGATAACCATTACCATTCCGTATCATGATTTGGGATTACACAGAAACAGCTTCCGAAACAAAGATCTAAGAGCAAGCAGTAGATGGGGTAGAGAGAGAAGATGGGAGGGGAGGGGAGGGGGGATAGTAGAGGATAGGAAAGGTAGCAGAATACAACAGTTACTAATAGGGCATTATGTAAAAATGTGGATGTGTAACCGATGTGATTCTGCAATCTGTATTTGGGGTAAAATTGGGAGTTCATAACCAATTTGAATCTAATGTATGAAATATGATATGTCAAGAGCTTTGTAATGTTTTGAACAACCAATTAAAAAAAAAGTACAGTTTTATCAGAAAAAAAAAATAAGAGCAAGCAGTGTGTTTGGGAGACGATCCCAGCAAACACAAGCAGGAAAGCCAAGACAGGAAAAGGAAATGAATGGGAGCCAGTAAAGGGCCTGTCACAGCCCAGGAGACTGATCCTAATCCCACTGGGCAAGTCTGGGAGCCAGTGTAGACTCTGTGTTTCACAATGGCCTCAACAAGAGGCAAGGGAACTGGGTAGCACATATACCATCTGTCACCATTGCTGCATAAGGATGTCTTTAAGGTCAGTGAACACCCCAACATGATACTTCTCTTTATGTGTGACAGTCCTCAGGAAAAGGGTTGTGGGTGAAGATGTGGCTGTGGACACAGATGTGCTATGGCCTGGGGACCGCGGTGGCTTCCATGAGACTGTTACTCATCTGCCCAGGGTTATAAATTGGGGTTCTATTACGACTTTACTGCTCTGAAAACTGTCCAAACCTAGCTTGGAAAGAAGAGAAAGTGATTCCTGTGAGCTTGGGGGGGAGAAAGGATTAGTAGAGGAGTAGAAGTAACCGAGGACAGTGCCAAGGATAACCAGCTCGCATGCCCACGCCGGAGCCTTGTTGAGCCCTCTCACCATCGGTCTCTCTGTATTCATCTGCTTTATTTCTCGACGTTTCCTTTTATTATTCCTCCATTCAGCAAGGCTGAGCCAATCACCACAGTGAGCATTAATCTTGGTCATTGCCACTTTAAATGTAGGATGACAATAACATACGTGCAGTGAAGTAGGAGAATTTCCCACTTACCAGCCCACTGCAGATTTATGGTTGCAAAAACAGTCTGCAAGCTGCAGCAGGCACACACGATTTTTTTCCTCAAAATACATTCATAAATACCGAGGAAGTCGTTGTAACTCACAGGCTAATGCTTTAAAGTCTGTTTTGAGCTTGCAAAAGTCATTCAACACTACTGATCAGTTACCCCAGGACTGGAACCTTCCATTAGATTCTCAGGAGCCTTTCCTGAAATCTATATAGGCAAAGCAGGAAGCAGGCTGAGAAAGAAGTCTCGAGGGAAGGGCATGGGCTTGGCCCGCATCCCTCTGGGTTGCTTTTGGATCTGATCTCTGACCCAGGAACCAAAGGGAGGTAGTGCAGGGCTGGTTTTCATCAAGGAGGGCTCCCACCTCCTACTGGAGTTAGCTGGACTGAGCCACACGGGGAATGTGTTTCAAGTGGTATCCTCATTAAAAATAAAAACCAGGAGAAGTCATAGGAGAAAAGCACTGCAAATCACCGCTGTTTGTTTGGGCAGGGTATTACCACTGTGCCACAGCGTTTCTCTTTTCTCAGTTTGGAATCAATCCCTTGAAACCAGAGCTAGCTGCGTCAGATGTCCAATCAGCTAGTATTTGGTGAGGGCTCAGAAATACACCACTGAGTGTGTCAGTGAGTAGGAAAAATAAATAAATGAATAAAACCCCCAAAACAAAATGAAACTAACTGGCCTGGAGGAGTCTGTGGCTCCACAGGACAGACTTACATTCAGAACAGATGTGGAGTTACAAATGCACTGGTGCCCGGGTTACTGGTGTGTGCTTAGGAAGAGGGACTTGGTTGGAGAAAGGGGAGAGGTCAGGGAGGAAGTGCAAAACCTGGACTGCAGCCTCTTCGGTAAAGAGCACTAGGCAGGTGGCCCGTGCAACCTTGGAGTTGAATGTTTAGCTAATCAGCTTTAAATTGTGGCTAGTGGCTACTCTATTGAACATCACAGGCCAAGACGATGCTTTTTTTCTGAGACTGAACCCCCCGGGGACAGTGGAAACCGGGGGAACAGACGAGAAGGGCTGGGAGGAGGCAGGGCCGGCCTGGTTGTGGAAGCTGCTGCTTGTGGAGAGAAGGCCCCTGTGTTGGGGCCCAGGGAGTGGACAGAAACCATGGCAGGTAGTCATCGAACTGAGGTGAAATTGACACGATGTGAGATTAACCACTGTCCTGGGAAAATCCAGTGTCAGTTAGCACACTTGAAATATCATGCCATGGCCTCTGTGTAGATCCAGAACGTTTCCGTCATTCCTAAGGGAAACCCTGAAGCCAGTAAGCGTTGCTCAGCTGGCTGCTGTCTCCAGGCCCTGGGAAGCGCCATCTGCATTCACACAGCATCTCAGGTAGACGGACTCATGCCACATGGGGCCTTCTGTGTCTGGCTCTTGTCACCTCATAGCAGTACTCTTCACAACACTCAATGGGTGAAGCAGCCCAGATTTCCAACGGGCAACAATTTATATATACATACATGTACACAAAATCTACAGAAGGGATGCATTTACGTGTTACAGTGTGCACGAACCACACTTGTTACTTTAACAGGGAATTTAATCTACGAAATCATGAACCAGATATGAAGTTGTTAACTAGATAATGAAAATGGAAAAAGAGACACCACAGAGGGAGACACTCACTGCAGGAAGCAGCCACCCATCCTAGGATTGGAACAAAGGGAGTAGAATTTTAAAACTCAGAAATCTGGAAGAACCCGACAGAGCTGGAACTTTGACCTTGTGGGCAGCATTCTGCTCTGCTTGTGCTGAAGCCTTCGAAGGATGTCTGGGGCTGGTTCTGAAAGTGCTGGGAAAACCACAGAGTTCAACCACTGCTAGGGGAAGGCATGGCTGCTGCCCGGCTGGGCCCAGAGGCTTTGTGAGGTGACTCTCACAGGACCAGCAAGCAGAGGGCAGCCTACAGAAGCCAGCAGACAGGAAGGGCTGGCCCTGCTCCCTCCTGCAGCCCCGCAGCCCCTCAGCCCCAGTGGAAAAGCCTGACAGGGTCTCAACTGGCAAAGGGACTGAGGTTTGCAGAGCCCCAGCCCCAGCATCACATATCAGAGTGCACAGGGATAGTTTGGAGCCAGAGGAAATCATTTAATAACTGGCACTGTCTGTCAAAGAGAAGGACTTTGGCTCACTCACAGAGCTGGTGTGTGTAGGGCATCGCCAAGACCGCAGGCACGGATTCCCATAACCGTGTGGAGTCTCATGCTCCTTTTATTCTTTGCTGGGTGTAGGCAAAGAAGACCTACCTGGCCAAGGCAGAATGAAGTATGATGTATTTTATTGTATTTAGATCCTTCGAATTTTCAAGTCCCCCTACTCCCTGCCGTTCTCCACACTGTAAGAAGACATTTACTGCAGGTTTATAGCAACACTCGAGCAGCTCTGTGGCAGCATCATGCCATTCTCACCTTCATTAAAAAAAAAATTGAACTGTAATCCATAGACTGCAAAATTGACCATTTTAAAATATCCAATTCAGTGGTTTTTAATATTGTCATAAGATTTCATAGTATCACTACTAATTTCAGAATGTTTTAATCGCTACCCTCTCAAAAAACCCTCCATATTCATATTAAGTAATCGGGCACCAACCACCCTGACCTCCAACTCCTGTCATCCACCAACCCACTTTCTCTCTCTTACCGATTTGCCTTTTCTGGAAATTTCACATACACGGAATTGTACAATATGTGGCCTTTTACATCTGGTTTCTTGCATGCAACATCATGTTCTCAAGGTTTCCCATGTCGTAGGATTTACCAGTACTTCATTCCAGTTTTGGTTGCTGAATGATATTCACCGTATGGCCCCATCACATTTTGTTCACTGGCTCATCAGTTGTTCCTGTGGTTAGTTGTCTCACTTTCTAGTTACTGTGACTAATGCTGTGGTAAACGCTCACATGCAGGTGTTCTTGTGGACACAGGTTTTCATTACTCTTGGATGGCATATTCTAGGAATGGAACTGTTGGGTCATATGGTCTTTTAGTCTGTTTCCCAACACCTTAGACTGGGTAATTTACACATGAAAGACATTTATGTATTTATTTATTTGGGGGGCATTGGGAAAATTAGTTTTATTAAACTTTATTTTGATTTTTCTTTCATATCTTAAATTGGTGCATTATAGTTGAACATAGTTGTGGGATTTGTTGTTACGTATTTTTTCATTTGCACACAATATAACAATATGATTTGGCCAATAGCATGCCCCAGTGTCTCCCCTTTCCTTTTCCTCCTCCTTCTCCCTGGTCCCTTTCCTCTATTTATTGACCTCCCTTAAATTTTCATGAGATCCTTCCACTTTTCTTTTCCATTCTTCTCTCTAGCTTCTACCTATGAGAGAAAGCAAATGACTCTTGACCTTTTGAGTTTGGCTTATTTGGCTTAACATAATATTCTCAAGTTTCATCCATTTTTCTTGAAAATGACACAAATCAATTTTTCTTTATGGCTGAATAAAACTCCATTGTGCATATACTACATTTTCTGTATCCATTCATCCATGGACAGTCTCGTAGGCTGGTTCCATAGTTTGGCTATTGTGAATTGTGCTGCTGTAAACATGCGTATACGTGTGTGACTTTAATTCTTTAGGATAAATTCAAGGACTGCCAAAGCTGGGTCATATGGTGGCTCCATGCCTAGTCTTTTGAGAAACCTCCATACAGATTTCCACAGTGGTTGTGCTAATTTACAATCCCACTAACAGTATAAAACTTTTCCTTTTTCTCCAGTATTTATTGTTGTATTCCCAATGATGGCCAGTCCTGTTGAAGTGAAATGAAATATCAGTGTAGCTTTGTTTACATTTCCCTAGTTACTAATGATATCGGACATTAAAAAAATTTTTTTTTAGTTGTAGTTGGACACAATACCTTTATTTTATTTTATTTTTTATGTGGTGCTTAGGATCGAATCCAGAGCCTTGCATGTGTCAGGCGAGTGCTCTGCTGCTGAGCCACAACCCCAGCCCCAATACTGAACATTTTTTTAAAAACAACATTTAAAAAAAACACAACATTTTGTTGTTCTTTTTTTTTATTAGATGCTTAAGACAATACAGTGATCTTGACATATCATACATTTGATTCAAATGGGGTATGAATTCTCGTTTTTCCACATGTACAGATTGCAGGATCACATTGGTTATACAGCCACGTATATACATACAACAATACTAGTGTCTGTTGTTCATTCGTATTTCTTCATATGAGCAGTGTCTGTTTCTTTATTTGTCCCCTTATCAATTGGCTTGTTTTGGGGGGAGATGTTAATTTTTTTGAGTTCTTTATGTATTCTAGATATTAATCCTCTGTCAGAAGAGTAGATAGCAAAGATTTTCTCCCATTCTGTAGGCTCTCAACATTCTTAATTGTTTTCTTTTAATTTTTTATTGTTGGCTGTTCAAAACATTACATAGTTCTTGATATATCATATTTCACACTTTGATTCAAGTGGGTTATGAGCTCCCATTTTTACCCCATATACAGATTGCAGAATCACATCAGTTACACATCCATTGATTTACATATTGCCATACTAGTGTCTGTTGTGTTCTGCTGCCTTTCCTATCCTCTACTATCCCCCCTCCCCTCCCCTCCCCTCCCCTCTTCTCTCTCTGCCCCCTCTACTGACATTCATTTGTCCCCCTTGTATTATTTTCCCCTTTCCCCTCACTTCCTCTTGTATGTACTTTTGTATAACTCTGAGGGTCTCCTTCCATTTCCATGCAATTTCCCTTCTCTCTCCCTTTCCCTCCCACCTCTCATCCCTGTTTAATGTTAATCTTCTTCTCATGCTCTTCAACCCTACTCTGTTCTTAGTTACTCTCCTTATATCAAAGAAGACATTTGGCATGTTTTTTAGGGATTGGCTAGCTTCACTTAGCATAATCTGCTCTAATGCCATCCATTTCCCTGTAAATTCTATGATTTTGTCATTTTTTAATGCAGAGTAATACTCCATTGTGTATAAATGCCACATTTTTTTTTATCCATTCATCTATTGAAGGGCATCTAGGTTGGTTCCACAGTCTTGCTATTGTGAATTGTGCTGCTATGAACATCGATGTAGCAGTGTCCCTGTAGCATGCTCTTTTTAGGTCTTTAGGGAATAGACCGAGAAGGGGAATAGCTGGGTCAAATGGTGGCTCCATTCCCAGCTTTCCAAGAAATCTCCATACTGCTTTCCAAATTGACTGCACCAATTTGCAGTCCCACCAGCAATGTACAAGTGTACCCTTTTCCCCACATCCTCGCCAGCACTTGTTGTTGTTTGACTTCATAATGGCTGCCAATCTTAGTGGAGTGAGATGGTATCTTAGGGTGGTTTTGATTTGCATTTCTCTGACAGCTAGAGATGGTGAGCATTTTTTCATGTACTTGTTGATTGACTGTATGTCCTCCTCTGAGAAGTGTCTGTTCAGGTCCTTGGCCCATTTATTGATTGGGTTGTTTGTTCTCTTATTGTCTAATTTTTGGAGTTCTTTGTATACTCTGGATATTAGGGCTCTATCTGAAGTGTGAGGAGTAAAGATTTGTTCCCAGGATGTAGGCTCTCTATTTACCTCTCTTATTGTTTCTTTTGCTGAGAAAAAACTTTTTAGTTTGAGTAAGTCCCATTTGTTGATTCTAGTTATTAACTTTTGTGCTATGGGTGTCCTATTGAGGAATTTGGAGCCCGACCCCACCGACTGTAGATCGTAGCCAACTTTTTCTTCTATCAGACGGCGCGTCTCTGATTTGATATCAAGCTCCTTGATCCATTTTGAATTCACTTTTGTGCATGGCGAGAGAAAGGGATTCAGTTTCATTTTGTTGCATATGGATTTCCAGTTTTCCCAGCACCATTTGTTGAAGATGCTATCCTTCCTCCATTGCATGCTTTTAGCCCCTTTATCAAATATAAGATAGTTGTAATTTTGTGGATTGGTTTCTGTGTCCTCTATTCTGTACCATTGGTCCACCCGCCTGTTTTGGTACCAGTACCATGCTGTTTTTGTTACTATTGCTCTGTAGTATAGTTTGGTCTGGTATTGCTATACCGCCTGATTCACACTTCCTGCTTAGCATTGTTTTTGCTATTCTGGGTCGTTTATTTTTCCATATGAATTTCATGATTGCTTTCTCTATTTCTACAAGAAATGCCGTTGGGATTTTGATTGGTATTGCATTAAACCTATAGAGAACTTTTGGTAATATCGCCATTTTGATGATGTTAGTTCTGCCTATCCATGAACAGGGTATATTTTTCCATCTTCTAAGATCTTCTTCTATTTCTCCCTTTAGGGTTCTGTAGTTTTCATTGTATAAGTCTTTCACCTCTTTTGTTAGGTTGATTCCCAAGTATCTTATTTTTTTTGAGGATATTGTGAATGGAGTGGTTGTCCTCACTTCCATTTCAGAAGATTTGTCGCTGATATACAGGAATGCCTTTGATTTATGCATGTTGATTTTATATCCCATGCAGAACTTTTTAATTTGATGCCATCCCATTTACTGGCTCTTGGCATGATTTCTTGATCTTTATAGGTCCTCTTGAGAAAGTTGTTGCCTGTGTCCATATGCTGGAACGTTGACTCTAAGTTTTCTTCTAGGAGTGCATGATTTCTGATCTAATTTGTAGGTCTCTGACTCACTTTGGGTTGATTTGTGTTCAGGGTGAAAGATAAGGGTCTAGTCTCATTCTTCATTCTTCTACATATATATAGCCAGTTTTCCTAGCACTATTAGTTTAGAAGCCTGTCTTTTCTCCAGTGAATGTTGTGGTACCTTTGCCAAGGATCAGATGAGTGCATCTGTGTCTTCTATTCTGCACCATTGGTCTATGTATCTGCTTTTATGCCAGTGCCATGCAGCTTTTGTTACTATAGTGTATCTTTGTAGTGTACTTTGAAGTCAGGTATTGTGATGCCCCCAGCATTGATTTTTTTTTTCCTTAGAATTGCTTTGCTATTCTGGGTCTTTTATTCTTCCAAATGAATTTAGGACTATTTTCCCTAGTTCTGTGAAGAATGTCATTGGTATTTTGATGGGGATTACATTGAATCTGTACATTGTTTTTGGAAGTATGACCATTTTAACAACATTAATTTCTCTTATCCATGAACATGGGAGATCTTTCCATCTTCTTGTGTCTTCTTTAATTTCTTTCTTCAAATTTTCATAGTTTTCATTGTAGAGTTCTTTCACTTTCTTCATTAGATTTATTCCTAAGTATTGTATTTTTTCCCCAAGGTTTTGTTAATGTGATTGTTTTCCTGACTTCTTTCTTAGTACATTCATTATTGGTATATAGGAAAAATATTGACATTTATATGTTGATTTTGTAACCTTCTACTTTGTTGAATTTATTTATTAGCTCAAGCAGTCTTTTGGTGGAGCTTTTTGGATCTTCTAATTATAGGATCATATCATCTGCAAACAGTGATAATTTGACTTCTTCCTTTTCTGTTTTTATTCCTTTTATTTCTTTCTCTTCCTTAATTGGTCTGGCTAAAATTTCTAGTACTATATTGAATAGGAGTGGTGAGAGTAGGCATCCTTATCTCATTTTCCCCATTTACTATGTTGGCTTTGGATTTTTCATATGTATCCTTTGTGATGTTGAGGTAGATTTCTTATATCCCTAGTAGTTTCTTCTTTTTTTTTTTTTGTCATGATGGGTGTTGAATTTCTTTGAAGGTTTTCTCTGCATCTACTGAGAGGACCATGTGATTTTTGTCTTTAATTCCATTTATGTGATGAGTCACAATTATTGATTTGTGTATGTTGAACCATCCTTAGATCTCTGGGTAAATCCAACTTTGTCATGATGTACACTCTAAATATGTCACTGAATATAATTTGCTAATATTTGATTGATGATTTTTGCATCTAAGTTCATCAGGGATATTGGCCTGTATCTTTCTTTCCTTAATGTGGCAAACCATTCATTTCAACTCACAGTTTTGGGTCTGGGCAGTCTAAGATTGGGCAGCTGCATCTAATGAGGGCTTTGTCATGCTGCCTCCACTCACGCTGGACAGTGGAAGGGCAAGCTGGTGTGTGCTGAAGGAACTAGCCAAAGTGGAGGAAGCTGAGCCATTTCCCAACTCTGCGCCCTTGAGGCAACCAGTCCATAAAAAACCTACAGTTGTCATTGTTGTCAGGATTTTACACTTGCTCTCTTCACAAGGAAAGAGCTTGTTGGATTCAGTATTTTCAATTTTATTAGGATTATTTTTGACTCATCTCAGCAAAAAATATACACAGGACTTTATCTAAAACTGTCAACACTTATGAAAGTGTTGAAAGACTTGATGTTAAATTAGAGCATCTATTTTCTTTGATTAAATATTCTGCTTTTAGAACTCTGTCTTGTAGGATAGAAGCATCAGTATCAAAGCACATCTGCAAAGACACTAAAGTAGGATTATTGATAGTAACTAAAACATTGGGAAGAAAACCTATATGTCCAGCAGTCCAGGGACTGGTGTATTACTAATTACGTATTGGTGTATGATTGGTGTATTTACTAATATTATGTACTGATTATACACTTATTAAAAATGAACTTGATGGGCTGGGGATAGAGCTCAGTTGGTAGAGTGCTTGCCTCTTATGCACAAAGGCCCTGGGTTCGATCCTCAGCATCTCTCTCTCTCTCTCTCTCTCTCTCTCACACACACACACACACATACACACACACACACACACACACACACACACACAATGAGTTTGAGGAATATCTGCTAATCCAGAGGGATATCCATGATCTACTATGTTTAAGAATATCATCCCAAACTTGTAAATAAGTGCAAAGATGATCTTAATATCCTGTTGTACCATTTCTAGAAAGCCAGAATGAAAGTTGTCTAGCTTCCTCCCAGAGGGAAACAAAACTTGGTTTGACTGAATATTTACATGTGTTTGGGGCCAGGAATTTGATGAGTTGGTAAAGTTAGAGGTTAACTTATTGGGAACAAACAATGGATGATCAATTGTTGTGGAATTTCCCCTTAGTGTTCTTTATGAACATCTTTAACTATTAAATTAAGAATGAATTCACAAAATAAAGCAACAAACGCAATGGCATTTTTTTTCTCTCTGCAGAAGATGATCCCAAGTCATGATTTTATTTCCCTGTAGGACAATGACCACTTCCATATTTACTCTAGCACTTACTGGCCGCACTCCAAGTTTCTCATATACAAATTGAATCAGCTTTCTCATTCTTCTGGTTTATTCATTAATGATTAAAACGAAATTCTGACATGTGCCCATTACTCTTTTTGTACGGGACTTTCACATTGATGTGATAGTGATTATTAAATAAAAAAAGCAAATTGCAGAGTACTGTGTATAGATTGCTGTTCATTTACACACCTATCTCTATGTTTGTATCAGTGTGGATACAAGCGTAAAAAAATAACATAGTGGAGTGTTAATGTTACTCCAGTTACCTTAGGGGGTGCAAGGGAAATTATATGTACATTGCTTTATTTTGTGAATTCCTTCTTAATTTAATAGTTGAACACATTCATAAAGAAAATCAGGGGAAACTCTCTTAGAAGATTCTACAACAATTGACCATCCATCGTTTATTTCCACAGTGTATACAATAAATTCATAATGGAAAGCTTGCATTTTCAAATGAAATATAATTTCACAAAATTGAAGTTTTGTTATGCCAGCTGCATCCACTCATGCTTGTAAAAATAGTTTGAAATGTATTAAAACACTTTTCTCTTTTGCTTTTATGTATATATAACCTAGCCTATGTGGTGGTGCATGTCTGTAATTCCAGCATCTTGGGGGCTGAGACAGGAGGATCTCAAGTTCAAACCCAACCTCAGCAAAAGCAAGGTGCTAAGCAACTCAATGAGATCCTATCTCTAAATAAAATACAAAATAGGGCTGGGGATGTGACTCAGTGGTCTAGTGCCTCTGAGTTCAATCACCAGTATCAAAACAAAACCAAAAAACAGACAAACGTAACCTTTGCTCTGATTGTTCTAGGGATCCGTTTACTTGGGGTGGGGAAAGAAAGAAGGTTATGGAAAGAACCTAATTCCTCAATTAAAATTAGCTCCAAGATGATAGTTTTGTAATCCAGGCTGTTGTCTGAAAAGATTACAGTTTGTTTTTGTATGTGTGTGTGTGTGTGTGTGTATGTGTGTGTGTTTAATCCCATATTCTCCCACTTTAGTATACTAAAATGCAAATTTGGAGCACTGAGTCCCCAGAGTAGAGGAGGTACCCTTACAGTAACTTCTGGGCCATGAGTCTTCTGCCTGTCAGGGGAGATCATGGTAAAGAAGGACCACTGGATATCACCTGCAGAGATAGCTCAAATTACAGGATTGGACTAAGGTTTAAACCAAATTTAACATTAGTAACCCCCCCCCCCCCCGCCACAACTGCCCAGAGAAGGAAGGGTCATGAGGAAAGCTGTATTAACTACAAAGAAAGTGAGACGCTGTGTTCTCACTGTAGACTTGGGCCGAGATGTGAGGACTTTACAGTGCCTTTACAGTTTTGTGTTTTATAAACCTAGTTAGGATTGGGTACAGTGTGGGGCAGTGGTCGGGGTCTGGGCTCTGAAATCAGGTTGACCCTTTAATATTATTTATTCTTTGGTAGGTAATTTGTTTAACTTGCAAGAACCTCAGTTACTTGTCTGTAAAATAATTATGTGCACAAAGTGCCCCATACAGTGCTTGGCACAAAGCAGGCACTCAGGAACTGTCAGAGATCTTCACGTCTCTCAGGGTGTGATGTCAAACCACTCAATTTTGGAGAGAGTCTATAAAAGTGCTTCTTTGCCAGTACAGAACACATTGTGGATATTGCCTATTATTGTTCCTTGGCTCAGAAAAACCCCCCATTATTTAATATTTAATAAGACATTTGTAATGGTTGCCACCTCTTTTATTAATAGAACGTTTTCTCTTATTAGAGTACAAGAGAAAAGCTGACTGAACTCTTGGGTGTGGGTGTGTTCTGCTGAAATCCATAAGAATTTCACCAGGGCAAGTCTATTGGGATTATAAATATGTGTGAGTGTGGTTTTGGTGGTTTGAAAATGTGCAAAGAACCTCCTTTATGGGAATTTTTAATAGTATATATATTGCATAGAAAAAAGATGTTGAGGGTCATGATTCAGGAAACTTGGGCAAAATAATCTTTAATGGATCATTTATCTTATTTAAACTGCCTGGACAGTGGACAATTTGTTTGTCTGTTTATTTATTTATGTAGCGCAGGGACTTGAAAAATAGACAGTTATAGTCCTCTTCTCCCTTTTGCCAGTATAGCTGAAGGGGTTACATTTCTATTGTCCAAATAAAGACTCACTAATGTGAGAGGATTTTAAGGAATAGTGTTAAGGAAGACTTAATTAGTGTTTTAAAAAGGCATTGATTAACTCTGAGACATGTTTGGATAAATAGGCAATGTGAGGTAAAACAATGGAAATATTTAGTGAACTGATCAGATCAACATATGAATAATGGTTCGATTTATAAAAGGCTTATTGATTTTTGTTAAATGACTTCCAGATGTGTTTGCATTTTTATAACTTATTATAACCCATATTATAATATTTATAAATAATGCAGAGAATTCTTTGGAGATGATGCTATATATAATAAACTGATCTACACCAGATGGCATTAGGTAAGAGGCAAATACTGCTAAAGTTAAGGGCCTACGTGGTATAGGATTTTAAGTAATTTTTGTGCAAGTTGTAAAATACCAGATACTTAAATGTAGAAATGTGCATTGCTTCTAAAAGGGAAAATTTTCAAGTTTAATCAGATTCTCATCTCACATGTGAGATGGTCATTTTGCTGTAAAGTTAGAAAGTGCTACTATAATCTCAAGTTAAATATTAATTCTATAACTCAGTAGTAAGTGATAGTTTTCAAAGACCACTTTCCCAAATGGCTAGACAACTCTTCATAAAAAATCAGGTTAATTTTGGGGGATGTGGCATTATTAAATAATAATTAAAGATGCAGGGCGAACCATATTGTATACAATATATATATAAATATTTCAATATATGTATAAACACACATGTACAGTATGTGGTTGTAAAGTAGATTGAGGATAACATAAATGTAAAAGAGAAGAATCTCACCTAAAAAAGAAGAAACCAATTTAAAAACTGTCTATAAATGTAAAGCAATTAAATTTTATTAGGATAAGTGATTCTGAAAGATTAAAGTAAAAAAAAAGGAATAAGATAAAAGAAAAAAAATGTTTTTTGGTGGTGCTGAGGATTGAACCCAGGGCCTTGTGCATGTGAGGCAGTCACTTTACCAACTGATCAGTTGAGCTGTATCCCCAGCCAAAAGAAAAATGTTTTCTGGAAAACAGCAGAAAAGAGAGAAACAAACATAAAAAAAGCTCAATATTTCTCAGCAAAGCTCTGTGTTCTGCCTGTACCAATAATAGATATCAAGTGCCATTTCTGGAAAAGTGCCTAATTTAATCTCATGAGCTCATTCATTATGAGAAATCTGATTTTCATTTAAAAATTCTACCATTTTGTCCTAAACTCATCAATGAAAAAAGAGACTGGCAGATTGGATTAAAAAACAAGACCCAACAATCTACTGTCTCCAAGAAACTCACCTCATTGGCAAAGACATCCACAGACTGAAGGGAAAAAAACGTGTCATTCACATCGATCTCATAAACAAGCAGGGGTTTCTATACTTATATCAGATAAAGTGGACTTCAAACTAAAGTTCACCAAAAGGGACAAAGCAGGTCATTTCATACTACTTAAGGGAATTATACACCAACAAGACTAACAATTGCAAATATTTTTTCCCCAAACAATGTAACATCTACATACATCAAAGAAACACTTCTCAATTTCAAGAATCAAATAGACCACAACACCATGAAACTGGGTGACTTTAACATGGCTCTGTCATCCCTGGATAGATCCTCCAAACAAAAACAAAATAAAGAAGCTATAGAACTAAAAAATACAATTAATATTTTAGGCTTAATAGACATAAATAGAATATTTCATCCATTAGTAGCAATATACTTTCTTCTTGTAGGACATGGATCCTTGTCTAAAATAAATCACACCTTAGGTCACAAAGCAAATCATAGCAAGTAGAAAAAAATAGAGATAATAGCTTGCATTCTATCAGATCATAAAGGAGTGAAACTAGAAATCAATGATAAAAAAAAAAAATAGAAGCTAGTTTAACGCCTGGAGACTAAATAATACACTATTGAATGACCAATGGATAGCTGAAGAAATCATGGACGAAATAAAAAAATACTTAAAGGTAAATGAGAACAGTGATACAACATAGCAAAATCTCTGAGACACTATGAAGGTGGTTCTAAGAGGAAAGTTTATTGCATTGAGCTCATTCATTAAAAAAAATAGAAAGCCATCAAATAAATAACTGAATGTTATGTTTCAAAGCCCTAGAAAAAGAAAAACAAATCAACACCAAAAGCAGGAGAAGACAGGAAATTATTAAAACTAGAGCTGAACACAACAAAAAAATTAAAAATTCTGTTTCAATGAAACAAAAGTTAGTTCTTTGAAAAATTAAATAAAATTGATAAACCCTTAGCCAAGCTAATGAAGAGAGAGAGAGAGAGAGAGAGACAGAGAGAGAGAGAAACTCAAATCACTAAAATTCATTATGAAAAAGGAAATATCACCACAGACACTATTGAAACACAGATGATAATCAGAAACTATTTTAAAACTCTATATTCTAATAAAATAGAAAATCATAAAGATATCAAAAAATTTCTAGGGACAGATGACCTACCCAAAATGAAACAAAAGGACGTAGAAAATTTAAATACATCAATTTCAAGCAATAAAATTGAAGATGCCATCAAAAGCCTACCAACAAAGAAAAGCTCAGGACAAGAAAGATTCTCAGACAAGTTCTACCAGACCTTCAAAGAAGGCAAACAGCAATACTCCTCAAATTATTCCATGACATATAAAAGGAGGGAACCCTTCCAAACTCATTCTATGAAGCTAGTATCACCCTGATACCAAAATCAGACAAAGATATGTCAAGGAAAGAAAACTTTAGACCAATATCCCTAATGAACAGAGATGAAAAAATTCTTAATAAAATATTGAAAATCACATAAAAATATTGAAAAGATAGTGCACCATGATCAAGTGGGGTTCATCCCAGGAATGCAAGGTTGGTTCAATACATGGATATCAATAAACAAAACCCACTACATTGATAGACTTACAGACAAGAATCACAAGATTATCTCAATAGATGTAGAAAAAAGCATTTGACAATATTAAGCATCCATTCATGTTATGTTCACTGGAAAAATTAGGGATAGTAGGAAATACCTCAATATTATAAATGCTATAAATGCTAAACCCAAGGTGAACATCATTCTAAATGGAGAAAAATTGAAATCATTCTCTCTAAAAACTAGAACAAGACAGGAGTGCCCTCTTAATTTTATATTCTGCTACTTTTCTGAATTCATTTATGCGTTCTAGAAGATTTTGAGTAGATATTTTGATTTTATTAAATATAGAATTATGTTGTTGACAAATAGGTATAGTTTGAGCTCTTATTTGTATTCCTTTAATTGCTTTCTGTTGACTAATTGCTCTGGCTAGGGTTTCTAGGACTATGTTGAAGAGAAGTGGTAAAAGAGGGCATCCCTGTCTAGTTCTAGTTTTTAGAGGGAATATATGTACCTATCTTTCGTATACACACACACACACACACACACACACACACACGGAATATTACTCAGCTATAAAGAAGAAATTATGTAGCAATTTTACCCTTTGACAAAAGTAATAAATACAGTATTAAAGATCTCCTCATTCAGAGACACATAACTTCAGGGAGTCCCTTTGACAAAGACTAGAATGTTGATGGTGCCCCTACAATTGTGTAATGTGGGAACACCAAGAATTTGATGCTATTTATTTATTTTTAGAAATAAATTAATATACATGCAGAGAGAAAACATTAATAATTATTTTAGTGATAGCCTCAGAATTCTCTGAAAGAAAACAGTGATTGTGCCACAGTCTGGCTGGGCACAAATGCCGCAGTCTGGCTGGGCACACAATCACGAGCCACCACACAGCTTGTAGATTCAAACAGCAACTCTTTATTCCCGAACTCACACCAGCCGTCTACAATCACGTTCTGGGGAAATCCACGTTCTCTGCCCAAATTCACGTTCTCTGCCCAAATCCACCTCCACTGGGCTTCTATCTCCAAAATATACTGTCTGAATCCCGTGAGAACTCAAGGGGAACTCAGGCAGCAGGATACGCCCTATTCCCAGCAGGAATAATCTTAAACCTTAAACCTGGAACCTAAACTGGGAACGCCCTAAACAGGATTATCTTAAAACCGGGAACACCCTAATCTGCCTTGGTCCTTGAGCAAGGTCACCTACATTCAATGTCGCTGCAACATGTCAGCAACATGGGGTACGCTGGCAAGGAAATTGTCATACCTACTTGGCTAATGGCTCCCAGCATATTGTGGGCTGGGGTTGTGAGCCCTGGGTTCGATCCTCAGCACCACATAAAAATAAATAAGTGAAATAAAGGTGCTGTGTCCAGCTACAACTAAAAAATAATAAAAAGAAAACAGTGATTGTTCTTGATGGGTGTGCTTCATTAGAAAGATAACTTTCCTTTTGGCATAGCACAAAAGACTTGAGCATTAATCATTTCATGACAACACAACCTTCCAGTGAAGAGATGAGGCTATGACCATCTGGGCCAGGTTGCAGAGCTACTGAAAAACAGAAAGCAGTTGAAGAGGCAGGGCATTTAGAGTCAGCATAACATGCAGGTGATTCTCACCAGTTATAGGGACTACAGCTAGTGTTTCGGTTAGATATTTGTGGGCATTTTTATATTTTCATAGAAATAAAAAAAATGTTTTGTCTGGTGGTTAAATTTGAAGTAATTTTTTACTTTTGTTTTTAATATCCCTCTGAACTATTTACAATGATCTTAATTAATTTTTTAATATCCCTTTTCTATGTTCTTTAGTGATGCATTATGGTTGTACATAAAGGAGGATTCATTGTTACATATTTGTAATCATGTATCTGAGTCTTCACTTTGAATAATGTCTGTTTTATGTAATTAGGTGAACTAACATTTGGGACATAAATAACTACTATCATTATATGTTTTTTTGCATTGTTGGTTTTACCAGTATGATGTGACCTTCTTTGTCTCTTATGATGAATTTTGGCTTGGAGTCTACTTTGTTGGATATGAGCATAGTTACTCCTGCTTGATTTCAGGCTCTGTTTTCATGGTGTATCAATTTTAATCTTTTGATAATTTTAATCTGTCTTTGCCTGTAAGGTGAGTCTCTTGTTAAGTATTATTTTTTAATCCATTCTGCTGGCTTATGTGTTTTAGTTGAAGAGTTGAGACGATTTACATTCAATGTTTTTTCTAGAGAAATGTTTATTTATTTCTACCATTTTGACTTATTTAAATAACATTTGATTTGGTCCTGTTTCCCATTTGTTTTGCTGTTCTTCAAATGTTCATTTATTTGCTCTTTTGTGAACTTGGGTTTGTTCTTGATTTCTACTGTGTGAAGTATTTCATTAAGTGTTTTCTGTAATTCTGGCTTAGTAGCATGAATTCTTTTAGTTTCTGCTTATCTTGGAAGGTTTTTATTTCTTCTTTGATTCTAGATAGCTTTGATGGATATAGCAATCTTCGTTGACAGTTTTTTTTTTTTTCTTTCGGGATTTGGAACATTATTCTGAGCCTTCTTGTATTTTAGAGTTTGTGCTGAGAAACTAGAATTAATTCTGATTAGTTTGCCTTTATTTGTAACTTGACTTTTTTCTCCTGAGGCTTTTAAAATTCTGTCCTTGTTCTTTATGTTGGGAATTTTGATGGTAATGTATTATGAACAGGTTGTTTCTTGATCTTGTTTATTTTGGGTTCTGAATGCCTTGTGTATCTGGATGTCCATCTTATTCTCAAGTTTTGAAAAATTTTCCTCTATTATTTCCATGAAGAGGTTATCCATGCATTAGTCTTTATCTCACAACCCTGTTTAATTCCAGTGATTCTTAAATTTGGTCTCTTAATGTCATCTCAGAGTTTTTGTATATTCTGGTTATGGTTACTTATTTTCTTTTCTTTAATACTCTCTGGATATTCAAGGTCAGCCACTTTGTCTTGCAGGTCTGAAATTTTGTCTTCATAATGATCTATTCTATTAGAGACTTTCAGCTGAACATTTTATTTGATTTATTGTGTCTTTAATTTCCAAGGTTTCCATTTGATTCTTTTTCAGTATCTCTATCTCACTCTTGAATATTCCATTCCTACCCTAGTTTAGGATATTTAAAATATGAAAAGAGAAAAAGCAGAAGAGATGTAGCAATGATGTCTGCAAAGGAGGAGAAAATATAAATAGAAAAAAAGGAAAGGGTGAGAGAAAGAACAAGAAGTAAAGTAGAAGAAAATGGAGAAGGAGAAACATGTAAAACAAACAAAAACAAAAAACCCTAACCCTCAAAAGACAAGGCAAAGAAAAATATCTTAAAAAAGCTAAAAATGGGAAAAAGGAGACACACATATATATGCATATGAACTAATGAGCACAGGAAGAACACACACACTCATACAAGGGAAAAGATTATTATGAAAAATGAAAGAACGGTCTCCATTGAGGTGGTCGAAACTGTTGACAATGTTGGATGATCACTGCACATACCTGACTGTCCTTTTTGTGTTTCTTCTTGGTCCATGGAAAGAGAGGGGGAGAGAGGGAGAGAGAGAGAGAAGAGAAAAGAGGGGGGAGAGAGAAGAGAAGAGAGAAGGGAGAGGAAGAGAGGGCGAGAATGGGGTGGAGGGAGGAGGGGTAGATATGATGCAAGGGAATTGGGGATTCTTAAACCATTCCTCTCTGTGTGCTGCTCACCGAGCTGCCAGTTGAAGTGGCCTAAGTCGGAAGCTAGTTGAAGTGGCTCTCAGCTTCCCTTCTCACCAGTATGAGGTAGGACGGAATGTATTCTTGATTGGAGTTTGCACAGACCAGATTGATGTCCTCCTGGGGAGGGACTGCAGCAGAGTCCTACAGGAAGAGTTCTGTAGGCTGGGGCTTAGGTCTAATTAGGCCTTAGGGACCTTGTTGGGTGGTATCTGTTCTGAAGAGGTTAGATCAACAGAACCCTGGGGTTGACCAGATGTTGATCTCTGCTGGGAGTCTGGATCTCAGAAGCCTCCCAAGAGTCCCACTCACTGGGAAGGGGAGCCAGCCCCCCACAGAACTCACACACTACCCTACCCATGACGACGGCCATCCTAGGCTTAACCCCTGGATGTACACACCTGCATGTTTAGTTTCCAGACCCTCATCAGCATCTCACATGAGCAGCCAGACTCAAAGAGAAAGCAAGGGGACTCCCTTCTGTGTTTCTGACTAGAATTCCCCTGGGTAGGATCTTCTCTTTGCCCATGTCACTCATGTTCGCTGGGTACACCGCAGGCCACAGGGCAGGAACTCTCTAGGAAAGTGGCAATGTTTTCTATGATCTCCCAAATTCCCACAGGAGCAAGCTGTAGCAGGGCCTTCCCAAGATGGCAGCTGCTCGGCTGTCACTTGCCTATGGAGCACTACAGATCACTTATTCAGACACCAGATCACGCGCAGCCTTTGGATCAGCTAAGCGCAGCCTGCTTTTCTCTTCCACCAGTTTTTCTATGCCAAATCTGTCTGTTGCGTCTCTCTCTGTTATCCTCCTTCTCTGGGGTGAACTGCTGTTGCTGCTGCAGCACTGCTGTTGCTACTGCAATCTGCTTGGCTCCGAAGTACTTTCTTGTTCTTTGTTCAATGCACCTGAATTTCTGAGTCTCTAAGCGACTCTGTTCAATACTGAATTTCAGTGAATTTCCTTCTTCACTCACCTTGGGAGAATCAGTACTCCCCTGCCTAAATCCCAAGTTACAAATCAATGCAGCCTTCCTCTGTTCAGCCATGTTAAATTTTCTGTAATTCTTTTTTCAATTACAGAAACACAATTAAATTACTTTCTCCCCCTGTTTTCACAGCTATGTAAATGCACTTTATGTTGTTGAACTGAATTTTTAAAAAATGGTTAAGATGCTTATTTTATGGTATAAGTATTTTACCATAACTGAGACAGAAGGCCACATTTATGACACATAGACATGGATATGGATATCACCAAAACTTGTGATCTAGAGGTAAAGGAAAAAAATAACAAAATCAACGTGCTATAATTTCTCTAGAGTCATTGCATGACTCCTGGAATTCCCTGCATTGTTTATTTCAGTATACTGATACCAATAGGAGACAAAAAGCCTCGTGGAGGCAAGACAACCAACAATTAAAAAGTTAGTGTACATTACAAGGACAACATTTCATGATTTTTCTTTGTATTTTCCATATTTTATTTATGTCCTTGCCACCGCCCACATGTTTTAAAAACTGCCACCAGAGGGCAGGAGTGGGCCAATGTCAGGCAACGTGCATTTGACAGGTTTAAGCTTTCCTTTCAATTTCCTCACACAGGAATTACTGTTCCTGTTACACAGGCTAAATAAAAATAAGCACATTCCCTTGATAGTCAATCATGTTGAGCATCTTTTGATACACCTGTTGGTTATTTGGGTGTCTTTGGAGAAGTATCTCTCAAGTTCTTTGCTCATTTTTTTAATCGTGTTTTTGTTTGTTTGCTTGCTGAGCTACAGGGGTTTCTTATGTATTTTGGAGATCAACCTTTATGGTACATGGTTTGCAAATATTTCCCTCATTCCCTAGGTTGCCTTTTAACTCTGTTGATTTATTTCCTTTGCTGTGTGGTGCCTTTTAGCTTGATGTAGACCCACTGATATATTTTTGTTTTTGTGGTTTGTGCTTTGGAGGTCATTTCCATGGAATTGTTGCCAAGACCAGTGTTGTGTTAATTAGCTTTCTGTTGCTGATAGAAAATACCTGAGAAAATCAACTTAGAGGAGGAAAGATTTATTTTGGTTCTCGATTTCAGAGGTATCAGTCTGTGGTTGACTGACTCTGTTGCTTCAGGCCTGAGGTGAGGGAGAACCTCATGGCAGAGTGGCAGACTGAGACAAAGCCACCCACCTCCTGGCAGCCAGGAAGCAGAGTGAAGGCAAGGAGGGAGCAAGGGACAACGTTTATCCTCCCAGGGCGTGTCCCAGACACCTGAATCAAACATGAGTTCCTCAGTGGATTAATCCACGATGAAGGCCTAGCTCTCATGATCCAGTCACTTCCCCAGAGTCTCCCTCTGAACAATTACTGCACTGGGGAGGTCAAGCCCTCAACACATGATCCTTTAGGATACAGTTTAGATCCAAACCAAAATAGGATATAACAACATTAGATATATCATCTCAGATCCATTAGAAGGGATGTTATTTTTAAAAGGATAAAAAGTGTTGGTGAGAGAAATTAGAACCCTTATACCCTGTTGGTAGAAATGTAAAATGGTCTAGAAAACAATATGGAGATTTCTCAAAAAATCACAAGTAAAACTATCATACAATCTAACAATCCTACTTCTGACTATATATCCAAAATCATTAGAATGAAGATCTTCTTTTAAAATGTTTATTTTATTTATTTATCTTATTTTTTATGTGGTGCTGAGGATTGAACCCAGCACCTCGTGTGGGCTAGGTGAGCGCTCTACCTCTAAGCCCCAGCCCCAGCTCCCTGGAATGAAGATCTTGAAGAGCAATCTGCACTTCTGTGGTCATTGTAGCATTCATAATAGCCAAGATATGGAAAGAGCCCAAATGTCCATTGAAGAGGAGCGGATAAACACCATGTGTGTATGTGTAATGGAATGTGATTCAACTTGATATAGGGAGGAATTCAGCTTTTGAAGGACTGTTTGCTACTGAAACAAACCAGACACAGAACAATGCTTCCTGGTTCCACTCCATTTACCTGAGGTGCTTATAATGGCCATACTCAGCAGGGTGCAATGGTGGACGCCAGGGGCCCGTGGGGAAATGGAGAGGTGTGCAGTTTCAGCTCTGCTGGCTAAGACCCACATGGACACAGAAGACCCTGACAGGACATAAACTGACTTCTACGAGTCAAGTAACCAGTCGTACTGGTTCAGAGCATGGTCTTAGAACTCTAGTCTACGGAACTGTGAGGAAATAAATTCTGTTGCTCAGGCCACCAAAGTCTATACTATTTTGTTGTGGCAGCCCTGGCAGACCTACATCAAAACGATGGATGAGTGTGTGAAAAACCACAAACCTGTGCACAAATGGAAAAAGGAAAGGATTAGATTTGTCTATTCTTTTAGCTTCCTCTGAGAATAGTTAGGTTACAGATGTTACCATCTAGTGGCGCTGGCTTCATTGTCTCTGCTCAGCAAAGGACAGAAGGACAGGACACAGAGATAGCAAGCGAGCTCTAGGTTTATTGCAAAAGTGACAGAGACAGACAGAAGAGAAGGGGCCCTGAAGCAGGGAGTCTGACGGGGGAGGGGGGAGGTTTTGGCCTGTTCTATTTATGGTCTCTGGACTTCCCTCTTTTCCTTCTCTCTCCCCTGTCCACCCCTCCTCACTACTATTGATCGGTGCCCCCTGTGTCCATACATCTATTTTGGTTTTCCTGTTGTATCTCCTGCTTAGGGACATGAGTATGGTCATGTCCGTCTGATTGGGTCCCCCGCTTGTGTCCATGAGCACGTTCACCAAATAGGAAGGGGACCTCTTTGGAAGCCCCCTCCGTGCTCCTTTGGCCTGGACCTGCCCCTGTCTACCTCCCTGGCCCTCTTGCCCTGGCTGCCTGCACCCTTCCCCACCTCCCTCCCAAGTGCTGTTGAAAGGACGACACTGACCTAGTGTCATTTTCATTCTTCAGGAACTGTAATCACATTCCCAGGAAGCAGGCCACACGGATTTTACTCTGTTGTCTGAAAAGGCATGATTTCCTACTCTTTAAAGCGACACGACTGACTATGGATGGAGATATCTGAAGGGCAGCTCCACACTGACAATGGATTCTGCAAGTCCCTTCACTGTATTTATGCCTGAAACTTGAGGCCCAAACCTTGGGATTTAGACAAGTGAATTTTTGACTTAATATACAAATTTCTTGGAGTGCTAACCTGATAGATTTACAATTGTATTTACTATTTGTGAATATCCCCAGGTACACAAACAGAAGATCCAGCCAACAAATAGTCTTAGTTGTTCATGGAGGCCTGACGGTTTCACCATCTTTGCCTCTTTTCTTAATGTCTGCCAGTGTTCTCTGTTTGTACCTCTTCTTTATGGCCCCTCTGTGTTCTCTGCATTCTCTTCTCTTCTTCTCCCTGTCCTTCTGTCCTCTCTTTTCTTTCCTTGTCCTTGTCAACTCATAGATCCTTGGGCAGATTCCATTCTCAGTGCCTGCTAAGATAGTCCTGCCTGTATCACAATGAGAATCTAACGTGGTGAACAATTAGTGATACTCTTTGAATATTTTCTTTTGTGAAAATTTAAAATAGTGATAAATGACTAATCCCAGCCCTCAGGAGGCTGAGACAGGGTGATGGCAAATTCAAGGTCAGCCTCAGCAACTTAGGGAGACCCTGTCTCAAAATGAGGGGTTGCAGGGTGTAGTTCAGAGGTGGAATCCTCCTGGGTTCAATCCCCAGGACCACAGAATACATACCTACATAAAATTTAAAAAGTTTGTTAATAAAACATGTCATACCTTCTGGAGGCATTAATTTTATAACTAATCAATAAGGAGAAGAGAAAAGGGTGTTGATTTTCAACTTTTCCAAAGGGTTTTGTAATATTCTTATACATTTCTGTAAATAAAATTAATGTTAATTCCATTTAATATTTAATAGAATTTGTGAAGCCTTAGCATCTACAGTCTTAAAATCATATATTATGTACTTGATAAATTTGTTTTGTAACAATGTTCTGTAGAGATATTCTCTGAGTTTAGTACTTGCTGTGAGAAGTGGTACAAGGGTTTATTTTTATGAGAGGGAAAGGGAAAAACAAGAAAGGACATTCTGAGACTAGATGAACGAGGGCTACATTATGACCTGTAGAAGTCAATCCCCCCGACCCCTTCTTTGTAAATCGGGGACACAGACCACGGGGCCTGGGTGGAAGGCAAGTAGAATGACTGAGAGACATGGGCTCTGTGTAAGGTCCTTGCTTAGCACCTGGAAGGCCATCTTAAGTGACAGCTGCCATTTTAAGGAAAAAAGTTTTGCTTTCCCGCCCAAGAGCCTTTCTGAGAAAGGCTCACCACCTCCTCATACCAACCCAACCCTCAACCACCCGCATCCACATTAGTCCTCCCCTCTGATTCCTGAGCCTCCCCTATAAAAGCCCAGAACCCACGCCTGTTTTGCCTCTCTCCTATACAGAGAGGGCCTTTGTCAGCTTGACAATCAACTGTCATGTGGATCTCTGCCAGGTCTCCATCTTTCATTTCTTGCTTTCCCTTCACTCTGTTGCTACAAGATGGAGGGATTTTGTCTTGAAGGATACCAGGAGGCTGGCCCTGAGTCAGGGCTGAGCTGCTGGCCCCATAGACAAAGTGAAGTCACCACCTGATTTTCAGTTCTGCTGGGCAACGGAAGAAGCAGCATGTAGACACCAAGTTCTTCAATGCAAGGGACAGGCTCCACCGCGGGCTGAGGATGGAGCAAGCCAGGTGTCCAGGACCTGAGAACGACTTCTAGGAACTGACCCTCGGCCCATGGTCAGCAAGAAAATGGGAACTTCAGTCCTGAAAGGAACTGAATTTGGCCAGAGGCCTGAATGAACTCCAGATGAGAATTCAGCCAGGCCAGCAGCTTGAACGTGAGAACCAGAGCAGAGAATCCACTTGAGCAACTCCAGGACTTCTCATTTACATGACTGTGACGTCATGAGCACCTGTTGTTATAAGCTACTACATTGTTGATAACTTTTGTTGTGAACAATAGAAAATTAACCTTGTGCTGTAACTTTGAAAGTATATCCTTTAAGATAGCTTCCTGTTCATAATTCAGCTTCAGAGGCTCTGCCTCCAATCAGCTATTTGACTTTGGGTAAATTGCACAGTCCTGAGTCTGTACAAAGGAAATAATGTATAGACAAAGGAAATAATGACGAACATCTGTGGTTTCTAGGCAAAGAGAATTAATTCATATTGATGAAAAATTTCTAGTAGTTCTCTTGGCCTGTGGTAGACACTTGCGAATTATTAGTTCCTTCCTTCCCTTCCTCTCTCCACTGTCCATTCATGCTGTAGTGTAAAAATTTTCAATGTATGGTCACGGGTCCTTTGGAGGTCTATGAGATCCTCTTAGGGGGTCCTTAAGATCTAAGCTATGTATAATGACACTAAGATGACATTGAGATTTTTCATTCTGCATCTTTTACAAGTGCACAGCAGAGTTTTCCTGAAACTACATGACTTTCAACATCACAGATGGAAGGCAAAGCAGACCTGAGAATCTAAACATCTATTGTGAGACACTAAAGAGATGAGAAAAAAATATAAATGACATTCTTAAAAATATTTTTTATTTGGAAAATGTAGTTTTTTAAAAAAATAAAAATGCAATTTGTGCTAATATTTAATATTGCATTTTAAAATGAATTAATAAAACTTTAAATTTTCTTGGCCTTAATTTTCAATATGGTAAATATCAATAAACAAAAACTCTTTGGGATCCTCAATAATTTTTAAGTGCAAATGGGTCCTGAGACCAGAATATTGTGCATTAGCAGAGAATCCAGCATTTCCCAGAAGTGTTTATCTTCCCTAAGGAGATTAAAAGGTACTTAGGAAGAGTTCTCTGGAAAAATGAATTTAGGAACCATGGCAATGTATTCACCTGTGATAACCAGGTTTCCATTACTGTGACAAAATACCTGGAACAATCAACTTAATAAGGGAAAGAATTTACTTTGGTTCATGGTTTCATGGTGGCTTGGCCTTGTTGCCTTGGCCCAGTGGTGACAGAATACACCATGGCGTAAGCACATGGCAGAGTAGGCCAGTTTACCACATGGTTCCAGAGAAACAGGAAGGGACTGGGTCCCAGTAGCCCCTCAAGGACACGCCCCCAATGACCTAACCTCCTCCCACTAGGCCCCACCTCCTACAGGCTCCACCACCTGCCAACAGCTCCACAGACTGGGGCCAAAGCCCTTAGCACATGGGCCTCTGGGGATTTCAGAACCAAACTATGGCATCACACCCACTCCACGGCTGTGCTGCATATTAAAGGACTAGGTAATTCTGGCAATACAGACGGGCTGAGTCCACTTAATTCGGCATTTCCCCAGCTTCAACTGCTCTTGACTATAAAGTTGACATTTTAGCTGGAATTATTTTACCAGCCCTTGGGAGCAAGATTGGGATGCAGGCTCAGAATGTGAGAAAGTAGATTCATTTTGAGGATGTCAGAAAAAAAGAAATGGACATACACAACAAGGAAGATAAACTTTCCCAAGGATTTTTTTTTTTTTTTTTTTTAAACAGAATGCCTACGGAGAGATCAACAGCCTCTGGATTCCAACGGGGCAGACCTCCTCTGGCCCTTGGATCCCTGCACTGTTCTTGCCCTGCTCTCTCTCCTTCACCCTTATCCATTGTTTACCTCCCATGTGCTACTTATCCCTCCCTACACTGCCTGCCCCAGACCTTATGGAAAAATTAATTAAGTATATCTTGTTTTCTTCTGCTTTAAAAGAGTAATCATTGTTTTTAAAAACAGTTTTTCTAAGTCAAATATTTAGTTCATTGTTGATTCTCTGTTAATTTTTCGTGCTCACTTACATCTTTAGGCCCTTGTTTCTTCAACCTACCTTGGTCTCAGGTTCAGCACTGACATGGCCCTAGGAGTGGGGACCTACGGAGACCAACTGCAACAGGCAAGGGTTTAATGACAGAGGTAAAATTCTTTCTCGTGGACTGTAACAGCTCAATTCTGTGACATAAAAATCTCTCTTAAAATAGTCTGTGAAGAAAGTTGTAAAGCTGTAAATCATTAAACGTTGCCCCCAGCTGATTGCTCAGGAACCTAAACATAGCAGAGGAGGGTATTGGGGATTTGAGGAAATTCTGGCAGAGAAGAAAGAGAAAGAGAGATAAAGCAGAAAAACCTCAACCGGTGATTGGAGATTAGGGGAGCGAGAGGGAGATGAGGCTTTTGAAACAGAGAAAGACTATTTTGAAAAAGCCTTCAAAGAAGTCACAATACTTGCACAAGGAAGGCTAGGGTGGAAAATGCTCCAGCAGTGACCAGGGCCTGGGGCAGAATCACCTTCTTTACCCTGAAGGTCCCTTTCCTCCTGATTCCCCGAGTCTCCTCTCTTCCACGGTGACGGGTCAAATAACTCCAGCGAAGAATGGGATAGTCAAGGGTGGTTTAAAACCGGGCTGGAAACTGGGTATTCATATTTGGAGGTTTTGGAAGGTGGATGGGATAATGGCCTGGGAGATGGCAGGCCGCCTCTACAGGTGTGTGAAATCCCTGGTGTCAGTTTCTTGGGCTCCAGGATTCCATCAGTAGCCTCTCAAATGCCATCTCCACAGGCAGGACCCACCTGCACAGCATGTTTCATTTACTTTTTATTTTAAATAATCAGCTGAGAGGTGACTGCAGCTGGATTGTGTCACCTAAAACATGCCTCTTTGACATAAGAGAATATTTTTGAGCAGAAGGCAATTAAGAAGTAGCACATGGAGGAAAAACTCTCTTTATCCTCTCCCTTTCCTGCCTACCTGTGGGGTGCAATTCTTCTTCACTGGAGACAACTCTAGACCCAGCCCAGAGAGGGCACCGAGGAATCTGCACACCAACCTTCCTCTGATTGCATCCTCTGGGGTTCAGTCTCTTACAGTCTCATGGCTCAGGAGCCTAAAGCCTGTTCCTTTTTCCTGTTATTTCTCTACGAATTTATAGTCCTTTGTTGCTGATGTTTCATGAGCCAGAACTCGAAGCCACTGCTTTGGGTGACTTTTTGTCAAGCTTTTCTGGCACAGTGAGTGCTGCATGCTAATAAATTTTATCCTCTCGTTAATCTGTCTTCTGCTACAGGGCCATTCCGACCAAGAACTGGTGAGGGGTGAGGAAGAAAAGAAAGAAATTCTCCCTTACAGACGCCATTAGTCCAAGGCAGCTCCAGAGACCTGGGTAGATTCTATGTAAGCAAACCTCCCCAACTCAGTGTGAATGGTCATAAGATTTTAGGAAAATGAAATTTAAACTTAGCCAATCAGAAATGGAAGACGAACCTCTAACAAGGGACTTTCCATTAGAATGATCCAAATAAGGCTACGGCTCCACTTCACCCAACAAACATTTTCCTTCTCTTGTGTCTGTGTTCACCTTATAAAAGCCTCCCTTTAGCCCTTCAACGGAGCCCCTGAGACATGTCTGGATTGCAGCTGCCTGAATCATAAATTGCTACCTGCTTAAATAAACTTTTGAAAGCCTTGCTGTGCCAGAGTTTATCTTCTAATACCACGGACACTTCCTGGCATTGAGTTCTGACTGCCCTGTTCATTGCTGGAATCTAACCACACAGCAATGTCACATACACCTAGGGGTGGCCCTGGTAACGTCTCGGGGAAATCTCAGTACTCCCGTCTTGGGTAATGACAGACAAGGTGTCTAAAAGCAAAAAGCATTTGCCAGTGTGCTTTTGACGAGCAGTGTTCACTTTTCTTTTTGGTTCTTTAGTGTTTATGCAGGTGTCTGTGAAAGACTGAAGGTAGAATATTTCAACAGTACAACAGAAACTCGGGGAGGTTGGTTCCATATTCTATACCAAGGAGCTCAATGAAGATTGTTGATTTTATTAATATAAGAATGTATTCCTGGGCTGGGGCTGGGGCTCAGCGGTAGAGCGCTCACCTAGCATGTGTGAGGCCCTGGGTTCGATCCTTAGCACCACATAAAAATAAATAAATAAAATAAAGGTATTGTGTATAACTACAACTAAAAAAAATAAATATTTTTTAAAAAAAGAATGTATTCCTTTTATCTCGTCCTTTTTGAGGAAATTTTTCTTTTTCTTTTGACAATTTTAAAACAAAGACTGGTTGTCTACTGATTCCAAATGGTTGAGATGTACAGTGTATTTCTTTCTGTTTGTAAAAGATGCAATTCCTCAGAATGTGGACAAATTCCAGTTGATGTTTTTTAGAAACTGATGGAATAAAACTCAGTGTGGTAAGCTGGTAAAAAAGCAGAAAGCTGCAGTCATTATTATGACAGTAAAGCAAAATTTAAAACTTAGAATAGAAATAAGATGTGCTTAAATTCATATTTTTTAAAGGAATGAACTCTTTGCTAATAGATTTGTTGAGGATTAGTCTCTTGGAAACGTGAAGGACACTCCAATTTGTCATCTTCGGATCTTTGATGAGCGCACACGTCTCTCTAGGAAGCAGGCTCTCCAAGTCTATTTTTCTTTTCGCCCCAGGGATTTCATTCATCTCCTCCGTATTATCCCACAGGGTTAGGCGATTAGATACGTTTATGTTATGATTTTCTCTGAGTGGATTTAAATTCCCTTACTTGGAAGCCATCCCCCGGGGAAGGGAGAGGGCTTATCTTTGCTGGCCATGTGGATTTTTGTGAACTCTCTCATTCAGGATGAAAGCAATTTGCATTCCACTAGTGCTGAGCTATCTCTTGTTCCCCACGCTGGTGATTATTTTGCAGTTCTTTTTCCTCTGTCTGGAATGTCCTTTCCTAGCTGTTAGACTCTTTGTTCCTTTTTCAGCCCCCTCATTTATGAGTCAAATCTTTGGGAGGCTTTTCCTTTCCGTCATCCTAGAACCCAGTTACCACAGCCTCCCTGGCACCTGTGCACCAGGAACACACCTCTGCTTTTCCACAGCCTCACCATGTTGTGGCCGGAGTGCTGACTCTCCTCATTCCATTTTACCTTCTGAGACTAGGGCTGTTGATGATCTTTCCAATTTCTGTAAACTTTAGATCTGGGTTTTCACAGAAGGCTTCTTAATAATATTTAATAAGTATTTACTGCCATAGTTTATCAATCTATGATGCACATATTTCCCCCATATTTAAATATCTTCTAAAATCAGGAAGTGTCTTAAAATTGATGAAACCTTGGTTTTAATGAAATACGATATATGCCATCCAGTATACTACTGCTTTATTCATATTACATTTCCTCCTTAATAATCTAGTCAGTTCAATGAACACTCCAGTTTATGGATGAGGAAACAGAATCTTAAAGGGATTAAATAACTGGCTAAAGATCACACAGCAACAAGACTCAGAGCAGGGACTAGCTCATAGGTGTGGATGTGTGATGCCGTGTTCTTAGTCACTGCTGGGGAAGAGTGCTAAGAATGAAAGTCACCAACATTTTTAGGACCTCTGTTGTATGCCAGCCACTGTGCCAGGCACTTTTTTTTTTTTAACCACTTTCTGTTTCATTATCAAAAAACATTGTGAGGGCTGGGGCTGGGGCTGGGGCTCAGTGGTAGAGCACTTGCCTAGCACACATGGGCACTGGGTTCGATCCTCAGCACCACAAAAAATTGAAATAAAAATATTGTGTCCATTTACAACTAAAAAATACATAGTAGAAATTGTGAAGCAAATATTACAATCTTTATATGATAGATAAGGAAACTGAGGCATGCATTAGATAGCTGGATCAAAGTTGCAATGCTGGGAAATGTGAAGGTGGGATTTGAAGCCTCTTCTGGAAGGTTCCAAAGTCTCTTTTACATAGTTTTAGCAAACGGTGCCCTTTCAGTTTCGAAAAAAACTACCTATTGATGGAGATAATCAGAGATGAACAGATGATATAAAATCCATTCTTCAGGAGGCACAATTAGGCATTCATTTCCCTCCCTCCCTCCCCCTTCCCTTCCTCCCTCCCCCTTCCCTTCCTCCCTCCCTCCCTCCCTTCCTTCTTTCCTCTCTCTCTCTCTCTCTCTCTCTCTCTCTCTCTCTCTCTCTCGTCCTTCCTCCCTCCCTCCCTTACTTTTTCCTTCCTTCCATTCTTGCTTTCTTCTTTCTTTCATTTTGGTACTGGGGATGGAGCCCAGGGGTGCTTAACTACTGACTCACAGCCCCAATCCTTTTTATTTTGAGACAGGTCTCAATGAGTTGCTTAGGGCCTCGCTAAATTGCAGAGGCTGGCTTTAAACTTGTGACCCTCCTGACTCAGCCTCCTGAGCCACTGGGATTACAGGCATGCACCTTCCTGTGCCCGGCTGGGTATTCATTTCTTGAATGATGATCCAAGAGTGTCTTAGACTCTTGACTTTCCTTAAAGATAAGCAGTAGTAATCACTCTGCTCGTGATCTGTTTTGTGAACTAGTCTTGGTGGTGTTGACCTACAGAGCAAAGGTCATGCCCTCCAGCCTCCCGTGCCTCACTGTGAACCCCAGCAGTGTGTGCACAGGTGGTAACCCAGGGCTCCAGCGAGCAGGCACAGCGCTGTAGCATTGTATGTTGAAAGGCATTGATTTGGCATCATAAACAGTTTTAACTGATATTCCAGATCTGGAACCGTTTGATTTGTGGCCCTATGAACCTGGTCCTCTAGACTTAGTGACTTAGAGTGGAATGGACCCTAAACCCACTGGATAGTCCCTATGTATGATGCCTAACATTTACATTTATCTGACCTTTCATTCTTTTTCCCTTTTTACAGGAAAGGCAAGATGGTGTCCTGAACTTATCAGTTATCTGACCACGGCCAGAATCTCCATTGCTACTCTCATCGTGGTACCCGTGTTTAGTGGTGACCTCTGAACTCAAATATGCAGTCTGTAGTTCTGAAGCTCTGGGAGAACTATGTGTGAACATGGCAATGCTTTCGTTTTCACCTGGTTGAATTTTATATGTAACTAAATCAATGAATTTAATAGAGCATTCGAGAGTAGAGGTTCCCAGAATGTGTTCTGTGAAGATTTAGCCCTGAGAGTTGGCCTTTCAAACATGGGTGCTGGTCAAACCAATTTAGGAAGTGGAGCAAAGATATTCTGTCCTCACAGAGTTCAAACATTAGTGAATTTGGTGCTCTGGAAAGTCTGCCTGTGAAGAACATTTTCTTTAATCCAGTGGTCCCCAAACTTGCCGCAGTCTGGCTGCAGCAAAATAGCCGGGGGGTGGTGACGAGCAACTTGTGTAGATTGATACAGCAGGAGCGGGAGCCGTTTATTGCAGGACAGGAGCGGTATATATACATTCCACACAGCTTATCTAATTAACATAAACTCGATACAGCGTCAACCAATAAGGAATCTCCACACTTAATGGCTCGCTGGCGTTACTTCACAAACCACTCCCTCTGGCAAAATGCCAGGTGCCATCCAGACTTGTTTACAGACTCTAACATAAACTGATGTGAGCATGACTTGGTTTGGTGAGCCATGGACATCTTGGAAGAGTGCTCCCTATAGCTCTTCAGGGAAGACTCTCTGTGGCAGAGCCTACATTTGCCCCTGATATCCTGTCTCCTTTTCCTTCAGGAAGAGAACTCTGAATTTCAGCTAGGCACATAGCTTCCCAGCTAGAGATGACGTTTTCCAGGTTTTTTGCAACAGTATATCAGAATGATTCTTTGCCAATAGAATGTGTGCAGAAGTGATGGGGCAACTTCTGTGCCACTTCTTTAAGAGGAAACTGTTCACCTTCTATTTTCCATCTTTCCAGCTACTAGCTGGCTGGGGCCCAGATGCATGCTGGTGATTAAATTTTGACCATATTCAAGGACTCCTTTCCAGGAGATGCAGAGGGAAGAAAAAAAAAATCAATAGAATCTTGCTCTTGGATGGTATTATGGCCTGAAAGTGTATCTGTGAACTGTTTCATGAAAGACAAATACAATTTCATCTTGTTCAAACCACTGCATTTTGTGTGTCTTTGTTACAGCAGCTTAACCTAAACTGTCACTAATCACTGTCTGAACTTCTCTAAGAATGTTGTTTGGGTGGCATAAGCTTTCCGAGTTTTATTGGTTCTTCCTGATGGATATTTTCAATGAGTGATAGAGAAATTCCAAATGCTTTAGAGAAAGCTAAAAATCGAGGTAAAAAGAAACATTTAAGAAAAAAGAGAAGTTTTGGACTTAGCATTAAAATACAGAAAACACTCAAGTCATGAAGCATTTGCTTGACTGAGCCAGGTTAAAGGTCAGACTTTCTAATGAAAGCATATGAGGTTTTAAATGACTCATGTGATATATAATACCATTAATTCTTCTAAGTGTGTTTATACATAAATGTCTCAAGCTACTGAAATAAATGAATGATTCATATTAGCTTTAGAAGGAAAATCTTTGGGGTTTTCTGTGTCGCCTCAGTATTTTAACTTGCCATTATTTAAAGGCTTACTCGAGACTTCTAATAGCAGACGCACTGGCAACAATGTCGATTCTGACCTCAGTCAAACATAATAGGAGAGAGCAAATTGTGTTTTCCTCAGAAAAGAAAAACCACAGCATATTTTCCTCCTGGAATAATTTGATTTCCTTTCACAGTAAAAAGTCCAGAGAAAACGGCTGCAGTTCTACCATCCGCCTCCATGAGTTGAAGCTGAATGTCTGTGATTTTACTTCCCATAATGACCTTTCTACAGTAATGCTCGATTTCCACGTTAGAGCCCCTGATTACTAGATTGCTGCAAGATCTTAATGGAACTAAGCACGCCCGGCTTGGCTCTGTTTGGGCGGTGGCATCTTGCCTGCCTCTGTGATGAATGTGTCTAGAGCTTTAGCCCTGAAAACCCCGACCTCCAAGGGATAGTCAATTTTGTCTCTGACATTTATGAAGGACACCTGTGGAATGTCTGACCACGGCCAGAATCTCCATCGCTAAGCTTATCGTGGTACCCGTGTTTAGCAGCAAGCCTACCAGCCGAAAGGAGAAGTTGACTAATTGGAAATCGTAACGGCTTTGACTTTTTCATGGCAACATCTGTGAAGCGGTGTGAGATCTGATCAGTGTCTGAAAATCTTTATTTCATTGACAACTAGGAGCAGAAACAACTAGGAGCTAAACCTTTTATAAGGGTGTACAGGAATTGTAAAGAAAATGTGACACTAAGGGCTTCTGAGACTTTCCTTGTTCTGTGCTGGGTTTCCTAGAATTGAAAAGAATTGTTTCTTGGGAGAAAGTTAAAAACTACTTGTTCAGAGTGAAAAACAGAAAAGGAGTCATGATGCCTTTTCTGTTTCTAGACTCCTGAAAACGGATTTGATGCATCTTCTGCTCTTTATTTATGGATTATAATATAGTTCTTTGCAGGGAATCTCCTCTCTGGAATATTTCTCACTCAGCTGTCAATGAAATCCAAAGGCATTCATGGGAGTCAACTGTGTGAAGGGTTTGGAAAGATTCACTATTAAAGCAAAATAGCACTGTCCCTTACTTCTTAACATCTTTTCAAAAGAAATTTGTGAGTCTTTTGGATGCAGATGCTACAAAAAAATGCAAAGTGTAGTAATAGATGGCACAAAGGTGTGGGCTCGTTTCATGAAAGAAAACAAAAGTATTGATGATGGGCGCACCTGCTTAGATCCCAGACTTTAATTTTCCCTCTTCCTCATTCTTTATGAACAATAAATCACAACCTCACTATTCCATGCCAGAAACGAATTCTCCACCGAGGTACCTTGAAGAAGCTCTGTGGCAGGGGGAAGTGACAGCTGCCCTTTGCTCTCTGACAGGGACAGGGCAGGGCTATGCTCCCTCCTGGCTACCCACCTTCACTCAGAGGCAGGTGCTCTGGGCCCACAAGTCCCCTCCCACCTGTGTCTTTACAGGGACATCAGCAGGGGAGCTAGGGTGCTAGAGAAGCGCTCTGTTATGCAGCCCGCATCACAGGGGTTTTGTTTGCTTGTTTGCCTGTTTTTCCCCCGTCTGTGTGTGCTGAATTGATGGACATGGCCAGACCGACAGAAATATATCATTGCTCAATCAGCTCTTTTGATGGCTGTGGGTCTATTTGTTCAAGATACTCACTTGTAATTATTCCAGGAAATTAGAAAACACTTGGAATCTGCTGTTTCTTTATGGGGGCAGCAGAAACTTCTCAGTTCTGTTGTATTTGGAAATATAAGCAAAAAGGCCAAAACAGACAAAGAGCTCCTGAGGACCTGGACAATCTAGATGTTGATTCAACCACTGGGACCTAGTTTATTATTTGATTATTGATAAGGTGATGTTAACTGTGCTAACATTTGGAAGGTGCGCGCGCACACATACACACACACACACACAAAACGTGCGCGCGCGTGCGCACAGAGAGAAAAAAATGCAGTTTTAACTGGTAGCTAGTGCTTGATTTGACAGAGAAAGGAAACAAGTTTTCGTAACAGTTGCTCTTTATAAAAAAAGTAATTCCCATTTTTATTTGAGCCTCAAATAATTCCCATTTTTATTTGGGCCTTTATAAATGACTTAAGAACTTTGTCCAAGGATAGGAGGAATCTTTTCTACCCTTTGTCTATTATTAGTCATAATTGGTCATACATTTAAAAATTACAAACTAAGAGCTGCACTGACAAATGTGGCAAGATTGCGTTCTTTGCCCTAGCTTTGGTAGAGCTCTGGGTCAGGCTTGTGTGGTCATTTGTTAGAAACCAGCAGATGCACGTGAAGTTGCGTGGACTATAGGACTCCTGCAGGCCTCAGTCTCCTGCCTGTGTATTTTTAGGGTCTGCTCAGGGGATATCGCCTATGTACCCATAAACAGTTCTCTGCTTACAGATGTCCCTTACCTGAGAAAACACCTGAGAGCTGCCACCACCTATTGTCCCCATACTCCTGGAGCTCCCCAAGCTGCAAACTGGAGGACCAAGGAGAGCTGCGAGTTCTGCAGTCCACACTGTCCCTTTAGAAACAAGCTGTGTTCTACACAGAATGCATTTGGTCAGCTGGGGACACTCTGCTTAGACTGTGTCTAAGAAAAGTTCCTTTGGGAAAAGAGGGTTTTTTTCCTTTCTTTCTTTCTTTCTTTGCAGTTTTGCCTGGACCAAGCAGTCCTTGCCACCATGCTCCTCCCCTCGAATCTCAGGGTCTACCTTGGAAAGCCCTATTTCTTGCAGCTACTTTCCCTCCAGGCAATAGGTTTGTTGGTCACCTGTAGGCTGCCACTACTTCATCAGACATGCCACACCACGTGAGTCCTGGCAGATGCTGCAGTCTGGCTGGGCACAAAATCACGAGCCACCACACACCTTGTAGATTCAAACAGCAACTCTTTATTCTTGAACTGTCACCGGCACTTTACACACGTTCTGGGCAAATCCACGTTCTGGGCAAAATCCAACACTCCACTGGGCTCTGAATCCCGGGAGAACTCCACAGGAACTCAAGGAGCAGGCGTGCCTGAGGCAGCAGGATACGCCCTATTCCCAGCACGGTACACCTTAAACCTGGAACCGCCCTAAACCCGGATTGTCCTAAACAGGGTATGCCTAAACCCCGATCCGCCCTAGTCCTTGAGCAAGGTCACCTTACATGCAATGTCACTGCAAATGACCTGGGTCATGCCATGCGTCATTCTTACTTAGCAATGGCCCTCAGCAGGCAGAGGCAGTGATATGGGCTGAAACCAAAGTCTCTACACATGCTTAACAAAATATGCACAGAGTACCACGAAACATAAGGTCTTTCAGTGTAAAATGCCCCATAGTAACTTGGTTTATGCATGTATGCTTCATTTATAATCCAAATAAATTCTTAGTTCCCATATGGCCCAGTCTTGGAATAGCACCACATTAAAGAGACACAGTCTAGCAACCAAGAGTAATTAAAAAGTAATTCCCATTTTTATTTGGGCCTCAAAAGTACATTGAAAGACCACAAGTTTGTAACCCTTAGTAACACTTCTAGAAGCTCTTTCTTCTCCCTCTCCACTCACGTCCCTTGGCACTCCTGGGCCTTTGTGTATTCTCAGCCCCTGACATGCTTTGCATTTGGCAAATGTTGGGACAGAATCCAGGGCCTCGCACGTGCTAGACAAGCACTCTTCTTCTGAGCCACACCCCCATCCTCCCTCTTTTCCAAACCTGTCTACATGTCTTTTACTTTTTTGGCCTCTTATTCCTTTTATTTTATTATATATATATATATATATATATATATATATATATATATATATATATATTTGGCTTTCTGGCTTAATCCTATTTGTCTCAAAATTGAACATTTTTTTTTCTGGCAAAACTAAACTCATCTTACAGGGCCAAGCAGATCAAGACAAGGTCCTTGTTAGTGAACAGAAATGATGGGGCTGGATCAATAGTTTTAATTCCTCTTGTCCTTTATCTGCCTAGTGCCTATTATACCCCGCAGGCCTAGGGAGGCAGTGAGGACAGAAAGGGACGACATCATCTCCAACTTTAGGGTATACAAGTCCCATCGAGGGTACTGGCACATACAGAAGTGGGGCAGGTGTGAGAATGGAGTTAGGGGTGAGGCCACAGGTATGGTCAGGATGTGCCACCCCCAAATACGGCACCTGGTGAGACCAAGTATTTAAAGTTGAAGGAATCAGAGAAACAGCTTGGTCAGAGCTGTGCCTCTGACCTTCTTCATGTGAGCAGGGCCTTCCTATCCTGGAGGAAGGGAACATCTTTATCTTCAGAAAAGGAGACACAGAAGCATGTGGACCAAGCAGGCCTTGCTAAGGCCTGGCTCTGCCTGCTGCTACCCTTGGTTGTACCCTTCTGCCATCACTGCTCCCCACCACTTGCTAGTCTTCCTCAAACCCAGTACAAAACATTCAGATTTCGTCAGGCCTCCATTTCCTCCCGAAGCCTCTTATGCCATGTGAAACCTACATTAAGTAAATCTGTGCACTTGCCTCTTGTTAATCTGCCTGCTATTATAGGGGCCTCAGCCTCTAGTGGAGGATGGGTGGAGAAAAAGAAATTCTTGTCTCTTCCAGGTGACACCAAGCTTGGATGGGTCAATAAAGGTGTTGGGGGTATGTGTGAGGGTTCGCCTACCCTCTTAAATTCAGTGATAGGAAACTGTGAGTCTAATTGAGAAAAGATTGACAGGAGAAAAGGAATATAAATTTATTAATTAAAAAATATAAACAGGAGTTCACAGAAAAATGAATCTAAATGAAACTCAAAGAAGTGATCAAATTTGGGTGCTTATAAACTTTTAAAAATATTTTTTAGGTGTCAACGAACCTTTATTTATTTATATGCAGTGGTGAGAACCGAACCTAGTGCCTCACACATGCTGGGCAAGCGCTCTGCCACTGAGCCCCAGCCCCAGCCCTTATAAACTCTTCTTAACAAAGGAAAGAGGTTTGGGCTTCCAGGGACAATAAATGGTGGAAAAGTGACTATGAAATATACAGGGGGAACTAATGGAAGTAAAGTCATTTTAGAAGTTTGAACAGACTCGCTTCTGTGTTGGCTCTTGGTCTCATGATACCAGTGGCTCTTCTTGTCCTGGAGATGGAACTAGGAAGATCACACCATTCTTAGGGAAGCAGGGAGAGCTGTGGACCAGCCCACCCATCAGGTTGATGACTACCTCTTTCCTTCTCTAGAGAGACTCCCATGGTGCTTGGTTAACAGGATTACGTAGTACATAGTTTCAACAGTAAAACCCATAGACCTAAAGTAGTGGAGGTATTAAATTAATGAAAAGCAATGAATTGTCATTTAAATATTCCCAGCGAGAGGCTGAACATACACATGGACAAGGACCAGGCCATACAGGACAATAGGACTTCCAGGTGCCCAGGAAGTTGAACCACTGGCTGAGAGTGAAACCACAGTCTCTGGGCGAGTGCCCCCGGGTTTAGCTGTGACCAGGAGCTGGACTCGGGCTCCTTCCTGTCTTATGTGCTCACTGGTGCCTGATGTGTGGTCCTGTGCTCGTTGATCTTCTTCTTCCTCATTCATCTTATCACCTTTGAGACCAACAGTTTGATTTCATGCTACATCAAATGTGCTTCCTTCCTTTATATTCATGGTGTATGTACCAGGGTCTGGATTTTGATATCTCAAGGAAAGCTTTTTTGAAATTTTAATCTAATACACCATTTCATGTCTCATTAATGCAATCGAGAGCCAGAACTATGTTGCAGATTTACAGAAATTCACTGGTGAACTGAAAAGCCAGGAATTTGACTGTTTTCTTTCTACATCTGCCTGGTCTAGGGGAAGTTCATATTAGGAAGCTCTTCCCTCGGCCTCAGTGTTGAAGACAAAGTATGAGAAAGATGGGTAGGACTATGGTTTAATATGTTCAAATATTATCTTGGATACTGGGGTGGGATACTTCTTGGATATTTCTCAAGGAATGACTGGATTGTAAGTCCTTTCAGTAATGCTTTTTTTTTTTTTTTGCAATAAGGCTTTGATAAAAGTTGGTCAGAGGCCAATTTGAGGTTGCATTTTCTGGCAAGGAACCTAACTTCATGTGTTTTATATTCTTGATTAAGAGCAGATCTATACATTTAGAAATCAACTGGGGAAAAATTGAGCAGAAGACAGGCTTAAAACGTCTCTTACAAAAATTAGAAAATTAGCTTTTCTTCCTGAGCACATGATTACTATAATCTTTGTCTTCTAACATAAAAGCAGTTCTTTAAATATAAAGGGATATTCTACTTTCTAGACCCTTCCATCAACACTTTCTTTTTACAGAGAGAAAAGGATTGCTGGGGATAACTATTCTGCTCTCTGACTCAGGCAGGCTTTAGATCTCCAACCCCTTGGTATCCTTATGTCACTTTTTAATTAAAACTGGAAAGCATGATGTCCATGTTCTGTAGACATGGAATTAGCTAAGTCATTAACAGAGAGCAGAACTTTGAGAGCCCTGAAAAATAAAGAAAAATATGTAAAATTCAGTGTTGACTTGTGCAGAACTGTTTTCTCAGAAAGATCTTGGCTTTCCTTTGTGCAAAGAGGACCATCAAACAGGTAGTGGTGGTGGTTGCACAACACTGGATATGTAATTAATGCTACTGATTTGCATTTTATTAATAGCTAAAATGGCATATTTTGTGTTATGTATGTCAAAAAAATTGAAAAAGATCCATTTCTTTTGTAGTCTTGAATAAGCTTAAGAAGGTCATGGACTGGTGATTTATATGATAATAGAAGGAAGAAGCAAGACTCTACTTCTGTGAGAAAAATGATTGAAAGCTCCTAGAAAAAGATTCTGTATTAATGTTTTATGAGAAAAGACTTATTTTTAGGTTACTGATTTGTAGAGACTGATTTCTTTTTCTTCACGCCTGGTTTCATGGCTAAGATGTATATAGATACTGTAGAATTCATTCTTTTTTATTTTCCTCTTTGGAAAATAAGAACACGGTACATTATCTATTTTATTTTGGGAAAGTTTATAATCATATAAAAATAATTTGCTTAAAAAGATCGTGACATGAGAAATACATGGAATCAATAATCTTCGTGGTTTTGAATCTATTGAGCTGTCATGCCCTGAGAATTCCAAAGGAATGGTCCTTTCATTTATATTCAAGGTCCCTGTTGACTTTCATTTTAATTTTTGTTTGTTAATTTTGTATAATCTGAAGACAAAAATTGCCGGTACTTGCATTATGCAGATATTTTTATAATGAAAAGAAAGGTACACCTATGACATGGACCTTAAGAAGGTAGCATCATTTTATCTCTGCAGATGTCAAATTACCTCAACACAATGTCTCTCTCCACGATAGCTGGATATAACATGCATAACTTTTATATAATTAAAATGCATTCCCATTTTGGTTATCTTGAGATCCATCCACTAAATCTTTTAAAAATAATTCAATCATGATTTTGAATGAAATAAAAATATTTCTGCCCCAAATATAAAGCATTGTTGACCCAAAGACAATCAAACTACAGAGATACTCTTGCTTCTGTCTGCCTAAAGGCAAGACAGAGATTCAGAAAGACGCAAAGTCTAACACTCTGCTCCCTTTTCCCCTCCCCAAACTAGACGTGATTATTTTTTTACGAGGCTTCCTTGTCTAGCTCAGAGAAGAGCACCAGGGGAATCAGTGAGCAGACTTTCTTCCCATAAATTTACCTTCCCATGGTTTTCCCACCTCTGAAGCCTCAGACTGCTTCCCTTTGTCATGCCGTTTCTCTAAGACCTAGTTTTCTATGTTGGACTACTATTGAAGGTTACTCTAAAGCCCCTCAGTGCCTGGAGTTTCTTTCCTCCCTGGTGATGTGCACTGACTGTGTTAATCAACCTGCTGGGTTTTCTCTTGCTAATCTGCCTTTTGTTACAGGACTCTCTCTTGGCTACAAAGTTTGAAGATTGAGGAAAATTATTTTCTCCCTTTTAGTTTACAGAAATGTAGAAAATTCTACTTGTGTTTAGTTGGTTTTAAATATGAAGTTTTGGGACTCAGTGGATGATGTCTTTTGAGGATCTTGACCTGCCAGTTCTATAACATTGAGTTATAGTAAAACAGATATATTCAAACACTGTTGGAAGGTTAGAAAATTGTCCATAAACAAGAAACAAGGGTTCAAGCTATTTGAGTTCCTGTAATTCACACATTAGACGATCCCTTTTTCCTCTGTAAATGAATTGCAGGTTTTATTATTTTCCTTTTACCCAGATTATTTAGGTTATTTTTAATCTTCAGTGTTAATCTTCTAGGGCAGACATGGTCATACAGAAAGCACACAAGCACACCACTAATAGAATAGTCCAGAGTTACCCTATCAGCAAGATGTGGTCTATAAAAAACATGGATATGATTTTACATTTTCTGCAGAAATTACTCTGCAGTAAGCCAGGGATTTTTTTTTTGGCCACAATGGTATTCCCTGCTAAGAAATAAATAAGCCATCCTATTGAGAGGCTGCCTGGAATTTGGCTATTTAATTGTTTTCGTGTGTTTGCTTTGGAAAGGGTATGAACCCGTAACCAGTCTGTGCAAAGGTCAGGGTTGGAATCCTGGGCCTCTTCTAGAGCCGAATGCTCCCTTAGCAGCCTGACTGGAGTCTAGGGCATCTGCTTTCTGGGGAAATAAATTCTATAGCTTTTGAAGAAAGGCAAAGTAATTTTAAGGAAAGGACCTCTCTCCAATCTTTTTATCCTTTACTTCCTTTTTTCCTTTGGTGTTTCTTAGAACCATACAAAAATTCAAGTAAATAATCATAGCTAAACCTTTGCTCCTACAAATAGCTTCCAGACAAGGTATCATGCAGTTTATATTCTTGCATGAATCACTAAATCTTCCTTCTCAGGTAGATGTATTATACCATATAATATTGCACCAGAAGGAAACAGCTGCTCAGAGAGAGATAATTTGCTAAAGATCCCAGAGAAATGTATTATGAAAACCTGTACGTTGGAGCTAGCATATTTTAATTTAAGTTTCAATAAGATAATTAACATTGCTTAAATTGTAAACATTACTAGAGATATAAAATATTTTTAGAAAATTTTAAATGCTTTTTTTCTTTAAATGCGCTAGTATAAAGAAAAAAACTAAAATCAGTCCTTTGTTCATTTTTATTCAATTTCTCTTTATGTTTACTTTGGATATGGTTGAAAAATCCCTCCTTTTCTGATTTTTGAGAATGGTCAATATGAAGTTTATCCATAGCATTTGTGACCATCTATAACTCTCCAGAGGTAATTTGAGTTGAATATTCAAGCACTGTTGGAAGTGGTTTGTAAATACATTTCAGGACATATAGTATTTTTTGCATATAATTTCATATTACTTTGTTTTACAAAACTGTAAAATCAATAGACAGGTTGTTTATTTTTAGTCAATCTTTAAAATCATGTTTTGACTTTTTGTTATTAAAATTTTGCATGTAGACTTTGAATTTTAGCTCTGACCTATAAACCTTGGATGTGGTCATTATTGACCTTATAATTTAAGAAAAGCTGAACAAGGGAAAATTAATAGTTTTTTTTTTTAATGTGCCCACAAACTGTCATTCCCATGTCTGGAGATGCAGCCAAAAATAGTCAAAAAAGGGAGTTTTACCTGAGAGCTGCTTCCTTGCAGAAGACGTTGAAACTACAAAATGAGAGGACCAACTCAGTGACAGTGTTGCAAAATGTCAGTCAGTAGGGTTTGTCAGTCAGTAGGGATTTGAACACTGGTCTTCATAATTCCAAAATCTATGCTCTTTCTTCACTGAGGTCTTCATGTTTTATTTTCACCTGGACCAATGGTTATGTGTTGGGTAGGGTTTGCTATAGATGTTAGCATGGAAGGCCTATAGGTGTGGAAGCTAATTTCTCCCTAAACTAAGACACATAAACCTATTTATGAGAGAACAATTGGAACTGGATCATCCTACGAAACCCAGAGTATGATCTACTCCAAAAGGGTCACTATCCTCAGAAGCTAAGCCAGGAGATATGCACACCGTGTGACTATGATTTGCAGTTCTAAAGACTAGGGTTTGACTAGGTTAGTGGGTTCTGAGGCCCTACTTTCTCAAAATGCCACAGGGTCACAAATCATATTTTGTGTGATGGAAGAATCCCTCTTTCTAGGGGTACAATATTATTGTACTCACACCCCTTTAAAACAGAAATGGATTTTGTATGTGCAGGTGTATGGCTTTAGATGTATTAAACTGCTTGTTAAATTTTATCGCCATATACTTGCCTTTCCCCTGATTATGTGTTTTGGCAATATATATTGACGTTTGGAGGTGTTGGCATCACTGAAAATGCAATCTTTTAAAATTTCAAGCACGTTAACCTATGATGCAAGGGGATAGTTATATTGAAAAAAAGTATTGATTCATTTCCAATATAAAAGTAACCATTTTCCCTAAAAGATTTGGTCAATGAAAAAAAGGTGTTTAGGAAAAAAATGATTTGTCACCCCACTCATCAGATGACTGCTGCTGTTATTTGCCAAATTGACAGTTATTCAGAATAAAGCTTTGTATATGTTGCTATAGGTGAGAAAAATGAGTTAAGAAACAAATGTATTTTTTTTTTTAGAAATTGAGGCCTTTATTCTAAATTTTCAAACATGTTAGTTCAGTGTTATACATAGCATCTTATAAGTATTCTTAATATCTATATTATTTTTAACTATAACATTAATTGTGGAAATTGATTGCACTCACTGTGATTATGTGTGTATAATCACAATATAATATATATTATGTTATGTACATTTATACATAGATGTGTGTATTTTAGTCGTAGATGGACACAATACCTTATTTTATTTATTCATTTTTATGTGGTGCTGATGTTTGAACCCTCACACGTGCCAGGCGAGCTCTTTACCACTGAGCCCAACCCCAGCTCCTTACGGTGAGATTTCTATAGCTGCATATATCATCTGTGATCATGTACTCCACCTTTCTTCTACTCTCTCTCCTTCCACCTCCCCTGGCCCCTTTACCACTCGCTTATGGTCTCTCTATACTGTGAGGACATCTCTTCTTTCTTTTTAATTTCCAACATATAAGAGAGAACATATGGATACTTGGCTTTCTGAGTCTGGCTTACTTCACTGAACATGACATTCCTCAGTTTCACCCATTTTCCTGCAAATGACAGCATTTCATTCTTCTTTAGGGAGGAATAATAGTCCATTGTGCGTATATGCCACATTTTCTTTATCCATTCATCTGTGTATAGATACCTCGGCTGGTTCCATATCTGGGCTAGTGTGAATAATGCCACGTAAACATGGGCATGGGGGTCTCTCTTTTATATACTCACTTCATTTCCTTGGATACATAGGGATAGCTGAATGATATGGTACTTCTATTTTTAGGTTTTTTTTTTTTTAAAGATAATTCCAAATGATTTTCCACGGTGGTTATATTAATTTACATTCCCTCCAACAGATTTTTTTTCCTCGAAATCTTTGCCAGTATTTATTAATTATTTTTGTAATAGCCATTCTAACTAGGGTAAGATGGAATCTGTAGTTTTGAATCACATATCCCTGATGGCAAAGATATTGAGCATTTTTTCCAGATATTTATTGGCCATTATACTTCTTTTCTGTGACTATTCAGATCATTTTCTCATTTTTTAAAAATTGGACTGCTTTCTTTTAAATGTTAAGTTCTCTATAGATTCTGGATGTTACTCCTCTATGAGATAAATAGCTTGGAAAAGATTTTCTCCCATTCTGAAGGCTGTCTCCTCATTCTGTTGTTTTTCTTTGCTGTCCAGAAGCTTTTTACTTTTATGTAGTCCTATTTGTCTTGTTTAACTGTTGGGTATTTAACACCATTCATGGTAGAGGATTAAGTGCATAACATCATTGCATTCTAGCATTTCCTAGAAGAATAATAACAAAACAATTATTGTATAATGCATTTTTTAGAGAAAAAAAAGATGTATGTATTTTTTCAACTATACATTGAAAATCTGATTTCATGTAATAGTCAGGATTATGCAATCTTGAAGTCATAGTAAAAACATGGTCACCTAATGTGATATCATAAAGTGTGTATTTATTTTCTTCTTGTTTCCTATCACACAGCTCCTAAAATCTGGAATTTCTGGAGTGATGAGTGGGTTTTTGTTGTTGGTTTGTTTTGTTTTGTATGCTAATGAGATGGCTGAGGGCTGGAGGCCACAAGATTGCTTCAGAATGGGGACTGGTTTCCAGAAAGACCCAGGCATGACTGCAGAATTGCAGCTTTCAGCCCTTCTGAGGTACACTGACCAGCAAGGGCCAGTGATGTGATAAATCATGTTACCTATGAAGCTCCATCGAAACTCACAAGGCCTGGGTTCTGGAGTTTCCAGAGAATGGAATACATGGAAACAGCTGGGCCGTGCTGTACCCAGAGAGGGCACAGAAGCTGTCCATCTGTTGCCATGTTCCTTGTCCTGAGTATCTTTTCCACCTGACTATTCATCTGTGTCCTTTGTAATATTTTTCATAACAAACTAATAAATGTAAGTATTTCTCTGAGTTCTGTGAGTCACTCTAGAAAAATCAGTCAAAGCAGGAGAGGGGGCCTTGGGAACCACAGATTTAGATGGAAGGTTAGAAGTACAGGTCACAACCTGAGACTTGCAATTGGCATCTGCAGTACAGGTCAGTGTTGGGGGATGGGGCCCTCAGCCTGTGTCAGAATCGGGCTAATTATAGGGTACCCCGTTGTCCACTGGGCAGTCTATAGGAGAACTGATTGGTTAGTGTGGAGGGAAACCCCCACATCTGGTGTTGGAAGTGTTCTGCCGAGTGGTGTGTGACAGTGGTAAAACCATCCTGGCTTTTTCCGATCTCCTAACACCTAGTGTTAAACGATGGTCTCTTCTTCCAGCCCCAACTGTGATCCTGCTGCAATGACTAATGGTTTGCTTTACTTCTTGCTTAAAAACAGCTGGAGAAAGAAACCATATGGAACAAAGCCTAAAAGTATTCGTATGTAACAGATTGTATTTTCAAAAACTGGTTGTAAAATAATTTCCCTCCCAGATACTCTAATAGAGCCTTGCCACTTCCCCATTTTAGGACGTAGAGTTTAATTCTCTCCCTTGCCTTGAGTTTGGGTGGGATAATAATTGCTTCCACAAATGGAATGTGGTCAACGTGATTTTGTTTGACTTCTGGTGCCAGCCCAGAGTGGGCCATGGCCTCTATCTAGTTTTGTCAGGTTGCTTGCCCTGGAGAAAGCGATGCCTGCTGACCAGCTGCCCCCAGATAGAGGAAGTCCTGACCACCTCACAAGGAGAAACCACACAGAGGAGCATGGCACCTCCCTGGAGAGAGACAGGCATCCGGATCTCCCCAGCAGCTCTGCTCCGCTTTGTTCCACCTCCTCCTACTGCGTGACTGCAGATGAACCACCTTCTGCCAGACCCAGGGCTCTGCCGGGCTGAGCCCTTCTAGAATGCCTGGCCTACAGCAATCACGAAAGGTAATAAAATGATTGTTGTTTTAAGAGACTAATATTGAGGTGGTAACTGGAGTGGAATCTGATGCAGACATGGAGTGCTGACATAACAGAAGCCTACTGTGTTCCTAGGTCTTGGATGGGGCAGTGGGCAGAATCCCTTAGGAAGGGACTGCTGCTCAAGAGATAATTGTGCACTGCCCAGGGACGGTATTAGTAAGGGCTGGAAGGACCTGGAGCAAAGTGTCAGCAGAGCCACACGGGTCTCAAGAAGGTTGTCTGTGAGGGCAGACGCAGAGCCAGGACAGCCTGATTGATTGGAAGTAGGAGAAAAGGCACTTTGTTATACAATGGCTGAAAGCTGAGTGAAAGTAGAGCCTGGGGCGTGCGCCCAGGGACCCCAGTGCTCTGGCTTACACAATCCCCAGGCAGAATGGGAAGTTTCCATGGCTTCTTCTCATATTAAAGAATTACTAATATAGTAAAACAAAAGGAGAGTGAGACCCAAAGAAGAGATGATTCCGTTTTGAACAGAATGCGAAGGTTGAGAGAGATCTTTTCAGACAGCAAACTTTTCAAAAAGGGCCCCTGGAGGAAAAACTGTGGGCTGGATGGGGCTAGAATATTCTTTGGAACAACTCAGGTCCTATGGCTTCAGGCAATCCACCAGCACAGGAGAGACCCCCAAGAGGAGCTGCCCGGAGGAGCCTTCCCTAAATTCCTGGGCCATAGGAACTATAGATATAATCTAGTGATGGTTGCTGTTTTAATCCACTCCTATTTGGTGGGATTTAAAAAATAGAAATAGATGATTGGAACATATTTGAAGGATAAGAATATTGTACTAAGTAGTAAGTTCTCATTTTTTTTTTAAATTTTAAAAATAATTTTGCCATCAGGGAGTAAGGTAAATACTTTTCAGGTAAGTAAAGATTAAATGTAACATGTCTTATTTTACTTTAGAAGTAAAGACAATAGAAAAGGAAAACGTCTGCTTAAAGATTAAATCGTATTTTATTTAAATGGTGAATCATCCATACGCTTCTTTTTTTCGTAACTCATCATTGAAGCAGGAGGGAAATATTTTTAGACTGGAGACTTTAGCTTTCACACCAGAGGTGTTGCAATATATGACACCCCTTTCCAGAAAATGAGTTTTACAGACAGAAGAGCTGCAGAACATCGTTCTAATTAAGCACTTAATTTTCACCCAGAAGTGAAAGTTTCCGAGTGTCAATAAAGTTTCTCACCATTTGAGCTTTCACAATGACCTGCTGAAAAAGCTGACTGTCACTTTCTTTGGCATAAATAAAAAATAAAAGCTGGCTGAGGCTTTGCCCTTCTTCCATGATGGAGAGATGTTGATCTGAAGACAGCAACCGAAACCCACCCGCTGATGGAAACTCAGGTGGTGAGTTGAGCTACTTTGAAAAGATGTCATGGTGGGGGCCTTGCTACATTCCAGACTTTCCATAGGTTCTCACCCTCCCCTCTCTCCTTTATTGTCTTTCTCTTCCCTTTCTCCTCCTGTTTCTTCTTCAGTAATTTTTAAAAGAAAGCTTTCTCTATGGTCGGTCAAAATATCGTTTCTCTTTTCTTTGGCTCATCTGTTGATCATTCGTATCTATATAAAGTGCTTACCCGTGATGCTATTCGAGGATAAACCCTTCGTTGTATTAGAAGCAGGTGACCAGAGTAACGATTCCTGACTTGAGGGATTCCCTTTTTATTCTGGGAAATAGCTATATATTGAGCTCATCATAGAATTCTCAGATAATATAAGCCAAATTAATAATGTGATTGAGGCCATAGGAAAGGGACTGATCAATATTTTGGACTGGGGTTTGAACAGTGGTGTGCAGGAGCTGGCTTGCAAATGGCTTGTGAGAGCTGGGTTTGAGGGGTTTTGTTCATTTGTTTTTAAAATAAAATAGTAGAGCTATAGTTCAGATGTGATTTGTTCCCCAAAGATTCATGTGCTGGAAGCTTGGTCCCCAATGTAATGGTACCGAGAGGTGATGGAACCGTTAAGGGGCGGGGGTAGCAGAGGATAATTAGGTGGTGGGGACACCACTCTTGGAAGGCAATAATGGCTATCTACTGGGTTGGGTCTCTTGGGACTCATTTAGTCATCTGAAGAGCTGGGTGTTATAAAGTGAGGCCCTCACATTCCCACGTGGCCTAGATCACATGCACCACTGACCCCTGCCCCAACACACATTCCCGCTGTGTGATCCCATCCACCATGTTATGATGCAGCATGAGGCTGTTGCAAGTTGTGTTAGAGCATTTCTTTTCAAGCCTCCAAACTGGGAACCAAAATAAACCTTTTATCCTCATACCCAGGCTCAGGTTCTTTGGTTAAAGCAACATGAAAGGACTAAAACATCTTATTTAAAATTAAAATAAACTAAATATGTTGCAAATGACTCACACCAATGACTTTTCCTGCGTATCCATATCAAGATTGCAGAATCTTGTTGTTTATCAAAAGATGTTCAAGGGGGAATCCAACTCCAAACTACACAGAAGACTCCATTTGAAACAGAATATGTTTTAAGCGTGCAGCAATGCCACAGGTAATAAAGCTGTGGAATGGGTGTTCATCCCATGGCTCCACTACAGACAGGATAGACAGCAGGACAAATTCAGAATTTACTCTAAAATGGAATGGAGGTTGCCATCATCTCCACCAGCAGTCCTCACTCCATACTGCCCTTCTTGGTCTCAAAGTACCTTCATACCTCTTCTCTGGACAGATCAGAAGCACCTCTTCCTCTGTAGCAGTTGATAGCTGGTTCGTTCCATTCTGCTAGTAAGGAGTTCATGGGGCTGCAGTGATGCTTCCTGGCACCTGGCTCAGATTCTTGAGAATTTCTGATGCTATGCCAAGTCCACAAGAAGTCCTCAAGGTAGAAGAGCTTGCCCATCCAGGGTCATAGGTGAACTCACACTGCCATACCAACAAGTATTCTGCGGGTCCCGTGCTCCTTGGGCACTGGGGCAGCTGGCAGTGTGGAAGGGGTGCTCTTCAATATTCTGACATCCTCTGCCAGGTCTTTTCCAGTTAACATTACCTGCATGTTTGTGTATTAAAATTCACCAGTTCCTTGATCAGGCACAGGATGTGGCTTCAGCTGGTGGCGGTGGCAGTGGCAGATCAGATCATGATTTTGCTGTTTCCTCTTATGCCTTTCTTCCCTCTGTGGACCAGACTCCTGTATTTGAATGGTAGAAGTAGGTGATTCCTCACTCATCTTCCCAGAGATGAATTCCACTCCTCTTTCTCCCCAAAGATGACCATAAAACCAAGCTGACCTTCCCTTAAAAACATGTCATAAGACCTCATTCCGGAGGTGTCTTCCCTTTACCCAGAAGAAAATGATGTCCATAAACTTGAAGCCATAGGGACACCAAGAAGAATGTGAACAAACAGGATGGCTATGTTCCCTTCAATTTCGTACCATTAGATCAGACCCTCTGAGCTCCAATCACACTCCTGCATGACTGTCCTTAAAAATTGGCAGATTCCCTGTTTCTTGGGGTTTTGCTTTGGAAGGCTCCCATGACATGTGAAACTTATGCTAGATACATTTGTACACTTTTCTCTTGATAATCTGTGTTTTGTTCTAAGGGTCTCAGCCATGAGTAGTGATGGATGAGAAATGATGTTACTTTTTCCCTCTGACAGAACCAATTGTTCCAGCACTATTTGTTAAAAAGTCTTTCATTACTGAATTTACTTAGCATCTTTCTAAAATATCAGTTTCCGTATACATATGGGTCTACTTCTAGTTCTCAATCCTGCTCCATTCCTCTATTTGTGTATCTCAAATCCAATATTACATTGTCTTTACTATAGGTTCTGAACTATTTTTATGCTTGTTATAATAAAGTTGTTTTTTTTTTTTTTTTTTAATGAAAACAGGTTGGAATAGGGACTTGGAAACAGGTGTATTTGGGTTGAGCAACTCAGGTAGTAGTGTGTGGCTTCTCGGCTGCCATACTTTCAGAGGCAGGAGTTGAGTTCTCCCTGATTAGAGCACTTAGAGTCCTTGTTCTTGCTTTGGGAGCTGCCAGTCACTGTGCTCTACATTTTGCAGGAAGGCAAAGTAGGCAATATTCTGACAACCTCTGGATAGTAGGAGAGATGAGTCAAATTATATGCGAGTCTGAGGCTCAAAGCCAGCATCTAGGATGGTTGGTGTGATTCTCCAGCTGCATCAGAAAGTCTACCAGAGGCCTGCTGGGTTCCTCTTGCTTACAGCCCAGGTGTTCCTGTCATGCCCATGGGTCTGCCTTTGTTTTCTGTGGCTAAGAGCAGCATGGAGCTGAGACAGAAGAAACCTGTGCTGCCCAGGGGTCTTGGCCAAGCCTTTTACAGTAGTTTTATGATGAGTTTTGAAGTGTTAGGCTTCAACTTTGATCTTGATTCTTTAAAAATTTTTTATGACTGTCCTAGGTCCTTTGCTTTTATAGTGAGTTTCAAAATCAGCTTGTCAATTTCATAAAAACAAAACAAAACAAAAAAACCACCAAACAACAAAAAACTCTGGGAAGAATTTAATTTGCAGATTTATTTGGAAAAAAATTAACACATTCACAATATTAAGTTTTGTGACTCATCCACCTAGTATCCTTCTTCATTTATTTAGGTCTTTAGTTACTCTCAACAATGTCTTATAGTTTTTAGTGTACAGTTCTTTCACATCTTTGAGCAGATTTATTATTATTTCATCCTGTTCTGCTTTTATTTAGTACTCTGAATTTATGTTTCATTCATTTCTTTTTATGACTTGATAACTCTTTTGTTTTTTAAGTATCAAATGAAATTCCATTGTCTGGATGTACCATCGTTTGCTTATTCATTCACCTGCAGAAGGACATCTTGACTACTCCTAAGTTTGCAATTATGAATCAAGCTTCTATAAATGTCTACATGCTCATTTTTTAAACAAATATTCTGTTTTAGTTGTAGTTGGGCACAATATCTTTATTTTATTTTTATGTGGTGCTGAGGATCGGAACCAGCACCCCACATGTGCTAGGTGAGTGCTCTACTGCTGAGGCACAACCCCAATCCCTTTGTTCACGTTTTTGTATGAGCATAAATTTTCAACTCATTGGGGTAACCAAAAAGTGAGATTGCTTGTTGATAAGATTATATTAATTTTGGGAGAAAGCGCCCATCTGTCCTCCAAGGTCATGGTACCATTTTGCATTCTTGGCAGAAATGAATGAGAACTCCTAGTGTTCCACATCCTTGCCAGCATTTGATGTTGTCAGGATTTTGGATTGGAAGTTAGATGTTTGAATAGATCTGTGGATGTATAAGATCTATTCTTGTAGTAGCATTGGCAATTTCCTAATGCTCTGTGAAGTTGAGCATCTTTTTATATGATTGTTTGCCATCAGACTTTTTTTTTTTTTTAACTGGCCCATGAGTTAGTGACCTTTGAGTTGCTGCAACTGAAATACTTGACAAGAACAACTTAGAGGAGGAAAAGTTTATTTTGGCTTCCAGTTTCAGAGGTTCGGTACATGGTTGGCTTTATTACTCTGGGTCCAAGGGAGATGGATCATCATGGCAGAAGGGTGTGGTGGAAGAAAGCTACGAGGCTTGTGACAGCTGGCAAGCAAAGAGAGCCAGCAAGACACCAAAATATAAACCTTAAAGCATGCCACCAGTGACCTACTTCCTCTAGCCACATCCCACACAGTCCATTCAGATGACTGATCCATCAACTATAGTAATCCATTGATTAGGTTAGAGCTCTCCTAGCCTAATCGTTTTACTTCTGAACATTCCTGCATCAGCACAGGAGCTTTTAGGGGATAGCTCATATCTAAACCATAGCATTCTATCCCTGGACCCAGAAAGCTCATGTTTAAATCATTTAGTCCATCTCCAAGAGTCCCTGTAGTCTTGACAGTTTCAGTATTGCCCAACAACCTAAGCCCAAAATCTGAAACTCAAGAAAAACTCTTGCCTGTGAGCTCTTATAAAGTTCAAAATCAAGTTACACATATATAATATGTAATGGCACAGAGTAAACATTTCTATTCCAAAGTGGAGAAACAGGGGCAGAGAAAGAAGGGATGGGACCAAAGCAAGACATAAATCCAGCTGAGCAAACAAGTCCTGTAGGCTCCTATCTAGCACCTGGGGTAGGTGGGGATGAGATGTGGGCAGCCCCATCCCCTGGCCTTGCTAGCTGCAGCCCACATGGCCCCTTTCTTAGGCTGGATCTGTCCATAATATGGTGTTTTGGGTGCACTTGAAATGAATAATAGTGTTGGTGTTTCCCAGAGATCACTGTCTGTTACCCAATGTCTAGCGTCTTGAAAACCACTGTTTCATACATGATTTTTCTTGTTCTGGTGCGTTCCAGGTGGGTAGAGTGTGAGTCTATTCTGCTCATCTTAGGTGGAGGCTGAAGGTCTTTTGTATATACATCTCCTTTCTCTTGAGTAAAAATTACCAATCCCCCCTTTTTTTGTTTCCTTAGTTTTCTTTGTAACCATCATTAATTTATCATCGAATTGAAAGGCAGAAATGTGGATTTCCTCCCCCTGTGTTCAGACACATCAGGTAAACTCTCAGTTTAATGATTTCCCTAGGGCCCTCCCTGCTGAAGCTTTCTTTCCTCCAGTTTCAGTGCAGACGAGGTGCTATCCTGATCCTCCGCATGGTTGTTTTCCTGGGATTTCTGTTAACTAATGTTCTAATTCCTGTTTGTTTCTCTTTGAAGGCGTTGGATCCCCAGCACTCACACTGTGGGCTCTTGTTTTCTTTCTTCCTTCCTCTCTCCTCCTCCTCCTCCTCCTCCTCCTCCTCCTCCTCCTCCTCCTCCTCCTTTCTCTTTGGGTGGTTCAGGAGATCAAACTAAAGGACTCGCAGCCTCACACATGCTGGGCAAGAGCTTGACCCCTGACCTGTATCCCCAGCCCAGATTTCTAGTACTTTTCAAATCTAAACATTCATATATTTAATTTCTGTCATCTTATAAATTTTCCAAAAACTTTTTTTCTCTTTTAATGTTTCTTTTCTATTACATTCTATTCTTGTTTCATGAATTTAATATCGTTTCTCTTTGAGAATATTAAATTCAGTGTTTAAAGTTTTATTCTCTGTGTTGACTCTATTCCCTCTGAGATCCATTTTTCTTTTGTCAGATTTCTCTTCAAATATCTGGTCAATTTTGCTTGTTCATAGTTAAGAATTTGGGGTTAAAGAGTTGAATGAAAGTTGTGTATGCTGGAAGTGTCTGTTGATTGATGGGCTTCTCTGCAGTCTATTTGGGTGGGGAGTAGTCTGAACTCTTGAGTGTGCAGATTTTTTCCTTGTACATGGCCAGTTTTCCCAGGTAGGAATGATTTGCTGTTTGTTTGGAGCTGTAAGGCTCACTGCCCACATTCCAGAAGTCAAGTGGAGGGAGGGTCTGAGTTATCTATTCAGTATCTAAAATCTCTCTGAGCAGGGCATCACAGCCTTCACTGTGCACAATGACCCCAGTCCAGAGTTCCTATGGGCAACCTCTCATTTTTTGCTGGGGTGGTCGAGGGCATCTAGGAGTTTGACTGCTTCTTATGGGGACTGATGGCCAATCTTTCTATTTTCCGTCCCCAGCATCTGAACTTTAGAGTTATCCATCTGGTAGACCCAACTCTGGAGCCTTCCTCTGGTTCCTCAAGGATTGCCTCTGGTCTTTTCTCTGCAGACATTTAGTTTTCTCTTGTCTTTGAAGTTGGTCATTGTAAGTCCATGTGCTTTCCACCTCCCAAACTTTAGTTGGCATTTCTCTTTTCTATTTTACTCTCTCCTATTCTTTTTTTTTTCCTGTGGGTTTGTAATTTAAAAAAACCCAAAACTATAAACAAACTCCTTCAATATAATTTTAATGTATTCTTAGTAGGGAGCAGAGATTAATGAATGCATTGAGGTATATTCTTTTTAGTTTAAACTTTTTTTTTTTTTTTTACTGTGAAATGTAAAAATAGCACACCGAGTTTCACAAAGCAATAAGCCAGGTTAAGAATTGGGAAATGACGGACCCACCAGAGTCCTCCTCCTGCCTGGAGGGCTCACCTCATCACAGTGGGATCCCTTTGGTGCCCTCTCAATATCTTGAAACTTATTCTGTGGTCTTCCAAGTGTGTGACTTGATAAGTAATCCAAATTTCCTAAGTTTAAAAAAACATAGTCAACATTGACATGGTCAATGCATAGCAGGTCTTTGGGAATGAGGTTTCCTCCTGCTAGTAGTGGGGTGTTTGGGTAAGGAGCACTGGCAGGCTCCATCTGACTTTACCTAACATTAACTTCATTAAACATGAAATTGTTGCTCTTTTGAAATTCTATAAGACTGCTCAAATTTTCCAATATCATTTCTTTTTATGTGATTTTGGAAGGTCTTAGGGAAACATTGAAATTTTACTGTGACAAAGAGAGAGAGAGAGAGAGAAGTCAGTTGGAAAGCCATATTTCTTGGTAATATCATTTATTCTTTACTTACTGAAAGCCCAACACCCTTCCTGTACAAAGGACATAGTTTTCTGTGAACCAGAAAATCTATAAATTTTACCAGCTGGTTTTAACTGAGAAGAAATATCAAGAAATTCCTCCTGTGGGCTCTATAAATGCTGAGATAGTCGACTGACACATGAAATATAATAAGTGTAGTTATTCATGCTTTTTTTTTCTTCTCTCCAACATGTCCTAATGATTTGTTATTCTACTCCATTTATAAATAGCCACAAAGCAGAGTCTCACTAAGCGAGAGGCCTGCTGTTTTTTCTTATGTAAAGTGTCAAGTGAGTTGAATATTTTTGGGCACTAAATCTTTGTTTGGCACTTGAGCAGAACACACTTTAATGATTTAGCACATGGAGGGTGAATTGGTTATCCAGTTTTGTCTACAATTAGCTTCTTTCTTCTTCTTCAGGAATCAAGTTGGAATATATATCCTTTTTTAGAATTTTACTACTTGTAATATAAAGAGAAAGATGGGGAAAATAAGGACACTCAGTGTTCCTCTCCATGCATGAAATGGGGAGATTTCTGCAACTCACGAGGCCTTCTGCCTGAGAAACATGGTGGTGCAGGAAACTCCAGAGCCTCCTAGTTCCAGTGCTCTGGGTCCCAGTCGGTCTCCAGCCATGTTGTATTTTCCTATCAGTCTTGATGAGCTGTTGAAATGGATCATCCCGGACCTCAACTCAGGGAAGACAGTTTATGTACACCTTACCTGGGAGATGCTCTGACCTGGCGAGATCTCCTGGGGAGTGTGTTGAGTAGACTTTTGGGTTCTGCCCCCAGGGAGTCTCACTTTCAGGCACTTTTGGGTAAAGTGTTTGGTTTCTGTTCCTGGACTACTGTGGGGGACCCTTCACTGTAGCCTCCCAAACTCCTGGTCACACACCATTGTCATTGCTCTGCTTTCCTCTCCCACAGAGGAGCAATTTTTAGGCAATTATCATTCTCCCGAGGAAGGTGGAGAATTTGGGGGTGTGAGGCTCAATGAGAGAAGGCGGCTGAGAGTGGAGGCCACTGGAGTCTTGGTATCAGATCTCCTAACAGCCCCTGGGCAGCTAAGAGACTTGGGAAAGAAATTCAGAAAGAGAGGGTGAAGGGCACCTTGAAGAAGCTATTTCCCCCTTTCAGCTCTTTCCTCCATGTACACGCGTGTGTAGTCACTCATCCCGGCCCGGGCCAGCTGCTTGAGAGGTTTTACTCAAACAGCTGGAGGCAACCCCCAACCATCCATCAGTGTGGCAGCCCCGCACCCTCCTGAGGCCTGCTCTGCGGGACTCCCGTTCACTCCAGCTCCACTGGGTGATTCATGACCAAGGAACATCTGAAAATAAGGGGCTGAGGAAAGCACACCTGGAATGGGAGCCAGGAGTCAAATGTCCCTCTGTCACTTCTTTGCAAAAATGACTTCCTGAATGTGCCTTGATATTAGTTTTTTTGTTTATTCCGAGAAAGTTGCCCTAGATAATTTCTTGGGATCCATTTACCTCTCAGCCCATTATTCTGAGAGGGCCAAGGCTAAGGCAAGAAGTAGCCTTCTGATCAAAGTTCTGAGGCCTGCTACTGTCAAAGGCCTGTTACCACACCATTTTGATGAGATGAATTCACCATTCCTGCTCTCTTTGTAAGAAATCCATGTTTTTCCTAAGGTTGGCAAGATTGCTTATTTCTGCTTATTGCTACCTATAGGCACACTTTCTGTTTTTACACAGTCTTTTATGTTGCAAAGCCTAAGTTTAAGAGGTTGTGATTTGGCAATGTGATGTGAGTTGAAAACTGCTTGCTGAGTTCCTACCTGTTGAATAAGGGCTCAAAGGTCCCTTTGAAGGATCAAAGCTCTGAGAGTTTTGTTGTAGTCCATTTGCTTTGAATATTATCGTTATAAATATTATTTGTATTCTGAGGAATAGATTCGTTAGTAAGTTGTTGCATTTATCTTCAGGAATAACTAGTAGTTCAGACTTAGTTTGCCTCCAATAAGCTGGTCTTCCACTGCAGAGTGCCTCCCGGTTGTGTTTCCTCACCACTGAAAAGCCCCTGTTCTCATCAGCCCTGGTGACTCCTTCTCCCGCAGCCTCCTCCTTCTAGCTGAGGCCCAGATGTACTTCGTTCTACCTCTGAAGTGTAGCTGTGCCAACCTTACTCACCACTTTGGCTGGCCACATGACGGCCTTCTCTGTGTTTTCAATCTTTTTTTTTTTTTTTTTTTTCATTTTAAAAACAACTTGGGTTTTCAATCTTTATCCACATGGAACCATTCTTGACTGCACTAAGTCATCCTTCTAAAGCACCATCTGATCGGGTCCTTCCCTGGCATCCCTGACAGAACAAAGCCACAATTTCTATGGGGACATTAAGATTTTCCTTGTTTGCACATATCGAAAAGTCACATATTTATTTATTTGATCCCCTCTTTTTGCTTATGCTATTTCTGTAGCCTTAATTATACATCCTGTTCCTCACTTTTATCTGGCAAAGTCCCACTCATTCTTCAAGGTCTAGTCCCAAAATAACCTTCATTGTCGATTCTTTTTTTTTTTAATTTTTATTTTTTAGTTGTAGTTGGATACAATACCTTTATTTCACTTATTTATTTATTTGAGAGAGAGAGAGAGAGAGAGAGAGAGAGAGAGAGAGAATTTTTTTTAATATTTATTTTTTAGTTTTCGGCGGACACGACATCTTTGTTTGTGTGTGGTGCTGAGGATCCAACCCGGGCTGTACGCATGCCAGGCGAGCGCGTTACCGCTTGAGCCACATCCCCAGCCCCCACTTACTTGTTTTTATGTCATGCTGAGGATCAAACCCAGGGTCTAGAAAGTGTGAGGCAAATGCTCTATGGCTGAGCCACAACCCCAGTGCCTCTGGGGTCCCTTCTTATCGGACCATTTATATCTAAATAAATGCTATTTTCATTCTTATCTTTCCTTTGACCTTAAGTGTTGCTAATAAGCTTCAGGCTGTCTTTAACACCCATAATTAATGCAAATTTACATGTATTTGTGTATTTCTGGTAAAAGCAGCTATATATTTTTATCAGATTTTCAAAAGATGCAACAATTCCAAATGGTCGAAAACTACAATATTATAATTTATTTGAGAGAATAATATGTATTTTATTGATTAGAATTTTAGTACAGTGCTTAATTAATAATTTCTCAATAAATAATCAAAAGGGTAAAAAATAATATTGCATTTAAAAATCCTTTAATTGGAGAATCCTCTAAATTTGTATTCATAATCATATTGCAATTATGAAGACCGTCTATTTTTCTGTAAGTATGAAGGTTTGATGCATTTAAAAGACTTTTCCCCCCACTAAGATACTGTAACTTAACTGGGCTTTATCTGGTATGTTAGGGCAAAGGTATGATTAGAAATCTTTTAAGTTATCTCAGATTGTTCTTATGGCTCCTGAGAAAGAGCCTAGACTAAACTTCAGGTGGGGACTGGGATTGGAGGTGAATTTGTATCTGTCCCAGTTTCTGTGGCATGCCTTGGCCCTTGCATTTGATCATGTCCTGATGACTGACAGGTAACATACTGCTTGTCATGGGTGATGTCACAGGTGTCAGTGCCCCCACCTGCAGCAGAACCCATCAGTACTTCTCCCACCCCATTTCCCAGAGTTGAGGGGTAACCAGGCCAGATGAACAAAGCTGGCAGCAGGATGTGGTTGGCAGTTTACTTGTTGGTTGGTCTGCTTTTCTTCCTTTGAGATTAGAGCAGGAGCGGATTGCAGATCTGGAGGGGTTTGCCCAGCCAGGAGAGAGTGATTACAGATGACAGGGAGAAAGTGCTGGCTCTCCAGAGGTCCCATGTGCTCTCACTTGCAGTTTCTATAAATAAAGAAGCTTCCTCCTGCATTCCGTGAGCGTGATCAATTGCAGAAACAATAGCTCTGTTGAAAAGTGCCTTTTCTCCAACTTTGTAAAATATTGCTTTTTTTTTTTTTTTTTTTTTTTTTTACAATATTTATCTATTACAAGCTAGGACAAATCTAAGGGCTTATTGTCTATTTACATACAAAATGCATACATTGTATAATGCATTCATATATATATATATATATACATATGTATGTGTATATGTAAAGTCTCATTTAATTTTGATAATAATTCTGTGAATAGGAAAGGACAATATTATTATTCCATTTTTTAAAAAAGAAAGTAAACTCAGCAGAATCACACAAATGAACCTGGAATCAAAATTAAAATTCCAACTCCTAGACCTACCTATGCCCTTTGAACTACATCATACAATAGCAACCACTATTCCCAACTTAGCTATAATAGTTTGTAATCTATTGCTAATTTTGGAAAGAGAAAAATCTCCTTTACAAAATGAGTGGCAGAATTATTTTACTGTCTGTGATCAGAAATACTTGTATGTCCTTTGATACATACAAATATTACTCTAAAGCACTCTATTTTAGAAATAATTGTTAGTTGCAGAGCAGGCTGAACAAATGTTAGCTGCAGGGTGGGCTGAACACTCGACCCTCACCCTCATCCGTCTGGTTCCTTATAGCTTGTTTGCCTTAAGTCTGAACACTCAACCCCACTCAAGGCTGAACACTTGACCCCCACTCGTCTGGTGCAAAGGAAACTCACATCCAGCCCCAGCTTGGTCTCCTTGAGGGCAGAAGATGACACCCTTAGCAACCACTGAATGATCCAATTACTGTACGCCAACAAGGCAGCTTGCAGACCCAAAGACCCCATTAGATTTTGGCTATAAAAACTCTCTCCTGTCAGGCCCCCCTCTCTTGTTCTCTCTTTCTTCTCTCTCTCTCTCTCTCTCTCTCTCTCTCTCTCTCTCTCTCTCTCTCTCCTCTTCCTTCTCTGTTAATCAGACACTGCTGCAATAAAGATCTCTTGGTTGCTCCAAGTGTTGTGGTCACTTTCCTTTCATCTGGTGCCGAAACCCAGGAAGAGGGTGAAAACCCACGTTTGGGTCCCTCTTCCTTTGGAAGTGCCACTCACAGAATGACCTGAACCCATTTTCTTGACACCAGAACTACATCCACCACCAACTTTCAATTGGTGAGTTTCCCCTTCTTGGAGTCCTAAATCCAATGGTGGTCTCTGGAGGATTTGACCATTGGTCATCCGGCAAACCTCTTTGCCCACCTGCGGGGAGGAAAGCACCCCACCACAGCCTTCAAGGCCATGGTGTTACTCAGGGACTCCCTCCTCCTGCAGATTCAACTCTCGGGTCCAAAATTACTTACCTTTCCCTTCCTCGACATAGACTTTATAGGTCACCCTCAAAGGACTGTGTAACCTCCGGGAACACATAATGGATAACCAACTGTTGATCATCCGGCAGCCTCTGTAGCGCCCCGAGAGGGAGGATCACACACCACCCAGACCTTCACGGTTGCGGTGGCCCTCATAAAGTCCTGTCACCTTTAAGACTCAGATACTAGAGATACGCTTACCCTCCCCTTCCACTCTCCTTTCTCCAGCCCTGTGAGTCACCGGCCCCTCCAGGAGGGAGTCCCAAAAAGTCTTGGCCAAGGTCTCCTGTGACTCTGGCCTCATCCAGGATGAGAGCTTCGACTGTCAGAAATTGGTGGCAACCAATCTGTGCAGCTCGAATCTGCCACTGGGCACTGTCTGATTTTGGCTCTAGGGGAGATGCCCCTTTTGCCAATAAATCAGCTTCTTCCCCCTCCCCTTATACTACCTTTGCGACATGGGTAATGCATCCTCTCTGCTGGTCGACTCTCCCTTACAATGCCTTTTAGCCAACCTCAAAACCCTCTCCTTGGGCTGGGGATGTGGCTCAAGCGGTAGCGCGCTTGCCTGGCATGCGTGTGGTCCGGGTTCGATCCTCAGCACCACATACAAACAAAGATGTTGTGTCTGCTGAAAACTAAAAAATAAATAAATAAATAAATAAATAAACAAAACCCCTCTCCTTGACACCAGATATTAAACCCCCCAAATTAATCAAATACAGCACTCAGGATTGGTCCACTAATACCCTAGACAATCAAAGCAAATAGCCCCCTTTTGGGTCTCTGGATCCCTTCATTCTAAGGGATCTCTGCAACTACTGTGAGCATTTGAAAAAATGGGTAAAGATCCCCCTATGTCCAAGCTTTCTTCTTTCTCTGATCCAGTCCTGCCTCTGTACCTCTTGCAAACCTCTACAAATTCTTCTATCTGCAAACCAACCCCCACAATCACCGATACCCAACCTTCTCCTCCTCCGGACTCATCCACTACTTTTGACCCTACTGATGAACCCCCACCCTATCGCCCAGCTCAAATAGGTCCTCACCCTCAACCTTCTGCCCCAGCCCCTCCATCGTCACCCCCACCTCAACAACCTCTTTCAACTACTAGATCCAAAAACCTACACCACTGCCCTTCCTCAGACCCTGCCCCCTTGCCGGGGTAGCAGATACTGAAGGTATCCCTCCCCCCACTCACTCCTCTCTTCTCCTGTCAGTGCCCACACCTGGTCCCACCAGGCCCTCTGACCAGCTAACCCAAAGCTCAAATGAGCTGAAGAGGGCCCTCAGACCCCCATCCGAGATCTGGTGAAAATGGCCCTTTAAGTTGCTCTGTCATCACTAAAACAAGGTCACTGAGAATTTAAAGTCCCTTACAGGCTTTTTTTGGGATATTTGCTCCCGTCCTCCCCTCTGCTCTACCTGTTCCACTGCTTAAGTTTTCTTCCTGGGATAACCCCAAGCCCCTTCCCATTATTCTTTTGCATCTCCTTCCTCATTCCCAGATCCACCTGAGCTGCTCTCAGCCCCACCTTCCCCCCTTCCCCCTCCCTACCCAGGCCCATAGAAAAGTCTTAACTGACCTTCTCCAGAATCTTTACCATGGCTGATTTGAGGACTGTCAGCAAAAGAGTCTCTACAAAAGAGTTCAGTGTAGATAAACTTCCTCTTTTCATGTTGTCCTGTTTTACTTGGCCACTGGCTAGAAAAAATCAGCACTTCAGGTGCTGGACACCCCCTTACCAGTTTTTCACAAACATTGATTCAGTGTAGTAGTTTGTAGAAATAAGTAAATAAGGCCTCTGGCCTTGAGCTGGGGCTTCACAGTGTTGTCCACATTTCCAAGGTAAGAGAAGTTACCAGTGGGGCTCCATGGTAACAGCGGGCAGGGGAAAGAAAGAAAGGGGAGACACTCCTTCTTAGGTGTCCTTTAAGGGTTAACTTGCCCAAAACAGTGAAAAAAACCCGCTTTTATGTGAACTTATGCAGACAGTGAACTTCTGAGCCCATCCCTTTACACGCTGGGTACAAAATTCTGAAACTCCCTGAACTCGGGGTTCAGGGAATTAATTGATTACAGCAGAAGCTGTGCCCTCTGAATCTGGCTACAGCCAAATAAAAGTGTTTCCTGCTGTCTTAGGTACCTTGCCTTGTCTGTCCCTACAACAGTATGATTCTATATACTTAAACATTGTTTATATTTTCATGAAATGGTAAACAGATTGATTCATTGTGTACTAGAAATAACAAAATATATCTTATCAAAATGGAATAATTTGCCTAAATTCAGAAATTTACAAGGATTATTTCAAGGTGTGAATAAAGAAGGGGTTAATGGATCAGAAAGAGAAATTAGAAGGTTCTAGGTATGGAAACCATATTTAATAGAAGGAAAAAAGGTGTTTCTGGATAAGAGAGTCTATATGATTAAGGAAATAAGAGAGTTTAAATAAGTGATAAAGAAGGTCTTTGTAAATTGGCTATATAGCGTAAGTTGGCTATATATGTAAGTTTTATGAGCAAGTAATCTTGAAGGAATTAAAGATTATACACTATGGTTAAACAACAATGGTTATTTTGCAATATTGTAATATATTATTCCTTTAAGAGCTAAATTTGATTAATGTAAAAACATCAGTGTAATTTGGTGCTATTACTCTTATTTGTATATTAAATGTGTTCGTATTTTCCAGGTACACAAGTTTTTAAGGTAGAAGGTTTAAAAGAGCAGTATATCAAGCTGATGTTCTCCAAAAAGATTGTATGGTAATTTAGGCTTATACGAATAACATATTGGAGATTTATTTATATCATTTATGTTCTATAACTGGACCTGTTATCAATAAGATTAATATAAAGTTCTATACACTGGGAAACAATTTAAATGTAATATCATATTGTGTTAGCTAATATTCATGTGACCTCGAACAACAATATATGTAAACTTTATAAAATGATATTTAAGAAACAAAGATCAGCTTCAATACTAGAACACTTTACCTAAGATTTATAAGGAGCCAGCCTTCAGTTAAAGCCAAACTTCAGTTAAAGCCCAGTTCTCCTAATTTAAGACTGGTGAGACTGACTTGCTAGATGTTTAAGATCAAGACTTAAAATTAAACTTAAATTAAAAGGGCCAAGAAAACCAATATTTGGCTCTTACCCCCTGAGTCAGTCTGAATCCAGGGAACAGGGAACTTCTCTAAGGAGCTTTGCAACTCTGGGCCACATAACCTCCCCTTCAGGGAGATTATTGAGACCATTGGAGAATAAAAAGCCAATCAGTGCACTTGCTGTGAATAGGAGGATCATTGGAGATAGGAGACATCCCTGATGCTTCCAAGGGAAGCCACATGGTCAAGCAAGACCTGGACCCATCCTAGCACAACTGGCACTAGCTGCTCTCAAGTTCCTCCACAAGTGACCCCTAGGGGAACTTGGCTGACTCTTAACAATAGATAGAAACAAAGTCAGTTTTGACCATCTTGATCTTAAACACCTACCAAAACCAATTAAACCAAAACACAGTCACTCCTGGGAGTAATGAAAGACAAGGACAGCTAGAAAAGAGGAGACAGCAACTAGGCCAACTGTCTCCATGGGGAATGTTCAGTCAAGTGTGGCCTTGGCTCCTCCCCTTCAAAGGACCCCTCTTAGTCCTCTTTATGTTTAGTCCTAATAGGACCATGTATGTTAAATTGCCTACAAAAGTCCTGCAAGATCAGATACACAAATTCACCAACCAGTCAGTCAATTATCTACTTCTTTAAGACTACCAGTCCCTGATACCCAAGACAGAGACCTACGACTCATGACCAGAGATTCTTCCCCCATCTAAAACCCTCCCTGACTCCTTTTGCAGGCTTTACAATACCTCTTTTACTTCCCAGGAATGAGAACTACTCTCTAACAGGTCCACTCTTCTTCCTCTGTCTGCTCAACAGTATCCCCACAAGGAAGCATCAAACCTAAACTCCCCACGTATCAGATAGGAGCCACCAGCCAGCTGAAGACTGGAAGATCAACTTCACTCATATGCCTAGGCACAAAAAGCTTCACTACCTACTTACTTTATTTATTTATTTATTTTTTATTATTTTTCTTTTTTTTTAATTTTTTATTGTTGGCTGTTCAAAACATTACATAGTACTTGATATATCATATTTCACAATTTGATTCAAGTGGGTTATGAGCTCCCATTTTTACCCCATATACAGATTGCAGAATCACATCAGTTACACATCCATTGATTTACATATTGCCATACTAGTGTCTGTTGTATTCTGCTGCCTTTCCTATCCTCTACTATCCCCCCTCCCCTCCCCTCCCCTCCCCTCTTCTCTCTCTGCCCCCTCTACTGACATTCGTTTGTCCCCCTTGTATTATTTTTCCCCTTCCCCTCACTTCCTCTTGTATGTACTTTTGTATAACTCTGAGGGTCTCCTTCCATTTCCATGCATTTTCCCTTCTCTCTCCCTTTCCCTCCCACCTCTCATCCCTGTTTAATGTTAATCTTCTTCTCATGCTCTTCGACCCTACTCTGTTCTTAGTTACTCTCCTTATATCAAAGAAGACATTTGGCATTTGTTTTTTAGGGATTGGCTAGCTTCACTTAGCATAATCTGCTCTAATGCCATCCATTTCCCTGTAAATTCTATGATTTTGTCATTTTTTAATGCAGAGTAATACTCCATTGTGTATAAATGCCACATTTTTTTTATCCATTCATCCATTGAAGGGCATCTAGGTTGGTTCCACAGTCTAGCTATTGTGAATTGTGCTGCTATGAACATCGATGTAGCAGTGTCCCTGTAGCATGCTCTATTTTACCTACTTACTTTAGTTGATACTTTTTCAGGTTGTATAGAAGTCTTCCATACCTCCAGGGAATCTGCTGACACTGTTGCCTCCATCCTCATCGAGCAGATAATTCCCAGGTTCGGACTTCCTGCCTCCATCCAGTCAGACAATGGTCAGGCCTTACTTCTCAGGTTGTTCAACTAGTCTCCAAAGGCCTCAACATCACTTGGAGGCTTCACATACTCTACCGACTCCAATCCTCAGGTAAGGTTAAGAGGGCTAATGGAATTCTCAAGAATCATCTCACTAAACTTGCTATTGTTCTCAGGCTGTCCTGGCCCAATCTCCTGCCATTGGCCCTCACCTGAATTTGGGCAGCCCCTAGAGCTCCCTCAGGCCTTAGCCCCTTTGAGCAACTGTATGGGTGCCCTTTCTTAATCAGCCCAAGCTTTCCAGTCACTCCTCCTCCTCTTGTGTCCTACCTGCCCTATCTCACTCTTCTACACAAACTCCTAATGGAACATGCAGACCGGGGCCTTCCTGTGCCATCCGTTGCCTCAATCCCAGTGCAACCACAAACTGAATCAGACCCTCTTCAACTGGGTGACATAGTATTACTTCGGGAACTGCATTATCAATCGTTGGAACCTTGCTGGACGGGACTCCATACAGTCATACTTACTACCCCAATGGCGGCCAAGCTCTTGGGCCACTGGTACCATGTCTCCTGCCTTAAAAAAGCACCTGTTCCAATGTCCAGTCCTTGACTCCACAACTTTGGGGCCCACTAAACTCAAAATTTCTTGACAACCCTCTTCTTCTTTTACTAATCATTACTTTCTCTCAAGCTTCTATCCCAACCCACAGATGGTGCTTCTATATCCAAGCGACATGGCACTAGGATGGCACCACCCACTCTCAGTTTATGGGTCAAGGCAATTGCCCTTTCACTGGTTGCAATTGGGCAGTCACCCTTAACATTACTGGATTCAACCAAGCCACTTCCAATATTTCCTAGAGTCCCTACAACAGGACCAATGGCTGATACCAAGGATCTCCACCACTCAGGAATGGATTGATGCCATTGACAACCTAAGGCTTCAAGAAACCTTTATGGACTTTGCCCCTTTCGAGACAACTGTCTATAGCCACTGGATATTGCCTCAAGCTACCCTGGTATTTCCAAGCATGTCCTCGAACATTCCCTCCACTCTCCCAGGCAGGCCCCATGATGCCCCCTCTCAGCAGGAAGTAGCCAGATGGAATTACGCCATCCCCCCGCCACTTAGAAAAACAAAAAGGGAAGAATGTTAGTTGCAGAGAAGGCTGAACAAATGTTAGCTGCAGGATGGGCTGAATGCTGGACCCTTACCCTTACCCTCACCCTCACCTGTCTGGTTCCTTATCACTTATTTGTCTCAAGCAAAGGAAACCCACATCTAACCCCTGCCCAGTCTCCTTGAGGGCAGAAGATACACCCTTAGCAACCACTGTATGATCCAATGACTGTACGCCAACAAGGCAGCTTGTAGACCCAAAGACCCCATTACATTTTGGCTATAAAACACTCTCTCCTGCCAGCCCCTCCTCTCTTGCTCTGTCTTTCTTCTCTCGCTTTCTCTCTTTCTCCCTCTCCCTCTCTTTCTCTTTCTGTCTCTTTTTTCTCTTCCTTCCCTGTTAATCAGACACTGCTGCAATGAAGATCTCTTGGTTACTCCTAGTGTTGTGGTCACTTTCATTTCAATAATTGACAAGCAAAATGCATCTGCTTCATACTAAATGTGCTTATTATTTTGAATGAAACAAGCTAGTAACAAGATCTTGCCTTACAGAGATTTTAGTGTAAAGGGATTGAGGTATTTTTCTAACCTTTCAAGGCAATCCTAAGGTGCAGCTAGGGTTGAGAGCCCGCCATGGGGAGACAAGATTGGAACCAATTTTGATGGGATGCCAAGACCTGGACCATGATAATGACAGAGGAAATGAAGAGGCATTTCCAGGAATGACTGAAAAGGAACAAGGATCATCTGAGATAGCAGAGAAGTCCATTGACCCTGCAGTTTCCAGTCTACTGAAAGAAATGACTAATCTGTTAATAAGCTGGCTTGATGGGATGGGAATAGGATAGAAAGGCATCAATAAACCTGGTTTGGGACATATGATGGTAATGAGATACAGTTAGCAGTACAAAAAGAGACTCTCTCCAGAGTGATTTGTTCTCAGCCTTTTGTGAGATCCACAGTTGTAACAAGCTGTTTTGTTTAAATTAGTATTTGATGCATGCATTCTTATGAATGTTTACTCAGGTCTATCAAATATTGTGATGTAAGCAAGTTAGCAAATACTATACTCTTACTTTTCCCCAGGAAGGGTTGCAACTCAGTCCATCGGAGGGCTATGGTGGCAGCCTTGAGTGACCTCTCACCTACAAAGTGTCCTGATGGCACCTGTTTCCATTTCCATTCTGAAGAATGGTCAGATTTGTGGGCCATATTATTTTGGCTTTCATGGGAGGGTGGTGCAGACCCTATTTTTATGTGCCTTGTGGCTCAGGATGGGACTTTTGTGATTTCTGTACTTTTTGGGGGGTCTGGAGTTAAACGCGAGCTGGGTGGGACCTGGGCTGCATTCTGTGGCTGTGGACCAAGCAGCCCAGGGCGTTGCCTGTCCTTCAGTTTCCAGGGGATTTATGGGAAATCAGACGGTAGTTTGCCCCAGGAAATTGTTTCTTTGTGGCTAAGACCAGTGTTTACACATTCTCATTGAGGGAGTCTTTAACAAGATGTTCCATTTGCACACAAATTGCCCTAAGAAGGTATTTTTACCCTCTTTTTATAAACCTTGGCATTATAAGAATGTATCACAACAGTGGCTCTGTTGTGAAAATCTGTCCAGGGATAAAAGTTTGAGGTTCCTTTTTTAAGAATGTTGTACATGTGAGGACCTAAAATGACTTGATCTGGTAGATTTCATGCCTCTCCTTCATTGGTGGCATGATCCTTTTTTATCTTTGGAAGAAAAAGAAAACAACAACAAAAGATCTCCAAACATCTCAGATTTTTAAAATCTTGAAATGATTTATGGGAAAAATTTAGGAAATAATTTTGCTTCATTTTACCAACGAGGAAACTATGACCTTGACCCGAAAGGTTAAAAAGCAATCTCAAGGCTCTACAAGAGGTTAATTTTTCAGTTGAAATTTGACTTGGAGAAGCATCTTTGGCTCTTTTTATTTATTATTATTATTATTTAAAAATTATTTTTTAGTTGTAGATGGACATAAGACCTTTATTTAGTTATCTTTCTGTGGTGCTGAGGATCAAATCCAGGGCTTCACACATGCTAGGCGAGCACTCTACCACTGAGCTACAACCCCAGCCCTCTTTTTATTTCTTTACATAAGGATTTTTAAAACATTAGACCAAGCAGAGGTTTAACAGCAATTTCAAAAAGGTCTAATGATATTCCAATGGATTGAAAATGACTGTGAAAAATAAGGCAGGAAACATTCAGCCTTCTCCTCATGTTTAAAGCAGTAATATAGCATTATCCTCTCAGCGGAGACATCTTGAATGTCAGGGTTACCATGACTTTATTTTTGTTTCTTCTTTGCCACCACTAATTGTTTATAATATAACTGCTTTTTTCACATATTCCCTTTGTTCTATTTTCTGGTCGTTTTTTCATTGATAAAATGAAATACATGAGGCTCAATACTTTATAAAGAAAAGAGGTTTGTTTATCCTTTGCTTTTGGAGGCTGAAAGTCCAACAGTATGTGACCGGTTCTTGTGAGGGTCCCCTGGCTGTGTCATATCATGGTAGATGGTATCATTATGGGAATGTATGCAAAAGGGAGAGATCAGATGGTAAGACTGATGGTAAGACAGGGAGGCTGGGGAGAGGCCAGCCTTGCTCTTTTATAATAATCCCCTTGCAGAAACTAACCAGGGTCCTGTGATAATCATCCTAATCTTTTCCAAGGGCAGCATCTTTGACCTAATGACCTCCCATAAGACCCCTGTTAAAGGCCCCACCACCTCCCAACATCACCACACTGGGGCCCATACTTCCAACACCTGAACCCTTGGGGCACAAACCAAATACAAATCATAACCTAGACTTGAGATCTTCCAGGCCTCATGATGATAGGGAGAAGATAAAGCTGAGATAGACACAACTAGAACTTTCCCCACTGGAGGAATGGCAGGAGAATGTAGCATTGGAGAAAAGTGGGGACGATGTTATACCATTAGACCAATGTTCATCCGTATGATGTTGGGAAAAGTTGCCTCTTTCCAAGTCAGGCTTGGACTGGACATTTTCTCTGTTCCCATGGTGGTAATTATGTGGTCTATAATATCTCCTATGTCTCTGTCCCCTTAAAGTTCCTTCAGACTGTAAATATCTGGGGTTACTGAGGAGGAGCCTTATTAGGAATAAAGTGTGAGCATATATTTATCATCGTAATTAATAATAATTCTGGTGGTAACATTTTTCTCATTCAGGTCTTTTGAAGTCTCCTGGAAAACATTTTGCAAGAATTCATGATGACTCAGGTTTATGGCCCACATAACTAGCCTTTTCCCTTGTCTTTTTCTGCCATGAGAAAGCCAGGAAGATGGAACTGTTAAGCTGTTTGTCTGGGACCTCAGGACTGAGCATGTGATTTATAACCAGCTCTGGTTTGAATGTGTCCTCCAAAGTTCCTGTGTTGGGAACTTAATCCCAATGCAACCATGTTGAGAAGTGGGGGTTCTTCAAGATGTGGTTAGATCAGGAGGACCCTCCCTCCTGATCTAATGGATTCATGTCATTAGCTCAGGAGTGCATTCGTTATAAAAGTGAGTTTGGCCCCTCTTGCGCCCTTGCACTTTCTTGCTCTTCTGCCTTCCTTCATGGGATGATGCAGCAAGAGTCTCTCATCAGATGCCAGCCCCTTGATCTTGGACTTGGCAGGCTTCAGAACTGTGAGAACTGAGTCTCTGCCATTTAGAAATTCCCCAGTCTGTGACAGCAGCACAAAATGGACTGAGAAAACACTCAACCCGTATTTCTGGATTTCCTGATAGAAATTAACTTTTTCCAATAATTCTCTTCTTCACGGTAGAGCGAGAGTTTAACAAGCACCCTCTTCCTCCTAGATGGACACAATGACACATCACGCTAGTACTTTGGAGGTAAACGGAGATTTCCATTCTCCAAATTATCTACTACTAAATAAAGTCCTCTCTCTCTGCTGTGCCATGAGGTAGGGCACATAGTCCACTGACTTCTGCTGGATTCTAGTTCTTTCTCGGATCTTCTTTCTTTCTTCATTCTGTCCTTCTTATCTTCCTTCATTAATTATTGATTGAGCACATCTGATGGTGTAGGTATCTAAAATATTCGAACACCAACCCCAAACACATTGATTTGCATTACAGACAAATGGAGATGAAAGTGGAAGAGATAAGGCTAAAATAGAAATCCAAGCTTTAATGACTTCATGTATACATAAAGCCTTCAAATGCAAGCTTAGTGGAGCCAAGGAGCAGTGTTGGTACCCCAGTGAATTCCAACAAGAGCCTGGTCAAGCTGCATACTCATGACGCCTGATGAAAACGCGCCCTCTGCGAGGCGCCCCAGCATACTAATACAATCTCCATCAGGTCCCACGGCAGTTGGATGCATGCATTCATAGGGGGAGACTCTTAAATACTACTACTGTTCTAGATGTCAGAGGCTAAAGTACTTTCAGGAAAGGCTTTTTAATCTTCTTGTGTTTGAAAAACATAAAATGAGGTGATGACTGGCAAATGCGAACAGGCCTGTTTAACATTAAGATTATGACGTAAATCGACAAAAGCCCAAGCATTCCAGGTCCTGGTTGCCAGGCACCTTCTCCTTGCTCCCCTCCGAGTCTAATGATGTATTGTCAGCCTCAGCTGAGGTACAAAAGGGCTATTGGACTTTGGAGTCCATCTGCTACGCATGCAAAGAAAATAACTGCACTAATACTGCCTCTCTTTCCCTTGGTTTCTTGCCACCTTGATTATAGTTCATCTGGGGCGTGTGAGTACTTGATGGCTTGAGGAGAACATTTTGCAGGACTATGAAAAAGCCGAATGTGAGCTCAGGTAAGAGCTTGGGGGAAGGCGTCATCTGGCGAGTCACCCCAGCCTTCAAACATAGAGCACAGGCTGCCCGCAATTCACCCACCGCCATGGCAACTGCTGCCAAGCCATTTTTCAGGCTTTCATTTTGCCCTTGGTCTTGGTTTTTATTTTTAATCGTGTGTGTATATGTGTGTGCCTTTGCTGAGGACGTTACATCAGGCTATATTTCTTTTTGAATGGATCACTAGAGATGGTCCATTTACTTCTCATTTTAGTTTACAAATCTTTTTTAGACCAGGCGTCAGCCTTGGTTTCCTGCTGGGAGACACCCTGTGGAAGATGTCTATGCACAAAGTGACACGGGTGGACCATGTGCCTTGGTCTGTGGCTTAGATAAAAAAGTCTCTTAGTGACGTGCACCTCCCTTCGAGTTAGGGTAACTTCATCTCTTTCTCTTCTGTCTATTTGAGCCTCATTAAGGCAACTGTGCCAAAAATAAAAACTGCTGTTCCAAGAATATGCCAAGTGGCTTCAGAAGAGGTGACAGGCATTTAAGTGCAGGAACTCCAAGGAAGGTTTTGACAATGTATTTCCTCATCCTGCTCTATGTGTACACACTTCTACTGTGTGTTCAGGGTTTTTTCCCCCCCGCCTTTCTTTCTCTTTATAATTAGGATCATTGAGAAACTATGGATAATCTGTTCTTTAAGACAAAAGTTTCTAGTTGCATTAACTAAATATTTCTCTCCTATAGCATCAAGTATGCTTTTTTCCTTTTGTGCCTGATTTTGTGTTTTTTGAATCTGTGACTTCCAAGGGACAAACCTTGGAATCTTTAGCTAGCACCTAATTAAGAAACACGATCAAGCCATTTACAGTGGATGCAGTTGCAAATATGTTTTCTCCCCTTAGTGCTGTTGGGTCTTTAGTAATTTTTGTAGTGAAAGCATCTTTTCTTTCTTTCTTTTGTGGTGCTGAGGGTTGAACCCAGGACCTTGGGCAGGGTAAGGCAGGTCTTCTACCACTGAGCTGGGCCCCTTGCCCCTACATTTTTTTGAATAAGTAAATTTGTTCTTTATTTTAAGAAGTATTTTTTTTTTTTACTCAAGAAAATTAAGAAATTGGACTTGAAATCATAATTTGTCAATATCAGGTGGATTTCTTTTAAAAGTCAGCAGTGGAGGACAACTCTGTTCTGCATTTAGTTTTCCAGACGCTGCTTTATGGGCTAGTCGGAGGGCTAAAGTAATGCAGATGAGCAGTTCCCCAAACTCTCAGATCACAGGAATCCTCTGGGCCTCACACTCTGGAGTTCTGGAGTAGGAAAGATGGGAACATGGGAGTTTGTACTTAGTTTCCCCAGTTGATTCTGAGGAGCAAGTCCATTTGGGAACTAGGGAAGAGATGGTAAGTCATTTTTTCCTCCTCTCTAGTTCTAAAATTCCATGGCTATTCTCTATCGATTATGGTCCAAATAACAGAAATTCAGAGCTAGAAGGTATCTTAGAGCACATTTGGAGTAAATTCCTTATTAAAAACAAAAAAGTTTTGTTTTTTATTATAGAAAATTTGGAAAATGATTGTTAAATGGATAAAAGAAAAAACTAAAAATCATTTTATTTCCTATTCTCACTACTTAGATGTAACTGTATTTATGCTTTGGGAATTTCTTCCTCTTGAAAATAAATATCTAAAAAATGGTAGGACACTGTACGTGTGTGTGCATAGACATTTATGTGTGTGTATATATAATTTATATCCTTATATCCTGCTAATTTCACTTACATTTTGGGAATGCTTTCCATGTCATTAGACATTCTCTAAGGTTACGTACAGAATGGCTTTAACACAATTGTCTTGAGGATTTTCCTATTGTTTGTTGTTCAGTTTCTTTTTCTTTTATTAAAAAAGATATTGAGATTAGTTTCCAGATTGAAAATGATCACATCCTTGATAATTTTCTTGAGCTAAGAAGATGAATTTCTAGAGTAAAGTGTTGTAGCTAGGGGCAGGCTCTGAGCCATGGAACCTGTGTTTGTCTGTAAGTTTTACCAATTATTGGTCGTGCCAACTTTGGCAAAGTTTAGTGCCCTGGTTTCCTAATCTGTAAAACGGGGCTGATTATAGTATCTATGTCATGGGATTGTCGTAAGGGTTAGATGAGCGAAAGCTCTTAGAACAAGGCACAAGACAGTAGGAGTTCAGCACAGGCCTGTATTCATTTGGCACTAAGGCAAGACACTCGTGAGGCTTCTGGACAGCTAGTGCAAATTTTCCCTCCAGAAAGGCTATAGTATCAATGTTCCCACCAGAAATGTGGGAGTGTATTTCCATACATCCTTAGTAAACTTGGCAACCTTTTATCGATGAAGAAAGCAAGGGGCAGCAAGGACACGTTTCTTACCCTTAATCACAGGTCAGGCATCAACAAATTTGGGACTAGAATGCAGATTCATAGCTCCTCTAACTTGTCCTTATCACAGGTTAGATTAGTTTTTTTTTTTTTACAACCCCCCATCCCCCGCCCCAGTTCTGGAAATAGAGCCCAGGGACCTGAACATGCTAAGCAAGAGCTCTACCACTGAGCTAACTCCGGAGCTAAGGATTTTTGCATTTTAACGCACGTGGTTTTGCAGGATTGATTGGAATTAAGCCTTCTTTGTTTCCCTGCAGATACAACCTAACTGCAAGAGCGATGGACCAGTAACGAAGTTCATGCTCCAGTGTGCTCTCTGTTTAATTGATCGCAACTCATACTCCACCCCCCCAGAAATGGAAATTAGCATTTATAAATATTTATAGGAGAAAACCTTCCCGAAAATGTACAAGATCCATTTAAAATTTATTGTTCTCAATAAAAATGATTTTATCAGTGGGTCACTAGAGGGCACTGTGAGTCTTCAAGTTTTCAAGTTCTGTTTGGAAAAATTCTGCTCTAAAGGTCTTTTTAAAAGAAATTTCAGTGAGATTTTTCTGTGGCATCCAGAAAATATAATCAAAGAAGAGTTGGAGAGCACTGCATACATATGGACTGTGTTTAACTGATCGAGAGGTTGCCTCTTTGGGTTACTGGTAAATCCAAGTTTTAGGAGTTGTTAAAATATGAAAATGGGCCCAGTGGGGTGACACACACCTGTAATCCTAGCTACGTGGGAGGCCGGGGCAGGAGTATTGCAAGTTCAAGGTCAATCACAAATTTTGTGAGACACTGTCCAAAAATAAAAAAAATAAGGGCTTGGAAGGGAGCTCAGTGATAGAGTACCCCTGGGTTCAATCTCCTGTAAGGGGATGGAGGGAGAAAATAGTATGTTTTCATCTACCTTCCTTTTAGTTCGAGAAATATTATGTAGTTATAACTGGAATACTTATGCCCCTGGACTACTTTATTTTACAGTTGTACTTGTGAACATTACTTGAGTCAAGTGATGTTCATGAAATATACATTTACAGTATAGTGATTTTAAAGTAGTGTTAATATTTATGTATTTTTTTCCTACAAGGTGACCTGAACTTTTAGATGGTTCTTTAGAATTTACCTGAAACAAGTTTCCAAAGCATCTTTATTTTTAATCTTTTAAATACCGTACTAAGGAAAAAGTTCTCCTTGCACCCCTGATGGTATTTCCCCATTGATTGCTAAACCTGGGATCAAGTCAGAAAAATTGGTAAGCAGCACTGTTTTGCCTTTTAAAAGAACTTTTGAGAGGCACTACATGATTAAGTAATGCCTTTCTTAACATTTTATATGATGATTTAAATTTATGCAACATAAAACTCCAAGAATATTTGAATGGTAATTGCTGGTTTTGATAAACTTGAAAATGATTTACTAATTTTTTCCCCTTTATATGCTTGTCATTTATAGCAGGTTGTTGAGAAGACAATCCACAAATCCTTGAGTTTGTTCTGGCTTTATTAACTGCAGTTGGTTTAAACAAGGAGGGGGTCTCAGGTTTAAATGATCAGAAAGACTCTTAATTTCTATTATTGCTCCTATCTGGAAGTCAATCTATGGTGTGTCCCTAACAGATTGATTTCATGCTTTCCTAAACAAGCTCATCTTCCACAACAGTGCACCTGCCCAACCGACTTCCCATTACCGTCCTTTCCTGAATTCAGAGTTTATGTTGACCATAAACTCTATCACTTATTCCCTCTCTCCTGTCTCTCAATAATTAATTAGGCTAACAAACAAGCTGCAGAGCCTGTATCTCTAATTGTGTACATATAGTTTTCATTTCTAGAGTAATAGCTTTTAAAAGTAGCCAAAGCTTGTGATACAGGTCTTACTGTATCTGCCTCAAGTTCAAACCTTGCTTCTGTATATGGTTCCCTTCAGGGTTAATTCATGGTGGGAAGCCTTCCTCTCAATATCAGTGTGTAGTATGCTTGATGCAAAGTGAGATTAAAGGTGAGGGGTGCCCCTGCTTTTAGTCTCATGGACTAGGTTAGCACCTGAAATAATTGGTGGTTAATAGGGGCCAGTTTTGCTTTTAAGGGTCCACGTGGATATGGTGTTCACTACTTTACGAATTGCTTTTTTTTTTCCACCCTGTTCTGGAACACTAATCAGGCTTTTCCTGCCTCTTCTCTGCAACATGATAATAACAGCATATACCACTGAATACCAACATATAGGACAGGTTGATCACTTCACTACATCATACAGGTCTTCAACATGCTCTTGGCCTAAGCAGGATAGCTGTGGTGTTCTTGGGGAATCTAAAATGGAACATATTTCCAGAAAAGTCTTCTTGTGGCATTGAAAATTAATTCACCAGAATTATCTGGAGGTAAGTGACTTTATGACGCCAGGACTCCCTTCATTACGCTTTAAAGATAGTATTCTGGAGAAGGAATTATAGAAGGAGAAAATATGTAATGGGCTATCTTGAATATATTAAGCTATTATTTTTCAAACTTTCTGAATTCAATGTTTCCTTGAAGCCATTCTGCCGTTATGCCCCCCAAGAGGGGAGAATTGCTGTCCGGGAAGAGGAAGATGGTTGTCAGTGAAGCCTAGGTAAGGCCAAGTACACAGGTGCCAGCCTCTGCAAGTGGTTGGGATGATTAATCAAAAAGACAAGCAGTTTCGGGCCTCGTGGGTGGGCGGCGAGAAGCACCCCCACGGCCTGCACGTGGGCTGGAGAGGCCGTGATTGGCAGGCCCGAGGAGTCAGGTGGGCAATGCTGGCCGCTAAAGGACCGCGGGGCAGCGCAGGTGCGTGGCAGAGGCGGCCTGCTACCTGGAGATGGAGGACACGCTGGAGGTCACCCGTGGTTCTTCGGGACCTGGCTGGGCCCCAGAAGCTGAGCGAGTCAGCAGGACTGCGGCAGGTGGCCCGAGGAGAGGAGACCCAGGTACTGGCCTGCGGGTCTGTGGGTGGGGTGCTGCGGGGGTTGGGGCCAGGCTTGCGCACCAGTCCTACGGTTACCGCTGACCCCGCTGGAAGGGACTTTTCTGACTTGCTAGTGCGTGTCCTGCAACCTGAAGCAAAGCGACCTTAACGGCCAGGTGGGTTTTGTTCCCGACTCCACGAAGTCGGGAACCGGAGGCGGTCAAGGCCACGTTGCACCTGCTCCAGGTAAGGAGCCGCACTGTCATGACACCCTGCGGAACTGTGGTGTGTGCGTTCCAGTGCCCAAGGCACAACTTGTGTCAAGGAAAAAGTTTAGAAAACTTAATCTAGAGGATAAACTCCTAACCCTGTTTACTAGGTGTGAAGACGCCAAGGTCGTACTGAAGGCACAGTGTCTTGTTGGCCCTGGGCGCTTTATCTGAGCGTTTCCCGATTCTTCAGGTAGTCGGCGGCTGCGGTCCACTGACTCTTCACCTTCCTCCTCCTCCTCCTTGACGTTCCTCCTGGCTTTACTGCCACGACCGCCTCCGCCATCCTCTCCTGGGTGCACGGGCTTCCTCTCGGTCCAGCCTGTACTGGGGAAGCCTCTTCCTAACGCGGCCCCATGAAGGACTCCACGGCCTGCTGCGTGTTTGGCCCCGTGTGAATCGTGCCGCCTCCACGACCTCTGAGTGGTAATTGGAAGTCAGTCCTGCAGCTCCGCTGTAAACCGACTACCGGGGTTCGCCAAAGAAAGACGGCATTTATTTGGGAATAATGGCATTCTCTGTGTGAGGTTGCCGTGGTCTTCGTGCAGGGTTTAGACTGGGGGTCTTTTGTGAAGTTATCAGGCGCATGTGCAGGAGAGCCCCTCCTGGGTGACCTCCCAGCTTTGTGACTATCTTGAGTGCTTGACAAAACTCGCATTTTGGTTCTTAACTTACATATCGTATGTTGGAAGTCTTTGAGAATTAACAATGTGAGCAGTTTTACTAGGAAAAAATGTCTAGGACCTCCGCAAACTGTTCTCTAATCCTCAATTTTTGGCCGAGGCCTAATGAGGCCTTGTAGAAAGGAGAGGGAGGGTAAAGAGATCCTGACCGTGGAAAATGCCCGTAATTCTAAGAACGTGCTTTGCCAGGAGTCGCTCTTACCCGTTGGAAAAGTTTCTTTTACAAGTGAAAATTTATTCTTATTTTTGGGAAATCCTGGGTTTATTTTATATTCTAACCTAAGACATTTGTGATTTTTTTTTTATCCTCTTTAGTATGACTGGTGTAAATATCTGGAATTGGCATTTTAAAATTTGGGTTTTTTTTTTTAATCAGGTAGCTTTATTTTTGGCTTGATCTTCTAGATGAAGCCTAGAATGAGTAATTATTTAGTTTTAATAATTATTGAAAAAGTTTTAGTTAACTATTTTAAAACTTAAAGGTGTCATGCTCTAGGTTTGCTTTGATTAAAGAGCTTCTAAGATTCTGAAATTCTTAAAAAGGCCCTGAAAAAACTTGGCAAAGCTCAAATTTGTATAACACTAAAGGGAGATGATTTTGGTGTGAAATATTAAATCTTAAAATGATTTTTCTATGGTGAAATGAAGGCGGAAGAATACATAACCTGGAGAAGTTTTAGAAATTGTATTTTAAGCTTAAGCGTACCATTGCCTTTTTACTTTGCTGGAAAAGGTAGCAATGCCATAGTGAATCTCAAATACTGCAGGTTCAGTTAGTGTAAAACTATTCTCAGAACGGCTCCTTAGGTAGCAGATTGCATCCTGGAGGTCAGTACCAGGGTTAGCTAAGGGGAAGCAAATTTTAAAAACCAGGATTTTAGAGCCTTGGTACCCAGGCTGCTGATGAAAAGAAGTGGAAGAGGATTCAGTTTAGACGGAAACTTACTGTAAATGGCTCTGGCTCTGCTCGATCTTAGTTTCATGTATTTGTGGGGGGGGGGGGGGGAGCACATATTTTACTTGAATTCCATACCACGTGGTATTTCTTTAAAAAGGTGCATTGCTACAGGTAGCAACTGGGGAGTAAAACTCTGCTTGGTGTTGGCACTGCCCCATAGGAAGATATGAACCTCAGGTGGTAGCTGGGGTAAGAAAAGTTGAAAATAAGAGTTTTACATGTGAATAATATCACTTGATGAAATGGAAAAATCTGCAGTGTGTTATAAGTACAAAGAACCCTATGGAACAAAGACGCCCACAGAACAACACTTACAAATGAAAAGGAGCAGTTAAGGTTAATGGTAACTTAGACCAACAGATCACTTTTCTATACCATTAGATCTCTGTACACGTATTTACTCAATTATTTTAATAGTGCATATTGTTTGAGATATTGGGATTGACTGTGATGGTTTCTTACATGAGTATAATGTACTCTAATGCTATTCATCTTCTCTATTTCCCTCCTCCAGCCCCCTCCCTTTCCCCAGTCTTCTGTTTTCATGTGTATGCATTTTAAAAGGTTACACAATCCTTTTTTTTTTTTTTTTTTGCTCCGGAAGAATATTGTATTGCATCTTTGGAGATTTCCTGTCAACTCGTCAGTAGAAAGAATTGTTCTTGGAAATGCGGCTGCCTGGAGCTAGCGTTTGGCTAGTGCAGTTTTTTTTTTAACCTTGCTGATGAGCAGAGGCCATATCAAGTATGAGTGTGATGCACATGGGGAAGAGGAGGAAATGGTAACCAGCCTCACCCAGTATTGTGTAAATTTTGCAGGAGAAGAAAATGCTGCAGATGCTTATCAGTTATTTCTAAAGTGCTTTTTTGCTTGGTGGAGCATTTATTCATAAAAAGACCAAGTGTCAATATTCAGATACTTTGTTCTTAAAAAAGCAAAGTTTTTGAAAGGAGAGTGTTTATGGACTACAGTGTTTCAAGAGCATGTTATTGGATTAATGAACTAAGCATTTAAAGAGAATGTCCTGCAGCTGTTGGAACTCTTGCTACCAAGCATTTGCCCTGGGCAGCATCTTCCCAGCTGACTGTTAGTAGGGGTAATGGTGCTTTCCCTATACCTCTCAGGTGTGTGGGTGCATTCAACCAAATACCTGGCACACGTCCTCAGAGCTTTATCATAAAGAAACACTTTCATGAAAAGACTTAAGGAAGCTTGTATTATTTCTTTTTCTGCCTTTGTTTTCTTGGTACATACCATTATTGTGTGACATGATAATCAAAGTCCTGTGGTTAAAAGTCACAAATAAGTTCCCTTTATTAAGCAATAAATACAGCAGATGGGAAAGGATACTCTAATCAAAATGTTTTTATTTTTTTAACCTTCTGCCTGGTCTTAATATTATTTCACATTCTGCATTTGTTTTTTCTGTCCTCCATAATTCTTGCTTCACTTGAAGCCATGGTTTCAAAGACTGTTCACTAATGAATCCCCTCTCCTACTCCCTCCCCACCCCCAGACCACAGACTTCCTTTGGAGTAGCAACATGTCCGCTCTAGTGATGGGTCCTGCCTGGTCCAAGCCAGCATTCCTCAGTGGAGGCCCTCTGTTCTGGGCGGAGCTGGCCTCCATCATTGGGAATGTTGCTCATATCTCAGTGTTTTTTTGACTTCCCTGACCCGTAGGCAGTGAATGCCATTGCTATGATGGCCTTCGTCATCATTGAAATGATCAAAATGGCCTCATGTGTATCTTCCCTGGGGATGGGGAGAGTAGTACTTAGACTCTTGAAAACCAGTGGTCTGAGCTGATCACGATTCCTGCCTTGGACTCCCTGGCTCCTCATAACTGATCTGAGTCATGTGATCCACTTAGGGGCACTGGGACATAAAGGAAATCAGCTGCTGGGGCTTCAGGGAGAGCTGTTTGCATTCTTAATTGAGAGAATAGCTGCAGGTGTCACAGCCCTGAGCTTCCTGCCCTCAGTAAGGCCTAGAGCAAGACTGGAGAACCCACTTTGCCACAGAGGGGCAACAAATCGATATGCCAACATTAGTGGTAAAGAGGAGGAGAAGCCGAGTGGACATGCCGTCCTTACCTCTGAGGAATAAACGTGGCCCACTTCATTGTCTCCAGCTGCTGTTGGTCAGATCTTCTAAATGCTTGGGCTAAAAGCACTGGCCCCATAGCGTGCAAGCTCTATTCTTAGATCAGTGTAAACACAAGACAAGGATGGTTGACACTGCTTGAGTGAAACTCCTTTTTGTAATGAACTTTATTTTCCTGCTCGAAAAATTTAAAGATGAGAAGGGATTTCTGAAAATATTTTCAAAATGACAATTGAAAATTTTTTTTTGTGTATATATATATATATATATATACACACGGGGGAAAAAACCCCCAAACACCTAAGTCCATTGGGGAAATAGCTGTTACTTTTCCCCCAGGTGGTTTTTAGACCATATTGAAGACATATTAGAGTTTTAGAGGAAGAGTTGTACTTCCACTTGAACTACTCAGTCGGGCATGATGTCTAATATGTAGTAGTCTGTAACAAGCGGCAACATTGGATAGAGTTCTTGGTCCAGCATGACATGTGGCAGTTGAGACTCACCTTTCTGGCTGAATGCAGACGTGACAGTACCTTGGGTGATGATTGTGGTCATTGCTGTAGACCATGTGGCCTCTCAGTTATTAGCTCCAGACAGCTTTGCTTCTATTCTCTTCTCCACGACCACACCCTGAACTACTACATCAGACAGTGAACCAAGCCAGTGTAGGATTTTTCTGAAAGGTTTTTATTCCGTTCTGACTCCTAGTCTTTCTGACCCCTGGTCCTTTGCCTGGTCTGTCCTCTCTTCTGGTCACTTCCTGTCCTCTGCCTTGCCCAGTTTAATTTCTGTGGCTTGTCATTTTAACTAACCATTTTCCTAACCTCGTACATTTTACATGGCCTGCCAATCTTTTCATGTTCTAATTCTGGACAGAATCTCTTTAAACATTTTCCTATCCTCCAGGGCCTCCAGCCACTCCGTACCCTCCCCGACCATTCCTCTTAACAGATAAGTATGTATTACATCTCACAAAGAAAATCTGCACTCGTGTCTTCCATTCATGTCTTCCTGTGGTAACTTTAAGTATGACCTCTTCACCTGGAGTCTGGATCTCAAGACCATCTTTTTGGGGACTTTGTTCTGCATATCATTTCCCCCCTTTTTTTCTTGCTTGATTTTTAACTGATACATAAGTTGGCTATTAATAGGTGTACCATGTACTTTAATACATGTGTAATGTTTAAGTTAGGTTAAACATATCTAGCCTCAAACATCATTTATGATGAAGATTTTCAAAATCCTAGTTTTTGATAATTCATAGTATGTTATCTATGCAGGGCAATCACACCCCAGAACTTTTGCTTTTCTCTAACTGTAACTTGGTACCCCCTTCTTCAACGCCTACCTCTCTGCCTACAGTAACCACCATTCTGACAGATTCTTTCGGAATTCAAATAGGACAGATTTCCCATCTTATAACCAAATATTTAGATCCTTCATCTCTCTGGGTTCTTTTGATTTCTTTTTACTCTCTTGATATCTAACCGGTGGGTGGGTGGGGGGAGCAGGAGTCAAACCCAGACCCGTGCGTGTGATACAGGTGCTGCTGCTGAGGTGCACCCCAGCCCTGCAGCTGGACATCCTGAAAGGGTGGGTTCTGCCTGCTGCCCTCCACACTCGCTGCCTTTCTGGGCTCCCTGGCACCTGGTGTCGCCTTTACATGTGGCCCTAAGCCCTCGACTTGGCTGAAACAGCTTGTCCAAGTCCCCAGTGGCCTTGCTAAGGCCAAGAGACACCTCAGGTGCTCTGCCATCTCTTCCTAGTGTCCGGCACTGCTGATCCTGGCCTGCCGTCCTCCCTTGACCTCGTGATAATGAGGTTTTCTATGACCTTTGGTGATCTTTTTTTTTTTTGTACTGGAGATTGAACCCAGGGGTGCCTGAGCAGCATTCTCAGCACACCGACCCCCGCCCCGCCGCTCCCATATATATATTTTAGACACAGGGCCGCACGAAGTTTCTGAGTCTGGCTTTGAACTCTGAATCCTCCTGCCTCAGCCGCATGAGCTTCTGGGATTACAGGTGTTGCCCTGCTGTGCCAGGCCTCCCTTCAGGTGTCTCCTGTCACTTTCCCTCTCCATTCTACAGTTATAATCTGAGATAATCTATTCCCATGGCTTCCAACGCCAGCCATGTGCTGATGATTTCCAAGTGCCAGATTCCTTCTCAACAGGCTTGGCACTCAGAGTCCATGGGTTCTGCTGTTCATTAGATATTTCTCTCGTACAGATATTTTGAAATGCCTCTTAACAAGTTTTCTACGTTTCACTGCTTCCGATGTCATTGCATAAATTTGGAAAATCATCTTTCTTTCCCCTTTTGGTCCAAGATTATCTAAAGATAATCTCATCCTGGTTTTTTTTTTTTAAACCATCTACTTTCTAAGTATTTCTCCAATCTGACAAATTTTCCATCCCTATTGCCGTTTTACTTCTTCACCTTAACTTTTCCCTGTCATCTGGATTCATGCAAAAGCCTTCCTCTCTCCACGCGGCCTCCCTCTTCCCATCTACTCGGATACATTGTTGATCACTTTTCAAATCCTTTAGTGATTTCTAGTTGCTCTTGTGGCTTAAGTTTTGGAGCATGGCTTCTGGGTCCCTGCCTATTTCTGTGCCCTCCTCACTCACCACGACCTTTCTTATTCTAGGCACTAGTCTTAAGTTCTTCCAGTGTATTTTCTGCAACTTGCTCTCTTGCTTTCATAGTTTAGCACATGTTCTGTTCTTCTCCTACTTAGCTAGAGTTCATCATGGAAACCACTTCTTCAGAAAGTCTTATTTTGTCTCCCATCACAACTTCTAGTCTGTGTGGGTCCTGGGCACTTTGTGCCTGTGTAATTGGGCATTTATCAGTGTTTGCCTGTTCATGTTGATTGTGGGTTAGACAGTGAGCTCTGTACAGGCAGAGTGGAGGTCAGCATGGCACCCTGACGACATGCTACTGCACAAATGCTTAACACAGACTAAGTGAGCAGATGAAGTGACTTTTTACTATAAATGTATAGAATGTAAATGGCTAACGCATGGGTTCCAGCTCCCTTATTGCTGACCTTCCAGTCACTGGGAAGGAGGTGCCTCTAAATGTCCATGTCTGGAAAGCAGAAGAGGAGTTGAGCTGCCAACCCTGGGTGTGATCAGCTGATATCTCGGGGAGAGGTTGAAGTATGGGAGGAAAGGGCAACCACTTGGTACAAAGGAACATGGCAGAGCCAGCCCAAAGGCATTCAAAGGAAAGCTGATAGGTCACCCACCTGGGTGTCCTGTAAGCAAATAAGACTTCCAAGGAGGAATACTTGATGGGACTGACTTATTTTTTTCTCAACAAACTTAGTTTCTACAAAGAATGCGTGGTCAGATGTTATGTTTACCTTGCTCTATTGGGTTTTTTTAATGGAGGGATACAGTTATTACTTGTGTTTTAATTCCAGAATTCCACTATCTGATACAATGGGATTCAATAAGCAGGTGTTAAGTGAACAAGAACATGATGGATTAACTGGTCAAGTCATGGACTCAATGCGTGGCAGCCTGGGCATAACTGATTTTCCTTAATTCTGTAAGAAATGTCTAATAAATCGTGCTTGGATTTCAATAGCATCAGGAAAGTAGAATGTGATTAGGTGTTTCTTACTGAATGATTTTAAAATGAGCCAATCCTAATAAACATTGTCTTAATTTGTGGAGTATAAAAGAGATAAAAATAGGTGACTCATTAAAGAACATTAACTTAAAATATTAAAACCATGCAGTATCTTCACCAAAAAGCCTTGGTAAGGACTTATTTTTTACAGGAGTGGTGATGTTAGAGATGAGGCATTTTGAGGAAGATGGGGAAGACCTTATTTATGTTCCCCATTACCTTGGGGTGGTGAGTTGTTCTTCCCCCAACCCCACCGCCAGGTTTGTTTCCCTGCCACTCTATGGGCAGGTTTTGTCCTGATTCCCATGAATGGAGAGAGCAGAGGGCCTCCAATGAGGACAGTTGGTTTGACTCCTTTCTGGGTGCCCTTGAACACATCCCACCCTTTCTGAACTCTAATTTCCTTGTGTGAGTAGGATGATCCTAACTTGCCCCCTGGGCTGTGCAAGGGTGGAGTGAGATTGCATGTGGTAGCGAGTTCACACCTGTCGGGCTGTTCTCTCTAGGTGCTATGGGAAAGTATTTGATTACTGTGTCTTTAATCTTGGGTTTCTGCTATTGGGTTTGCTGTTAGGATATTCAGATACACAAATGATATTATGTATAACATCTTGGAGGTAGAAATGTCACAGATATGCAGATACTTTAAGCCTCCCTCCCACATTTTTTTTTCCTTTTAAATATAAGCCAAGAAGTTTGTTCTTGGAGTTTGTTCTTGGAGACACCCTTCAGAGGGCTTGCTGATGTCCAGACTGCCACACAGCTGCAGCTGAACCTGTCCAATTACCTCCAGGGTTTTGTCTTGGCTCTATTCTGTTGGAAAATTGCCTGCTTGGACAACTTTCTTGGATAATTTCCCTTTGTCTAACTATGGGACGCATAAATTCATGCACAGGGGGACAGATTTTAGAAAATGAGATTTGGCCACAGATAATCGCAATTTCAAGGCCCTTTCAAGGGTGATAATGACAGACTAGCTGGACAAGGTAAGATTTTGAAGCTGCATTCTGGAATCCAGATTATTTATGCATCAATGTAGAGAATGCATTGCTTATCCATCATCCTGTCCTGAAATATTGAGGTCAGGAATAAGAATGTTCCACACCCCATAAAATACTTGTCCTGGAGTATAACTTAACTAGAAGAGAATTTTTAAATATGTAGAAGTTCTACTTCAATGTTCGGTGCAGATACAGCTCTTGATGCTATAAAATGAGAGACCCATTTCCTTCAAAGTAACTTTTACTATAAGGAAGATTTAGGGAAAGACTTATCATTTCTTGTATCCCTTATTTAATAAATTTTATTAGTTTCATTACAGAAATCTGATAAATGGCCTTAATGGTTATCTCGCCTATAAAATCTGTAGGGCACAGTATTGTTCCCAACAAAATACTATGGATTAAATGTGGGTGGGAGCATTCAGACAGGAGAACACAATTGGATACTACTGTTCAGGAAGAAAACAATACTGGGGGTCATCAGAAACTTACAGATGTGTTCTGCAGGATTTCCAGATTTCAACAAAATTGTTTTACTCTGAATAATGTTGGGTTTGCTATTGGCCAAAATGCAACTGAACAATTCACTATGTCCCATATGGAAAGCAACAGCTCAAATAGGTTAGGATGCTGGTTCAACTTTGCTTGTATCATCCGTTGTAAATTTAGTTCTCTCCAGAGGTGAGACCACTGCATGATTAAGCCAAGTTTAGAGTTGATGTAACCAGCCTTTGTTCTCATAGTTAACAAAGGGAAGTCTCTTGTCTATCTTCCAGCTTCTTGGAAATAGAAATTTTGCCTGGACATGCTAGCGGATGTCTCCCTGACTTGGAGAACCAATCAAGAAAGTTCTAGAGTGTGTGTAGCCTGTTTTGAAATGAGCACAACAGGAAAAAGTAGTTTGCATTTTTTTTTTGTTCTAAAGAATAAAAATTGAATACTAAGCTTCATAGTCTGTTTTTTTTTTTTTTTTTTTTTTTTAAATGTCCATTACATGGACCTTTCGACTATCTCACAATGGTTCTGCCTTGAGATGGAGCCATGGTCTCAGTGGGCTATGCTTGTGAGTGAACGATGTTCCTGCTTTGATGGCAAAGGAAGTCAACCTGGTGCCACATCTCTCGGGCTGCATCGTTCTGAGAAGGGATTCCTGCTTTATTAAAAATGAGTGGGGGGAATCCTGCCTAGTGGGATTTATTAAACACCATACAAAGACAATGGAAAAACTCTGTCCAGCTGTGAGAGAAACGTGATAAGAAGAAACACAAATGGGAAATAACAAATACTTCTCTGGATCCCAAGAGACAAAGGGGTAGAGTATGAAATAAGCTAAACTCATTTTAAAAATGATAATTGTGCTAATTGAAGTGAGGTATTTAGGTCACATTGTACAAGCTTTGTGGTAAATAGCTGAGACATGCCACTATCTTTTACTCAGGTGTTTCTTTTTTTTAAGGTATGTTATGAATGTCAATTCACCATCCAAAATTGCAATGTTTGAAAAATTCTGGAACTTCTCAAGTACAAAATCTTTTAGAATATGGGGCTTGATATTAAAATACTGAAGTTATCCGTTGTGTGTTGTCTAAACTACTTTGTCCTTTTTAGTGTCCCCCCCCCCCAGTCTACAGTGACTCTTGCTTGAAATTGTCCAACGATCCACCTGTAGTAGATTCACAAAGTGAGTTCATTAACTTTAAAAGTGGCTCACATGTAAGCGAAAGCTTTCAGTTTCACTAAAGGGTGTAACTTTTCTAGATACCTACGCCGGGCTGTGCAAATAACTTCAGAGGCAGTTTGTGGAACCCTGAAAAATTACTACTCACTATTGTGTCATTTAAGGATACATTTTCCTATAAACTTCTGTCATTTGGAAACTTATTCGGTGTCCTTTATATTGTAGAGTAATATGTGGAGAAACAAAGAGGTGCAATAAGCATCATTTTAGAAGCATGAATTACAGAAGTAAGGGTGACTTTTGTACTGCTTAATGTAGGGGTAATAAGTTACAAAACTTCTAAGTAATGCTGCTGCAGAATTCTCACTTAGCCAAGTTTATGTACCTTATTTTTTTTCTTTGAGACTGGGGATTGAACTCGGGGCCCCAGTCACGTGAAGCAAGTGCTGACCGTTGAGCTCACCCTAGCCCTAATGTTTCTTCTATACTTGGTGCCACAATGAAGTCATCAAGAGATCATTACAAACAAACCTCTAGTGAAGAATTGAGACGTAAATTATGACTGGGTTAATAATGGTTTAGAGGTTGGTAGTCTTAATGCATTGATTTAGTGGACCAGGGAGGTACTATAGTGTTGGAGAACTATTTTGTTTGAATTTTAAGTTCTTTTAAGTCATTTAAGCATACTCATGGCATATTTTTGCAACATAACTTAAATTGAAACTGCAAGGTTTGTTAAGTACTAATCAATATGGGAAAAGATGTATTCTTAAACATTTACTTCACCAAAAACCAGCTCTAAAAGTTGATGTCTCCCCTTTGCAATGTGTCTTTAGACTGTGCCTGTACTTCCTCCATTTGTTATTTCTTTGAACTTTGCTTATCTGTTTTAGATAATTGAATCATTGTTCATGTCTTTGTGCACTCTTCAGAGTTCAGAATTTTAGACATATTTCCAGACTGCCTGTTGTGGAGAAGTTGGGCAAATGAGAGGCATCTATCCTTCTAACAAAAGAAGTCAAATCGGTGAAGATCCTTCTCCTTTATACTAGGAAGACTGAGAAACCTGTACAGAAATAAGTCCAACTTTAATTTTCTTTTAACTAGTAGACAAAGTGGAGTGCCTTTTGTGTTCCTCCCTGTGTACGAGGCGGCAGTCTCGTTTTGCATTTGGAAGAGCGATCTTCTGACTTATGCTGCAGCTCACAGGGGTGAGCAGAAACCCACACTCAGCGCCACTGGTGCTGTTGTGAAGGATGCGGAGCTCTTCTAGGGGATAGTGGAGGTGAAATGACACCAAACAATGGTGTTGCTCAAAGGGAACCTATTCTCCTTTGAGTGACTTTCTTAGTTTTGGAGGAAGAGTAAGCATAAGAAGAGGAATTGGTGCATTTCATTATGAATTCAGTTGAAATCATTTTCTTACATAGTGTAGAAGAGACCGTGTGAGATGAACACAAACGCAAGACAATTAAAGGCAGGAGCTAACTCTCAGAAGCTCTGACTGGCTACCGGAGGCAGGATTTATTTCAAAGACCTTCTGGTAACCTCAACTCTAATGTTTGCTTCCACAAAAGGCTCAGTGAGTCGGGAAGGGGTCCACATGGTCCCTTTATGTCATAACTGGCATTTAAAACTGATTTCCAGCTTGGGGCTCTCACTTTTGTTCCAAACCTGAAACTTTTGGCATCAGAGCTTATGTTCTTATGGCCAATTTGGATTTTTTAAGCAAAAACTAATTTAAAAAGTCTCCTGGACAAGTGACTTTAAAAAAATAACATTTTTAATGATTTAAATGGAAACAAACCAGAGGTGGCTGGATTAGGTTTCTTCTAAAATATACATGTTTAGTGATTAAGAGGAAAAAGTGGCTGAAAGTCTCCCTTCCAACTTTTAAAGTCCAAATAGTTGAACAATTGAGTAGCTCAGAAGTCTCCGGTTGGGACATCTTTGTGGAAAATATTTCTGGCAATGAAAGTACTAATGAAAAAATGGGAGATAAACTTGTTTAGGAACTACCCATCACAACAAATTCATTATTAAAGATTAGTCTTCATGATATTTATCTTAGTGAAGATTGTTTGGAGAAATGTTAAGAGTCAGGAATATTGGAGACAGCAGGAAAAAAAAAAGGTAAATGATTTAAGGAAAAATGGTGAGGAAGAAGGACTTCCCTAAATGGCATTTACCGTTACTGTGTCCTGAACTATCTCTAGGTGTGTGCATTTTCTTAGCTACTGAGGACTTTGTAAGTGGGAGAGGGTGAGAAGGCTAGGCTCCCCACCCCCCCCCCCCCCAAAAAAGAGCTTGATTTAGATGACAAAAAAGTTAAAGGGTACCAGTGGGCTGTGGCTGTGGCTCAGTGGTGGAGCACTCGCCTAGCATGTGTGAGGCCCTGGGTTTGATCCTCAGCACCACATATAAATATATGAATAAAATATTCATCAACATCTTAAAAAAAAAATTAAAAGGTACCAGGGGCATTGTCACATGCCTGTAATCCCAGTGGCTCGGGAGGCTGAGGCAGGCAGATCATAACTTTGAAGTCAGCCTCAGCAACTTACTGAGGCCCTTAGGAACTTAGTAAGACTGTCTGGTCTGAATTAAAAAAAAAAAATGCTGGGGAGGTATCTCAGTGATTGTTAAATGCCTGTTGGTTTGATCTCTGATAACAAAAAATAGTGTGTTGGGTGGGGGGAAAAGAAAGAAAGCTAGCAGAAAAGTGTTATTTGGGTTGGAGGTTTAGTAAATGTCCTTAACATTTTGAATGAACTGAGAAAGTCCGGCAGGTGGGAAATCGACAATCCCATCTTCTCGTAGAGCTGGTGCTGGAGATGGGGGTGTAACGTGCTGGGAGCAGCGGGCTTTCTCCCACCACACTCCAGAGCTGGGTGGCATTGCCCGCCCTGTCTTGGCCAGCATGGGAGTGGGCAGGCGTCTCCTGCAGGACCAGGGCTGCCCCACACTGGTGGCCTGCGTCCTGGGGAGGGAGTGGTGAATGTTTGCTTTCTGCAGGCAGCTTACTTCCAAGAGAGGGAAAGGGAAATGAGATGAACAGGCCACTTTATTTTTCTTAAAAATTTCAATGGGTAAGCTTGCTGCTTTTGGGAGGAGGGTGTAAATTTTTGGCAAGAGCCCAAGAATGTTATTTTAATGGGGCTCCTTACACATGGAAGGAAATATTAAGAACAGGAAAGGAGTTTTTTTGGAGATTTTTTTTTTTGTTCTTTTAACCCAGTGGTTACAAATGAGGATTGTTATGTTCCCCTAGGGAAGTTTTGGTTGTAGCTGTGATTCCAGAGTCCTGATGGTGTTCAGTGTGCGGGGAAAGGATGGTAAAGATCATGTACTGGACAGAATTGTCCCTTACAGGGAAGAATTGCCCCAGTCAAACCACTGGAGGTGCTTGAACTTGGTCTTCCGGCCGTCTCTCCTCCCTGGGGTGCATGTTCAGATGTGGAATGATTAGATCATGAGAAACCTGAAAAGAAGACGGCTGTGTAAAGGGGCGAGACCAGTCTGGGAGTCGATAACACAACTTCACTTTGTCCCACCTTTAATTTTCCTGCCGTTGCTTCCAACTGGAGAACTGGCTGGAAACACATTAATAGATTTGAAAGGAAGATACTTGGCAGAGTAACCAGAGGATGGAAGGAAGATTCGGTCCCACCAGGATACTGGTGGAGTCAGACATCCAGCACTTGTGACCAGCAAGTAAAAACTTAATTGGAAGTAGCCCTTACCAGGAAGTTAATTTGACTTACTAGATCTGGTGTGTGTGGGGGGAAACACCTACAGAAAGTGTCGTATTTTCAGTCTTGCTGCTAAACTTGAACGCTGCGATGCGGGCAGCCCTGATCTCCATGTCTTGCCTGAGATGTCGGGTTTTGTTTTTCAGCATCAGCCCTCCCAGTACACTATCAGAACTTCATTCCAAATCCCTTGGAGCCCCAAGTTCCTGCATCCTCGGGTGAATCTTCTGCAGGCTCTGTCTACTGACCTTCCCCTGGGCCTGGAAAAGAAAGGTTTTCCGTCTCCTGCCCCAGTCTTGTGCTGTGTAACTTGACCTTTGAAACCTGACTTTTATGGAGTGTCTACTCCAGGCCCATGCTGGTGTCTGGATATCTGGTTAAGATATTTGTTTTCATACCATTTTTCTAACCATGTAAAACAACCTAACTCTGCTCAGTGGTGGAACTCGGCTGTGGTGCCGTTCCAGGCAGCAGATACCAGTCTGCCTCCTGCCGTCTAGGAAGTTTAATCCATCTGACATGTTTGTGCCATGCCTGTGGAGCTTGAGCAAGCTTGCACCTTGCCCGAGTCCCCATCGTTGGTCTAAGGCCTATGGTATGGCTTAGATATTAGGTGTCCCCCAAAAGCTCATGTGAGGCCATGCAAAAAGGTTTAGAGGTGAATTGACTGAATTATGAGTTTCAACACCATCAGTGAATTAATCCCCTGGGAGGGATTAGTTAGATGATAACTGTAGGCAATAGGGTGTGGCCAGGGGCGGTGGGGGGTGTGACTTTGGTGTTCGTATTAGTTCTTATTAGTTCTTGTTGAACAAAGCTCCCTGCTTTGTGTCACGTTCCCAGCTGTTTTTCTGTCACGCTCTTATGCCGTGATGTTCTGCCTCACTCCAGGTGCTGGGGAATGGAGTTGGCCCTCTGAGGACTCAGATCCCTGAAACTGTGAACCCCCAAATATACTTTTGCTTTAAAATTCTTTTTTTTTGGGGGGTACTGTGGATTAAACTTGGGGGCACTGAGCCAATCCCCAGCCCTTTGTTGTGTTTTATCTAGAATTGGGTTCTCGCTGAGTTGCTTAGCACCTCACTGTTGTTGGCTTTGAACTTGTGATCCACCACCTTCAGCCTCCCAAGCTGCTGGGATTACAGGCAGGTGCTGCTGTACCCAGCACTAAAATTGTTCTTGTTGGGTCTGTTGGTCGCAGCAGTGAACAAGCTGACACAACAGTCTGAGACTGAAGCTGCGTGTATTGGCCAGTTGTCTACCACTGTGACCAAGTAACAGGAAACTGACAAAGGGAAGAAAAGTGTTTTAGCTCCTGTCTCGGTCTGTGGTCACTTGGCCGTGTTGCTGGGCCCCGTGATAGCATGGCACATCTAGGCAGGAGTGCATGATAGAAGAGGCTGCTCCCTTCATGGCGGCTAGAAAGCTGAGAAAGGGGCAGGGAGTCCAGAGCCCCCTGGGGCATGTCCCCAATGACCTACTTTCCTTCTACCAGGCCCCATCTCCGAAGGTTTCACCAACTTCTAGCAGTGCCACAGGTGGGTGACCAAGCCCTCAAAAACGTGGAGCTTGGGACACTTAAGAGCCAAATCCCACACTGTTCATCCATGTGCTACTTAGAGTAGCCATTCGGTTAGGAAAGATGCCATAAACTGCTGAGAGAGACTATCAGGGTAGCAGCTGAGACCTAAAGCCACCTGCTTATGTTGCAGTGTCTTGAGAGATCAAAAGCCAGCCACAGAGCTGACAAAAAGAAACACTTGGCCAGCTGCCAGTTACATGCTGCTATATACTACTGTCTTTGTCTGTTCCTGCTGCTATAACAAAATACCTTGGTCTGGGGAACTTATAAACAAATTTGTCACTGTTGTGGAGACTGGGAGGCCCAAGATCAATGTGCTGAAAATTTGGTGTTGAGTGAGGGAGTGTTCTCTGCTTCAGAGACGGAGCCTTTTTGCTTCATTTTCACGTTGTGGGAGGGCAGCAGGGGAGAACAGCTAATATCACATTGAAGTTTCAACCTAAGCATTTTGGGGGAAGTATATCAACTATCAAGTTTGAAATGCAGTACCAAAAGTCGGCTTTTTTTAAATATACATATTGAAGTTTCAGATGTTCAGAAAATTTGAGCAGAATGCATAGGGTTTGCAGCTGCCCTCTGAGTTTCCTCCCCAATACCTGTCTCCTGTTACTTCAGTTATTATGTAGTATGTTTGCTAAAATGGGTGAACTTGGCATTGATACGTTATTAGTCACTGAATTCTATGGTTTATATTAAGGATCACCTTTCTATTGGACATCCTCTGGGATTTAAAATGTATGACACTATTTGGTATAGTAGACTCACTGCCCTAAAAGCCCTCCTGTGTGCTGCCTATTTATCCCCCCTCCCTTGCAAACCACTGTTAACCACTGATTCTCCCCCCACCCACCCCCACATTTCTAGTTTTGCCTTTTCCATGATGACATGTATTTGGAATCCTACAGTCAAATAGGATGTAGCTTTTTTTCACATTGACTTCTCCAAATGCTATTTCAGTCTGCCAATTTCACTTCCTGGCTATTTCTCAAACTATCCTTAACAAAATATCCTAGTTAAGTGTAAAATTTTACATTTTAAATATAATTTCAGAATAAAATCCATCTAAAAACAAAGACCTAGGAATCGCTATTTGGGTGGTGTGATTTTTGTGTGGGTTTTTCTGTTTGTTTCTCGAGTCCCATAGCAGCATAAAACTGATGTCCAATCCAAGGTGGTCAGGCAGGAGGAAATTCTTTTGCACGGCTCTTTTTCCTGTTAAACTGATTGGATGAATCCCATTCACATTAGGGAGGGCAATATTTTATTTTGTCTACTGATTGGAATGTTAATTTCATCCAGAAATACTTTACAGACATAACTAGTATAACGTTGGATCAACTATTTGGTTACCTCATGGTCCATTCAAGTTAATATGGAATAGAATTAACCATCACAGAAATTGAAAGAAGCAAACTTGCTAGGTCTAGTGAGAATGAGAGGGAGATCGGGGGACCTTTTTCCTTTGCATAGACCCAGACACAACCTAACACGTTGGCTGGGTTGTGAGCTGTGTGACATTTGGGCCATCTAGACCATCTCTCCATCTGGCTTCCCAGAATGTCTGTTGCAGAGCACATACAAGGTTGACCTTGGATAAATCAAAAGGTGAATAAATGAAAGAAGCTCTGTACTACAACATGGAGGTACTGGTCTCTTTTGAAACCACTTACTTGATGGCCCAAAATTTGGCAGTTTTTTTTTTGGGGGGGGGGGGGGCGGGGACAGTGGTTTGGTTTGAGATGTCATAGTCAACACTTACAGAACCAATGAGTTCTGTAAGATCTCCAGTGCACCGAGAATAATGAACCAAAGTGGCAGTGTATTCCTGTTGTTCACTGTCGGGGGATTTTGTGTGGTATGAGCTGCAAGGGGCAGTGATGGTGTAGCAGAGGTAAAGTAATAAGTGGAGACCACAGATCACCCTGAAATAAAAGATGTGATTTAAAGCCAGACAGAGCTTGCCCACTTTTCCCCCCAAGTTAAACAGGTAAGGTTTGCTCTTTCCCTGAAACTCTTTATTCATCTGCAAAATGGGACGGTAATGCATTGTGAATAGGGTTGTAAGGACTAAATAAGATCATTTAGTATTAGTGCTTGAGGATAGAATGGCAGGCAGGATGGCATGGGTCTCAGCCTGGGTCTAACTGGCCTCAAGACAGGCCTGTGAGATTTGTCTTTGTCATTGATCAAAAGACCTGACAGAAAAACTCAACTTTTGGCTCAGCTTCATAGGATTGTCTGTGGTTGGCTGGTGGAAAGGCACAGTGGAGGGGGAGCTGATCAGCTCCTTGGCAAGCAGGGAGAGGGACAGACGGACACATAGGAGGAAGGACAAGGGTCAGGGACAGATACAGTCCGCCGTGCCATACCCCAACAGTGTTTCCCCCAGCCATGCCCCACTTGACTGGTCTTCACCACCTCCCAGAAAAGTCCATTCAAATGACTCGCCCATCCAGTGGACTAATCCACAGATGAGGTCAGAGCCCTCGTGAGCCCATCATTGCCTCCATGAGCTGGTCATTGCCCCAAAGCCCACCTCTGAGCCTTGCTGCATTGGGGACCATGTTTTGAACACCTGAACTTTTGTGGGGACATTTTGGATCCAAATCATAACACCATGCAAAGGAATTACTGTAAGTTAGAGATGTCAAGGAAGCTCTTTGGAAAGAACTTCTTGATCATTTGTATAAAGTGAAAATCCTAATTACTTAATGTCATCTTGAATTTTCATTTGGCCTGATATTTCATATCTGCATACAGTGGAGAAGGGGGAGTTGCAGTATAACAAGGATATAAGGAGGAGCAGTTCCACAGAAACCTCTGTGAAACAAAGGGTATCAGTAGGACTTAAAGCCCATTTTTACAAAAATGAGAAATGTTCTACTTCATCAGACCTTCACCCATCATTGGTACCCCAAAGCAGCTCTTGCCACCTTGGGCATCGGGCTGAATGTAGAAACTTAGAATACTTAAATATTCTGGGGATGAGCTTCAGAGGAATTAGGTAAAATCCACCTGTGTAGCCTGACACGAATTTAAATCATAATCAAGAAAGCAGATCACCATAGGGTGGTAGAATAACTTCAGGATCTCCACCACAGTGCCTGATGGAAAGGTCAGATGAGGTCGAGGGGATGGTAGCCTGCTGGGAGGGCCTAATGCTTTCACTGGGGGTGGAACAGAACTTGGCTGTAAGCTGTATGAAAAAAGGGCTCAAAGTAGAAAACGGGATCACTTGTATGTTCACAGTATTCATGGCATAAAAATAACTTGAGAAATAAAACTATAGGGGAAAACATCCCCATGAGTATTCATGGGAAGATATAAAAAATTCCTTCAGAATCATTTGCAGTAAATACGGGGATGAGTTTCAGAGGGATTAGTAAAATCCACCTGTGTAGCCTGACACCATTTCAAATTGTATTCAAGAAAGCAAATTCTGTGGTGTATGTGTGGTGGAACAGCAATATGATAAATTTGAATACTCGGTGTTTCAATGTTCTGGTCTATTTCCAGGATACCTGTGGAGTAGAGTATTGCTAAATTCTACCTAAACATTAGAATTACTTTGGGTACTTTTGGAAAGCAGGGATGTTTGGGTCTATCTCCCCCAAATTTGGATCCTTTAATCTTCCCCCTCCCACATTTTTTAACTGGTATTTAGTTATACTTAACAATGGGATTTGTTATAGTCATGCATGCAGATGACATAATTTGGTCAATATCACTCCCCAAAACTCCCCTTCCCCATCCCCTGTTTTTAAACTTATCTCCCTTTAATTTTCATGAAGGCTGTATGCACATTTCTTATCCTTTTTCCTCTCTAGCTTCTGCATGTGAGAAAACATAACCCTTAACCTTCTCAGTTTGGCTGACTTTGCTGTAGTTTCATTCATTTTCCTGCAAATGACATAATCTCATCATTTTTATGGCTTAAAACTGTTGTAAATATATGCCACATCTTCTTTCTCCATCCCGTAGTTTGGCTCTTGTGAATTGTGCTGCTATAAACATAGGGTCCAGATATCACTGTAGTATGGCTTTAATTCTTCAGGGGAAATACTGAGAAGTGATGTAGCTGGGTCATATGGTGGTTCCACGATGAGCCTTTTGAGGAATCGCCATACTGTTTCCATAGTGAGTGCACTAATTTACAGTCCCACCAATGGTGTAAAATCTTCCTTTTTCTCCACATCCTCTCCAGCACTTATTATTGGTATTCTTGATGGTGCCATTCTGAATGGTTTGAGATGAAATCTCAGTGTAGTTTTGATTTGCATTTCCACTTCCATATGTTTGTTGGCCACTTGTATTTTTTATGAAGTGTCTGTTTAGTTTATTTGCCCATTTATTAATTGGGTTATATGGTTTTACTGGTGTCCTTTGAGTTCTTTGTGTATTCTGGATATTAATCCTCTATCAAGAGTGGTTAGCAAAGCTTTCCTCCCCTTCTGTAGTTTCTCTTCACATTATTAATTGGTTCCTTTGCTATATAGAAACTGAATTTGATGCCACCCTATCCCACTTATTAACTCTTGGGTTAATATCCTGAGCTTTAGTGTCCCATGGAGAAAGTTTTTGCCTGTGTCAACATGCTGTAGATGTGACACTACATTTTCTTCTAGGTGTTGCATAGTCTTTAAAATCTAATTCTTAGGACTTTGACCCAGTTGGAGTTGATAAGGAAAACCAGTTTTCAAAGTACACCTTTTTAAAAGACTGTCTTTCCTCCAATGTATGCTTTGGCACCTTTGTCAAGGATCAGGTGACTGTAGATGTGTGGTTGTGTCTTCTATTCTGTCCCCTTGATCTACGCGTCTGTTTTCATGACAGTACCATGCGGTTTTTGTTTCTACAGTTCTGCAGTGTAATCTGAAGTCGGGTGTTATGGTGCCTCCAGCATTGCTTGTTTGGCTTAGAATTGCTTTGGCTGTTCTGGGTCTTTTATTCCTTCAAATGAATTTTAAGGCTGTTCTGTAAAGACTGTCATTGGTATCTTGATGGGGACTGCATTGACTCTGTATATAGCTTTTGGTTGTAGGCAGAATATTGTTAAAAATGACCTTATCTATGAACATGGCAGGTGTTTCCATCTTGTGTATTCAATTTCTTCAAAATTCTATGGTTTCCACTGTTGAGGTTTTTCTTCATCTTGATGTAATTTATTTCTAGGTGGGGGTGTGTCAAGTCTACTGTGAATGGAATTATTTTCTTGATTTCTTTTTCGGCAGATTCATTATTTGTATATAGGAAAGCTATTGATTTTTTTGTAATCTAAGTTGCCAAATATATTAGCTGTAGTAGTCCTTTGCAGTTTTTGGATCTTTTGGGTATAGGATCCATTCTGCTGTGATAATTTGACTTCTTCCTGTCCTATTATAATCTTTTTTATTTCCTTCTCTTGCCTAATAGCTCACTACATTATATAGGAGTGTCTTGTCATAGATATTAAAGGGAATATTTTTGGTTTTCCCCCATTTACCAAGATGTTGGCTTTGGGTTTATCATATATTATAGCCTTTATGACTTTGAGGTAGGTTCCTTCTATCTCCAGTTTCTTCAGTGTTTTTTTTTTTTTTATCATGAATGGGTGCTGGATTTTGTCAAAGAACTTTTTTGCATCTCCTGAGATGATTAAGTGATTTTTGTCTTTTAAGTATGTGATAAATGACACTTGCATCTCTGGAATCAAACCAACGTGGTCATAGTGTATAATCTTAATGTTGAACAAAATTTGCTAACTTATCACTTCTGCATTTAAAGTTCATCAAGGATATTGGTTTGTAGTTTTCTTTTTCATTGTGTTCTTATTTGGTTTTGGCATGAGTAGGATACTGGCTGCATAGGAGGAAGTTGGAAGTGTTCCATCTCTATTTCATGGAATTATATGAGGAGTATTGGCATTATTTGTTTAACGGTTTGGTAGAATTCTTGAGTGGCTTGGTAGACTGGTCCCGGGCTTTTCTTTTTTGGAAGGCCTTCTCTTACTGCTTATTTCATTGCAAGTTTTTTCTGTTTAGGTTTCTATGTCTTCTTGATTCAGTTTTGGCAGATTGTTTAGAAATGGATACATTTCTACTTTTCCAATTTATTGAAGTTTTAAATATAATTTCAAATCTGGATTTCTGTGATGTCTGTGGTGATTTCTCCTTTTTCAACTCTAATTTTATTGGAGTTTTATCTCTTCTGGTTTGGCTAAGGACTTCTGAATCTTATTTTGTGAAAGAGCCAACTCTTTTCATTGATACTTTGTATTTTTAAAATCTTAAGTTTCATTGATTTCTACTCTGATCTTTCTTTAAAAAATATTTATTCTAGTCGTCAATGGACCTCTATTTTTACTTATGTGTGAGGCATTGTGTTCAATTCTCAGCACCACATAAAAGGAAAGTGCTGTATCATGAGCCACACCCCCAGCCCATTTGCTCTGATCTTAATTATTCCCTTCTACTTGTTTTGGAATTGGTTTCTTTTTCAAGGGGCTTTTGAGGTATGTTATTAGGTTAGTGGTTCCCCCCCACACACACACATAGGCACTCATAGCCACAAATGCTTTCTTAGAACTGCCTTCACAGTGTCCCAGAGGTTCTGATATATTGTATCACTACTCTCATTTGACTCTAAGAATTTAATTTCTCCTTTCACCCATTCATCATTCAAAAGTATTGTTCAATCTCCACGTGTTTATAGTTTTTGTAGGGTTTTGTCCTGTTGTCCATTTCATTCCATTGTGATAAGATGCAAGGAGGGGCTGGGGTCAGGCTCAGCGACAGAGTGCTTGCCTAGCATGTTCAAGGCTGTGGGTTCAATCCTCAGCACCGTATTAAGAAAAGGTATCGTGTCCAACTACAACATACGTATATATATTTCCATGATTTTTAAAATTATATTTCATATTTTAAAATATTACTAGTAGTATTTGTTAAGAGTTGCTTTGTGGTCTAAGATGGGAAGAATTTTGGAGAAGGTTCCATGAGCCATTGAGAAGAAAGTGTGTTCAGCTGTTGGATGAGATAATCTACAGATAATGTCTGCTAAATCCATTTGGTTTATAATATTTTTCATTTCCAAACAGTTTTTCGTCAGCCTTCTGCTATGACTGAAAGATTAGAGGAGAAAAAGTATATTTTGGGCTCACACTTAGAGGTCTTAGTCCATAGATGGCCAGCTCCACTGCTCTGGGCCCAAGGTGAGGCAGAACATCATGATAGAAGAATGTGGTGGAGGATAGGAGGTCAGGACATTGCCATAAAGAGCAGAGCTCTGCTCTTTATGGCAAAAATTTAAAACTCAAACCCATGCCCCCAGGGACCCGCCTCCTCCAGCCACACTCTACCTGCTTATAGTCACCACCAAGTTAATCCCTCTCAGAAAATTAATGCAATGATTATGTTAAACCTCTTATAACCCCGTCATTTCATCTCTAAATGTTCTTGCATTGTTCCACACGTGAGCTGCTAGGGACACCTCATCACAATCAGAACAAGTCCTTTCTGAGTTTAGATGATCTAGGATAAGAGAAGTGTTGAAATCACACTATATTGTACTGGGGTCTACTTGAGACTTGAATTTGATTAGATTTTATTAGTCTTTTATGTAATTAGCTGTACCTGTTTGGAGCATAACTATTAGTTATTGTGATATCTTGTTGGATTGTTCCCTTTACCAATATGAAGTGACTTTCTTCTGATTACTTTTGAAGTCTGCTTTGTAGAATGAGAGTAATTACCACTCCTGTTTTGGGACTCCATTAATATCGTACATCAATTTCCTTCCTTTCACTTTCAGCCTGTGGCTGTTTTTTGCCTGTGAGGTATCTCTTACAAACGAGATATAGTTGGGTCTTGTTTTTTAAATCCATTCTGCTAGGCTATATCTTTTAATTGAGGACTTGAGACCATTTATATCTAATGTTATTATAGAGGATATTTCTGTAATTTTGGTTTATGTATCATCTTTAAATAGGTCCTATTTCTCATTGGCTTAGCTATTCTTCAAATGAGATTTTTTTGTGCGAGTTCTGAGGTTTTATTTTCTTCTCTGGAATATTTCATCATATTTTGTGGTGCTAATTTAGTAGTCATGGATTCTTTCAGTTTCTGCTTTAGGTTTTTATTTCCTTTTCAATTTTGAAGGATAGTTTTGCTAGATATAGCAGTCTTAGTACAGTTTTCTTTCAGGACTTGGAACACATCATTGCAAGTCCTGCTTTTAGAATCACTTCCGATTTCTCTGCATAAACTCTAATCAACTTGTCTCTAAAATGTGACCTGATGTTTTTCTCTTGAGACTTTAACATGCAGAACAAGCATAGAATTGTAAAACATTTGAACCTCAATGTGTTGTGGAGAGGCTCTTCCATGAATCTATTTGTGGTTCTGAATGCCTCCCATTTCTGGATGTCCACGTCATGATGAAGGTTTAGACAACTTAATTTTCCCAAAGAATTTGATTCATTAGTCTGCATTTTATAATCCTCCTTGATTCCTTTAACTCTTAAATTTGGTCTCTTCACGTTGTCCCAGAGTTCTACATTCTGATCATGGTTCCCTATTTTTTCCAGTGCTGTCTGAATGTTCAAGGCTGGCTTCTTTGACTTGCAGCTCTGAGATTGTCTTCAGCATGGTCTACTCTCAGACTTTGAGCTGAACAGTGTTTTGTTTTTGTTTTTGGTACTAGGGATTGAACTTGAGGGCACCCGATCACTGAGCCACATCCCCAGCCTATTTTGTTTAGAGACAGGGTCTCACTGAGTTCTTAGCACTTCACTTTTGCTGAGGCTGGCTTTGAAATTGTAATCTTCGTACCTCAGCTTCCCAAGCCGTTGGGATTACAGTTGTGCTCCACTGCACTTGGCATCAGCTGAACATTTTATTTAATTTTACTTCCAAGATTGCTGTTTGGTTCTTTTTCAATGGTGTTTTTTTTTTTTTTGTGTGTGTGTGTGTGTGTGTGTGGGGGGGAATTTCTCATTCATATCCTGTACCAAGTTTCTTAATTCATTCATTTGTTTTTCTATGTTCTCGTAAGTTTCATTTTTCATTTTGGTTTGTTTGAATTCTTTATCTGGTATTTCATTTACTTCAGTATCTTTGGAGTTAGCTGCTGGTGAATCATGAACATCATGAGGTGTCATGTTACCTTGTATTTTTTCACATTTTTAAATATTCCTGTTGGTTTTGTGAATCTGTTGGGAGGATTTCTCTTCCACTCTTACAGGTGGGATTTTTTAGGACCCATCACTCTTACCAGAGTGTCCTAGAGGGATATAGGTTGAGATCCTCCTTGGAGGTGTGGTATCCACAGCCTTTTGTTAACTTTGTTGTAGCTATGGATTTCTGTAGGTGGGACTTGGGGGTCCACCCATAGCTATATCTACTTGGGGCCTGGTCATTAGTTTAAGCTTTTGTCTCTTGTGTTCCTTGTATTAAAGCATAGCTGAAGATTGTTATTAATTTAAGTATAAAGCAAGGTGCATTGTCTTGAGTTCACAGTAGACTGTCTACCCTGTGTCCCTGTATGTTTCCAGCACTGAACATAATATGGGGAAACACACAATAGCAACAATCAATGGAAACTAAGCACAATTAAAGTAATACCCCTTTGCTATTATGACATATGCAACATTAATGACTACAAAAACCAGAATAGTGGGGTCGGCAATTGTCAACAGTAAAAACAATAACCGCCTTGGGTGGCGTCTAGGCATAGGCCAAGAATAATGGATGCACGGTTTTCTTATGTTAATACTCCCTTGAGGAGGAGTAGGATGGTGATGTTTATTTCTATTACATTTTGCTGTAGGTTTGACTCAACAATATAGTTCAGGATATATTTCCTGACAAATTGTTGTTTTTTGTATCTATTTTATTCAAATACAGAGCTTTAACAATCGGCTGACGTGTACATGAGATTGGGAGGACAGCATGAAAACTAAGTAGCTCAACAAGAACCTGTGCCAAAGCAATGTGTGAACAGTACCAAGATTCCCTTCAAGAATGGGGGGCCATTATCACCCACAGTTGAATAGGTACATGAAGCCCCAAATTCTTGGCTATTGCCTATGGCTGTAGTAACCTGGAAGATTTTTTAAAGCATCTATAATCGACCACCTTCCTTGAGACATAATGAAATTATCAGTAATGTGCCACTAGAATGTCTCTGAGCAATGTGACTTCCAGGTTTACTCTCCAAGAAAATAAGGTCTAAAAATCAGGCCACAAAATTAGATGATATATTAACATAGTTATATTAACTACAAACATAAATAAGCCAGTTCACTTCTAGGTGATACTACAGAAGACACTGGCTGGTTTTATAGATGTTAATTTGTTGCTTTCCTTGTGGGAGACAATTAGCTAAAAATTTAGTTGTCTATTAAGGCTGTTTGTGGTTTATTGTAATAAAAAATGCACCATATGCACAAAACAGATGGCCTTTTCAAATACACATAACAACTTTATTAAGGTATAATTCACATGTACAATTTACTCAACTTATGCACTTCAGTGATTTTTTTCATATATTCACAGAAACATCACAATTTTAGAAAATTTCAGTCTGTTCTTTGTCTATAGATTTGCTTATTCTGGACATTTCATAGAATCATACAACGCTGTTTTTGCTGACTTACTTTTTCAGCTAAGTATAATGTTTTCAAGGTTAAACCTTGCTGTATCATTTTACTCATTTCCACGAGTCTATCACACATTACTTATCCATTTATTAGTGGGTATTTAGGTTTTTTCCTCTATGGGCTTTGAGGGACAATGCCTTGCCAACATTCATACGTAGGGTTTTGTTTTTGTTTTTTGGGGTGTGTGTGTGTGTGTGTGTGTGTGTGTGTAGACATGTTGTCATTTCCTTTGGGTATGTACATAAAGAGTGGAAATGCTAGGTCATATGGTAATTCCTCAACATTTTGAGGAGCTGCCAGACCACTTTCCAAAGTGGCTATACCATTTTACATAGCCACAGCACTATAGGAGGTCCTAAATGTTTCACAGCACCTCTAACACTTGTTATTGTCTCTTTTAAAATTTTGGCCATCTTAGTGGCTATAAAGTGGTATCTCAAAACCGCTGAAAAAATTTGTGGTTTTTATTAGCATTTTTCCTATGACTAACAATGGATAACGATTACTATTTGTTTGAATCGGCTTTTTCGCTGCTCTGACTAAATGACCCGACAAGTTAAACTGTAGAAGAGGAAGAGTTTGAGGGCTCATGGTTTTGGAGGTCTTAGTTGACAGAAGGCCAGCTCCATTCCTTGGGGCTCGAGGTGAGACTGAACATCATGGCAGGAGAGGGTGGCAGAGGGAAGCGGCTCACGGTCATGGTGATCAGGAAGCAGAGAGGCTGCACTCTCCAGATACAAACACATACCCAAAGCCACACCACAATTCCCACCACCTTCACCCATATCCTCCCATTTCACTTACTAAGTTAATTCCTATCAGGAGGTTAATTCACTGATTGGGTTAAGTCTCTTAGAACCTAATCATTTCTCCTCGGAACCTTCCTTCTTGCATTATCTCACGTGAGCTTTTGGGGGACACCTCACATCCAAACCATAACACTATTCCTATGACTTCTTGTGGGAAATATCTTTTCAGATTCTTTCCCCATTTTTAAAAATTGGATTATCTTTTTATTTTTGAATTTAAGAGTTCTTTACATATTCTAGGCTAAAGTCCCTTGTCGGATACATGATTTGTAAATATTTCCATTCTACACTCTTTGCTTTTTGACTACAGTATCTTGACGGATAAGTTAAATTTTGATGAAATATTTTTTTTTATTATATGCTTTTGGTGTCTCATCTAAGAAACCATTGCCAAATCCAAGGTCAAGATGACTTAACCTTAAGGTTTTTTGCAAGAGTTTATGTATTTAGGTGTATGATGCATTTTTGAGTACAATGTTTTTTTGTGATGTAAAGAAGGGGTTTAACTTATTTTTTTGCATGTAGATATCCAGTTGTCCCATCACCTTTTTTTTTTTTTTGGAAAGGCCATTTTTTTTCCTTGTTGAATAATCTTAAAAATAGATTGTGAATAGGATTTATTTTCCTGGACTCTAAACTCTACTTCATTGTTTTTATACACTTATACAGAACCACTGTCTTGATTACTATAGTTTTGTATATATTTTCAACTTAGAAAATGTATGTTCTCCTTTTGCAGGATTACTTTGGCCTAAAAGTTCATATGAACTTTAGGATCAGATTGTCAATTTTTTGCCAAAATTCTAGATGATATTTTGACAAGAATTGTGTGGATTCTGTAGATAAGGAGTATTAGAAATATCAATGATGTTGTCTTCTGATTCATGAATATCTACTGAGATCTTTCCATGTACAGTTGTGCACTGTTTAATGACAAGGGTAAGTTCTGAGAAGTGCATCTCGGGTGATCTTGTCTGGAAATTACACACACAAACATCAGTAGGTGATAAAATCTTAGGGACTGCTGTTGTGTGTGTGTGTAGTCGTTGATCATTAGCATATAGAAGTATGACTGAGTTGTGCATACCGGTCTTGGACCTCTCGGCATTTCTACACTCAGTGATTTTTTTTTTTTTTATTTTTTTGTATACAAAGACACATCATATGCAATTTGAGATAGTTCTATTTTTTTCCTTTCCTTTCTGGAGCACTTCTATTTCACCTTTTATGCCAGGAGCAGAATTTTCGATACAAATGTAAATAGAAGTGGTGAGAGCAGACATCCTTGTTTGTTCTTAGAATTCTGTCTTTCATCATAGACTATGATGCTAGCTGTGGGTATTTCTCAGATGCATAGGCTAAGTTCCTGATTCTTAGCTTCTTGAGTCATTTTTACCATAAAGAAATGCTGAAGTTTGCCACATGCATCTTCTGTGTGTATTGAGACGGTCGTGTTTTCACCCTTTGTTCTGTTGATACATTTTATGACATGGATCACCGTCAACAATCCTTTTCCTACACTAAAGGATTTGGTTTGGTGATGTTTCCTTGAGGATTTTTGCATATATATATATATATATATATATATATATATATATATATTCATGGAGATATTGGTCTGCAGGTTGTGATGTGTTTGTCTGAATTTGCTGTCATGGTAATACTGGCTTCATAGGAACTTTTCTCCTAATTTTTCTTGGAAGTGTGTTAGAACAATTTGTACTAATTTTCCTAAATGTCTCGTAGCATTTACCAGCGAGGCCAACAGGTCCTGGGCTTTCTTAGTGTGAAGTGTTAAAATATAACAAGTCAAAAGATTGACTTAATGTTTTGACTTTTACTTTCTGAATCAAGAGATTGTTTTAGTTTTTTTTTTTTTTCTTGTAATGCTTTGTAATGTCAGAGGTCTTATAAGGAAGTTCATTTGGAAGAGGTAGGAAGCCAATAAACATTTAAGAGAACACTGACTAATGGTCAGTATTGAATCACACCAAGACAGGACATGAAGAAAGTGGCCACTTTGCTATTTTAGGTCGAGTGGCAGGAATAGGTCTTGCTGAGCAGTGATGTTTTGAAAGCCAAGTGATGGTAGTGAGCCAGCCACACAACTATCAGTAGTGGTGCGGGCGAGAGGGAGCTGTTGGTCTACTTGAGCAGAAGGAGAACCAGTGTGGCCAAATGGGAACACATGAGGGCCAGATAGGCCACACTGATGGGTCTGGATTGTACAGAACCAGCAGGGAGCCAGGGAGAAGAATTTGGATTTTATCCCGAACAGAAACTAGTTGAAGCTTTTAAGCAGGGGACTACTACAGCCTGTCTTTTGCTTTAAAAGACAATTCTGGCCTCTCTGTAGGGAATAGATTATAGGGAGTCAAGAGGGGAAGCCGCTGATGGGAGACCAGTTGTGTTTTGTGGTATCCACCCAGGGAAGAGCAGGAAGTGTCTGGATCAAGTAACGGTGGACATGGAGAGAGGCGGGTGAGTGTGGGAGTCTGCCAGGAGGGTCAACTTGCCAATGGCTTAGATATCAGTGAAGAGGAGGGAGCTGCCAAAGGAGGAGTCTGAGCTTGTGAACTGAGCGTCTGGGTGAAGGGGGAGGAGTGCAGCATTGCATGGGGTTTCCACAACCGGGCTGCGCGTTTGCCCAGTTCTTGTATCCCGAGGGCCTGTCATGTGCTGGCAGGTGTGGAAAAGGGAAACTGGTGATAGTGCCACCAGATAACAAGGGAATTATTGTGTCTACCCAGTCATTTGCTATCTTAAGGGGGACACATTTTGACTGTCAAGACAGTGAAAGACATTGACTGTACAATAAAACAGGCTGCTTTCCCAGCTGCTGGGTAGTCCTGAAGGTTAACTCTGACCTTTCTGGTTTAGGACACCCAGAAATGCTCCTAAGAAGGAACCATCCGACTGACTTGTGCAGGAGAACTGTGGTGGGGAGAGGGCAATTCCGTAATTTAATACTGAAATACTCTAATTTCTAACCAAGCTTCTCTTACTCAAAGTCAAGGCAGTCTTTGGCCACTCTGATCTCTTGAAAGATAGAGCGATTCTGGTCCCTGGGAGCTCCAGTGAGGTAGAGTATGTAGAACCGGGAAGCACGGGATGAGCTTTGCCAGATCTGTGTACCTTTCCTTGTGGGATTTGAAGACGGTGGCCGTCAGGGTATGCACTTGACTTATTGCCCAATTTTAGTTTTTTAATTTTCCATTTAAATGTTCTTTATTTTTGTTGGTAGTGTTGGCCTCAGACTGTATATTTTTAAAAGCTTGAAAATTAGCTTTTTGTTAGCCTAAGGATCATCTGTATTTAGATGTTACATAAATTTCTTTTGGGGGTGGTGGTTTCCTCCCATCCTGTTTCGGCTCTTGAGGGCTTCTATTTTCCATGGCCAATTGACACCTCTTGTCTCCTCCACCCACAGCTTTTTATACAGATTCTTAAAACCTTCTGAAGTGTCAGTGAAGACTTGAATACCTATATCTAGATCTACCAGTTTTTAATGTGCCAAGACATGGGTTTTCTCTGTGTGCGCACACATTCTCATTGAACTTGAACACAAGTGGCAGACATCTGACAGGTTACCCCTGAGCGCCTCAGCCTGGGTCTGCAGGTGGCAAAGACCTGCACCTCCCTGGATCTGAAGACACGATGAAATCCATGGAACTCAACTTCAGGTGAATTTAGTACAGTTTCATATTAAACTTCTTCAACTCTAACAATGATCTTTAAAGCCTTTTATCTGGATCTATAAGCCACTTGGCATTGTTACTTTGGGAGGTGGCCTTTAAGTTATGCATGTTGTCAAATTATTGTGTATCATGTCTACCCAGTCATTTGCTACTTTAAGGGGGGCACATTTTGACAAGACAGTGAATGACATTGACTTTACAATAAAATGGGCTGCTTTCCCAGGCGCTGGGTAGTCCCAAAGGTTAACTCCGAATTACTTTTCCAGCAACCTAGTGAGTCGAATTGTTGCTTTTAAAACTCTTTTTAGTGCTCGTTTTCCAGCCTTTGAACTTCTCACTAAGTATTAGTCATTTTTAATAAAAATACATTTTGTTTATATGTCTTAATAGCATTTCATTCTCATAAAATTACAGGGAAAACTTCACCAGCTCTTAAAGTTTTGAAATGAAACATTAAAGTACCCTCCCGTCCTTCCAAGTTAATAAATTACACAATTACTAAATACTCTGACAGACTTCAGAGTTTATTAATTTTAAAAACTGATGTCAGAAAAAAACGTTGAAATGCTATTAACAACGTAGGGTCCCCTGAGAAGTGCCTCCTGCCGGGTTCTAAATGCCATGGCTTTAGACCAAAGGCTTCTCTCTCTGGGGGACTGGGAGTGCCTCCCTTCTTCGGAGGTTCATGCATTGCCACATTTTTTGTGGCTGAGACAGTATTATCCGATGTAATGTCCCCAAAGGATACTTTTAATTATTACTGCATAGTCTCCAGATCTGTAGTTGGTTGTTGCAACACCAGTGAGAAGTACTCGGTCATTAGGGGCTTCGGAGTATTCATATCTCGATGGTGTTTGTCATTTTAATAAGCTTTTGACATTACTTAAGCCACATTGGATGCGGTTCTTGCTCTTTTGTGTCTTCATACGTTTTTTTCCTTCCAGGGTTCTCGATGGTCTTTGATGTTGCATTTTTCACATTTTTCCTGACTTATTTCCCTCGAATATATTTTTTACGAGTTATATACTTCTACAGTTTCTTACTTGGCTTTTCTGCCAGCTCATCTCCAGTCTGTTTTACTAGGTGTATTCGGGGAACTCTCCTCCTGCTGCAGGACTCTTAAGGTAGACCCACCTCCTTTAAAGTTTCCTTATGCTTCAGGATGATCATCTGTGCAAACAGGACTAAATATTGGTCTGAATTGCTCATGCTACAGCGGCTTTACTGAAAACCGTCTTCCTACCCTGAGCTGAATGAACCTGCCTCTCCTGGAGGCCTCCAGCTCCTGTCTCGCTCCATCTTGTCCCTGTTGACCGAAATTGTCCCCCAGACCTCATGGTTCATCTCCAGAAACCTTCAGCCCTGGGGCCTCGGGAACTCGTGGACGGGGCAGCTGGTTCACTGACTTTTCCACCAAGGCTGCGTCAACATGGGCGAGCATTGTCTCTTGACCCCTCCAAATCCTCACTCCTGTTTCTATGCTCAGTGACCAAAAAGGCTTGTGAGGAGTTTTACCTGTACCTCATTTTGAAAATTGTATTTCTGCCTCCAAAGCCTATCTGTTAGATCTCCTGGAAGGAACTTGCATCCTCGTTAGTGCCCCAGAGGAGAACCAGCATGCTGCTGCTGCTCACGGCGGTGTTCTCCGTGTCTGGAACACATCGTGCCCAAGTGCGTTTTGCTAGATGAATCAACGAATGAGTTGTTTCCCTCAACTCACTTATCGTCTCCTCAGATGCCTGTGTCCTCCTCGGCCTCACCCATCACTAGCTGGTGGACAAGACATAAACATTGCATTTCAGGGTTTTTGGCTCCAATGAAGAGGGTTACATTGGGATTGTTCTTCCAAACAGACGCCACTCAAGGTGAGGTCAGCAGAAGGATCTAAGTTTTAGGATAGGGCTATTTTTAGGAATTTCCCCAGGTTGCAGAGGGGGGCAGTGTTTTGGGAGCTGGCAGAGACGTGTGTCTACTATCATGCTGAGCCCAGTGAGGGATGGGACCTCTGATGGGTGACTGGGGTGGAGGGTGGGTTGAGTAAGCACGAGGAGAGGTGGCCTTGGTTTCTGTGCAGACCTCTGCAGGTGCAGCTGTAACCAGGTTGGTGTGCACATGGGCACACATTTTCAATGATGGCATATACAGTTTTACATTCTGGTTTCATGTGTTAGGAAAATGGCAACAAATACATGAATTAAAATAAGATCTCTCCCTTTTCAGAAGCACTACAGTTTGCTAAATATGGTAGAGAAACTCTAACTTTTTTCCTTATTTTTTTTGTAGTGTATGCATTACTTTCTCAAAGAAGCATTAGGTTAAAATAACTTCCATGTAACAGCTTTTAGGATGAAAATTCAGTGTACTATTTGGAAGGATGTCCAGTAAGTTTGAACATTTCATCTCTTGATGCACAATTTTCCTGTTTTAAAATAAAACCATAAAGTCTTGATACATCGGATCTGTCTTCTGGTGAGGTTTTTTTTCCATACTGTGAGTCGTAGTCCTCTACAGCTTTATTTTCAGTCTGAACACTCCTTTCTTTGCTTTCCTGAGGACTCTGCTTTCTAGGCTTTGATACAGTAACAGATGGGGTCTTTCTCCAGGTTCCTGTGTTTTGAAATTCTTGCTTAGTAGCCACTGATTGTGGGTTCAGTGATTTTTTTTTTTTTTTTTTTTAATAGGTATTTATTTCAGTCTCCATACTATGGAGAATCCACTAGCATTTCAATGTGAAGTTAAATGTTTAAAACAGGTACAAATTAACGGCATCAACTTCTAGGGTTTATTTTGGAAAACTATTTTTCTGCAGAAATACTGATGTTTATTGCCAATTATGATATAAATGCCTGACTTTCAGGTTTAGTCTTTTAGCTAAAGTTCACATTTGTGAGGTAGCCAACATGGGGTTTGCCATGTGGACCTTAGTCATTGCTGTTTTAAAAATTTAATGTAATCATTTTTTCAAAGATGCAATGCATAATTAAGATGGAAAAATTTAAACACTACAAAAATATAAAAATCCTCTAATCTTTCCCTGTTAGTTGGTTTATGTATCTTTATTCATCCTGTATCTCCAGCTTTTCTCTACTTTAGCGAAAACTGTAGTCTTTCTGAAAAGGGAGATATCTTTTATTAATTCACGTATTTGTTTTCATTTTAATGTATTTATTTTACTATTTAAGCTTAATGTAGGTTTTTAAAAAAAATCATGTGTTGCACTATTTTAAATTTTTCTAGCTGTTGGCGGACCTTTTATTTAACTTACATGTGTGGTCCTGAGAATGGAACCCAGTGCCTCACACATGCTCGGCAAGTGCTCTACCACTGAGCCCCAGCCCTGGATCAATGTAGTTTTTGATTTAATTATTTGGCTTTTATTATCTACAAATAACTATCTTGAGTAAAGATTGATTCAGATATTCATGAACTTCTTGGAGAACTCAGACTGGGGAGAAAGGAATCATGGGAAAGGTAGAGAAAGTAAGATGGACCATGAGGTATGTGGAAGTAGGAGCTACGGCTTTGAGTAGCGTAGGAGGGGCCTTCTGTAGTTGGTTGACCTACAGATGCTTGTGGTGAGTTACTACAGAGGAACTTTTATAATCCAGGCTGTTGGGTAAGTTCTGAATTCTGTATAACTTATTTCTAAGTGATGCTCTGAGAAAGGTGTTATCTGACAAGATATTAGTAGGTATGTGATAAAACAAGTATTTCATGGTAAATGGGAAAAATACTGTGACATAACATTTTTGCAGAAATTCACAAATTGCTTTCCAGGTGTAAGATGTTAAATGCATCCATCTAAGCTGCTGAGGTACTTTACAACATGTTCAGAAGGAAAAGGAAGTCTATTACGGAGTCCTATCATTCCCTTAACTCTTTGACTGATGGATATCATCTTTGTATTTGGCAGCAGTATTATTGTTCTTTTTCAGTGTTTGTAGAATGCAATTTTGGCAGTTCCTGAGGGGAATAGAATTTACTGAGGCAGTTTATATTTTTAACATGCAATAACTTGTTATGTCAGAAGTGGCTTTGAAATGCCAGGAAAAAATATTTCCTCTTTCTCTGCCTTTCTTCCTTCATAACTGCCATAAACAATGCAAGTTGTATATATAAACTCCACAATTATTTATTTTTAATGTTTGACAGAATGGCTTTAAAAGTCGGACACAGTGCCAAAAAGTGAAATGTTTGTTTTTTCTCTGAATCCAGGCGCTGTGGGAGGGTGGCCTGACTGGGCTGGGGGAGCAGGGAAGGCAGCAGCCCCAGGGTCTACTTTGGGGCTGAGCCACCTTTCCCAGCAGGCCTTCTGTAGCTCTGAAGGAAATTCTTCTCAGGTGCTGTTAGAAATCGGCTGACTGGACAGTAATGAAGACAAAAGAAGCCAAAAAGCTCTTTGCACTGGGGCTGAGGGTGCTGCTCGGCTGCAGAGCAGCTCCCTGGCGGGCCCTCGGCCCTCGGTTGCAAGGGCTTTGCACTCCTGAGCGCCTGAGACTCAAAATTTCCTTCTGTGAGAGGCACACTCAGTTTTGAAAGGCATGCTCTCCCCTTTCCAAGGCCTGAGACTATAGTATGAAAGATACTTTGTATATAGTGGCAATATCACTACAGTTTTAGAAAACATTTTCCTCTTCAGTTTTAGTCTGTCAGATTGGTTATATGGACCTATGAAATCCTTAAATATCAATTGTTATCGTAGTCAGTATTTAGGAGTGAGACTATCTTTCTCTTGAAAGAGTGAGGATGCCTTAAGATTCTAGAATCCTAGACCTATTGATGGGGGGTGTGTGGTTGGAGATTGAACCCAGGGACTCACTAAATGAGTGATGCTGTATCTCTAGCCTGTTTTTATTTGCACCAGTGTTTTTATTTGCACCTAATAAATGTATATTATATATAAATTCATATACACACGAATATAAATGTACATACAAATATTAATATATACATTAAAAATTCAAGATACAAAACATAGCTGTACATATATATTTTAAAATACTTGTTACATACTTGTATGTAACTACAAAACAAAGCAAACATACTTGTGTATTTTACATACTTCTATGTCTTGGGGGGGGGGGAGGAGGTTTGTAGGATAGTACAGCAATTCCCCAAAGTGGGTGCGTTCTTGGATGATGTGGTGTCGGGATAACTGTGCCAGGTTGAGCAGGCAAAATTGCTTTATTTTTCTGAGGTACTTAAGCCAGCTCTTGAGGATGAGTGGTTTAGTGACCCGACTTCCTCCCAGTGGGAAGTCGTGCCCTAAGCTCAGGTACACTAGTATTCTCTGTGAAAGACAGTGTTAAGGGTGGGTGGGTGGTGGTGGGCATGATTGGTGACACTGTAAAGCCAGGTGAGGGCCCTCGGCACCTGAGCGTGAAGGGGGGGGGGAGGAACAAGCTTGTGCTTTGGGCTGCTTAGGAACCTTGCCCTTCTGTGGAAAAGAACCTTCTTCACCCCATCACTCGGCACGAAGCTGGCAGCTGGATTGTTGTCCCTGACCCCTGAGGACCGGGGGAGCTGGGCTGTTGAAGGATGGATGGGGTGGGCTGCCCTGCAGCTGCTCATGCCCTGAATAAGTCTCAGACTCGTGTGCTGCTGAGCCGGGCTGCAGGGAGGGCTGGAGGCTTTGACTGCCGACTCCTTCAGTTTCCAAGGGACACTCTCCGAGCAGCAAGGGCCAGGGTGATGGAGATTATCACCATTTAAGGGTTGCCAGGGAGACTGCTTGAGAAGGGGTTGGGTAGGAGTGTGCTTCAGGGGTGTAGTCGTTAAAGACGGGCCAAGGTGAGACCCCCTCAGTGCTGCAGGTGGCCCCCCTCAGTGCTGGAGGTGGCCCCCTTCTGGGAGCTCTGTGGCCGTGGGCTGTGGCTGCAGCCCCGGGATGTTATGTGGAACCGTGTGTCTGTAATGACGTGGCAGAGCCTTGTGTGGGAGGCACAGATCATGGTAGCACAGCGGGGGTGGGGGGACTGGCCAGCCCGTGGAGCCGGGCTCGGAGCTGGGTGAGCGGTTGCTGCTCCACCATCTCTGCATCGAGATCTGGCCTCTGGAAAGGGGATGAGGACAGAGGCTGGAGGTTGCTGAGTGATAGTTAACCCTGTGGCGCTGTCTTCTCAAACTTTGCCCTCAGCTGACACTGAGCTTGTAGGGTCAGAAGTAAGGGAAGGGAGTTGGAACGCGGAGGTGGTAGAAGGAAACACCCCATCTGTCCTTCCCACTTGCTCTCGGGACATAAACTCTGGGAGTTAGATATCTGGATGTGTGACATCTGGCAGGGCGACTCACGCGACTCATATTCCTTTGATAATTCCACTCTATTCTGCCAAAGGTCCAGTTCCCACAAGAGTTTCTCATGAGCATCTTCAAACACCCATGGAGTGTCTGACGTTGCCTTCTGGATACTTTTGCCAGGCTTTGTGAAGAGTTTGATACTTGATGGTCCTTCTTATAACATTTGGGGATGGTTTAATTTAAAAGGGTAGCCCTTTTAGGGAAACTTCATGACACTTCTGCAAATTTAAGTCAGTAATAACTGAGCACCTGTGGTGCGCCCTGCGTTAGACCTCAAGGAACATAGGTGATCACGTGGACTTAACCTACTATTGGAGGACATTACAAGAAAATATGCATTTGACTCACTTGTGTGGTCCCAGCACTGGGGCCAGATTGAATTGGTGTAGGTGAGGATGACCCCTGGCTCCACACCCTGCAGGAGGCCGACTTCACTTGTTGTGGAAGGCTTAAATCCCAAGAGGTGCTAATGGCATCATAGACACTTGGGGCATGTCGTTGCAAGAACAAGAGAGGGGGGAGCACTTGGGAAAGGTGCCTCAAAGTGGAGGGACAGGGGTCTGGAAGATGATGAGTGGGAAGATGTGATTAGTAGGCAGGAGAGATGAGAACTTTGAGAGGGAGAGTGAAGTTGGGAAAGGCTGCGAGACATGAATGGGGTGGCTTGGCCCCACTGGGGTGGCGAGTGGAATAGAGAAAGCTCTGGGATACAGGGAGCGACTGCTGTGGTGGACGAAAAGTCTGAGATCCAACAAGCAGCTGAATTTCATGTGAATACAAGTGTCACTTGGGACAGATTACTTGCAGCTTGCCAAAGTTCCACAGCAGCCCTGAGGGAAGACACTGCTCTTATCCCCGATTTCCAGGTGGGAGATGGTTTGGAAGAAGTTTTAAAGAAGAAACGTAATGTTAATGGTGAGCAAAATAAAGGACAGCATTATTTTATGACTTAGCCATCTAAACAAATCTGTTTTCATTTTCCCATAGTCCTGTTTTTTTTTTCTTTAAAAGGGTGGAAAAGTCATAAACTGAGTTAATTTCTATCAGTGTGCTAAACAGTACCTGATCAGTATATATTTCTACCTTAAAACTGACCAAGAATTCATCAGGTAGGAGAGATGTCCATGTTAACAGACACATTAAGCCAGGGCCCTGTGTCAGGTGAAGTTTGTGGCCTTCTTATTTTCACTTTTCGACTGTTTTGTGTGCAAGCTAAACACACAACTGTCTTTCCCAGAACTGAATGAGGCGTGGCAGAAGCACAAGTCATCTGCTACTTATGGCTAAATTCTTCATGAGAGAGTAGCTCTCAAGAACATGAAAATGGTGGGAGAGGAAGAAAAATAATTTTACTGCAGAAATTTATGTTCTATTTCACAGATAATCTGTGGTTGGGATTCGTTGACTTAAATATAGGTCTGATTATTATACTTTCCTAGAAAAGAGATGAATTTACTTCTTGATTGTTACATTCTTGACAGTTTTATTTTGCGGGGTAAATACTCGATTTCTCCACCTCGGTGTGCTCAGGGAGAGGAAGTCAGTTTACATCCAGGTCCTCACTCTTGGACTTTCTTGGTGGGCTGTGGGAGACTCGGTGGCTTGGTTTGTCACAAGCAATTTCTGGAGTAGAAAAGCTGAACTTTTCTCCAACTCCTAACCTTCAGCTATTTTTCTAAAGACTTTCTGTTCATACTTCTAAAATCCTAGCTGTTGATACCACACGGATAGACTCGTTATTTTTTAAGTGCTGAGGTCTGAGTTTGTTGAATAAGTGAGACTGACCTTTGACATAAAGGAGACTTTGGAGGAAAGAGGGATTTCACTTGCTACTTGCAGGGTCATGGTGTGTGTCAATTTATCAAGAACACAAGTCACATTTTCTCACACCTCCTTCTCCTTTGGGGCATAAACATTCAGGGAGACCCACAGGTACAAAGGCTGCTCTGTTTTGGAGAAAATAATAAAAAAAAAAAAAAGGGATTGAAAAGGAATGCACAAAGGAGTTATATTATTATGAGTGAATAAGCTTTGTGGGCTTTGGGGCCTTCTCGGATCTCCTTGAGGGCATCTGTGGGACAGGGACAGGGGCTGCACTTTCCATTACACCCTTTCTGGGGAACATGGGAGGAAAGAAGGCTCATTGACGTGGAGTCTGGTAAATGGGTCACAGCTCTGCGGAGGGGACGTGTCTTTTCCTGCTATAGGCAACAGCACAGAACGGCGTTTGGTAAATGGCTCTTGCTTCTACGACTAGCCCGAAAGTACACGAGGCTATGGAGACAGGGTGAAGATCACTAACGTGTACATGTTCCAGGGTTTGGGTGGCTCTAGGCCCCGTTCCTCCCTCACAACTCCCCTCCCTCCAGGCTGCTTTTCTGACTTTCTATTCCTCTATCCCTGCTCCATCCTCCATCGCTTTTTCTCCCCCTCCCGCCTCCCCATCCCGGTAACAGACCCACGTGGGCCTGGGGGACTTCAGAGGAAAGGTGCAGGGGGCCTCCCTCCCTGCTTGGTTACCCAGATGTGCCACAGGCCTCATCCGTGGGCAGCAGAGTAGCTGGAGAGGGCACAGGGCTGTCAGGACGGCCTTCTGGAGACGGGAAGGAGGTCTGAGGAGGAGCCCTCTTCCTGCGCAGCCAGGAGAGGCCCATGTGGCCCGGAGAGCAGGCGGGTGTGAAGACCTGCGAATGTGCCAAGGGACCAGGGCTGGGAGGGTGGGTAGGTGTCCCCCTCAACAGGGGCTTGGAGCCTCCCCTGGACTCGGGTGGGGTCAGGAAGAGAGCACTGAGTTGATTTTTGCTCTGACCTAGGAAGTTCTAAATTAACTGAGTTTAATTTGAATTAATGAATTTTAGTCTTCTCTGACCAGGCAGAGAGGGGAATGGGTTGTTTTGGGGGCGGGGGATGTATATATTATCAGACTCACTGCATAGTTTCTAGCAAGTTAAACAATAAAGGTGGACGCCAACAAATAACTAATGCATGCTAACGACCTCCGGAACATGATCCAGTTTTAGATCCCACGTTAAATTGCAGCTGAGCTGATCCAGAAAAGCATTCAGTTGCTTTCAGCTTTTAGCAGAAGTGATTCTTAGGGTAGAGCAGAGAGTGTCGGGTTCAACCTGATAGTTCTCTTCCACCCTTGTGATCTAGACCTACCTTAGGGCTTTCTATCTCCTCAGCTATTTGATGAAATATGGGCAACAGACCTAAATGGACATTTCTCAAGAGAAGATTAAAATAGCCAACACGCATGGTGAGGGGGGAGAACTCAACATCACTAATTAACAGGAAAATGCAAACTAAAGTCACCCTGAGGTATCACCTCATCCCAGGAAGACTGGTTAGTAACAAGACCAAGGTGGCAAATGCTGGTGAGGATATGGAGACAAGGAAACCCTTGCACCATTGGGAGAATGAAAATTATGGACAATAGTAGGGGGGGTTCCTCGGGAACTGAAAATGGAACTACTGTGTGATTGAGCAGTTCCACCAGTGGGTTTCATTAAAGGAAAGGAAATCTCTGTACTCCATGGCAGACACGAAAACAGCCCACAGGTCCCTCAACTGATGAATGGGTAGAGAAAATGTGATGTGTGTATACATAATGGAATATTTTTCAACCATAAAAAGGAAAGCCTGTCATTTGCAACAATGTGGATGGAACTGGAGATCATTGTGTTAAGTCAAATAAGCCAGGCACAGAAAGACCAGTACCACACAGGCACTCATATGTGGAAACTAAAAAAGTTGACTTCATGGAAGGTGAGAGTAGAATGGTGGCTGCCAGGGGCTGGTGTGAGCAGGGAGTGGGAGGGCTGGGGAGAGGCTGATCAACAGACACTGAGTTAAAGAAGAGGTCCTGATGTGCTATTTTATAGTAAGGTGATATACAGGTACGTTCACATACTACGCATTTCAAAAAGTTAAAAGCAAGGATTTGGGAGTCCTTTACCATAAAGAAATGATAAACATTTGAAGAGATGGATATCGTGACCTGATTTCAATATTGCACAGTGTATACACATGTGGAAACATTACGGCACCGCCGTAATAGGTTCAATTTTTATGTACCACTTAAAAATAAGCTTAATTAAAAAAAAATCAAAGAATTGAGCCAAAAGAAAAGCTTTTCCTTCCTCCTCTGCTAGGTCATATTCTTGAGGGTGATGAGACTCATCAGTGGAGATTCCAGGAGGTGGCTTGATGTGGGGAAGTATGCAGACTCGGTCAAACACGTGCAGTGTAAATTCTAGAACTGCCCATGCTGGCTGCATGTCTTCAGTCCTTTCCTGTGCAAAGGAGTTGGCAGCAGGCTTGGTAGACTTCTGTCTTCGGCCTCTTTCTAACTCGGACAGTGGTCCATCTCTCTCACTCTGAGTACATGTGATTCAGCAGGTGCAGAGCCCACACGGGCCCAGCCAATCTGGACTCTTTGGTCAGTGTTTGGTTCAGCACAGACACAGGGCCAGAATCATAAGTGGAATGAATCTCGGAATTTTCACTTAAAGAATCTAGAAGAGGAGGTTGACTTTTCCTAGCTGCTAAGGTTATTGAACCATAAACCTGGAACTAGCAGTTGCCATCATGTTGAAAGAGGCCCACCTACAAGTAAAGCCACCCAGAGACGAGCACCATGGAGACAGTCCGCATTCTTCTGGCAGGACCTGAGCTCCCGAGTTCAGTCGCACCTGAGGCCCAGTACTCCTGTATTTTTGTAGCAGGACTTCAGGGGCAAGTGAACAGCCTCCTCCTTTTAATTTTCAAGTTTGGAATCAACTGAGTGATGGCAACAAGAGTTGACAGGTGGAGATCAGAATCCGCTGCAATACTAATAAAAGCAGGATTAGTGAGCACAGTTAGATGTGCAGGCATGGTGTACTTCTAGGACTCTGTCCTAAGTTGGATTTATAGAGCCAAAGTGTGCTTGGTAAGCTTAACACGTGGTAGAAAGAGCCGAACACTCCCTGTCACGAGAGGGAGGCAGATCCCTAAGCCAGGGAGCAGAAGTAGTTGAACTAAGTGGGACCCACGGTCACGTGCGGTAGACTCGTCTTGATTAATGGCAGACCATGGCGGTTCCATGATACATAATGAAGCTTAAAAAAAAAAAAAAATCTTTGTGTGAATTCAGAACAGCAGGAGTTCTCCTTAGTTTTTTTTTTTTTTGGGGGGGGGGTGTATAAGAGCTGATATTTTCTCTCTAATGTCCTGTCACTTACAAATGAGTGTCAAAAGTCTCCTTCAGTTATACCAGTTCTGAGCAGGTTTTAGGCTGTTACATTGGAGTGACAGCAGTGGGCAAGTCTTTGTCCTCGAGGACTTGACAGTCTAGCTGGGGATATGGACAGTATGTGGGCGATGGGTGGGCCATGTGCGGAGTAGGGCTGAGAAGTGGGTGCTGTGGGGGCCCGTGCTCGGCCTCTGCCTGATGGAGGGCTTCCTGGGTGCAGTGAGGATGTGAGGCCGGGCGGGTGGAGACTTTCTTCAATGCAGGCCTTTAGCAAACGTAGTCTCTTCTCTTCGGGGTGATCATTCCTTGAAGCCTCTTCCTCATGGCCGTGTATGGAGCACAGAACCTGGTATGTGATAGGTACTGGAAAAATGACTTGTAGAACGATAACTATTGCATGACTTCTGATACTCATCTGGAAAGTGGAGCCACTTTCAGAAGTTATATATCTGACAACTTATAATTTTCAGATAAATCAAAACCTTGAATACTGGAGTATAAAATTTAGCTGAGGAAAACTGAACAGAGCACTAACCCAATTTCCAGCTACAGCCAATTATCATTGAATCAGAGCTTGAATCATTACCAACATTATCGCTGTGATAATGTGGCATGGTTTACAAGACACTGTCACCTCTCATTTTTTTAAAATGAAACTTCCTCTTTTAGGATCACTTTAGATTTACAGAAAAGCCATGAGGATAGTGGAGTTACAGAATATTCTATACCTGCTTCCCCTTTATTGGTATATGGTATATTGATGACAGTGAATTGATATTTATATCTTGTTATCGGATTCATGATCATTCAAATTATAGTATTCCAGTTTTCTTAATCTTCACCTAATTTCCTTTTCCTGTCCTTGGTTTCCATCCAGGGCACAATACATTTAGTTGTGTAATACATTTTGGCCTTTTCTTGATTGTGACAGTTTCTGAGTTTCCTTGTGATTGCTGTGACATTTTGAAGAGCCCTGGTTCAGTGCTTTGTAGAATCTCTCTCAATTGGGTTTTGCCTGGTTTCTCGGTTACCTGGACGTGTTTTGGCAGGAGACTGCAGAGATGTGCCACAGTCCTGGTTCCCAGAGTGGATCTGCCTAACACGTTATCACCCTGAGCGTGGAGGTTGGTCCCCCAGAGAAGCGGTGTGTGCTGGCTTTCTCCCTGGGAAGCCGCTCCACCCACCTTCATCCTGAATTCTGCTTGTCAATCCCCCAATCTACAAGGGCCCTGCCCTGGTCATTGCCATTGACAGTCCTGGTGTCGGGAACAGAAATACAGTCTAGCTAAGTCATGGTTTGTTATGAAGACCCAGGAGGTCTCTACCTGTGCGTTCCAGTGTGTTAAATATGTGCATTTAAGCTAATGTTTTTGCTGATAATTCAAAGAAGAAAGTCTTCAAGAAAAATTCAGGCTTCTGCACAGGATAATGGGAAACTGGCCAGAGTGTTAGATGAATGTTAAAAATTGCATCTATTTCAGTTGACCCCATACTTTTTAAGTTCAAAGCCAAAGTTGCGCATCCTTCTGGTGGACACCTGTTGACTGCAGTTGATGAGGTAGAAAATCTGAGTGCAAGAAGGAGAGGGAGCCATAACCCAACGTTTTCTTGGGTAGTTAGGACAAAAGCAGGGGAAACAAATGGTCTACTTCTATTCCTATTCTCTTCTCACTCTGAGACTTGGAAATATGAGAAAGGAAAATATGAATTTAAGAAGGGGAGAGGCAGGGAAGGGCGGATGGGAAGGCTTGCCCAGGACTGGTCGTGGGCCAGGGAGAGCTCCAGGCTCCTCCCATGGCTTCCAGGAAGGATGTGATGAGCGGAGCCTCCGCTGGGGACAGGCAGACTTGTTGGAACCAGTCCTCCTTTATGCCCGGCTCCTTTGAAACTGCGTTGTGTACCCACCTCGGGTTAAATGGCTGATGGGTTTTCTGCCTCCAAGTAGAAAGGTCTCTGAGGAGCTCTGCAGTTTTACTAGTTCAAGAGCATTAATATTCACTCGGACCAGAGGCCGAGCAACGGCGGTTGTTGCTCCTTGTGAAAACACTTCCCTCCTCGGGCTCTAAATCCTGTCTGTCTTTCCCGCCACTGGTTTTCTCCTTTGCAGTAGATGACTTGCTGATTGTTTTCTGACCAGCCATCTACAAGTTCCTGAATCTATGGGAACTAAAGGAAAAGTCAAAATGATGCTTGCTTTTCCCTCCTTGTGTGGTAGAGGAGTGTCCATCTCATTAACACCAAATATCTAGTGAGATCCCGAAGCATTCCAACTGGAGTCCACCTTGCCGATTCTGTATTAAGAGGTCTGCTCTGGGACAGCTGTTCTGTGGAGTGAAGGTATTGAGGCTTGGTATAGGGGTGGGACACAATGTTTAAGGCCATGGCGCTTGGGCCAGACCACCTAGGTTCCAGTCTGGGCTTGACCACATACTAATTATGTGATTTGGGGAAGTTCCTTACCCTACCTGTGCCTTGGTTTATTTGGGTGTAAACAAGGACAAAGTCTGCACTAGGAAGGTCATGTAACCGTAAGGATGACATGATTTCACATGAGTAAAAAAACCCCTTAGGCCAGACTCTGCTACGGCGAGGGCGAGTCCTTTGTGTTTGCTGCCACTTACTTAAAACAAGTTTAAAAATTCGGTATGCATGCTAGTATTCTGCATTTGTCTTCCCTACTGCCTCACTTTGTGTCGTGACCAGCACTACCTGGTCCCCTCCAGGTGGCTTCCTGCTGGGTCTAGCCACAGTGGGTGCTGGGAGCACAGGGATGGGCAGAGGCCAGATGCACTGGTGGCTTTCCCTCGCTCGCCCCCCTGCTTCCGTGCAGCTCCTTCTCTGAATGACGTGCTTCTGTGTGACTGACCTGGTGGCAGCTCTTCTGGGCTCCCGGCCACCCTGTGCCCTCCTGCCCCTTGCAGCCTGGGGAGTGGTAACACCACCCAGAGTTGCCTTGACTTCTCTTTAAGCTCAGTCTTCCTTGCACCGCTATTTCTCTAGCATCCTTAGTTGAACGGTCCAGGGAGATTCTGTTTCCTGGGACCTTGACCCAGGCAAAATTCTACAACTTCATGTTTGGATTTGACAAGTTTTAGATGCCCCAACTCTGAGTCTTGGTCTTAGTAATAGTCTGTTCTTACGAATAAAGGAAAAATTCCTTTGAAAATTGTGATTGGTATTTGTAAGTATCTGGGCTCTGAATTCTGACATGGAATGGCTTGAGGACAGGGTTGCTGTGCCTTAGATCTAAGTGTACGTTGGCGTGTTCTTGCGCGGAGTGCAGTGCCAGATATGTAGCAGGTGGTAACAAATGACCTGCAGTAGTGAGGGACGTCTCCTCAGCAGTGAGCAGGATGCTTTACTCCAGTGACACATTAAACGCTTTACGACGACTGCAGCTTTAATTTCAATCTCTCAACAATTACTTGTTAGGTTTTAAAGGATTTATTGCTTGTGAAAGGTGCCAAAAGCATAGCACAGAGAAAGAAAATCCCATGGTCTCACAACAGAGGTGACTGTCCAAGCTTCCTCCGCCTCCTGCCAGAGAGCCCAGTGGAGCTGATTGAAAGATGAGCTCGTCTCTAACTGAAGTTTTGATGATCTGGGAGACTGGGAGGCTCACCTCCCCCTCAGGGAATTCTGAGCATGCTAGATGAACCCTTTTCTCTTTCTGAAGAGTTGCTCACACAGCACTCCCTCTGCACCCTTGAATGGCCTCAGCTTTGAGGAGAGGGATCAGCTAGTTAGTTTCATGTCTATGTACTTTCTTATGCAGAAGATGCCTTAAGTGTGGGTGAACTGGCCAACTGCTGAAATGGCTTGGTGACCTGGATAACTGTCAACAGGGTCCTAGATGAACTGGTCGGCATTAGCATACAGAGCTCTGAAGTACAGCCACAGACCTGAAGGGTTGACCATCATGGACGCAGACCTGGAGGTGTCTGGGTTGCTTGGACAAGTAGCTGTTGCAGCCTAATTTTCTGCTTTCAAAAGCAAGGGTTGGCAACAGAGCTAGTTTAGGTTTATTCTGATACATGTCTAGAAACTACCTAGACTATAATAAGTGTTCGAGAAATGATAGCAAGGAGTACTAAGGAAAGCCAGGCTGGAGGGGGAGAGAGGGAGGGAGTTAGTTTACTTGAAATGATTACTGTATCTGTGACTAATATTGTCTTTGTGTTATGGCCTAATAGTTTGCAAACAGAAAAAGCCCGAGAAACAGAGGACTACCTTTTGGGGTTTTCAACCATGGTAGTATAAGGGTAGAATTATCAGTTCTTCAATATTTTAAGAATCTTAGGTTCTCATTAGAGCTTTGACATTTCATCTTGCATCTCATACCGCACGATTTTGAGAACAGTTCAATAAGAAAGTCTGGAAACATCAGTCAGTGTCCTAGCAGTACAGCCTCTCAGGGCTGTCACGGTGGTGGAGATGCCTGGGTGTGGCCCTCTGCACAGTGGGGTTATATTCTCCTGTTCCTTGCATAGGGTGTCATCTCATAAGACAGTCATTGCTTCTGGTCCTTTTGCTACTTTCATACAGAAATTCCTGAGCTTAAATTGTTTCCAGGGACGTCACAATAAGGGTTGGGTAAACATTTGTAGAAAGAACATTTCCTTCTTGGAAATTAAATATATTTAAAATAAGAATCTATGGAAATAGGGCTGCCATGTTTGATAGCTAACTTTCCAAAAACAAAAAAAAAGTTTCTGAACAGACCGAAGATTGGCTATTTCTATGAGAAATATTTTTGAGGCCCTTGGGAGAAGGCCTGTTCCCCCAACTATAAGTGGGGACTTTGTCGTTAAGGTAGGATTACAGTATGTGGCTGAAGGATTAGTGAGCTCCACTAGGTGGTGGCTTTGCCACACGGCCTGCAAAGGCAAGCTGCAAGAAACTGGCTGAAGATTAAAAGAATATGAAAGACAGAAGTCTGGACATGAGCACCAGACCTGCTGAGGGCCAAGCTGTATGATTTTGGACTTGTCCTACTTGAGAACAAGCCAGGGACGGTCTCATTATCTGTGATTTAGCATGCGTTTATAAGTGCGCGCGTGCACACACACTTTGTCTCTCTCTCTCTAGCGCTACAGAATCATGCCATCTGGGAAACAAACCAGAAGAGCAAATTTCCCTCAAGCAGGTTTAAAAAAAAAAAAAAAAAAAAACAACAAAACGTAATATGATAATTACATAGTGCACACAAGATGTGTTTTGAACTTTTCGGAAATAAACGTTTTGGGCACAAGTTCTGTTGCCAAATAATAATAGCCAGAAGAGAACTATGTTTGTGGTTGTCTTCTAATCCCTTCCAGTTCCTTGCACACACACCAAATTATGCTCAGAAAAGTGGGGACAACACATGCTTTTTAGGGCAAGTTCAGCAAATTGAACTCTTTGGATCCAAACACTTACCAAAACAACACAGAAAAATCCCAATATTTAACTTCCCTTTCAGAGAACACAAACATCAGAAGGTATGAAGATAGCATCATTTTAAAATGATGCTGGTTTTGAAATAATTAGTTTGTTTTTCTTAGACTTGGTGGCTTTTCCACTCAGAGGAGTCTTGTTGGAGTCGATCTGTGCCCGTCTTCTCCATCCTCTATTTCTAAGAGGTATTTCTTTCCTTTTTCTTGTGATTTCTCCTCCATCAAGGACACCCACTTTCCCCTTCATTGGAAAGTACGCAGGTGGGAAGCAATGAACCCTTCAGACTGCTGGACTTTCTCCCTCCGTGGTGAGGAGGTAACTGGAATTCGTTCAGCACTAGGTTCAAGTGGAACCACAGCCTGCAGCTGAAGACAACCCCCGGAAACTGTCCGTGAAGCTGTCCTAGCGTTAGAATAAGAACCTTTCTTCTTCCTCAACCACCCTGGTCTTGGCTTCTCTGGATAGAATGCGTCCCAAGGCGGATGCTCCCCAGAATTGTCCTTAATACTCCTGAATCCCCACCAGCCATTCTGATGGCGAGTAGCAGGGTTTTGGCTTCCCTGGGCTTGAAAGACTCCCCTGGTCCTGGGGCATTCTCGGGTCTAAGGGTGCCTGGGAATCCTGGTGGGTGGCAGGGCTGACTGTAGATACGGAGGCCTACTTGGAAGGAAAAACTAGAATACGGGTTTGACAAAAACTGAGGTCACTTTGAAGCAGCCAAAATACAGATACCCTTACAGATTCAGGCCAGTGCCAGTGTAAACTGGCCAGCCCTGGCTTCACGCGGTAGGCTTTGGTGATGGAATGGAGTTTCCTGAGGGTGAATTGCATGGCTCCAGCTCCCCGTGCAACTGTGTGCGTGGGTGTGTGAGGAGACGCACCAAGAGGCGGGGGTCACTGCAGTAATTTCCTTTGAGTCCTTATTCAAAATTGATTTTTAAAAGCGATTAGCTGGAAGTGAGTGGGAGGAGGAGAGGGAGCGGAAGGTTAATTGGTAAGGGTAGGCACAGGCAAAGGTGGTTCTGACGTAGGCCACTGGAGAGTCCATGGAGATCCAGAGGACCTTCTAGGTGTCTTCTGGGTCATGTTCCTTCCTGTGCCAAGAACCTGTATCAGTTAATCTGGGTTTTTTTTTTTTGGTTGAAGTTTGAAAAATATTCTCTGCTAACCTTACTGAGGAATTTGAAGCCTACTGAGATTATAAAACTGTGCTTTTTCTAATCTTTGGAATAAAACACAATAGAAACTACTATGCAAGTGAAAGCATAAAGTATTTCAGGCCCTATTTAACTTACTTGGTTCTTGGGGTAAGAAATTAGTTAAGCCTAGCAGAAATGTTTACTCTGCCATACTTTCAGAAAGGTAAATGCAATATGCCATCTACATTTTTGGGAGTTTGGTATTCTCGATGATGAGAATAGCATGATATTTTACAGTCATTGTCGTGATACTGGCCGGTTATTGGTGATGAGTTCTGCTCCCCCACAAGTTGAAGTTTGAACCTTGGAGAAGCATGCGGAGGCGGGCATATAAAGCAGGGTTTGTTTAGAAAGGGGGTAACATAGATTTCTCCCTGGAGGGACAAGGGTGTCATAGCTGGTGTCCTGGTAGGAAGAAGCGAGGTGTTCTGTCCTGTTTATATGTCCTAGGCTTCCTTTGTTCTCCTGCCTTCTCCCCCTTATCTTTCTCCTTCCTGCTTAAGTGACCAGGCATTTGACTAGGCCCAGGAGTGTTTGGTGGGATGCCCAAAGGTGGGAAACAGGTGGGTTGAAGGGGGAGGGGCAGGGTGGAGCAGCCAAGGACACATTAATTAACAACCTTATAGCCTCCTGTAGGGAGGGGCAATTCCTGACAAGGTTACCTTGGCAACAGGTAGGAGCAGGGGCAGTTTCTTGATAAGGGTGGAAGAAGGGCTCTGAAGAATTAACACTTCAATCTCTCAGGGGACAGTCTCCAACTTGCTGGACTCAAAATTGGCCTCCTTGATTGGACCTGACTCGACTTACCTATCTTTCCTGCCTGCGTCTGACTTCAGTCGTCTTTAAATTCCGAAGTACACCCATAGCTGCCAACAGGAAAACTTATACTTTGTTCATGTTCTTCAGATTTCTTACTATACTGCAAAGTGGTTAAACGGTGCTTACAAGCTGTGGTATCAGGAAATAGCTGCTATTTAAGTGAGAGCTGAACAGCAGTGTAGAGGGGAAAGAAATTTCCTCATTTTCATCAGCTAATAATCAAAACAGTTTGACCCTGGCCAGAGGGAGCCAAAAATATGGAAATGATTATTGAACTAAATGAAATATCAACAAAATTATGTTATTTTGCATTTTGAGTTTCAAGGTAAAAAACATTTCATGAAGATTCTATCATGTATTGACTAAAGAAAAGGTTAGACATGGCTTTACAGGCAGAAATAAATGTGGTATCTTACGATACCAGTGGAAAAATGTATGGGCTATTCTTCCACACATATAGTTCTACTTTAAATTCCACTGCTGACTGCCAGTGTTACTAGTTTGGAACAACCAGTTCTATGATGGGAGTGGAAAATGGTTTCATTGACAAGAAAAAAGGCCTTGCAAGTCTAGTCTCCACCAAATGGGGGTAGTTAACTTTATCTTAAAGTGATGGTGACTGTCATTAAATCTTGTGCTCTGTTTTTCCTTTCATGGGACTACTACCCACCCTAACTGCATTAACACTAGAATAACAAAATCATGTTTCCTGCTATTTCAAGAAATCTGACATGGTGATGAAAGACACTTCCTACTGGTGATGTCAGTGGTTATTTAACTGCTATTAAGACGGTAATGAAACTCTTTCTAGTCACTTACACATGAAGTATTCTTCACCACGCTGTGTGAAACAAAATGGCGGACATCATCTTAGATGGTTTTTTTGAAAACTAGGTTTTCATTACGTTAATTTGGCAGAACAACCTGAATATTGTTTGCCATTAGTGCTTGAATTATTTGCCTCTAAGTAATATAAAAAATTCAAGTACCTTCATTTTTTTATTCTAAGGATAACTTACATTTTTTTCAGTATTGAGGGGAAAAACCCAGTTTTTCTATTATTTGAGATAAAAATACGTTGCATACTCTGGATCTAAAATTTGTTCTTGTTAAGTGTCACTTTTTTTCTCCTGAATACCAGAGCTATGTTTGTCATATTCATGAGACAGAAAACAAATGAGAAATTTGAGAGTCTTGTACTTTTGGTTTGAGATTTAAATTAAGAAATATATCATAGACCTGTTTTCTCTCTCATTAATCTTGATATTTCCTATTATCTGGCTGGTTGCTTTATTCACTTTCCTCATTTTTGGGGAACATTGGGAAAGAAAAGACATGAAGAAAGATGATGGCATCAATTCAGAAGTGGTAAAAGAAACATTAACATAGGTACAACAAAAAAAATTCCTTACCAACTCTCAAATATGTGATGGAGGTCATACTACATTATGTAGTGCTGGCCAAAGTGTGCAGACCAAAGGATCTGCTCAAGAAAGTAAAAATGTTGGGATGTCAAGTCAGTAAATTTCAAGTTAATCTTATATACATGCAAAAAGATCATAGATGAAAATATGAAAAATAGCCTAATGAATTTTTCTTGTCACTGGCTTTAAATCTGTTATTGAAAAGTGTCTTCGATGGAAAACTTAGTCTCAGGAACTTATTGTATCATGAGTAGACCAGTCTTTGAAGAATCAATGAGTCGACTCATTTTAGTTGAAAATGGCATATTTTTCTTGAATGCCTGAGTGTTTTCATTAGCTTTGTAAGAAAGGGTTGCAATCTGTCAAGATATCATCACATTTTTATTAGCCTTTTCACTTCAATTTTGCCATTGTTTTTAAACCTTTTCTTATGTACACCTGAACTTTTGGGAACCAAACACATTAGCTACTGCTAATTTCATAGGACACTTTGTAGATGTAAGTAACATTAGCACTAACACATTTTCACCATTCCCATTGGAATTTTTACCAAGTCCTCAAAAGTATCTGAGAAAAATCTGTTTTTACTGTCAATAAGAATTACATCCCAGATATATAGCACACCTGCCTTCTATCTGCTAGAGAATATCTGAATGACAAAGATCCATTTATATTTGTGCGATGTGTTTTTTTTTAACCGATTGGCTTAGACTATTAGAAAATTCAAAAATAATTGCATCATTAGTCATATTCTATAGCAGACTTTCATAATTTTGTCTTGACACATTTTAATCAAGTACCTGAATTGGTTGGTTGGTTTTGGCTACATTGATCTGATAGTGTGAAGTGGGTATGAAAAAGCTGCTTTATGTGAACTTCTGCAGACTGAACTTCTGAGCCCCTCCCCTTACATGCTGGGTATATAATTCTGAAACTCCCTGAACTCGGGGTTCAGGGGATTGACTACAGCAAAAGCTGTGCCCTCTGAACCTGGCTGCAGCCAAATAAAACTGTTTCCTACTGTCTTCGGTGCCTTGCCTCGTTTGTCCCTACAACATTTTTAGAAATTTAAAATTAAAGTTCTCAACTGTGTATGAAGGCAGCTATCAAACTATGTATCAAACCAAGAGCGTCACAAAGCCCTACCTCATGAGTCTCAATGGACTCATGTTTAGGAACTCCCATCATGGATGGAAGTAGGTCCATTTAGACATCTGGTTCGTGTCAGACTTTTTCTTTTTCCTCAAACTGGGGATTGAACCCAGGGTCTAGTGCATGCTAGGCAAGAGTTCTGTTGCTGAGCTACATGTCTCTCCAGCTTTTTTTTTTCCTCTTTTGCTGGGAGGAGCAGGTACCAGAAACTGAACTTGGGGACACTTGACCACCGAGTCACATCCTCAGCCCTATTGTGTATTTTAGAGACAGGGTCTCACTGAGTTGTTTAGTGCTTTACTCTTGCTGAGGCTGCCTTTGAACTTGAGATCCTCCTGCCTCAGCTTCCTGAACCTCTGGGATTACAGGTGTGTGCCACTGTGCCCAGCTTTTTTTAAACTTGAGAGAGGGTCTAAGTTGCTAAGGCTGGCTTCAAACTTCTGAACCTTTTGCCTCATCCTCCCCAGTAGCTGGGATTACTGGTGTACGCCGCTGGGCACGGCAAAGACTTTTCACTTTTCTACTGTAATATGTTCATGTCAATTTTGTAAGAATCAAAATATTTGCTCTACAGTAGGTTCAGATTAATTCTGTTGCCTTTTATTCTAAAAAGAACATTTGTGTGTCTCCCTCTCTAGATAATATGTGATCATTCACTTAACTGGATCAGAAGGAATATTCAGCTTATGAGTACACTGTAGAATTCATCTAGTGCTGACATATCAAATCCCAGAGAATTGTGCTTTGAAAAAAAAAAAGTAGAGTTAGATCATTTGGACCTATTGTGCTGGTTTGCTGGGTAGCCTTCAATAAGTTATTTAACCTCAGTCACAAAATCTTTGAAATCCTTAGGTTAAAAGTCCCTGGGTTTAAAATAGTATCAGACTCGATTCTTATTTTATACTATTCTCTGGGGAAATTTTGAGAGCATTACATAGAACCAGAATTTGGCAAAGTGGAATTACTATGGATTTGGGAATTCGGTGAGCACATTTGGTATGATTCTCAATGCTGTAACATCTCTGAATGATGGAAAAAAATTCATTTTTGTAAAGCCTTTTTTGAGTGCTGGAGAGACCAGGTGCCATACAGAGAAACGAACAGAGGTCCTTAGTGGCCTGGCAATTAAAACCAAGAGAATCGCTGCTGTGACTCATCATCTTGTGTCCCCGTGAGGGATTAAGAGATAGTAAAATAAAATCGTTTAAAATGTCTCTCTTCCTGTCCTGCTTTGGGTGTGACTGGCCCTGGGGGGAGTGAGGGGAAGGCCTGGTGTCACACTCCTTTCATAAGCAGTGGATACCAGCCTGGAGTCACACTGGTGCCATCTCCAATCCACCCTTCATGGCCTGTTTCCTGTAGTCCTTCTGAAAGCGGATCTTTTTTGAGAGGTATAAAATCTGTTGTTGCCAATTATAAATCAGATCATAATTTTCAACCCGAAGTGTGATGACAGGATGTTAGATGACCATCAGGATGGACATTTGGACAGTCCTGGGGCCCAGACCTGACTGGGCACTGTAACACAATCAGCCTGCGATTTGTCCTGCGTCTGAGAATGTGCCTTGACTCCTATCCGATGGAAGAGGCTCTGTGGGAAACGGGAAGGCATTTCCAGGTTCCTTGAGTCACAGCACACATCTTTGCTGTTGAACACTTTGCCCCAGTTCCAAGTCTAGTTTTGGAAGCGCGGTGGTTCAGTAGACAGACACTCAATGATTCCTCTGCTACAATCAACTGCCCTTCCAAGTAAGTGTGCCCATTATTTCATGGGAAGTGGAAAACATTTCCCATGTTGGGCTTCATTTTAGAATGGTATTTTTGGTGGGCTAAGATCATCTGAGCGCCACTAAATCCACCTGTTCTGTTAGTGTTCACTGAATCAACCTTTATTTGGTTCTGTTTTTAAGGGCAAGGCACTGTCCCACCGAGTTTGAATTGAATTTTCCCTTGGCTCAGCATCTGCTTTCTGGAAAGGCCATTGCTGCTCTGAGATTGTTCCTGAAACCCATGGCCAGCCTGAAGTGATTGACAAACTGGCAATAGCCAGGAAAACCAACCACTGTCTCTCCTGGTATTCGTGCCTGATGTGGTGCTGTGCATCCCTCATTAATCTTATGTCCTCTGCTCAGCAGTCATCGTGTTGTACACAACACATACGTTGGTCAGCATTAGCCAAGCATTTTTTGGGGGCCCTTGGAATGCATATGGAGTCTGGCTCTGGGGAGGTGCAGCGCCGATGTTCAAAGTGACTGCAACCTAGAGCAGACAGATAAGCAACAGTGACAAAGTGGAGTACCGAAAACCTGGGGCCCTGGGGAAACAGGAGGGTGGCCTCAGACTGCAGAGATGTCCTGATGACAGCATGAAACCCACTGGTGTTAGTCGCCCATTACTATGTAACAGAAAGGCTTAATACAAGGATAAACATTCTCCTCGGGGTTCCCTGGGCTGGGAATTTGGTCACGGTTCTGGACGATTCTAGTTCATTACAACTGGAGGTGCCAGCGCAGGCCGTTCTCGTGTGAAGAGGTGCCAAGAGCAGGAGGATCTGCTTTCAGGGTAACTTCACGTGGCTTACAGTGTTCCTCTGCTCCTTGATGGGAGACCTCCACTCCTTCCGGCCAGGCCGTGCCGTGGCTCTGCTTGCTTGGCTCCATGGAGGCTGGCCTTCCCAGGCTGCGAGGTCCTAGGGAGGCCGAAGACCTGTCTCTTATGACCCAGCCTGGGACGCAGGCACTTCTCTCGTGTTCCATTGGTCCTCCAGGCCAGCCGCAGCTTGGCAGGAGGGAGTGCAGGCAGGTGTGGATACCAGGAGGTGAGGACCACAGAAACCACCTGTGGGCAACCCAGCTTCCATAGGCTGGGCCTCAGCATCCGCGATTCCATGGTCATCAATGAAGCATGAATTCTTGAGATGTGGCAATCATTGAAAATGTGGGTCTTTGTGTGTCAAGTGAGTTTCAGTTAGCATTAGTCTTCATTTAATTCATTTAATCATCTGGATTAAAGGATTTGAGCAAAAGGCTGTAGCAATCGTTTCGTAATTCATTGCCGTTGATGGAATAATTCTGGTGCTGTCAGACAGCTAAGTTTCAGAAAACCTCTCGCCACCTGAACACCAAAACTATATTTGCTTTTAAAATGGGAATTACAAAATCAATTTTTCTCAAGTATTGCCAAGGTATCATCGTGGGCCTCCAAATGAAAACTAGTTTCCTTGTAGACTTAACAATTAGCCATTTGCATAGATTGGCCCACTTTGTGGGTAGCTGTAATGTGAATTTCAAGCTATATCATGCAATGGACCATTTAATATTTAATAATGCAAACCTCCTCCGGCTCTTACCTCAGTGACAGAGCCAGTGAGTATTGGAGTTTGGAAACCTTTCTTGCCTTGAGTAGGGAAAGTGGTAGTGGTGATTAGAAGTTGATTCTCATTTCATTCACTGGATAAGATTTTGCTAATCATGTCTCTACTTCTGTGGTTGTATAAGATGTGCCTGGGAAAGGTTAACGCCAATTGGCCTTCTCCCAACACGCTCCTCCACATAAATGTATCAGCTAAGTACATATATAAACTCCAGTATTTTGAATTCAGTCTTCATGCTGCTTGTATATAAAATTCCTGGAGCTGCTGCTACTCGGTCAGGTCACATTGCTGTCTGTATTAGCACACCTCCAAATTAATACACACATTCATCTGTGTTTATGTGGGACCTTGCCCCTTGCAGATCGCACACAAATGGTGGAGGAATATTGAATTGTGACTAGAACACTTTCTGCATTTATCTTGTGGCAGAAATTATTAGCCTTCCCACTTAAAGCAAGACTTCCTGCTTTGTAAGCCCTCTGCAGGCTGAGAGGGTCCAGGCTTCAGCTCCAAGCTTGTTGGAACTGATGCTGTCATGATGGTATTTCCCAATTTGTCATATGGGAAAAGCAGAGCTGTGTTCAGAGGTCCAAGATGCAGAGACTGCTGAGAATATATTTTTAAAGATCAACTTTCCTTGATCTACATAGATATGCTATTCCTAGCAACCCCCTTTCATAAAGCTATTTTGGTATCTTTATTCCATTTTCAACCCTAGGACACATGGGACTCACGTTCATCTGCTTAGATTTCTGTGAACAGTAGACACATCTGGTCTTCTCCTGTTCATTTCATTTTTTTTTTTTCCTATCAAAGGTCACCCACGGTCCTTCCACTGGTCTGCTATCTGTTGGACTTCCATCTTTACCAATTTTGAGGAAAAGAATGTAGGCATGGAAGGAAAAACAGAGACATGCATTCAGTATTGGGACTCTGACCCTGGGGAATCAGGAACTTGGAAAGACTAGAAATAGAATATTGAAGGTCAAAAAGCTTTTATGAAGGAGTGTGACCTTTGATAAAGAACGTATCCCTAAACAACTCCTTGAGCCTGTTCCTGTCCTTATGGTCTTTTTTCAACTTGTCTTAATCACGAGCTGATTCGGATGAATTATTCCCCCTTTTACCTAGTGCTCATTCGCCCTTCCTATGTATGCCATGAGATCCTTCATCTTTGAAGTAGATGCATCCTCTTATTTTCCTGAGTCTAACGGCTGGCAATGTGTGACAGGTGAGTTACTTAGCTCTCCTGGTCACCTCCAAATTCCTTGCTCTGCTAGCAAAAGAGAAGGGGATCATTGGAGTGTCTCACAGAAAGCATCCTCCTTACAGGTTGCTCCAGGGCTCTTTCGGGTGTCCCTTAACCACCCCGCCAAGCCCTTGACCTCCTGGATACTACCCAGATGACATTTTGCTACTCGGTCACTAGCCCTTCTTTTGCAGTTAGTGGGATAATGCCTGAAGGGAGACTGCTCTCTCCAGCAGATGACTTATTTTCAGCTTTTATTGAAGTTTTTGGAACCTGATATCCCATCCTTTTTACTCCTACATCCGAGTTTCTGAATACCAGGGGAAAATATCTTGAAATAATAAGCCTTGACCCTTGTTTCTCTCCTTAACTGCAGTCTGAACTGCTCCTCCCTCTGGTTGGAGCTCTCAAAGCTTGGAGGAACCATCCTACGTTCACGATTCCCCTACATGCTCTATTCCACCACCTTTCCAGCCCTGTCACTAAGTTTCTATTTTTTAAATTTGTTTTTGGATACACATCACAGGGTGTATTTTGACAAACATAGATTACAGTTTTGATTAGTTTTGATCTCATTCCTGTGCTTCTACATGATGTGGAGTTACCCTCATGTATGAGCATAGGGAAGTTAGGTCCAATTCATTCTGTCTTTCCTATTTCCCTCCCCTATCTTCCCTTCACTCTCTTTTGTCTGATCCAATGAACTTCTATACTTCCCCTCCCTACCCTTACTTGTTGTGGGTTAGCATCCACATGTCAGAACTTTGGTTTTTTGGGACTGACTCAGCATGATATTTTACAGCTCCATCCATTTACTGGAAAATGCCACAATTTCTTCCTTTAAGGCTGAGTAATATTCCAATTTTTTGAGATATATATATATATAATTTTACATATAAAGTCACATTTTCTTCATCTGTTGAAGGGCAACTAAGTTGATTCCATAGCTTGGCTATTGTGAATTAAACTGCTATAAACATTTATATGGCTGCATCACTGTAATATGCTGATTTAAAGTCCTTTGGGTATAAGCTGAGAAGTGGGATAGCTGGGTCAAATGGTGGTTGCATTCCAGGTTTTCTAAGGAATCTCCATTCCGCTCTCCAGAGTGGTTGCACCGATTTGTAGTGCCACCAGCAATGTATGAGTGAACCTTTTTCCCCACATCCTCACCAACATTTATTGTTACTTGTATTCTTAATGATTGCTATTCTGATTGGAGATGGAACCTGTGTAGTTTTAATTTGTATTTCCTTAATTGCTAGAGATGTTGAACATTTTTTATCATTTGTGTGTTTTCTGTGAAGTGCCTGTTTGGTTCCTTTGCCCATGTATTGATTGGGTTATTAGATATATTTTTTTGGTGTTATGTGTTTGAGTTCTTTGTATATCCTGGAGATTAACGCTCTATCTGAAGTGCATGTGGGAAAGATTTTCCACTGTTCTGTAGGCTCTCTGTTCCTGTTCTTGACTGTTCCTTTGTTGTAAAGCTTTTTAGTTTGACATCCCATTGATAGTTCTTTACTTCTCGTGTTTTAGGAGTCTTGCTGAGAAAGTCTGTTCCTGAGCCAATATGATGGAGAGTTGGACCTACTTGGTCTTCTAGTATCCAAGGGTCTCTGGTCTAATGCCAAGGTCCTTGGTCCACTTTGAGTTTTGTGTAGGGTGAGAGAGGGGGGTTCAACTTCATTCTACTACATATGGATTTCCAGCTTCCTCAGCACCAACTGTTGAAGAGCCTTTTCTTCCCCCAAAGTATGTTTCTGGTGACTTTGTCTAGTATGAGGGAATTGTGTTTGTGTGCCTATGTCTCTGTCTTCTCTTCCCTTGGTCTTCAATTCTATTTTTACGGCAATACCATGCCGTTTTTGTTACTCTAGCTCTGTAGTATAATTTAAAGTCTGGTATTGGTGATGTTTCCTGCTTCACTTTCTCACTGATTGTTTTGGCTATTCTGGGCCTCTTATTTTTCCAAATTCCAGGACCGCCTTTTCTATTTCTAAAAAGGAATATTGTTGGAATTTTAATTGGAATCGCATTAAATCTGTATAGTGCTCTTGGTAATATGGCCATTTTGACAATATTAACTCTGCCTACCCAAGAACATGGGAGGTCTTTCCACTTTCTAAGGTCTTCTTCAATTTCTTTAATGTTGGGTAGTTTTCATTGTAGAGGTCTTAACCTCTTTCATTAGATTGATGCCCAAGTATTTTATTTTTTTGAGGCTGTTGTGACTGGAATAGTTATGCCTGATTTCTCTTTCAACTGATCTGTCATTGGTGTACAGGAACACGATTGATTTATGGGTATTAACTTCATATCCTGCTATTTTGCTGAATTTGTTTGAGTTCAAGAAGCTCTTTGGCTTTTTTTTGGGTCTCTAAATATAGAATCATGTCATTGGAAAACAGGTATGTTTTGAGCTCTTTTTCCCCATTTGTATTCCTTTAGTTTCTTTTGTCTAATTGTTCTGACTAGGGTTTCCAGGACTCTGTTGAAGAGAAGTAGTGAAAGGGTGCATCCCTGTCTTCCAGTTTTCAGAGGCAATGCTTCTAGTTTTTCTCCATTTAGAATAATGTCGACCCTGGGTTTACCATATATAACTTTTACAACATTGAGGTGTGTTCCTACTAGCCCTAGTTTTTTTTGTGTGTGTTTTGAACATGAATTGATGCTATAGTTCGACAAATGGCTTTTCTGCATCTATTCAGATAATCATATGGTTCTTGTATTTAAGTCTACTGATGTGATGAATTACATTTATTGACTTTGTGTGCTGAACCAACCTTGTATCCCTGAATGAACCCCACTTGATCATGGATCATGGTGCACTATATTTTTAATGTTTTTTGTATGATTTTCCAGGATTTTTTTCAGAATTTTTGCATCTATGTTCATGAGGGATATTGGTCTTAAACTTTCTTTCCTTGCTGGGTCTTTGTTTTTGGTATCGGGGTGATACTAGCTTCATAGAATGAATTGGAAGGGTTTCCTCCTTTTCTAGTTCATGGAATAGTTTGAGGAGTACTGGTATAAGTTTTTTTTTTTTTTTTTTTTTTTTGAAGTTCTGGTAAAACTCAGCTGAGAATCGGGTCCTGGGCTTTCCTTTGTTGGTAGGCTTTTGATGGTGTCTTCAATTTCCTTTCTTGAGTTGATAATGTTTAAACTTTCTAGGTCGTCTTGGTTCAGTTTTTGGTAGGTCATATGTCTCTAGAAACTTGTCAATGTCTTCACTATTTTCTATTTTATTAGAGTACAAATTTTCAAAGTAGCTTCTGATTATCATCTGTATGTCAGTAGTGTCTGGTAATATTTCCTTTTTTTCATGAATTTTAGTGATGTGAGCTTTTTCTTTTTCTTCATTACCATGCTAAGGGTTTGTCAATTTAACTTTTTCAAAGAACCAACTTTTTGTTTCATCTATGTCTTGATTTTTTTTTTGTTTCAATTTCATTGATTTCAACTTTGATTTTTAACTATTTCCTGTCTTTTGCTTTTGGTGTTGATTTGTTCTTTTTCTAGGGCTTTGAGATATAATGTTAGGTTATTTATTTGACTTTCTATTCCTCTAAGGAATGAGCTCAATGCAGTAAACTTCTCTTAGCCCTGCCTCTATAATGTTCCAGAGATTTTTGATAAGTTGTGTTGCCATTCTCATTTACTTCTAGGTGTATATATATATTTTTAATATCATCCCAAATTTCTTCTTTCCATTGGTCATTCAATAGTACGTTATTTAGTTTCCAGGTGTTAGAGTAGCTTCTATTTTTGTTTTATTTATTTCTAATTTCATTCCACTATGATCTGATAGAATGCAAGACATTATCTCTACATTTTTTGTTTGCTAAGTGTTGCTTCATAACCTAAGATAGGGTCTGTTTTAGATAAGGACTTCATGTGCTGCTAAGAAAGTGTATGTAGTCCTTGATGGATAAAATATTGTATGTGTCAATCCTAAATTATTAATTACATTAATTAGTTCTTTAGCTTCTTAGTTGTTGGAGGATCTATCCAGTGATGAGAGGCATGTTTAAATCACTAAGTGGTCTATTTGATTCTTGAAACTGAAGTGTTTGATATATGTAGGTGCTCCACTTTTGGGGGCATAAATATTTACAATTGTTAAATCTTGTTGATATGTAATTTCCTGAAGCAGTATGAAATGACCTTATTGGTCCCTTCTTATTTAGCTTAAAGTTCACCTCATCTGATATGAGGATAGAGATTTATGTGAGCGATGTTTTTTCTGATTTTTTTTTTTTTTTCCATCAGTCTGTGGGTATCTTTGCCTATGAAGTGAATCTCTTGGTTGACGGCATATTGTTGGGTCTTGTTTTTTAATCCAGTCTATCAGTCTGTCTTTTGATGGATGAATTTAGGACATTTACATTCAATGTTATTATTGAGATATATTTTTATTTCTTAATCTTTTTTTAAGTGAGAATTTTTAATATTTTTTAGTTTTTTCGGTGGATACAACATCTTTATATGCGGTGCTGAGGATCCAACCTGGGCCGCACGCATGCCAGGCAAGTGCGCTACCGCTTGAGCCACTTCCCCAGCCCTATTTTTATTTCTTTAATAACAATTTATTTAATTTGAATCATTTTTCTCCTTTGATTCATTATTCTTCTAATGTAGTTCTTCCCTTTGCTGGTTTTCTTTTATTTTTTCATCATGAAATAATTGGATTGGGTATGTTTTGTAGTACAGCTTTCTAGCTTTGAAATTTTTTTAAAACTTTTTTTTTATTATGGAGGTTTTTATTTCATCAATTCTGAAGCTTAATTTTTCTGGGTGTAGTATTGTTGGCTGGCATCTATTTTCTTTCAGAGATTGGTTTATATTACTCCTAGTCCTCCTAGCTTTGAGGGTCTGGGTTGAGAAATCAGCTGCGATCCAGATTGGTTTCCCTTTAAATGTTATGTTATTTTCTCTGGCAGTCTTTAAAATTCTATCCTTATTTTGTATGTTAGGGAATTTTCATTAGAATGTGTCTTGGTGTGGGTCTGTTGTAGTTTTGTATATTTGTGGTCCTGTAAGACTCTTGTGTTGGGTTTTCCATTTCGTTGTTAAGGTCTGGAAATTTTCTGTTAATCTTTCATTGAAAAGATTGTGCATTCCTTTGGTTTGTATCTCTGAGCCTGTATGTTTGATCTCTTCATGTAATCCTATATTTCTTGGAAGTTACTTACATTCATGGTCTCTTAATCTTCCCCATGGTCAACTTTATTTTCTAGATTTATATTTTGTCTTCATTGCCTGAAATTGTCTTCCAAGTGGTCTAGTCTATTGGTGATGCTTTTAATTGAATTTTTAATTTGGTTTATTGATTCCTTCATTTCAAATATTTCTGACCGATTCTTCTTCAGGATCTCTGTCTCCTTGTTGAAATGCTCTTTCTCGTATTTTCTTTTATTTCATCTTGTACCTTGTAGGCAGATTACCCATGAACTTTCTGAACTCTGTCTGACACTTCCTACACTGTGGTGTCAATGGAGTCTACTTCTGAGGTAGTATGGGTTATTTGGGATGGTTTTTTCTTTTTCATATTGTTTATCTGCCCATATCTGGATGGATCTGATACTCTGGAGATTTTACTTTATGGGTTTAGAGTCTCTGTTACTAGTACCTTACAGATTGAGGTGGGGGAACCCAATGATAGCAACAAAATTTTCAAACAATATATAGCAGTACACTAATACATTATTAGTTTCTATTTTGATATCTAGTGTTAATTGGTATGATATGTGCATATAGTGCGATCAACAATTTCCATCAGTAAAAACAGTACATAATCATGTATTATGGCTTAAAATTAAGCAATAGATCTTGTCTATGCCTTCTACTGTTTTAATTATTGATGTGACATTGGTGATATGGGTAGACATTATATACTTCAATTAATATTAAGTGTCAAGTAGAATTGAGCATGTGTAAAGAAATAGGAGGGTAGAAAAGTGTTTGCAATTTTAAAGGGTGCAGATGCAGTGGTAACTTAAGATATATTATTTCAAAGAGGATGAAAAAAATATGAAAGAGAATGGAACTTGGGTGTCAGGAATAGAGAAATGAGAGACAAGGGAGATAGAGTAATAAAGATTATACAAAACAAAATCATAACAACCTAATAATAAACTCTGACCCCCAAAATACAGAGAATGATAAAATAACACCTTAACCAGCCCCCCAAAAATACCCTAAAACAACAAAAAGAAAATAAAAAAATAGGCTAGAAATGAGAAATAGGAATGTGTAGGAGTCCCTAAATCAGTCAATACATATTCAAATAAGAATCCAAGGAAACACAAAATCAAAAAGCAAAATAGAACTACTACCTCAACAAACAAGGCACAATAACAATAACAGAGAAAAATCTTGGTGTGTTGTTAAGAGTTGTATCCACTGTGGTGGACAAAATGGTGTTGTGTTCACTGACTGTGCCCACCTGGTTTTCTTTCCATTTCTTTTCAAAGTATGATCTAAGCTTGTGTGTATGGGCTGTAGGTCACCTGTCCTTTTATTGTTGAAGGTTGGGGTTTAAGACTTCCCAGTTCCTTTCTTGGGAGGTTAGTGTGGGTGGGCAGGACTGCAGACCTAGAGGTGAACTGGTGTGTTGCAGAAGCTGGGTTGCCAGGGGGGTGGCAGAGTAGCTGGCCATGTCTGGGTGGCAGGTAGATGAGGGCCTGGTGCTGTATCCTGGGGTTGGCGGGGGGGAGGCTGTGTGCTGGACGGGGTAGGTCTGGGGGTGAAGCAGCTATGTTGGGGGCCCAGCTGGTCTGTGCTGTGTGGGTCAGGCCTGGGCACCAGGACCTGCAGGCTGATTGTGACTATTTGTGCCTGACCATGTAGGTCTGGTGGCTAAGTGGCATGTGGCCCTCCATGAGTAGGGGCACAGCCTTTCTGGGCTGTGCTGGGGGGATCAAGGCCAGGTACTGGGATCTATTGGCCAGCTGTGAAGCTGTGAGGTGGATGAGGGCCTGGTGCTGGATCCTGGGGTTGAGGGATGGACCAGGTTGGGATCCCCATTTCACCTGGGGATCCAGGTGAGTCCTCTTGGGTGCTGGACTGATGCCAGACCTGCTGGTTCCTGGGAATGGTGGATGCTGGACTGGGGGAGGGAGTTGGGACCAGGCTGGTGCTGGGACCTAGTGAGTGCCAGCCCAGGTGGGCCCTGGGAACCCTATCAGTGCCTGTCTGCCTGGCTGGGTGAGCAGAGAGCAAAATGTCCTCACACCCTCTTCCAACCTTCTGATCCACTATAGCCAACGCCATGAGTCCCCACCAGCCTCAGGACTCAAGGAGCTAGGGAGAGCCCAGCCTTGTCCAGCCGCTGTAACCTGGGTCTCCCAGGTGAAATGCTCCCAGTGTGAGACTTTCCACAGGTTTTCTAGGCTCAGGCCCATGCAGACCTAGTGGGAAACTCACGGATCTGGGTTCCCAGTTTCTGTGGGCCCTGCCATGCTGCAGGCCCAAGATGGCTCTGCATGGGCTCTCCAGGACGACCGATCAACTCTGGAGGGCTGTGTGTTCTCTTTTTTTTTTTTTAAGAAATGTTTGATTAACAAGTCAGTCGTCAGTCTCTGGTTCAGCTAGGGCACTGAGCCTCCAGTCTCTGGATTTTTTTCACTCTAAGCCATGGGGACCTGACATTCCTGCCCTTGGCCTTCTGTAGCCCAGCTCAGGGAAACACTGCGCTGACCCGCCATCTGAGCCCCTCCCTGTCCCTGAGTTCCCGTCTTCACTTTCTACCTGAAGTTGCACTTTGACATGCATGAGTCCTGACCTGTCCCTCCTCCAGAGGAAGAAGCAGTGCCGGGGAAGCCATGTGTTTTGGTACTGCGCAGGCAGAATTTCAGCCATGGTGCTGCAGCTAGTTGAGAAACCATGGGAGTTTTACCAAGTGTCCTCATGTGAGAAGATTGTGAGGACATCAGTTCCACAGGGATGATTCAATAAGGTATTTCTGTACCTATAGCCAAGTGCTTGGAATCCAGCGGACGACTGGCAATTGTAAGCTTAATTCCTATCTCCTTACCTCTTCCCAGCTGAGGCTCCTGTCTCCTCTGGGTCCTTGTCCATCAAGCCTAGAGCTCAAGCACGTGCCCCTCCCCCAACTATTCCATGTTAGAAGCTTTTCTCAGATTGTTTTCCACTTTGCTGCTGTTTCGATTACCTCTCTTACATCCTACCATATTGAAAGGATCATCTAAGCTTGATGTGCCGGGTCCTACTGCACGGATCAGTGGTGGCTTTCACCTTCATCTGGCTGTGAAATCGCTCACACCAAGCTCTCTAGTACCTGTTGAATTGCCAAATACTTTAAATCCTTACCTCCACTGATCTATTAATAGCGTGTCACAGCATTGTTCATCCTTTAAAACCATCAGATTTTTTTTTTTACTCTGCCTCCCTGAAAGCTCCTTTCAACATCTGTCCTTTAGTCTACCAAATAGCTTTAGAGTTTTAGTCTTTCCTCTTCTTTTTACTCCCTGACCACACTCCCATGTCCCCCTTCTCTCATTCATGTTCCCCAGGTGTTCTTCCCCCAGTATCTACAGAATACTAAGTACATGTGGAACATCCCCCAAGATAGGCAAGACGTGAAAGATGGGGGAGAAAAACGTGCAACTCTATGGATGAACCTCAAACACTTCTCTTGAACAGATGCAGGTAAAGACTACGTGCTCTGATTCTGCACATGTGAAGACCCTGCACAGGCAGAACTGCCATATGGAGTTGAAATCGGAGCAGGGGCTGCCTGAGTGAGCCCAGGGATTGACGCTTCTGGGTTCTGGGGAGCTTGCTGGGGTTGTAGATAGGTTCTGTACTTGGACGGGAGTGTTGGTGACGGGGGCCTGTGTTTCAGAACTTAATCATTTAGTTGCTACGTAGGGGTTTTATTGTATGATATTTACCTGAAGAAACAAAAGGGCTTTGCGAGAAGTAGTGGTAGAAAGAAAATGGTACCTTTCTCTTCCTCTCACATTCTAAAGAATTTTGTGTTAAGTTGGGTGGGTTTGATAATTGGAAGTCTTTGATTGTGGCCCAGATTTTGTGGTCAGGAAGGTGGAACATCAAAGTGTGTCTTGGACCTGAAGTGTGAAGGAGAGGCACCTCCTAATGCCCTTGCTGACCAGCACAAGGTCAGATGTGGTTGCACGGAGAGAGAAGTATTTGCCAGTTATACGTGTTGTACAGACAGTTAATAGAATCATGTACTAAAAGTACTTGTTTTCATATCTCAGACCTTTTCAACATGCTCAGCGTAGAAGAGGGGTGGAAAGGGACAGAAGCCAACCTGGCAATTCCATAAATACAATTAGTTGAGGAAGTTCTAGTTAACATGTACCAAAAGTCTGAGTACCACTTACTGACCTGTAACCATGATGTCAACAAGCTCTGATCTAAACCAGCAAAGTAAAAACACTCTGACTTAAATGGGAGAAGATCATTTGCCTCTTTTACCAAAACATAATTTACAAGACTCCTAGATGGGTTAAGGTGCATTCATTGACTGAGTTATTTAGCGGATGGCTCTCAGGAGGAGAAAAGGCTTGTAATGCGCTCTGATGGCATTTCTGCCCAAACCCGGGGTAACTTGCTGTCCTACTCGGGGTCTACTGCATTTTTGCTGGAAAGGAACTTCAGGTCTATCACTTCTGTGACTAGGCTGTAAAGTAACCAGGCGTTAAATAGAGCAGTTCATGTCTTAAGAGATAAAACTATGTGATTGTGAAAGATTCAGCCGACGTTCCTCATAAGACATTTTACTCTCTCCACATACTGTAGAGTAGTTGGCTTCATTTATAACTTGTAAGGTACTCCGGGTGATTTCAGGGTCATCAGTTAGCAGGAGGTGGGCCCAGTGTACTGTCCAGGTGCCCTAAGACGGCTCCAGGAAGGCACAGAAGCGTTGTTCCTCATATGAAGCAGTTTTCTAGTTAAGGCCGTTTGTCTTCATTCTCGTTGGTTTTGTGGGGAGACGTGTGCCTGGGTGGACATTCTCTTTGGTCACCATGTTTCCCACGCCCTCTATTTAAGGCAGTGCATCCTATTGCTGGGGAAAAGTCTGTCAGATTTGGCACGTGGCTCACTTCCTTCCTAGCAGGAAAGGCCATGTGCAGTGGAGCGTGGCCCCTGTGGAGACGAGCCCACGGGGTAGATTCCAGAATTGGGAAGGAAACGAGGACAGCTGTTGATGCCTCAGCTGGACACCATCTCCTTCCCTCCACTGATAAACATCCAAGGTTTCTCTTAACGATGACTAATGCCAAACAAACCAATTACACAATGGCGGACTTTTACTCGGCGTGAATTAGACTTATGAAATCATCTTTGTTCCACAAAACATGCCAAGTAGCACACTTCATGGTGACTTCCAGACGCATGCCCTGTGTCTCATTATGCCTGTTCTGTCATGACATTAGATTTGTACACGTGAAAATGAATACACCAGTTACTGGGATGGGTCTCTTCAGCCCATTTTCTGTGTGTGTGTGTGTGTGTGTGTGTGTGTGTGTGGTGTCAGACACATACATTGTATGTGTGTCTAAGTAGAGCCTGGAAACAAATGGATGGATTACATAACATTCTCAGTATTTTATTGTTTCATTTTCTTCCTTTTTTCCCATACTTAGGGAAGAAATTTAGCAAGTCAATGAGGAATTGATGTGGTCATCACCACCATTACGCGTAATGAGCTTTTGGCTTTGTCCTTGTGTACTGCTTTCGTGAACTTTTGCAGAGCTGGTGTGCATAGAGATTGGCACTTGATTGGCAAAACTTCCTAAGTTTTATTTCACATATATGTATACATTCTTCACACACAGACGTGGCTTTTGATTCTCTTTCGTGGGAAATGTCATGAAGTGTATTAATCATAAACATCCTGAAAATTGGATCTGATCCCTTTAATATTCTACTTGATGTTACAGTGGAAATGTTTCCCAATAAAAATACGTAAGTCTCTGCCAGACCAATGTAGTTGTCTCCAGCACAACATACTGCTTTCCAAGTACTGTACAGTTTTATAGTACTAACGTCATGTCGCCAAACTTGGCCACCAAGCTTGCTACAAAACGTTGAGCTCTTGGTGACAATGCTTGTCTAATGACTCCCATCCCCTGGCCTAGATGAACTCTCTCAAATCTTTGAAAGTGTCTGAATTTGTTATTTCATTGTTCCTCACTGAGTATTCTCATACAGAACTATCCATTTGAAAGCTCCTTGTCTTTTTAGTCTACTTGGTTTTGATCCATTGACTTTTGTTTATTCTCTTCTACACAACTTATTTTGAGCCAGAAGGAATGACAATGAGGATTCGGGTTTGCAGGCTTCTTTCTGACCAGTGTTTGCTTTCTTACTCGATGGGGCAGGCGTGTTTTTGTTATGTTCAGTGAATTTTTTGTCATGCATGTGGAAGGTATTGATTTGCGGTGCTGATGCCACTTACCCTTTTGTTTTTAATGCCCTCATTCTTAACTTGAATATGGTTTCCCAGCATACTATGAATATGTTTGAGGTAGAAGCACACAGAATCTTTGGAGGCAGATGGTGGTATGTACAGCTGTGAATTTCTGTCTGGGGATGGAGGTGAAAGGAAATTACTGGGAAGAAGGTGAACAAAGAGATTAAATACATATTTTTTAGTTAGAATTAAAATTTTATCATTTTGCCTGACTTTTGGGTTTACTGTAAAAATGGAGATAGGTGTTAAAATATGCTATTTGACTGTTCAGTGCTCCTGACCACCAAGAAATTGTCCCTCCATTGATACCATGGAACTCAACATTCCAACCATTAGCGTTATACCTACTAATCTTAGACTGTAGTTTTGGGAAAGATTAATTTGTTGATTATTTTGAGAATGGATATTCACTACCACATAGAGAAAAATGTTCTCTTGGATTTATTTTTTTATAATAGTTGAAGAATAACAAGTTAGGAGAAAAATTTAAGGCATTCTCGCTAAAAATTGGAACAAGCCAAGGATGACCTTTCATCACTTCTTTTCAACAACATCCTTGAAATTCTAGCCAGAGCAATTAGACAAGAAAGAAATTAAAGGGTTACAAATAGGTAAAGAAGTACTCAATCACTATTTCCTGATGACATCATTCTATATCTAGAAGATCCAAAAAATTCCACCAGAAAACTTCTAGAATAAATGAATTCAGCAAAGTAGCAGGATATAAAATCAACACCCATAAATCAAACATTCCTATACATCAGCAAAGAATCCACTGAAAGAGAAATTAGGAAAACTACTCTTCACAATAGCCTCAACAAAACAACAAAAACTCACACACCTGGGAATCAATCTAACAAAAAAGTGAGACTTCTACAATGAAAACTACAGAACACTAGAGAAAGAAATTGAAGAAAGTTTCAGAAGATGGAAAGATCTCCCATGCTTCTCAATTAATATTGTCAAAATGGCCTTACTACCAAAAGCATTAAACAGATTTAATGCAACTCCTATTAAAATCCCAATGACATTCTCCATAGAAAAGCAATCATGAAATTTGTTTGGGAAAAATGAGACCCAGAATAGCTAAAGCAATCCTTAGTAAGAAAAGTGAAGCAGGAGGCATTACAATACCAGACCTTACACTGTACTACAGAGCTACAGTAACAAAAATGACATGGTATTGGCACCAAAATTGACTTGTAGAGCAATGGTACAGAATCGGAGGACACAGACAAACTCACATAAATATGGTTATCTCATTTTAGACAAGGGTACCAAAAACATTCTCTGGAGAAAAGATAGCCTCTTCAACAAATGGATTTCCAGTTTTGCCAGCCCCATATGTAGCAAAATGAAATTAAACCCCTCTCGCCCTGTATAAAAACCAACTCAAAGTGGATCAAAGACTTGGTAACTAGAACAGAGACCCTGCGCCTAATAGAAGAAAAAATTGACCCAAATCTTTACCATGTTGGCCTAGGATCTGACTTCCTAGGCCAACATGCTAAAGATTTTTAGGATCTGACTTCTTTAACAAGACTCCTATAACACAAGAAGTAAAACCAAGAATCAAAAAATGGGATGGATTCAAATTAAAAAGCTTCTCAGCAAAGGAAATAATAATGTGAGGAGAGAGCCTAGAGTTTGGGAGAAAATCTTCACCGAATGCACCTCCGATAAAGCATTAATCTCTAGGATACATAAAGAACTCTAAAAACACCAAAAAACCCAAATAACCTAATCAATAAATGGGCTAAGGATCTGAACAGACACTTCACAGAAGAAATACAATTGATCAACAAATATCTGAAAAAGTGTTCATCTCTAACTAAAGAAATGCAAATCAAAATGAAGATTTCATTTCACTCCTGTCAGAATGGCAATCATCAAGAATACAGGAAACAAAATGTGGGTGAGGATGTGGGGGAAAACGGTACACTCATACATTGCTCACAGGATTGCAGATTGGTGCAACCACTATGGAAAGCAGTATGGAGATTCCTCAGAAAACTGGAAATGGAACTGCCATTTGACTCGGCTATTCCACTCCTTGGTTTATACCCAAAGAACTTAAAATTGGCATACTACAGTGACACAGCTACATCAATGTTTATAGCAGTTCAATTCACTATAACTGGACTATGGAACCAACCTAGGTGTCCCCCAATAGATGAATAGATAAAGAAAATGTGGTATATATACTCAGTGGACTATTACTCAGCTTTAAAAAAGAGTAAAACTGTGGAATTTACCAGTAAATGGTTGGAGTTGGAGAATATCATGCTAAGTGAAATAAGCCAATCCCACAAAACCAAAGACCGAATGTTTTCTCTAACATGCGGATGGTAATTCACAATACGGTGGGGGTGGGCACTGGGGAAGAATAGTGTTACCTTAGATTAGGTAGAGAGAAGTGATGGAAGAGGAGGGGATGTGGGGATAGGAAAGAGCAGTATGAAACAGACATTATTACTCGTGTGTGTGTGTGTGTGTGTGTGTGTGTGTGACACTACATGACCAATATGATGCTGCAACATGTACACTCAGGATATGATTTCTCATTTTTCTATCTATGTACGATATATCAAAGTGCACAAATGCATTCCACTGTCATGTATAACTAAAATTAAAAAAATACCAAAAAAGAAAAGGAAGATGGCGGGTTGGCTGATCTGGGTGCAGTTTCTGTGGGTGGTGATTGGCCGACAAGTACTTGAGTTACCAAAGATGAGGAACATAGGGAACGGTGACAAACTACCTTACTATTTTGTCTGAGACCAATTATTCAGTGAGTTTTGCTTCTGTATACTACTTACAGGGTTGATCCATTAGTCTGTAAGACGGTATGTCACTGAGTCTGACATCACTTTTTGAAGCATAGAGATACATAGGCAATGTTTACAAAGTTTTCAGTTTTAAAATAATACATGAGGACGGGTACAGTGGTGTAAACCTGTGATCCCAGTGGCTCAGGAAGCTGAGCAGGAGAAGGATGAGTTCAAAGCCAGCCTCAACTCGTGAACTAATTCAAAAAATTTAGAAATTAACTGTTTTTGGTTCCTACCCACTCTTGTAATGTTTCCTATTTACTGATAAATTTCTCTTATTTATCCCCAGTTTACTCATTTCTGTATCAGAGGAACACTTCTTGTTTTTGGTGTTCTACATAATGGGTCTACACTTAATTCCTCCGTACTTGTTGGTAATATCAGCAGGTTAATAGTTACGCTTATTGATATGTGAACAACAGGAAAACATGGACTCCCCCAGTTCAAGAGGCTCCTGTTGTAAATGGGAAGAAATGCTAGGAAGAACTGCTAGCAAAACATGGTTGGGAACAAACAGATGAACCACAGTGAAGCTGGGAAGGGAAAGTTACGATGGAAGAGGTACAAAGGACATCGAGGACAGTCTGGCACACGTTTGCCTTAAACATGCTCTTGATGATGTCGGAGATGAACGCTTTCATGGTAGGGAGCTGAGAAGCTCTTCTCTCAAGGTGAGGTTGAGTTATAAACCTTCCTCTTTCCCAGATAACTTCTTTTATTCTGAAAACATTTTGAACTCCATTTTCTTTTCTACTTACTTGACACTGGATTCTGTTCTTCAGTTAAACTGATCAGCCTCTTCATCTGTCAATCACTTCAGTAACCACTTGGCTTCACACTCTCCTGCTCCTTGCTTACAGGATGGTGTTAACAGGTGCATGGTGTTATGGGTGGGCACTGGGGTATTTTTTATGGAAAGCATGATGTGTTCTGTCTCACTTGAAATATTTTTCTTGATTGGATATTGAATTTCGATCCTTTTATTGTAAAGAGAAATACTGGGTTAACTTTCAGGTTCTTCAGAGTACTGGGACTTTTAGAATGTGTTCTTTTAAGTACAGTTTAGATTTGGCTTCTCATTCACCCGTGTTTGGTGTGTCTCGGTGTCATCTGAAATCTCAGATTACATTGTTCACTCCTTTGTGGTCACTTATAAAATTAAACCAATTCCAGGATTCATTTCTACAGACCCTACTTTTGATAGTTTCTTCCATCCAATGAAATACTCATGTCTTTAGCCAAAGCAAAACGGACCACCCTTTCTCTTTGGCTTGTCTAAGTTATTCTCTATCCATGACAGATTGGCCCACCTCACCATCCTTCACTCAAAGTGAAATTATTGTAGTAAAATCTCTTTGGTGTAGGACTTGTCAATGGCAATTTGAAAGCCTGCATCCTACATAGTACACTGTATCTAATAGTAAAGTTGTGATAAAAACTAACAGGACTTGGGCCTGGCTGGGGAGATGTAATTCAGGAGTTACTGATCTGAGGGGCCTTTTCTCTCTGGGCGAGAGCATGGGTATCGTCAAACAGTTAACATTCTATCCTCATTGTCCATGAAACTTGGCTGATCAAGGTAGCTCTATTCCCTACTTGGAATTGTGACAGAAAATGCTGGAAGAAGAAAAATGGGAACCCAGGTGGAACCCCTGACACAGATGGAGATAGGTGCACGTGTTACACGTGTGTTACACGTCTGTAGGTGCAGTGAGGCAAAACTTGGGCATATATAGGCTTGTCTGGTGTCAAGTAGATTAATGTGTTTCTGTTCATTATTTCATTTGTTAGTTGTGAGGCCTACAAATGTCTGTTCTAAAAGGAATTAGAATGAAAGTTAAATTCTAGCCACAACGTGAATATTTTACACATGAAAATCCTTCATCTGGAGAAAAGACGATTTTAACAACTAGTGCTTCACCAACCGTACATTCATTCAGAAAGCATCAATGTAGACCTTACATGCTTAAAAAAGATGTCCTCAAGATGGATCACAAACTTAAATGTAAAATACAAAACTAAAACTTCTATAAGACATAGGAAAAACTTTTGATGGCCTTGGGTTTTATGATGACATTTTAGACACAATACGGATGTCCAGGGAAGAAACAATTGGCAAGCTGGGCTTTATTAAAATTAAAACTTCCTGCTGTGCGAAAGACAGTGTCAAGAGAATAGAAAGACAAGCCTCGAACTGGGAGGAAATATTTGCATAAGACATACATGTCAAAGGACCTTAATCCAGATTATATAAATGACTCTTAAAATTCAACAGAAAGACGATGCATTTCAAATAATGGACCAAAGATTTTGAAAACTCACCAAAGACGACATACAGATGGCAAATTAGCAAGTGTATGAAGATGCTGCACATCAGATGGCAGGAGGGAAATGCTGGTTAAAAAGGCGAGATACCACTGTACACCCATGTGAAGGCCAATAACACAGACCAGTGATGATACCGAGTGCCAAGATGTGGAGCAGCAGGAACTTTGATTCACTGCTGCTGGGAATGTCAACTGGCACAGCCTCTTGGGTGGACTGCAAGTGTCCAACCAAACTGAACACTTGTTACGTCATCTGTCAATCAACCCCCCTTGGTGTCTAATAAACTGAGAACCTACATCCACATAAAGATCTGCTCATAGATGCTTACAGCAGCCTGAATTATGATTTGGTCCTTCAGTAGAATGGATAAATGAGTCATCAGACATCCAGACAGTAGAATATTATTCAGTGCTTTTCTTTTTAAACTATCAAGCCATGAAAACATGTGGACAAAGCTAATTGCATATTACCAAATGAAAGAAGCCAACTGGGAAAGGCTGCAGAGTCTATAATTTTAGCTATATGACATTCTGGAAAGAAAAACCATGGAGACATTAAGAAATAAGTCATTTCAGAGGTTGGTGGGTATAAAGAGGCAGAGCAGTGAGGATGTTTTGGGGGTAGTGAGAACATCTTATGGGACTGTCATTGTAGACACCTGCTGTCATACATCTTCCCCAAACCTGTAGCATGCAGAGAAAGAGGGACCTGGGTGTGATCTACTGACCTTGTGATCAAGGTGTGTCAATGTGCCCTCTGTTGGAGGGTGTTGATAATGGAGGCCGTGTGTGTGTGTGTGTGTACACACACAAGGGTACATGGCTAGCACTCTTCCTTTGGATTTTTGTGGTGAACTTAAAAGGTCTCTGAAAGAGTCTTTAATGATGACAAAATGAAGTAAGATGACATCCAAACCCTTGTTCCCTGCACAACGAAGTCAGTAGGAGACGGGGATTAGATAGGACTGAGTTCTGGAAAGCAGGTCTTGCAGTTTTATTGAAAAAGCCATCTGTGATTGCTGTCCCTACCTGCCTTCCCGTGTCACAAATGAGCATCTTTAGTCACTCTTGTGGGAACCTAAGAACTTCCATAACTCCATCAAAATCCCCCCGGGGGCCATGCTCCCTGTGGGCTCCACTGACCAATATGGGGCAACTCTAGGTTCTACTCCTGCCCTTCCCTTGGACTGGGCTCAGAATGGACGTTGATGTCAGGCGCTACAGGAAGATACAACCACGCTTGCTGAAGAGGCGCCTGCTTCAGCCTGCTTGCTTCCCAAAGTCCAGGGCCCTAGGCACTGTTGGAACGGGTGGAGCTACTGCTGCTGACAAAGCAGTTGTTGGTCCCTGTGTGATCACCGACATCAGTGTGATGTGACCAGTCTATCACTCACTGACGCAAGTTAGTGAAGCTGCTCGTGGATCCTTGGGGGCTGAGTGTGGGAACAGCCCTGAATCATCATTTTCCTCTTAGAGTAGCAGCTTATTGCAACGTCATTCACTTACCACACTTTCACCCATCTAAAATACACCCTCACGTGATTTGGAGAGTATTTCTGGTTGTGCAGCTATCATCACGTGCTGAAGTTCTGGTCAACTAGTTGCTCGGCTACCTTGTGGGGGGCGGGGTAGAGACGCAGAATCAACACACAGACTCCTGGAGACCTGCCTCCGTTCTCAGTTTATTTTTGGATGCATACAATTGTTATAGGTTTGAGTGGGCGTGCCCATCAATCATTCACAAGCAAGATAGTATCCATAAGCCAATCACCTTATGCCTAATGTAACCACACTATGAGGATGCTCTAAATATTGCTATCAGGAAGGGTCTTTGACCCTAGGGGAGGGGCTTTCTAGGTTAGGCAGGAGCTTCAGGCATGGAACTCCTAACAGTTTCCTGGCCTGGCAGCTTGGCCACGCTAACCACAAGTGCTAAGGCTGTGGTTTCACTGATGACTCGCTAGAGCAGAGCATCCTATCCTGTTCCTATCAGGAGCAGGCCTTCCTATCGGGCCTGAACGAGTGTAGATTCTTCAAGCACTCTGAGCTGCTCACAGCTGCTGTCTGCTAGCTGAAACTGAAAGTTATTCCAACAATTGCAACCAACTCTAGAGCTCTCTCACTGCAGAATTAAACTGCACTCAAGAGCTATCAATCTTCTGTTCTGATTTTTGTCACTAGAGATTGGCATGTTCTAGTTACTTTGTCAATGAGTTGTCTTCAGTGAGTGGCTGTTTTTTCAGAATAACTTTCTCAAGTTTCATTGTGTTGTAGCATGTTATCGGTGCTTACTTTTTGTTGCTGAATAATCTATTGTATGTATACATTACACTTCATTTATGCATTCATAGTTTGAACTTTGAATTTTTTGGTTATTGGGAATGATGTTTTAAACACTCAAGTGCAAGTTTTCTGCTTGGCCATGTGTTTTAGATCCCTTTGTACTGACTTAGCAGTGGAATTGCTTTCTCGTTGTGTACTCTGACAACATTTTGATGAACTGCTGTAAAACTTGACGTGGTTCTGGGTAAGATTGATTTGCATAGTGGCTCTGTGACACTTCGTTCTCACTAGCAGCATATTAGGGATCCACTTTCCGCACATCCTCATCCGCACTGATGACTGTCCTTTCTATCACAGTCATCTGGGAAGGACTATTCTTATTGTCTTTGCACCCTGTTGAAAACGAGTAATTTGTCATTCTTAAAGCAATCCTACATGTTTCTGATCTTTCTGAAGAATAAAATTCCTAGAATCTCACTGTGGTTTCCATTACATTTCCCTCATGGCCAATGATGATTACCTTTATGTGTGCTGGCTATTTTTTTTTATCTATTTAGAACCTTTGTGCAATACTCAGTTGGATTATGTCTTTTCATTAGTTATAAGCATTATTATATTATGGAAACAAGTTGCTTTACAGATACATAGTTTGTAAATATAAATCTCCCATCTGTTTCCTTATTTCATTCAGCATGATGTTCTTTAGTTCCATCTATTTATCCATAGTGCCATCATTTCACTCTTATTGGCTGAGTAATACTCCATTGTGTGTGTATCCCCTATTTTCTTTTACTGTTCATGTGTTGATGGGCACCCATGCTGAGTCTAAAACTTGGCTATTGTGAATTGTGCTGCTATAAAAATTAATGTGGTTGTTGTCACTATACTATAATGATTTTAGTACTTTGGGATCAATAACAAAGAGTGGGATAGCTGGATTATATGGAGGTTCCATTCATAGTCTTAAGAGAATTCTCCACGCTGCTTTCTAAAGAGGGAGCACTAATTTGCAGTCCTACCAACAGCGTATGAATGTACATATTCCCCCATATCCACACCATCAATTGTTTTTACTTAGTGATAATTGACATTCTGGATGCAATGAGATGAAATCTTAGTGTTTTTATTTACATTTCCTGGCTGCTAGGAATGTTGGACAGGTATTTTTTTTTGTTTCATGTATTTTTTGGCCATTTTTTAATTGGTTCTTTTTAATTATACATGACAGTAGAATTCATTTTGATATACAAACATGGAATATATCATTCTAATCAAGACCCCATCCTTATGGATGTACATAATGCTGGGATTCACTGTGGTATATTCATATAAGTACATCAGAAATTATTTCAGATTAATTCCACTGTCTTTACACCCTCCCTTCCCTTTATTCCCTTTTTTCTAGTCTGCTGAGTATCTGTTCTATTCTTCCCCTCTTTCCACTGGGTTAGGTTCTACATATCAGTGAAAACATTTGACCTTTGGCTTTTTGGAATGGGTTTATTTCACTTAACATGACGGTCCATCAATTTACTGGCAAATGTCATAATTTCATTCTTTATGGCTGGGTAATATTCTATTGTGTATATATGCCACATTTTCTTTATCCATTCATATGTTGAATGGCATTTAGGTCGGTTCCATAGCTCAGCTAAAACTTCAGCTAAAACTTACTGAGCTGCCATAAACATTGATGTGGCTGTGTCACTGTAGTATGCTGACTTTTAAATCTTCTAGATACAAACCGAGGAATGGGAAACTGGGTCAAATGGTGGTTCCATTCCTAGATTTTTGAGGAATCTCCTTATTGCTTTCTAGAGTGGTTGCACCAATTTGCAGTCCCACCAGCCATGCATGAGTGTACCTTTTCCTCCATATCCTCGCCAACGTTTACTATTACTTGTATTCTTGAAAATTGCCATTCTAACTGGGGTAAGATGAAATCTCATTGTGGTCTTAATTTACATTTCTCTAATTGCTGGAGATGTTGAACATTTTTCATATATTTTTGACCATTGAATTTCTTATTAGAAGTGCCTGTTAAGTTCCTTTTCCCATTTATTGGGTGAGTTATTTGGTTTTGGGGGGTTAAGTTTTGAGTTCTCTACATATTCTATAGATTAATGCTATATCTGAGGTGCAGGTGGCAAGGATTTTCTCCCATTTTGTAGGGTCTCCATTATTTTCTTTGCTGAAAAGAAGCTTTATAGTGTGACACCATCCCATTTATTGATTAGTGATTTTAATTCTTGTAGTTAAGAGTCTTGTTAAGGAAGTCAGTTACTGAGACGATACTTTGGAGTGTTGGGCCTATGCTTTCTTCTAGTATGTACAGGGTTTCTGGTCTAATTCCTAGATCTTTGATCTGCTTTGAGTTGAGTTTTGTGGAGGATGAGAGATGGGAGTTAAATTTCACTCTTTCATATGGATTTCCAGTTTTCTCAGCACCATTGTTGAAGAGGCTATCTTTTCTACAATGTATGTTTTTTGGCACCTTTGTCTAGTATGAGATAACTCTGTGTATCTCTGTACCTTCTGTCTTGTTTGATTGGTCTTCATGTCTGGTTTGGTGCCAATACCAAGTTGTTGTTGTTACCATAGCTCTGTAGTATAGTTTAAGGTGAGAAATTGTGATGCCTACTGCTTTGCTTTTATCACTAAGGATTGCTTTGGCTATTCTGAGTCTCTTATTTTTCCAGATGAATTTCATGTCTGCTTTTTCTGTTTCTATGAAGAACATCATTGGAATTTTGATAAGGATTGCATTGAATCTGTAGAGCACTTTTGTTAATATAGCCATTTTGATAATATTCTGCGTAACTGAGAACAAATGGGAGGTATTTCCATCTTGTAAGGTCAGCCCCTATTTCTCTAGTGTTCTATAGTTTTCATTGCAGAGATCATTCACCTCTTGTTAGATTGTTTCTAAGGTATCTTTTTTTTTTTGTTTGAGGATATTGTCAATAGGAGAGTTTCACTAGTTTCTTTCAGCTGATTCATCTTTGGAGTATAGGAAGAAAATTAATTTTGCATCCTGCTACTTTGCTGAATTGATTCATAAGTTATAGAAGTCTTCTGGTGTTTTGGGTCTCCTAAACACAGGATCATGTTGTTGGCAAACAGATAGTCTGAGCTCTTATTCATACCCCTTTAACTATTTCTCCTGCCTAATTAATTTGGCTATAGTTTCAAGGAGTATGTTGAAAGTGGTGGTGAAAGTGGCATCTCTGTCTTCTTCCAGAGGCATGCTTTTAATTTTTCTGTTTAGAATGAATGTTGGCCTTGGGTTTGCTTAAACAGCTTTTATGATATTTAGGTATGTTTCTTCTACCCCTAGTTTTTCCAGTGTTCTAGACATGCATGGATGCTCTACTTTGTATTGATTTTTGTATTTTGAACTGAACTTGCATCCCTAGGGTGAAACCTACTAGATCATGGTGCACTTCCTTTTTAATGTGTTTTTGTTTGCAATTTGCCAACATTAAGAACTTTTGTGGGGCTGGGGATGTGGCTCAAGCGGTAGCGCGCTCGCCTGGCATGCGTGCGGCCCGGGTTCGATCCTCAGCACCACATACAAACGAAGATGTTGTGTCTGCCAATAACTAAACAATAAATATTAAAAAACAAAACAACAACAAAAAAAAAAAACAAAAAAACTTCTGTGCTGCAGTCTGGCTGGCTGGGCAAAATAGCCAGGGGGTGACGAGCAACTTGTGTAGATTGATACAGCAGGAGTGGGAGCCGTTTATTGTAGGACCGGAGGGGTATGTATACATTCCACACAGCTTATCTTAATTAACATAAACTAGATACTGCAGTCAACCAATAAGGAATCTCCACACTTAATGGCTCGCTGGTGCCACCTCACAAACCACTCCTCCTGGCAAAATGCCAGGTGCCATCCCGACTTGTTTACAGACCCTAACACTTTTGTGTCTATGTTCATCACGGATTTTGGTCCAATGTTTTCTTAGTATCACCCTGATATGGAAAAGACATGAAACAAACTTCGTAGAACGTATTTTCTAAGAGTTCCTTCCTTTTCTATTTCATGGCATAATTTGAGGAGCACTAGTGTTCTTTAAGGTCTGGTAGAACTGTGCTGAAAATCCATCTGGTCATGGGCTTATCTTGGTGGCTTTTGATGGCTGCTTCAATTTTCTTATTTGAAATTGCTCTGTTTAAATTTTCTATATCCTTGTGGTTCAATTTGGGTAGGTTGTTTGTCTCTAGGAAGTTGTCACTACCTTCAAGATTCTCTAGCTTACTGGAGTATAAATTTACAAAATGGTATATCCTTTGTATTTCAGTAGAGTCTGGTGATATTTCCTTTTTTATTTTATCGTGGATTTTGACAATTTGACTTTTCTTTTGATTAGCTTGGATAAAGATCGATTAATTTTGTTAATTATTCTAAGAACCAACTTTCTATTTTATTGTGTTTTTAATATCAATTTCATTTTGTTCTGATGTTAATTCCTTACTGTCTTCTATTGATTTTTTGGTGTTATTTTTCTAGGATCTTGAAGTACTGTTAGATAATTTATTTGTTACCTATTATTTTAATGAGCTAAATGCTGTGAACTTTCCACTTGGCACTGCCTTCATAGTGTCCCAGAGGTTTTGATATGTTGTTTTTCTCTTCTAGTTTGCTTAAATACTTTATTTCACCCAATGTCTTCTAACCATTCATCATTCAATAGTGAATTATTTAGTCTCCAGGTGTTATTTTTTTCTTGTCATAGATTTATAATTTCATCCAGTTATGTTCTGATAGGCTGCAGGGCATTATCTCTATTACATTTGCTAAGACTTGCTTTATGGCCTATGATATAGTCTAATTTATAAAATGGTCCATGTGCTGCTGAGAAAAAAGTATATTCAGTCACTGATGGATGAAATACTCTATATAAAGTCTGTTAAGTCTAAAGTATTGTGTATTTTTTTTTAGTTTTTTGTTTAGAAGATCTACCTAGTGACGAGGCTTCTTAAAGTCAACCAATATTATTGAGTTGTAGTCTATTCTGATTCTTGATATTGAAAAGGGTTTGATATATGAAGATGCTCCACTATTTGGGTAGTAAATAATAATTATTTCCTGTTGTAGAATTCCCCTAAGCATTATGAAGTGACCTTCTTTTTCTCTTCTGATTAACTTTGGCTTGAAGTCTACTTTAACTGATGTAAATAAGCAGTGGTTTCTATTAAGATTCATGTGAATGATATGCTTTTTCCCATCCTTTTACCTTCAGTCTGTGGATGTTTTTGCCTTGAAAGTGAGTCCCTTAGAGACAGTATATTGTTGGGTCTTGTTTTTACATCTAATCTATCAGTTTGTCTTTTGAGTTTAGTCCTTTAATGTTCAGTGATATCATTGATTTTTATCTCCTGTTATTTTGATTTACTTCTAGTTTTTAAGCTAATTTATTTTTCCATTTGCCTGAATATTCTAATGTAGGTTCTTCCTTTGCTGTTTTTCATTCTTTTTCTCCATTTCTTCTCTGTGAAATGTCTTATGTTTGTTTTATAGTGGAGACTTTCCAATTGTGAATTCTGTTAACTTTACTGTGGAAGGTTTTGACTTCATCTTTAATTCTGAACCTTAATTTTGCTGAATATAGTCTTCTTGGTTGGAATGCATCTCTCTTTTTTTTTTTTTTTCCAGATCTTGGTATATATTATTACACGATCTCCTAGCTTTTAGTGTCAGGTTTGAAAAATTGGCTGAGATCTTAAGGTTTACCTCTAAATGTGACCAGTCATTTTTCTATAGCAGCTTTCAAAATTGTATCCTTACACTCTGTTGGACATTTTCACAATAATTTTTGTTGGTGAGGGTCTGTTGTAATTTTCTGTATTTGAAGTCCTGTACGCCTCCTGTATTTAATTTTTTATTTTATTCTTAGTTTTGGAAATTTTCTGACATTACTTCTTTGAAAAAATCCCTCTGTTTTTCAGAGCTGTCATCTATTCCTATGAATCTTATATTTGGCCTTTTAATATTATCCCATATTTCTTAAACTGTTCATGGTCTCTTCACATCTTTTCTGCATGATCATCTTTATTTTCAAGATTATATATTTTCTTCATTTCCTGAAACTCTATTTTGGGGGTAGTTGGTTAAATGACTTTTTGTATTGTGTGCCTACCCATCCATTGAAATGGGTGGGAAGCAGTAGAGTTTCTATCCTATGAACTTCTAGGGTCCCTATTGGTTTGAAATATCTCTCAGATTAGGGGGAGCCAAAAAATTGCAACAACCTCAGTTTTTGGCTCCTATATGATGATATCTACAATATTAACTGGCACAATAAACAGAAATGGTAGGATCAGCAGTTTCCATCAGGAAGAACAGTAAGTAATTATGAATCATGTATGGCATAGAATCAAACATAGGTGTAATGTTTGACTTCTGTATTATTATTATTATTATTATTATTATTATTATTATCTCCACAGCATTAGTGATAGGGTCTGGCCCTTATATATGCCAATTAATACAAAGAAATGCTACCAAGAGAGTTAATTAAGAGGAAATATGAAGTGATAGGAGGGTGGAAAAGGGTTTGTGATTCCAATAGATGAATGTGGGAAAATGCAAAAATGACATAGGATGTGATATTTATGTGCAGGGATGAGAAAACATAATACGAAAAGGAAAAGAACAATAAAATTTGGCTCTTGGGAAGAGAAACCAAAAAGTGGAACAGAATAGAATAGTAAAGAAGACTACATCAAACAAAATAGAAATATAGTGTAACCTAAGCCCCAATCCTCAACAGACACAGCAAGAAAAAATGACTAAAAAAGGCTGGAAATGAGAAAACAGAAGTGTGTGTGTGTGTGTGTGTGTGTGTGTGTACATGTGCACACAGATATCCATTTTTCAGCACATTAGGAAAATAAAAAAAACAAATCTTGATGCAAAATTAAGGATTTGTTTCCATTGTGGTAGGCAAAGAAGATCATGAGAATAAACGTTCACTGTCTTTGTCTCCAGGTTTCTTCTTGTGGGTTGACAAATTGTTTTTATTGTGTTTCTCACCAAGATGCAGTTGGAGTTCAGAAATGTCTGCTTCTCTTCTCCGTGGTAAATTCAGGGATGGGAAACACTGTCACTCCACTCCAGGGTGCAGGTGGAGCTCTCTGGGGGCAGGCTGAGGTCTAGGGAGGCCCCAGGTGCTTTTTTGCATGGCTGGTTACCTGAAGATGCTAAGTCCATGCACCTGTAGAGCCCATCAGCTGTTGCTCAGGGACTACACCCCAGGAGTCTCCCCAGTTATCAGCTTGTGAGACAGGGAAGCCCTCATTCAGCCCTTCACGACCTCCCAGGGGACTGACATTGCCAGTTTAGGTTCCTGACCCCTTGCAGCTGGTCCTGTGATCTTCCCAGTCTCCTGGTGTCCCTCTCCGAGCAAAGACACACTCTTATCTCCCAGCCTCTTGGGGTCTACACCTGAGCACAGACACAACTGAGGGTTCAGGCCCCGACCTCTCCAGCTTGTGTGAGCTCAGTGAAAAATACTCTGTGCCTAATTTTATACGGATTTTGCTGGCTCAGGACTTACGTGACTGGTTGCCACCTGTGCTGGGTCCAAGCCAACCCGGTCTACCTGGTGCTGGTTCTCGGTCCCTGCATCTGCCCGCAGTGCAGGGTGTGTGGCTCGGGGTGGCCCCTGCCTGGACTCGTGGGGACTGTCAAGCATGGGCATCAGTACCAACTTACTGTCTCCAGATGGCCAGGGCGGGCTGCCTCCGACCTAAGGGTTTTCCTTGCTCAGATTGACCACTGCGTTTCTGGACCTTTTCCTCCTTGTGTGTAAATTGTGCTGCTCCCACAAGCAGCTGAGCTTTATTTTTGTCTTTTTTTTCCCTTATTTCATGATCCTGCAATTTCTAAGTCCCTAAGGCCCTCTGGCTGTCCAGTATTGGGTGCTAGTGAACCCCTGTCACCCCCCTCACAGAGAAACGGTCTTCCTGATGGTCGAATCCGCAGGCGCAGAGCTACACTTGAGGGCTGCTTCCCTCTAGCCCGCCACCTTCCTGTTGGTCACTTGCATTTCTTCAAAAAGTGTTTTTTGACTCATTTATTGTTGTTTAGGGTTTCTTTGTGTGTGTTAACTTTTTTGAATTCTTGATATGTTCTGTTTGCTAATCTCCCATTGGAGGAATACCTGGAATGATTTTCTCAATTTGTAGGTTCTCGGTTCATGCTTCCTAATCCTTTTCTTTGCAGAATCTTTAATTTGATGGCATCCCACTTAAAGATTATTTTTTTTTTTTCCCTTGAGCTTTAGGGATCTTGTCAAGGAATTTGTGCCGGTGAGTTAGCACTGTTTTCTTCTAGCAGTTGCAAGGTTTCTGGTCTAACTTCATTCCTTTGCATGTGCATATAAAATATATACAACACACACACACACAAAAACTTGAGTATATTTACATACATAAATATATTTTCAGTTGTGCCACCACCAATTTGTGACAGGACAGTTATTGAATTGTCTTGGCACCCTTGTTGAAAATGTCCGGTTTATTATTCTTAAAGCAAGCTTGTATATGTCTGACCTTAAGAATAAGGTCACTCCTGGTCCTTAGGAGACTTTTCAGTTCCTCTTATAAATGCATTTCTCGCCCGCTATGTCACCAATTCTCTTGATGCTACCCTAGGATTCTCTGGTCCCTGGTGTCTGTATTCTGTGTTGGTGACATCCTTACGGATTTCATCCTCGTTTCACCCTGGCCAACCTGACTTTCCTGTCCTTACTCTTTCCAACCACTCTTGGCGCTAATATCAGAGTTACTTTTCTATAACAAGGATACGATGACATCATCTGGCCACCCCCCAGCATCCCCTCCAAACCCTCATGGGTTTTCATTGCCAGAGAAGATGATTCAAGGTTCTTGGCAGTGTGTAGCCCCCTGAGGGGCTGTGCCTTTGCTTAGCTTTCCAGTCTGTTTGCTGGCACTTGGGTCCCTAATCTCCCATCTGTACCCTCCCTTATTTCTTCCTCTGGTCAGTGGAGTCCTCCTCTGTAGTATTCCTGAGGTCTGGGCTGATTTGAGTTTTAGGATGAAATATTGTTTCCACAAATGCTTCTTCCAACTTCCCCAGGTAGTTAACAACTTTCTTTTTGTGCATTTGCCATGACTACTCACTTATGTGACAGCACTTCCCTTTTGAGCATTAGTGTTTGATCATTCTTGAGGGATAGAACATAAATCATGTGTGAGCAATATGCATTTCCCATGGTATATGATTAATAATGACTTATTCAGTTATTGAACAAATAAGTGAGTCATCAGATTTTCATATGATTTTATTTATGAGAGAATTTTATCTTACACATTTTATAGAAAATTACTACAAAATATAAATTCAAGGAGATAATGGAACAGATTTCTACATAGTATTTTGGGAGGATTTTCACTTAAATCTGTTTGAACTCATGATGTAAACGGTTCCTTTACTTTTCTTTCCTGATTTAGCACCTACTGGGATTTCTAAATGAGCCCACTATGGTCTGGTACATCTGAAGCTGCATGGGGCTGTGGACCTGTGGAAATGTGTAGCATTCCCATACATTTGGCCCCGCAGTGGAAATAGGTTGTAAAGATGGGTATGGTGCCCATGCTTACAACTGTAATTTACCTCTGCATAGTGAGACATGATGAGCAGTTTACTTTCACTAAAAATATTTAGAGATTATCCAAAGATGATGGTTTCCTTACTTTCAAAAAGTATGGTTTATACCTTCTCTAGTGTTTGGTTAAGAGGATTATATGTTTATGGAGAAATAAACAAAACTATTAATTTGTGAAATTTGGGGCAAATGCCAGGCTCATAGTAAGTAATGAAGTTCTGGGAGAAAAATGATAATTATTTAGCATGCAGAGTGTTCTGAGGATACTTTTGGAGTCATTTTATTACACTCTACATAAATTTTGGCTATTGGCTCTGAAGAGCTGATAAGATAATCTTTAACTATACATATTAATCATAAGCCCTTAATTAACTCATTCAACAAGCATTTACTGTGTGCCAGGTATTGATAGGAGTAAGAAAGAGCATGTGACTTTAAAGAACTTGTACAATGCAGAGTAAGAAGGGCACAGTAAGCAAGTGAATTAGAGTGTCACCTGGGGAATGCTGTGAACTTACTGTAATGAAGTGATATTAGAAATGTGAAGAGGACCTGGCTTAAGGAGGCCTTCACAGAGGAGGTTCTGTGAGCAGGATCTTGGTGAAAGGTGTCTGTAAGGACAAAACCCAGGAAGATTATTCCACACAAAGGGAACAGCATGCTTACAAGCTTATAGTTATCAAAGGGTGATGATTGCATGAAATACATTGTGGGAGGAGAGGGGTATAAGTTTTAAATGTGATATAGCCCCTTCCTGTTTGTTGAAGCAATTCCAAATACTTAGACATTCAAGAATATGAATATACTTTGTGTATAACCAGAGATGAAAAACTGGGCTCTATATTGTAATATGAATTGTAATGCATTCTGCAGTTACATATAACAAATTAGAATAAAAAATAAAAAAAAACATACACTTGCTGGGACATTAAAAAGCATCTCTGTTATTGATTCTACTTCCTGATGCAGTTCCGTAACTTCAGTGACAGGGTCTCCTTTATGGAGGTAATGTGTGCCTGAAGACCCTTAGCATCTTCAACACTAGTTACTTAAGATTGTCCCCGCAGCCCTTGCCCCAAGCTGGAGTAGACACTACATAGTCATTGAACACCCTGGTGTTCAGCCAGGGCAGCTAATGATTGGAATATATAAATCCATGAGGACTGTTTTAGTAGCTCTGAATAAACAGATTTAACCTCTATTAATTTTTTATTTGGACACTTTTTTGGAAGAGTCAAGATACCTAAATTTGAAACCTGTATAGCTCATTGATGACTTCTATAGATTTAAATATTATGGAATGATACCTAGAATCATTTGTGTTCTGATATTCTTCCTTTGTGGAGGAAAGGGAACCCTAGATGGCTTTGCTATGACAGATATTGATATTCTCTGCCTCCTAACTCCCCAGGTATCTAGGTATTATGATTCTCATTGATTCTTGTGATTCTCTAATATCAGTACTATAAATGTTTCAAAATAACTAGATTTTTAAAAAAAGCCTTATATATCTGAGTAAACTCTAGAAAAAGTGGTCTTTTTAGATAAAGCCTTAGTTTGATCTGGACTGTCTTCCCAGATCTTATATGTTCAGAGTAATTGGATGATGAGGACTCAGACCTCATCAGTGGATGAGTCCGTTGATGGTTGAATGAACACCTAGGAGGTGGGACCTAGTTGGAGGAAGTAGGTCACTGGAGGTGTCCCTGAAAGGGTTTATCTTCTCTCTAATCTCTTCCTCTCTCTCTGCTTCCAAGCTGCATCTGTCTCCTACCATACTCTTCTGCCATGATGTTCTGCCTCACTGGAGGCCCAGAGCAATGCAGTTCACTAACCATGGATTGAATTCTCTGAAACTACGAGCCAAAACAAATCTTTCCTTCTAAGTCGTTCTGGTCAGTTATTCTGGTCACAGTGACAAAAAGCTGACTGACATATAAAGTTAGAAGTATTAGAAAACCAGTGTTCTAAGGATTAGCAGTAGTACTTAGGAAGAGAAGTTTCGAAGCAATGTGTACCTGGTCCGGTGCCAGTTTTGATTGGGGTTATCTATTGTTGCATGACACCCCATGCCCAAACTTAGTTGCTTAACAAACAATTGTTTGTTTAACCCTCAAACCTGCCATGTTTAAGGGGGAAGGCTCTGGTTTACTTGAGAGCATCAGCTGGAGTGTCTTGACAAGCCTGGAGGAACCCTTCCAAGATGACTCACTCAGTGGCTCCAAGTTGGCTTCAGTTTTGGCCAAGATCTTGGCTGGGGCTGAAGGCCAAGCCCCTTGGTTCCTTTCCATGTAGGCCTCTGTTGGGTACTTGAGCTTTCTTGCAAAATCATGGCTGGGTTCCAAGAGAGTGTCCCAGGGGTCAGGAAGTCAGAAAGACGGAGGAAGCAGAAGCTGCCAATTTTGTGGAAGCCTGGGTGTGGAAACTGGCTCCACATTACTACAGATACATGGGGCATTCCATCATGGGGATCAGCTTTGAGGGGAAGGGACTTAGAAAATACCTCTGGATGGGAAGAATAGCAAGTGCTTGAAGGGATGTTTTAAAACTTCTGTGTTTCCTCACTGAAAATGCTTTGTTTTTATTCTGTTTATTTTCATTGTTAAAAAAATACAAAAAACTTCTAGGGATCATTAGATGTGAAATCTGAAAAATCTCTTGGTCTGCTTTGGTAACACTATCCTGGGTAATAATCTGTTGTCTGCTGTGCAGCCTTGAGCAGCCAACTGCATGGTGCATTTTACAGACATGTTTACCGTGGAAGGTTAGGAAATTTTTTATGCTTCCATGTAAATATTTTGAGTTCAAATTTGGGCTGGAAATGGATTTGTGTGTGTGTGTGTGTGTGTGTGCGCGCGCACTGATCTTCATGAAACACTTGCACCCTTTTATCTTGCTTTTTTTCCCATGACCTCTGACTCTATGTCCCCATTCCTATTATAATTACAATAGATTTTCCAAAGGAATAATGGAATTCTCCTTTTAGGAAGATGGTGAAACCATTGAGAGCCTAGCACTTGTATTTTAGAATGCAGACTTCAGAATGTTAATATTGAAAAAGTCCCTTGAAACTCATGCAGTTCAGGTGTCCTCAACCAATTGATTTAGCCCCTTTTGTAACATAACTAGCAAGTACTTGTCAAGCCTTACCAGGAAAGTTCCAGCCATAGATGGTTTAATAGTCATGTGGTGTACAACTTGATCTTTAGACTTACGGATTTTAGAATGTTTTATCTTGTTGACCTAAGTTATATGCCTGTAACTTCTTAAAATTTATAGACTTTCTTATCCATGAGAAAGTTCAGAATTGAAAATGTTGATCATGGCTCTTCCCTGCTGAACTGATCCTTCTTGCTCCAAATTGAACAGTTTTGCGTCCTTGAGCTGTTCCTCTTGCCATAGTTTCAGGTGACTTTTTCACTTGACCCCTGATCTCTGAAGGTATTCCTGTTGGTGAGCACTGAGCACTGCACCCCAGAGGCAGTCTGAGGTGGGGGACAAACCCATGACGTTCTTAGCTCTTTTCTTTCAATTTAGAGCAGATTGCAAGAGGCCTGCTTGAAGTTGTAATGGCCTTATATCTGCTGGACATGTTCCTCACATTCTGTTCCCTCCAAAAGATGATCTGCGCTTTAAGTTTTGAATTTGGAAGAAAATAGGTCTGTTATTTCTAAAATAGTAGACATGTAACTCCTATTTTCTTTTACCGAGTTTGTCAGTCTTGAAAGCTAGTGAACCATTTAGCAGACAAGTTACTTTCTAACTTGGTCATGAGATTTTTTTTTTTTTTGGTCAAGGTCAATGAAAATAGTTTCTAGATGTATAGAGAGATTATAATACGTATGTAGAAACTTAAATGTACGCTAGCAAAGGATTTCTTGGTAAACTTACACTGTATTCCTTCAAGTCGTTATTAATGAGTACTGACTGAGGACACCCACACATTGGCCTCTGCTTAGTTACATAAACAGTGGCTGAATTGCTGGAATACCTCCTGGAATGTTGAGTATTGATTCTGAATTGCCTTGATATAAGTTAGGATGACATGATATTCTCTGGTTACTTTTATTTCCCCAGGTCAATTAACTTCTAATTGTTGAAATTAATTAGTAAAATCCCCCAAATCGTTTGTAGGTCTGGTCCTCCATGGAGGCAGCACGATTTCTCCTGTACTCTGTAATGGGTTTATTTCAGTTTACTTCCTTATAAATGTGGACAGCCCATATGCAGAGCAATAGATTCCCTGGATATACATAGGTACACTGCTAACATGTCAATTGAAGGTGGTTTTTAGTTATGAAAATACTGAAATTGGGAAGAATTATTTAGAGTCCATATGGAATTGAATGTGGCTGCTTGCAGTTGTCAGTCTACATCTTGGCTACGGACTCGGCGTTGATTCTATACAGATTACATCACCAGAGCTTTTTGTGATATGGTTAGAAAATATCACAACATTGTAGCAAAGTAAAGTGTGGTTATAAGACTTTTTTTTTATTGGGCACATATTGCCTTAGAGAGACTTGTATTAGTTACTTCATCAACCACTGATGTGGGAATCTCTTTTTAGAAAAACTGCATAAAAATGTGCTTACCACCCTTATTAAATACTATAAATACAGAACTTCCATAATAGAAATGATGGCATAAAAATTTGGTTCATGTTACTATAAAAACTTGAGCCAAAAAACTGATCCTGTTCCCTGAGATGAGGCTGTCTTAGATTTGCCAGCCCAGAGTGTGAGTGCGTGCATCTGCTACTGGTTTGTCCTAGATGACTTTGTTCTGTTTGAAAATGGTAACTTGTTTCGTAAACCATACATGAAAAATCAATTATATTTAATATGCAAGACATGAATCCAAGCACTATAGTTCTAAAAAGGAACTCAAAAGGCAAAGAGCACCACATTTGGGGGTAATTTTCAGGAGTTTTTTTTTCCTCCTTTTTCAATACATGGTTAGCTTGCGTGAAACATATTTTAGATGTAATTGATATTAGATAGCATTATTCTGTGAATGAGAAACAGAGCAACTATATTTTAGTTTGAGGCATGTAGAAATATAGATTCTGAGAGTTGAATTCTCTGTCATTTATGCCTCCTCTTAAACATTTCCAGAAGTGGAAAACTGTTTCCCCCTGTGGGCAGTTCCCTTTTAAGGAAATTGTAGTGGAAGGCTTTCTTACATCGAACTAAGGTACCTTATAACATTTACCTTTTTTTTTTTCCAAGTTTTGACCTTTCTACATGAAGGTTTTTACATAATTGAAGATAACCATTATGCATTCTTAAGTCGTCTTTTGCACAAAATAAGCAAACATATGAACCCAACGAATTTTCTTCAGCATTTTTCACATGGTTGTGATGTGTTTGACCTCTTCTGGTCATCGCTTAAATTAAAATGTTTTATTAATTTTGCTGTTTGACATTTAGGATACAACCACAGAGAGTCAGCAGTTTTCCTGACAGAAGAATTCTAAACCTAATTAAAACGAAAAAAATTTCTAATTAATTTCATGTAGCTCAGTGTCCATCCCACTAAGGTCAGAGACTGGAAATAATACCAAAGGATTCAGGATGTGAGGAAACGCCATACAAGATGATGCTTGCTGTGCCTTCAGAATTTGAAGGAGAGGCAGCCCGCCGCAGAGGTGGCACAGGTAGTTCCCCTGCATGGATGGATTTTAGGCAAGTAGTAGGGACTGTTCCTCCTCCAAGTTTAACTCCTAAAGTTGAAATAAAAACATTGTCTAGCAAACAACAAGAGAACTTGGGACAGGTGTGGACTCAGAATTGAAGGACAGAGAAGCACAGGAACTAGAGGAGCCCTGTCTAGACAGGAAAACATCCACTTGGACGCTTTTCTCAGTGGTGGGATGGTGATTGTTAGAATTTCAGGCATTCTGCTTAGCTACTCAAAGAATGAAGCTCTTAATTTTATATGGATATGTATTTTATTTGGAGAGAAAATACATAGATAAAATGTGTCATTACCACATTTTTTTATAAGTTTTAAGAGTCAAGAGGTTCTCTCCTAGGACCAAGATGGGAGGAAAAACCATAGATACCTTGATGGCTTTAGCTGAGCTGTGGGGCGCCTCTGAAGGCCTGCACAAAGGAGGCTGTGCTTCAAGGACGTCCCTACCCGCCTCCTGTCCTAAACCTTTTCACCGGGAAGGTTCTCCTGAAGCAAATATTTACTTTGATGTCGTCGTAATTTAAGTCCTACACTTTTTTTTAGGGGGAGGGATTTGCACTCGGGGACACTTGACCGCTGAACCCCATAATCAGTCCTATTTTGTATTTTATTTAGAGACAGGGTCTCACTGAGTTGCTTAGCACCTTGCTTTTGCTGAGGCTGGCTTTCAACTCACGATCCTCCTGCCTCAGCCTCCTGAGCTGCTGGGTAAATGGCACACTGTTAAAATGACTGCTGGAAGAATTTACCAGTGCTGCTGTCTTGATGGAAGCTCTAGGCAGACAGGGTCTGTTCTGCCTGCCAGATTCTCTTGCTTAGAGGTTCAGGCTCACTTTGAGATGAGAATTGCAGGTGATTTGGAACAGAAAGACTGCCAGCCACGTGATGGGCCTTGGACTTTGGCTGAGGAATAGCCATGGCAGTAGGTAGAAGGGACCTGCAGACCACGAGGCTGGGCTGGAGAAGTTACCAACGACTCCTGATTAAAATGATCCTCAGATGTCGATGGCCAGGGTGCACAGAAGCTGTCATACAGAAAGATGCAAGTTTATTGTGGTGAGAAAAGGGCTACTCCCTTGAACACAGGGAGAAGAGCTGTGGACTGAAATAATCCAGGGTTTCAAGAAGGCTGAGGCTGAAAAATAATTCGACTTTAGCATTTAGTTTTGAAAAACAGGTTAAGGTTGAAATAATGACAAAATGGTGATGGATGACTTATAGAAAAGCAATCATTATAGACTTCCTGAATTCCAGGTAAAATTTTGCAAAACACAGTTCTAGAAGAGTTGAAGAGAACTGTGGAGGCTTATAGTGAAACTTGGCAGAGACACAAAGACGCATGTGCTCTTGGTAGTGGGAGGACCCCGAGGTGATGCTGATATTGTGCTCGTCTAGACAAGTCTGCCCTGTTCCCTGGGAGTGCCTTTCTCCCATTGCACTGGACCCAGGGGTCCAGATGGCTGGAGAACATTCTTGGTTCTTGGGGGAAGAATCCGGTTCATTTTGAAGCAATACACGTCGTGGAAGCGCTCACTGTTGTCCTGGGATCAAAATTCCTGGTCTCCAACATTCAATCACTCTAAGTTGTTGCTGTCACTCCTGCACCTTCCTAAGACCTTGAGAGCTGATGTTGAGCAATGAGCAGAGCATGTCCCTGGATGTTCTCATGTTGATGAAGAATGACCAAATTCTGTGCATTACAGTATTGGGAGTTGTCACTTTGTCCTAAGTCCTCAAATACATCATGTGAAAGATGTGGTAAATACTTGTTAAAGAGTGAAGTTTTTATTTAGTCCCTGTGTTTATCTATATTTGGTAACAGAGCTTATTGGAAGTGCAAGAAACCAAACCAAGCAAGCATCTAGAAACTCTAGAAACTAGAATTATCTGAGGTTGTATATGAATTCTACTTGATACATATCTACGTGTGCTCTCCATGACATTCGGCTCCTGTATCATATAATAGAGGGCCTCCATTTAAAAACATTTATTTTTTGAGAAGATGTACCACAGCTCCAATCAGTGTGGCATCTTCAAGGCAGTGGCTCACGGCAGTCATCTTAAGGTTGTCGGGAGGATCAGGGAAATGAGCTACTGAAGCTGGTCTCAAGCACACAAGTAAGATTCCTCGCTGCCCTCCTCCACTGTTCAGTTTACATTTCCCTTGTAGGTCCCAGATTTTAGCTGTTCTGGCTTGCTTTCCTGGTGGGGGACCAAGATTCTCATCCCTAAGTCATCCAGACCCTTAGTGCTTTGCATTCTTGATGACGATCACTGCAGCTCTCCCTGGGCAACTGCCTCTGGACACATTGAGTGTGTACCTGACAAACCGTAAATGCTCATCAGCTAATCAGTGTAGAAAGCGTAAATATAACTGACACAATTATGTAACACAATGTAGTATATTAACGATTTTAGCATTTATTTGGATTGTTCTTATATGTGCCTTTAATTTCAGACTAACTGTATATAATTGTTTTAGCATGATTATTCCAAAATTCAAACGTGATGAGAAAGAAATATTATAAGCCAAAGAAGCAAACTTAAAGACTGACTCTCGTGGAAGCGTCAAAATGTCAAAACTAAATAACTAATGGTCGGTTGATAATAAGGGAATAAGTAATGACACTCTAAAAATGTAGATGATGAAAATTCACCAGAAGATGCAGCGAAGGTTTTGAGAGTCAGGACAGTGCAATAGGAGAGGGCACAGCAGCAGAAGACGGTAGTGACGTGTAGCACAGTTTGGTTGACAGCGTGCTCACAGGTTGGCATCAGTGCCATTTTCTTGACCTCATTCAAGGAGAGATGGGAAAGAGTAGAACGGGGAATGAGTTGGACCAAACTTTCCTATGTACATGTGTGAATCATATAAATCCTTAATGTACTAAAAATAATCTATGAATAAACAGAAAGTGGGCCAGTAGAGTAATGAGGTGGGAGGAGAAAGGGCAAGTATCAGAGACTGAATGGGAGTAAATTGTATTCCACACATGTATGATTATGTCAGAATGGAACCCAACTATTATGTTTAACTATTATGAACCCCACTATAATGAAATGAATCCCACTATTATGTAAAACGAGCATCTGTTAACTTAGAGTTATAGTGAACAGTTACAATTTTTTTTTTTTTAAACCAGGGATTGAACCCAGGGGCACTTCACCACTGAGCTCACCCTTTTTAGTCTTTATTTGGAGGCAGTCTAAGTTGCTTAGGGCCTTGTTAAACTGCTGAGGCTGGCTTTGAATTTGCAATCCTCCTGCCTGTCTCCTGAGTTGCTTGGATTATAGGCATGTGCCACTATGCCTGGCTTAATTGAGAGATTGTCCCTCTTCATCACGTCCTCTTAAGAATGACATTGTTCAAAGAAAGGAAAGCTTGTGGGCATCAGACTAATTATTCAATGAGATTTTTTTTCCCCCAGACAACTGGAAAATGTCAACATAAAGTTGACAAATGTGAAATGAACTGGTATGAGAGAAAAATGTATTCAAAATGAATTAAACAGACATCAGATACAATACAATCATTGCAATTTCTATGCCGAAGTAGAATGCAGAGCCATATAAGCAAAACCCTATAACTTTCTCACCAACTGAATTGCCTCACCTGGAAAAACGGAACGTGTTCTGAGGGTTGTAAGCAGTCATGGCATTCCTGACGTCCTGTGACATCGCAGCTGTCGGTACGTAGAGAACAGTACATAGAGAAGCCTGAGGCTCACTGGAATGTCAGTCCACCACAGGCTGTGTGCTGTGATCAGCACGGCGCAGCAGTCCTGTGGAAGGAAGCCCGCCCTGGTGCTGGAGAGGTCTTCCTCTTCAGGTATCCTGCAATCTTGTTGGCTAGTGCACCCACTAGCTGGGTAGTTTCAACTTGTGAACCAACTTAATTTCTTAAGATGCATGTTCTACGGCTGCACAAGCCATCTGAGTTGAGTATGATGGGTTTAAAAACACTGAAGACAAACCAAAAAACAAAAGATGTAAAACGTCATCAAAAAATTAAAGATCAATATTTTACTGTATCTGAGAATGTTTCAAAAAGAGGCAACATGTTATGTGTTCTTGGTCAAGGATATCTGTGAAAGGGACCTTTTGTCATAGTTAAATGTATTTCTTGAGAGAAACTGAAGACAAAAATTGATTTGTTTCCCCCCCCCCCAAAAAAAAAGTGAAAACGATGAACACTTACATCAGGAGACCATCTTGAGACTGAAAGGTGAATGGTGACAAGAACGTCCTCCTCACCCACCTGCCGTGCCCCAGTCAAGCGGGTGCCCAGGGCTGGCTCCAGCCTCCAGTGGTTGCTGGCTGCTTTCTCCAGGGACAGCTCAGATGGAGCACATGACCCCCAGCATTGCTTGGTGATGGCTGGGTGGGGCTTCAGCCAGGGTGTGGAGGACTTCCTGTGGTGCTGAGTGACGCTCCCGCCCGCAGGGCGTGAGTGAGGAAGGAGTGTTGGCAGGGCCTCCCAGTCGAGGGAAGACGGGGAGGATGAAGCTTGAACACGGAAAAGGGATGAAGGGAAAAAACAAAAAGAAGCTGAACTTGAGCCGTGTGCCCAAGGTCTGGTTACCTTGGGAATGTGGTGATGGGGCCACTCAAGTTCCCTTACTGGGAAAGCCCGCGTGGGCTGCCAACTTGGACTGGCAATGCAGTTTCTGCCTGGTTCAGTGGGTGAAGATAGAGATACTTTGAGCTTTACAGGAATCAAGAGTATAGATGGGGACTTGCCTCTGGTAATCCACAGCCCTGAAGGAAAGGCGGTCTCCTGACATTAGGAGACGGCGTTCACGATTGCAGGAACGGAGAGAGAACTGAAAAGTGTTTGAAAGAACCATGGAAGGGAACATGTTAGGAATCAAATAGAGGTGAATCTGTTACTATTCTTGTTGACACTAACTATTAGTTGACATTATATAACTTTATTTTGTTCTCTTATATGGTGAGCTTCATGATGAGAGGGATTTTGCCCGAGTCACTTATGAAGTTGAATTTTCAGGGCCTGGAGTTGGCACATAGTAGGGTTGGACAAATGTGGATACCTAGGAATAAAAGAATGGGTAACCCAATTAATGACTTAATCCCCTGATAGGGATTAACTGCTAACTGAAGTGGAGAGTGTGGCTGGAGGAGGTGGGAATTGGGGCGTGGCTTTGTATCTGGAGAGTGGAGTAAGTCTCTCTGCTTCCTGATCACTGATGTGAGCTGCTTCCCTCGGCCATCTCTGTACTAAGACCTCTGAATCTGTGAGCCCTCAGATAAGCCTTTCCTCCTCTATAGCTGGCGGGGTCCTTTAGTCACAGCAGTGAAAAAGCTAGTAAAATGGATAGCAAGTTCAAGGCCAACTTCTGCAAGTTAGCAAGACCATCTCAAAATATAAGAAAGGACTGGGATGCAGTTTAGTGATTAAAGTGCCCCCGAGTTCAATCCCTAGTACAAAAACCAATTGGAAACAATTGACCCAATTCTTAACTCTTGGAGAATGCTCTTTAGCTGGGGTGGAGGAGAAAAGATATTGCAGAGTTTATCCACCATTGTGGAATGGCCCTTGCCCAGTGACTGACACTGGACAAGTGGCAGACGTGACTTTAAGTTTGCATGGTGTGACGGAGGTTATGGCAGGTCACGGGTAGTGAGGAAATGGCAGTGTGCCCGTGAGGACACGCTAGACAGATTCACTTGGTGTAATCTGCAGAGGCAGGAGGCTTGATCAAAGGGATTCGAAAGTCAAGTCGCGTTCAGCTGACGAGGTGCTGAGGCTGGTTGTGGAGTTCATGGCCTAGCGTCTGATGTCACTGGAGAAAACTGAGTGTCACTAGACGAACTCTGTAAATCCAGCTTCCCTCAGGTAAAGGGTGCAGCACAGGTTGGAGGAGATCAGAAGAGTAGCAGGCCGAAGACCCCTAGAATTGTAGCTGGGTGTGCACAGCCTCACACTGGTGCTGTGGGAGGAGGCCTGCTATTAGGACTGATTTGAAAGATGAAGACAAGGAGCAGAGAGAGTTCCAATTCAACTGCATCTAAAAAGGAAAACGGAAATAAAAAAGCAGTGGAAAGAACTCATAAAACTGCCGTGGTTCCTGGTAAGCAGGCTGAACAAGGCTCACGACAACGGTCCACACTGTTGACACTGCTTACTTTCATAGGTTGATGGGCAAAGTCTCGGATTTCTTCACACTTGCTTTTCAAAGACCCTGGAGTCCCAGGCTCACTTAGCAGAGGAACAGCTTTCTGATAATGGCCTGGTGTCCGTCTCGGCCCCTGCTTCCCCCCTCCCCTCCTGCCCTCCCTTATTTTTCTTAGTCCCCTCCTCCACCCTGCCACATGCCTTTTCCTTTCATCCTCAATTTCTCCGGGTTACAGAAGTTGTCAGCTGGCTGTGAAAACTGTCTCGTGCTCAAGTTATGTTTGACAAAGTCCAGATGTGTCCCAGGGATCCTGTTGGGAGGTTGTCACTGTGACCTGGTGTGGCACCTTGGTTTTGATGAAGGGATTGGAGGGAACTCGTCCTGTGGAACTGCTGGGAAATAGGAGCTGCTCTGTGGGGCTCCACCTGGTGCTGTAGAGAGAAGTCTTTGTGACCAGGCAGACCTTGCTCAAATCCCATTTTTTTTTTTATTAGCTATATCATGTTGGATAAAAAGCATCAGCTTCACAAGTCTCACTTTCCTAATCTGTAAAATGAAAATGCACACCTCAAAATGAAAACACTGCACACCTCATTTTGTGTGACACAGAAATGAGTGGAGACTCCGAGTGGTGAGTGGTGAGTACGTAGCTAGCACATGCTGCGTGAGGGTTCAGTAAGTGGCGACCCCTGCCATCACCTTCCTGAATTGCTTTTAGTTCCACCTGTCCTACCAATGTCCAGCATAGGCCACATAGTGGTGCTGTCCTTCTGGGACATGGAGTGAAGACGGTTGGTGTTTTGGGCAGAGGGAGTGTGTGTGTGTGTGTGTGTGTGTGTGTGAGAGAGAGAGAGAGAGAGAGCGAGAGAGAGAGAGAGCGCGCGCGCACTACAACAAAATACCTGAGATAATCGGTTTAGGAAAGGTCCATTTTGGCTCCCAGCTCTAGAAGGGTGCAGTCTGGGATCCAGTGATCCCTTTGCTTTGAGCCTGAGGCTGGGCAGCTCATCATGGGGAGGGTGAGTGGCAGAGCAGAACCACTCATCTTGTCATGGACCTGTGAACAGGATGAAAGAGGAAAGGGCTGAGATACCACATCTTCTTGGAGGGTGTGTTTCCAATGACCTGAGGACCTCCTTCAGGTCCCCCCACCCCCCACCTTGTGAAGGCGGCACTTCCTATGAATTTGTTGTCACTCAGGGTCAGGACTGGGATCACAGGGATGAGTAAGACCCAGCTTCTATCTCATCAGAGACGAAGCTCCTTCTCAGCAAGGAGTTGGCATGTGGTCTCATTGAGTGAACTTGCCACTCGGGCAGGAGCATTGCTGCGTGGTGACTTCAGTGGCCACCGCAGTTTCAAATCACCTTCTTCCCCAGGGCCCCAGAGTCTTCATTTGCATATTGGTTTCTGCTTTTTGCCCCTGTATTGTTAGCTTTCCCCGTCAGGTTGAATTCCGTACACTCAGCTGCTTTTTCCTGTTACAGTACACAAGCTGCCATGGCCTAGTGTCATTCTAGCTGGTGTAGAGGCATCTTCTCGGTTCTAGATTGCCCGAGAATCAGGCTGGAGCTGGAAGAGGCAGAGTGCAGGGCAGAAGAACATTGTGAATGGTGTCAGTGAAACATGGCAGTGTTTTCTATTTTTTTTCCTTTTTTGTGTGTATTTAAAATATAAGACGGAGGTAAGATTATTGGTGACATGTTTTGTTTTAATATTGCTGTTATCTAAACCAAAATGGTTGCTTTTTGTTTCTCAGTAGGAAAGTTCTTGTGAAGTCTGTGGCCATGTCTGGAGACCCCTAATTCCTGCATGTCATATGTCAATATTGTTGGGGGTGAGGGGTTACAAACACTATTCTGGTTAGTATTAAATTACAGAAGCGCTAAAAAAAATTGGAATAATGGGAAAATCATTTTTTTCTTAAAGCTTATTTTTGAAAGGAAGTTTTTGAATAAAATTTTTTGGTTATTAGAAATCAATGATAAGTGGGAAATGTACTAGTTGTCTTGGCTTTCAAAACTCACCTTATTCTAAGTCTGCTGTCCTTCCCCTCTTTAGTTTTAGGCTGACATCTCAATCCTCGTAGAAGCCAGAGGAACTTGAGAGTTAGCTGACTCACTGGCTTAGGTGTGAATGAGTATTGTCCAGTGTTCACGTGATCTATTGGCAATTCCACCCTGACATTTGGGTCATGTTGCGTCTTCTTGCCCTGCAGGGAGTGGCTTCCTGACCAGCGCTGCCGTCCTCAGTATGGGCACCCTCCACGTGGGTGGCAGTGAACCCGAGTGTCCCCGTGGCTCAGTTCCTGCCTCTGTTCTGGCCGTTGCCGAGGCCAGGTGCCTTTCCCGCTGGTGTCTCTGCTTTCCGTCACCTTCCGTGAGCTCCCACTGCTCCTCGACCACAGCCCCAACAGCCAGGTGAGTGTTGTGCTCGATGGCATGCATGCACGCTCAGAGGTGCCTCTCCCTCTTTGAATTGATGCCCAGGACTCTGGCTTGCCTGCCGAGGCTGGTTTGGTCTTTTCCCATATGAAATAAAAACACTCCCCCATAGGCCAGCTCCACACTCTGTTGCCTCTCCAGAAATTCCCATCAAAACCACTCAGCAGATTAATAAGCAGTGTTTTCCTCAAGTTCTGCCACAAGCCAACTCTGAAAGTGGGGGCCGGTGCCCAGCACTTAACATTCTCAGGGGTGGCAGAGGAGCACACAGTGCAGGACTTCTTAAAACACACTCCAGTCGTCTTTGTTTGTCTATTATTCTCATCTCCTAGGAGGGAAGTGCCCCCTCTCCACCTGAGCACTGTACCTCTTCCTCCCAGCTGAATTCCTTCACTTGACCTAACAAGAAACAGCACAGAACTTTCCTAGCAAGTTCTTCAGGAAACTTGGTATTCAACTTCCCTCTAAAGAAAAGCACAAATAAAATCACTAAGATGATCCATAGGTGTGAGACTTTCACAAAATTATGAAATTGTTGCTGCAGTACTTATTTGAGCACAAGTGTGTGTGTGTGTGTGTGTGTGTGTGTGTGTTTTATAAAACTGAAGTCATATCCCATCCACTTGTTTTGGCATCGTACTTCTACCTGATAAAATGCCACAGAGGTTCTCATTCTTCAACATCCTTCTGTTACATATTTTTAGTGATTTTTTTTTAGAATTGCAGGTTGGATATTTCATATTTGGTGGATAGTGCACCTTGCCAGATGTTTATGTTGTGTTTTCCCCTATTATTCTGCGATAATCTGTGCTTTATTAGCTCCTTAAGATAGGTAAAAGAAGAATTTCTAGGCGGAAATGTATGGGCAACTAAAACAGTTTTGATCCTTGGTATGGAATAGACTCGCGGAGTGATTCTCTAACGGTGTGTGAGCATCCATCGCCCAGTACGCTAGCTCCCTTTTCCTCCTGCATTAGACAGGGACCTGGAATGGAGCTGCCTGTTCACTGGATCACCACTCGGGTCAGATAAACTCTGGGATTTGTCAAGCATTGTGGTCACAAAACTGGCTCTTGTTTCTTGGCTGGCTGGCCTTGAGTGTGTCCATAGCTGGGACCACTCCTTGGCCTGACGGGTGACTTGAGATCTGGTCTGAACCCAGGCCCGTCTCTGCCTTGCTCTACGTGGTTTGATGGGCCGTTTCCATGCTCGGGTTGTTCCTCTTTCTGCCCTGGGCGTATTCCTCTTTCCTGATTCGCTGGCTGACTGCATTAATAGGTTTAAAGATAACGTGAGGGGAAACATGGGTTTGTTATTGTCCTCTGTTATGGTTTGAATATGAGATGTCCCCGCAGAGTGCCTTTGTCAATTTAGGAGTGTTCGGAGATGAGTTGAATGGATTGTGAGAGCTGTAACCCGCTCGGCCCGTCCTGGATGGAATGGACATACCTGTGGGCAGGTGGGATGTGGCTGGAGAATGTGGGTCACTGGGGCTGCCCTGGAAGGCTGCATCTCGCTGCGGCCCTCCCCCTGACCCCTACTTCGTGGCTGCTATGTCTTGAGCAGGTTCCTTCTGTCACACCATGATTGCTACCTCACCTTGGGCCCAGAGCAGTAGAGGCGGACCTCTGTGAACTCTGAAAGCTCTGAAACTGAACTCGCTTTTCTTCCTCTGAGTTGTTCTTATTGGGTTTTTTGGTCCTAGCAACAGGAAGCTGACTTATACATCGTTGTACTAAATCCACAGGAAAACCACCCACTTAAGGTACTGACTCGGGCGGTGGAGTTGAGGATAAGTGGACTGTGCCAGAAAGTTAGAGGCAGAGATGCTGATCAAAGATCCTGGGTACTGTTTTCCCCGAGAAGATGCCGTTGTTTAGTGCAAGCACAAAATGAAATAACACAACCCCCCAAAAACGAGTGGAGCAAAGAAATGGTTTGTGTGAGTTGTTTTGGTGGTGATGGTGCAACGAGCACTTGGTTTCTCATCATTGGTGAGCTCCACCCGGGGCACTGGCTCTTGCTGGCAGCTACTGCTCTGCTGGTTTTCAGCCCCGTCCAAGGTCGGGGGAACTGAGCTCTGCTGGGCTGCACTGCCTCCTGCTAAGCCTGTTTTGCTTCCAGGGAGATCTTGCATCGTGACTTACTAACCAAATCTTGTGATTGCGTGTTACCTTTATATACCGATTTATAGCCTTCGAAGGTCAATTCTGGGCATAGCAGAAAAACTTTATTGAAAATTGGAGTTCCTAATAAAATGGTGACATTTGGGTGTCAAACCTTAATGTGTGATGTACTTGTTATCCATTTTATAGATGATCTATATTTGTTTTATATAATATTTGGGCTGTACTTCTTTAAAATATTTTTAGTTGTAGACAGACTTTACTTATGTGGTGCTGAGCATCAAACCCAGTGCCTCACATGTGTTAGGGCAAGCACTTTACCACTGAGCCATAACCCCAGCTCTGGCCTGTACTTTAACATTTTAATTTCAACTCATGATTTACTTAACCGTTTCACTCTGTTAGTAAGGTAGACTAGGTTAACAAAGAACCTCCAAGTCATTTGGTTTCACCTAATACAAATATTTCTCACTTATGCTACAAGTCCAAAGTAGCTGGGAAAATGAAATAACATAGACCTAGCTAAAGACGTGCTTCTCTCGCCTTCTTTCCTCCACCTGCACCTGGAGGTGACCAGATATTGGTAACTAAAAGTTGGTGGAGTTGGGGATATTTATGACAATTTTTATAAAACATTGGGAATTTGAATGGAATTCTGTTGATTCACAGGTTAATTAGAATGATTCCTGTCTTTATGTGTGTGATTGATTCTTCCCATTTCTGAATATCTTTCTGCATGTATTTGTCTTTCATGTCTTTCAGTAAATTTTTATTAATTTTTCCACTAAGTTCTTGGAAATCTTTTGTTAAACTTTTTCCCTGTGTATCTTACGTTTTTGGATGGGTTTTCAAAAAGTGTGTGTTATGAACAGGAATGAAGATAAAAATAACAGCTCAACAAAAGTATGCCAGTTAGGATCAGTGCAGCCATATATTTAAACAGGTAATACTACAGTTTTTGTATTCTGTATCTTTTTCTCTTAAAAACACATGTTATTTTAGAATAAGTTTCTTGTGGGCAGTATGTGGTAGAGCTTGGCTTTCTATCCAACTTGATAATCTGTCCATTAATTATAGTGTTTAGAAAATGTACCTTCTTTTTATGGGCCTACCATATCATCCCCCTTTTTTTTGTTTTGTGTAAATTATTTTTTCTTAGGATTTTATTTTATCTGTACTCCTAGACATTTGTACCTCTTTGTCATTACTTTAATAGATGGTAACAACTCTTCATACTAAAAGAATAAAAATGGAAAAAAAAATCATCAATTTAAAATTCTATACCCTGTCAAACTTTAAAATGAAGGAAAAAAGACTTCTGTGGACTAAAATGTGAAATAATTCTTTTTCCTTCCATAGATCTGTACTATGGAAATGTAAGAGAACTTTTTCAGGCAGACAGTAAGTTACATGAAATGGCAGTTTGGCTCTGTGCAGAGGGATAGAGACCACAGGATGGGTAAAATGAAAATGGTGTAAAGTATATATTAAAATGACTTTAAAAGGTAATTGATCACTTACAGCAAAAACAATAACAATGTATTTTGGGCTTTAGAACTTCTGTAGAAAGAACACGTGTGACAACAATTACACAAAAGGGCAGACCACGGAAACATACGATTATAAAGTTGTTATAATTTAAATTGAACTTGAACAATGTTTAAAGGTAGATAGTTTCCAATGTATGATGGTTCAAGTTAGTTTAATTGTATTATCAGAAAAGCAAATACATTTTAAACTTGTAATCTTTTTGACTTACACTGGGTTTATTGGGACATAATTCTGTAGAAGTTGAGCATCTATATAGCTAATTAGCAAAAACCTAAAAAATATTCATTTTATAAAAACAACCCCTCTCCTTCAGGAAAGAGGAAAAATAACTCATAAAGAACAAATAGAAACAAGGTAGATTTTAACCTAACCATATTGAGAATTATATTAAATACAAGTGGTCTTAATGCTACAACTTAAAGGACAGATAATCAGCTTAGATAAAAAAGCAATATCATGTGCTATCTTTAAGAAATGAATTCTAAAAACAGGTATATTGAAGATTTAAAGGATGGAAAAAGATCTATCATACAAATAATGAAGTGATTATATTAAAATAGACAAAGTAAGAGATATTATCAGTACAACTTTCTATAGTACAACTCATCAAGAATTAACAGTTACAAATGCATATACACAACAATGGAACTTGAGAATATGAAGAAAAAACATAAGTAAATAGAAGTTAGAAAATGTACTAATTAAAATAATCAACAAAACTCTTCACTATGTTGACAACCTTCTTTCAGTAATATGTAGAAGTAGGTCAAACTAAGGGTATAGAAAACTTGAAAAATATTAGTAACCTGTTTGACTTAATTGATATCATAAAGTATCTCAGCTAGTGACAGAACATTTATGGAGATTATATCTTGAGTTATAAAGGAAGTTTCAGTAAGTTTTAAATATGTTCTTTCAATGTAACAGAGGTGAACTAGAAATGAATACCAGAAAGATTTCTGGAAAATTCTCAATTAAAAAAAATCAAAGATCATAGAACTTAAAACTAACTCCCAAGTCCAGAAATAAATGACATGTTGTATTAAAAAATATTTTGAAATGAATTAAAGTGATAAATTGCCCACATTTATAGTGAGTAGTTACAGCATTGCTTAAATGGAAACTTGAACTTCTGTATAGTTAGTTTAGAGAAAAAAAGATCCTTCATGATCTCAGCTTCCATCTTAAAAAAATATTACTGGAAAAACAAGAGCACGTTGGATGCAAAGTAAGTTCAGGGAGATATGATGTAAAGAGAATGAAATATAAAATTGTAGGGAATGTTACTAAAACAACAAGCTATTTTTAAAGACATTCATAAAATTGACAATTCTCTAACCAGACTGATCAGTATAAAAGGAGGAGAGGAGATACAAATTACCGATATGAAGAATATGAAAGGAGGAGCTATTCTCAATTTTACTGGCATTAGATGGGTAGAAATCTATAAATTACAGATTTATGGACAAATGGAATGGATCAGCATCCAGAAATGGACTTGCACACGTGGATGGACCCATTGGTTATCACCAAAAATTGTGGAGGAAATGAACATTCAACTTTATTACATGAATTTCACAACAAGAAATAAAATGGACAAATCTATTGAAATATGTAGGCTATCAAATGCACTCAAGAATACATGGTGTGGGTGGGTGGGTATGAATTTGCAATTAAAGACCAAAGAAAAGAGCAGACACTGCTGGTTTCTCTGAATTCTACAAAGCCTTTAAAGAATAAGTTTGAACCTATGCAAACTCTTCCAAAAAATGTAAGTAAAAGAACTTCCTAAACTCTTCCAAAAAATGTAAGTAAAAGAACTTTCTAAATTATTTAATGAAGTCGGCATTACCATGATGACAAAACCAAAAAAAGATACAAGAACGGAATAGAAAGAAACTTCAACTTGATGAAAGTATTTATTTAAAAATATAGCTAATTTCATACCTGTTTTTGAAAGACCATATGCTTTCCTCTAAGATTAGCAACAAGGAAATTGGTCTTTCCCAACAATTCCTGTTTCGCCTTGTTACTGGAGACACTAGTTAGGAGTGTTTAGGAAAGAAAAGTAAAGAAATGACATATGCAGTAGAAGAGAAGTGCAGCTCCATCTCCTGTGAAGATCACTTGACTGGGCAGAAAACATGAAAGCTGCTACAGTCTAGAATCAATATACACGTGAAAATGTTTGTATACTAAAATGCCCAAAATACAAAAATCAGTGGTATTTCTATATTATCAACGAACAACTTGAGAAGTAGAGGATAAAGAACATAATACCATTTCCAATGGCATTGAAAATAGGAATAAATATTGAAAATTATATGAAGCATCTATTACTAAAAATCACAAAATATTCCTTAGGCCACTAAAAAAAACCTAAGTGAGATGTTACATTCATGTATCAGAAGACAACTTGAAGTGTCATTTTCTCACAAAAAGTCAATTACTGAATGCAATTCCAATAAAAATTCTAGGAAATTTTTACCATTTTTATAACCTGGTTCTAACAATGTCCATGGACATGCAAAGAAGTTTGAGTAATCAAAACAACATGGGAAAGACGATTAGAGGACTTGTACTATCTAATTTAAAGACTTGCTGTGGAGTAGAAGCAGTCAAGACTGTTACTGTTGGAAGGACAGATTTATGGAAAATGGCATGGATCAGCATCCATAAATGGGCCTGCACACGTATGACCGATTGGTTATCACCAAAAATTGAGGAGGAAATTTAATGGGAGAAAACATAATGTATCCAAGTGGTACCAAAATGGTTTGATGCACACATGTCCCCTCAAAAACAAAACAAAACAAAACAAAAATAACAAAACCTGAATGTTCACCTCAACCTTACAAATATTAGTGTAAGAGCTAAAGTTTCAACTTCTTAGAAGGAAATACAGGATAAAAATGTGTCCTAGTGTTGACAATTTTTTTTTTTTGAGAAGTGATAGAATGTAAGAATCACAGAAGAAAACTTTGGTAAATTAGACTTTGTTACAATAAGCTTGCTTTCACAAAAGATACTGTTGAAAATAAGATGCAAGAGATTTGTGAGAAGATTCACAATGTATATATCTAAGAAAGGACTTGAAACATAAGGCAGAAAAGTCTTTTTAACTCAAATAATAAAAAAAAAGCGGGAGGGGGGATAGTAGAGGATAGGAAAGGCAGAACACAACAGACACTAGTATGGCAATATGTAAATCAATGGATCTGTAACTGAAGTGATTCTGCAATCTGTATATGGGGTAAAAATGGGAGTTCATAACCCACTTGAATCAAAGTGTGAAATATGATATATCAAGAAATTTGTAATGTTTTGAACAACCAACAATAAAAAATTAAAAAAAAAGCAACGACACATGAAAAATAATACTTGACAGACCCTTAATAAACGGGAAAGCTAGTTGGATAGGCATTCTGTCACGAAGATGCATCGGTGTCAGTTAAACGGGAGATGTGCTCATCATACTTACTAGAGGAATTTAAGTGAAGAGTTGTCACCCACCTACTAGAATTTTGAACTTACATGGCCATAGTCATCACAGGACTTGGTAACTCCCTCCCTAGATATTTACCCAAGAGAAATGAAAATGTCTGCCAATGCAGAAATTCTTACGCAAGCATTCATAGCAGTTTTATTTATAATAGCTCCAAAACAGGAATCAATGCCAGGAAGTGGTAGCTTGAAGCAGGAGTTTTGGCCTATCTGTAAAACGGAATGCTCAACACAATGAAGCAGTGCAGAGAGACCCAACGACAGTCGCACCAGCATTTGCTCTTGGTGAAAGAGCCCCAAGGGTAGACGACGAGGTGGTGTGTGCTCTTGCCTCTCTGGCCTCTCGGGCAGAATCGGTGCCACAGAGACAGGTTGCCACTGCGTGAGGGTGCTCACTGCAGAGGCGCGGGAAGAATGTGGAAATGTTTTTCATCTGGATTTTGGTGATTACATGACTGTATACAGAAACAGAACTTGTTGAAAATATTCTTGAAACTTACGTGTAAATTACACTTCAATAAAGTTGATTTAAAATGGTGAGAAGGAATTTCCTCGAGACACCGCTTTTGAAAACATGTTGGAGTATTAACATGCCTGTTATGTAAAGACCAGAATCTTGCTCTTGATCCAAGAAGCGGGTTTGATGGTCTTAAGGCAGTGGTATGGTTTCTGTAAAGATGGGGCCTGAAGCTCTAATTAACTAGATTCTTTCATTTAGGCTAGGGACAAAAATGGAGAGAAGAGTGACTAAAATGAAGATATTCAACGAATGAGTTCAAATGAGAGGCAGTAGGTCACTATTTAGGTACAACTACTAGGAAAAAAAAGTCTCACGTCGGCAATTGGGAACACATTGTGAAAACATCTATGCCAAATCCCAGTGAAATATTGGGCGAGACAAGCATGACGAGGGTCATCCAGCCCCTACAGAGAGGAAACCTCAGTGCTAGGAGGACGTCCAGTCTTGGGAGACAATTTCTGAGAGGGATTGGCAAAGAAATGTGATACCGGGCTTTAATTTACAAATTTTGGTCAGGGAGCTGGAGAGAAGGCTGTCATGGCAAAAGTAACTGTCATCTTTTTATTTCACACCACCAGCTGCATCCAAGTTTCCAGCCGCACTGTCTTGGGCTCAAATAGTTGCTGGCAACCCTGTTTTTTTTTTTTTTTTCCTTTGGGATATATAGTCATTTATAAACTTGTGCGGATATGTTTTCCCCTTTTTGTTGGCATTTCTGTTGAGTTTGATGAGATTGGGTCCCCAATGTGAACTGCTCCGTGGTTTACGGGTTTAGGAGGGATGAGTGACCAGTGCCTCTGGAAGTGGCCAGGGTGCTGTACGTCAACCTCAGTGGGGTTGGAGCTGAGGGATGGAATGTTAGCCTTGGCCACGAGTTCTTGAGGGATCGTGGTTGAACGTTGTTCAGGGAGACAGTTTTCTTTCTCGGTTGCCAGTGTTGTGGGTTGCCTGTGGAGCTGGACTGGTTCTCGTCAATAAATGTGGTTAATTTTCGGGAGCCAGAAGTAGCCATTTTTGAGGCAATTCTTCCGCTTTCTTTGCATGATGGATAAAAGTTCCGACTCTGGCTCTCTGGTGTGTGCTGCTTCATTTCCTTAATCGAGGGCTAATGGGAAGTGATGGGGCAGGATGTTGTGTCAGCTGCATGGATCCCTGAGGGATGCTCACGACACCTGGCCCACCAGGGAGGGTTCTGTGGCTGGAGGGAGCAGGGCCTGGAGGCCAGAGCGCACGCTGACGGGCTGATGTTGTGTCCTTGGGCTTGGCTGCCCTTCGACAAAACTCTAGAAGTGGCTCTGGAGTGTGCATTAAAAGGGCACGTAGGTGAGGGTTTAGAATGATGACATTTCCAAATTTATTTAGTGTTCGATTTTTAGTATGATAAAATCCGCTCTGCTTAGGGGATGCTTTTGTAACTTGGACAAGCATGAAAGGTCACCAGCCCCACCGGAACCAAGGTGTAAACGGAGTTCCATCACGCCCCGAGACTTGCCTTGTCTTCTTTGTGGTAAACTCGGCTTCTGCTTGTCTGTGTTCTGTGCCTCTGGTTTTTCCTTTTTCAGGGTATTTTCACAAAGTGCATGGATTTTTCAACTTGGAGTTTTGCACGTGGCAACAGCATGTTTGTCTGTTACATGCATCTTTAGTTCGTCCACTTGTCCTGGTGGGTGGCATTCTATCGCAGGGATGTCCCACACATTGCTTACGTATCGAACAGCAGAAGGATGCTTGGGTTGTTTCCAGATTTGAGAGATCACAAATGACATCACGAACACCCATGTGCAAGCTTCTGCATGGATACACATTGTCATTTTATTTGGAGTACACAGGAGGCCCGTTGCTGAGCCATATGGTAATGCATGTTTAACTTAATAAGTGACTACGTCCAGCATACCTCCTGTCAACATACCAGAGTTCACATGACTCTACTTCCTTGCCAACACACAGCATTGTCCGTCTTCCATTGGAAAGTGTTATCATTCTTCGTTGGGGGTAGAAACATGTCATTATGGTTTTGTTGAAGGGTAGTTTGACATTCCAGATGGTCTGGGAGAATACTCCATTTCCCCGATTATCTTGATGACTGGAACTGACCTTTGGTCAAGAGGAGTGTAAAATCACCACAGAGGGATTTATAATTTGGTGTTTTAAACCTAATACTCTCTTGGAGGCACCTGAGGTGGTTTTAAAATGTGTCCCCACGTTCTTCAACATGCTTTCCTTGGAGAGGCTGAGCTTCCTTCAGAGAGGGCTGGCTTTGGTGATTCACCTTTATGAGTAGCTGCGACAGAAGTGGTCATGGGTCACTTCAGACCAGAGTGTGAGCAGCCTCTTCCTTGCCTTCTGTTCTCTGGCCTTGGTCCTTCTGGGGAAAGCCCACCGACTCCACAGTGTAAAGGAACCCCTAGCCCTGTGGGGAGGTCCTGCTGGCCAGGAGCTGAGTCCTCTTGCTGAGGGGCATGTGAGTGAGCTACCCTGGGAGGGAGTCTCCTAGCCCCCGTCAGTCCTTCAGATCACCGTCTTCAAGCCGCTTGAGTGAAGCCTCATGAAAGACATCGAGCCAGAGCCACTTGGCGAAGCTGCTCCCAAATTACTAACTCGGAATGCTTGATAGTGGGGTAATTTCTAATGCAGTGACTGATAACTGATGCGGATTTTAGTACTGGATGTAGGGTGCTAGTGTAAAGGAATACCTCAAACTCTGATTAAGGCTTTAGAATCAGGCAGTGAGCAGGTGAGAGGGCTTGTTGTTAATGATTCTGGAGGAGTCCTGGGGTTCTCCTTCCCCCCACCCCTGGAATTATTGCTCTTGTGTTTTAGTGTAAATACTAGGCATATTAGGCTCTACCTGGTTTTACTTTTTCTAACTTTTTTTTAAAACATTTTAAATGGATTTTGTAATAGCTTACTTGAAGTTAGGTACAGAAGAACATTTGTTTAGGAGTTTAAAAATGTCATACACTTACCAAGTAAAATCATAAATCATGAAACACCCTTATCCAATTTCTTAAATATCTTTTTCAGTGATTACTGTAACAGTAGGAAGTCCTTGTCTCAATTTTTGTTTTAAATTTTAATCTCAGTATGAGGTTTTAAAGTAAAAACTTTGGATGGAAATAACTGATTATCTGGTTCCAAAGGACATTTCCAAAAGAGATCTCTAGGGCATAATCCATGCACCCACATTCTCAGAGTAGGAGATTTACCACTTAAGAAGTTTAGTATCATTGGTGGATATTTTACATGTACATTCTTTGAGCTTCAAATTTAATTTCTTTGGCATTTCAAACTAGTCTCTGTGTAAGAAGCCATGGGAGAAGCCAGATTCTCCTTCAATTTGGAGGCCCTATGCTGTGCTAATATATCATACCTGCCTTCCATCAATTCCACAGTGTTACATAAATTGTGGAGTTCTGCTTTTTGGCTTTTTCCTGGCTAAGGTGTGAAGAGGCCCAGGAGAGAGGGGAAAGTAAATCAGAATGTGTATACTGTCTTTTCCTCTCAATAACCATGTCTGACTTAATCCTTGGCAGAGCCCAAACACCCTGTTTCCCATGATTGAGTCTTATTTCTTTCTCTTCTGGGGGTCGTGATGCAAATATTTAAACTTATATTGAATCGTTAATATTCAGAAATGACAGGGAGAGAGAAAAGTACTTTGGAGCAGCTACCAAATGTCATTTATGTCACACAATGGCTTAAATATGTGCCAGTTTGGTTGGCACAGTTGAGCCAAACTCCTGGGGTCACGTGTTGAGAAGGATCTCATTCCGTATACCTGAAACTATCAGCATTTTTCCACTCAATTGGGAAGAGATTGTTAAAGATCATTCTCGTGGAATATATGAAACTGATCCTTTGTACTTAGAAGATCTGGCTGGCTTCCTGAAAATCTTCTGGCAGGACATAGTACACAATATGCAGTTTGAATATTAGCTCTAGACCCCTGGAAACCTGTGGATGCAGGAATCCAAAGCATATTTTCTACACCCAAACTGTGTGTGTGGGAAGTGGGTTATATCGTTCCTTTACTGTCGGGGCCTCCTGGGCACTGTTGAGTTTTTCCATTGGTGGGTTCAGCAGGTGGTGGGCATGCCTGCCACCAGCGAAGCCACTCTGTACCTGTGTGGGAAGCTTGATTTGTGAGTTGTCCCATTACATGTCATGCTGGCTTGGTTTTCTAGGAAGTCCATTCTGAGATGGAGCTCAGAGCACAGAAGGTTTATTTGGGTGAAATACTTACGGAAGAAAAAGGGCGTGGGGTTGTGCCTTCATCAGGCTGGGGTGTGGGCCTGTTAAAGGTGCTGCTAGCCCAGCTGCTTCACAAAAACCCGCATCTGTAGTAGCTCCTCACTAGGCCGACGCGTGTAACTTCTGTTCCACGTCACCTCAGTAGGATAGTAACCAGGGATGACCTTGAGAAGGTGACCTTGGCTCTAAAACAGAGGCAGGCCCTGGAGTGCTGACTGCTGGATTCTGTCAGCCAATAACATTCCTTGTGTCTGGGCACAAGTCCTGTCCTGAGAGGACCCTGCAGACCCTGATCAGCACGTCTCCACACCTGCCGCACGTGGCATCCTCACCTCAACGAGGTCCATGGGTGTAACTATAGATATAAGGCTTCAGAAAAGCTTTATTTTTTTCTGAAGTGCTTTATTAATAAGTGCAGCAGTATAAAATGATAACATGTTAAAAATAATGCCAGAACCATTTCTGACATGTTAATGTTATTTTAACTGCCAGTCTTCTATGTAGGAATCTCTCTTCTTGAGTATGGATATTCTAATTAGAGTTCCTTTTTCTTTTATGATTTTGGAACATCAATGAAATATGGTCTTGAGTCTACATTTCATGTTAAATTGCAGCATAACATCATACACTTGGAAGTAATCTGAATAAGACTGCCTAGATTTTACTTTTCCACCAGTTTTCATAGTTTTATCATAACAGTTTATTTCAGTATTTTAAAAATGATTCACCTTTAGATTCTTAAAAGTAAATAATTTTACTGAAACTACTCATTTTTCCTCATTTTATATTGTACTTAACAGAGCTTTTGCACAGAGGCATAAATGAAACTTGTGAGTATGACTTAATAGGTGAGAGCAGGAATATTCAGGTTTTCTAGAGGGTTATGGAAGCCCCCTGCCTGTCTTCAGTGGTGGCCACGGTTTCAGAGAGGAAAGAGTGTTGGTTGACCAGGAAAATAGTTTACTTGTATTTTCATAGCTTTATCTATAACATCTATTCCTGTATCTACATATCTTACATAAAGGAAATTCCAGAACAATAAGCATTCTGTTTCTAAAGGGGTCACGGGCCCCGACCACTGCTTGGTGAAGTAGTCTGGACACTGGGTTAGCTTCTGTATGCCTTTGACCTGTCTGTCGATCAGCAGAAAGCCTGGACTGGAGTAAGCAGACTCTAGTTCTGTGTGAGCTTTCCATCCCCAGGACCCATATATACAATAAGAACAAGTGAAAGGAAGAAAAGTTGATTTTGGCTCACTGTCTCAGAGGTTCAGTCCACGGTCAGTGACCCCATTGCTCTGGGCCCAGGGTGGAGCAGAACATCATGGAGGAAGGGTGTGGTGGAGGAGAGCAGCTCGGGACATGGCCACGAGGAAGCGGAGAGCTTGAGTACAAGGAGCCCCCACGGGCATCCTGCCTGTGACCCGCCTCCTCCAGCCATGCCCTCCCTGCCTACAGTGGCCAGCCATTAATCCATTCAAATTGTGAATCCACGGATTAGTTTAACCACCCCCGTAATCTAATGACTTCTCCTTTGAGCATTCCTGCATTCTCTTAGAAGCTTCTGGGTACATCTTATATACAAACCATACCCCCATTAGGCCTTACTCTCTTCCTGGTTGGCCATCCAAGGGCCTGCCTCAAAATGGGAGTCGTCCCTGCTGAGAGTGAGCTACGAGCCCAGCACAAGACACGAGAGTTCCTGGAGAAGAATATTCAAGCTGTATTGTATACTACGTCCTGCCAGAAGATTTTCAGGAAACCAGTCAGATTTTCTAAGTACAACAAGACTGCTTTGCCCTCTATTTGAAAGCCCTGTCCTCTCCTTCATGGCACTGAGACCCCACTTCTTCGATTTTCAGTATTGGAGGAAGAAGCTTCTAAGAACCTTGAAAGTTAGCATGTGCCATGAACATCATTTTTGCATGTGTCTTTAAGGTTCATGGAAATGGGTTCTTGTTGTAGTAATTCTTGTGGATGGCTTTGGTGTGTATTATTTGAATGTTTGCAGACATCTGGTTGAAATATACCACCAACCTGGAACCACTTTATCTACTACCCTGGCTTACATATTGAGGAAAAATGTGGTAAGCAGTAGCTGATTGTGATTCATTGATACTTCTGGGTTGGAACTCAGAGATTAATTAAAAACCCTGGTAAGAGTCTAAAATTTTTACCTTTTTAGACAAAATAGACATAATGCTATTTTGGGCCGATGCCCCTTTTTGGTCCCAGAAGTGATTTCTGGGAAGTGATTCATCCTCGGTGCCAAAATGTTTCATGGTGGTCAGTGTTGTTCCCCACCTAGAGGGCATTGCTGTTTCCCTTTCCCTGTTAATTCATAAATGGGTGAGTGTAACAATGGGGAGGGGTATACTATTAGCACCAAACAGAATGTGAGCAGGAAAGGGAGACTGGCAGGTACCTTTAAAAATAGAAAGGAAAATTTCCTTACTAACTTCATTCTTAACTTTTGAACTAATATTCGAATAAAACATGGTGATTATTACACCCAGGGGGAAAGAGTTTGTTAGGATCATTCCTGTCACTACCTGTGTGCAAAGCTGTGAGGACATCGAGACATCTATCTGGGAAGAATCACAGAGCAATCCTGGGGTCTCCGTGTGTGAGCCTGAGGATCTACAGCAGGTGTGCTCTGGGTGGGGAAGAGGAAGATGGAGAGCGGCCGCTGTGACGGGTCACTGCAGTGCTGGAGTTGTGGTGGTTGCTGTAGTTTCTCCCGAAACAGGTTTAGGAAACTGTTTAGCCATTGAAACTAATCCATAGCATGGGGATTTTCAATACAATTGTTCCTAAGCGAGAGGTAGGGGTTCCACAGACCACAGTTAATCGGTACTTTTGTCAGGGATAAAGGACTGTCAACAGGGAAAGAAGTCTGTTTGGAGGAAAGGGGGTGGGGGCCACCGCCTGCTACCATGAACTTCCTGATCTAGAAGTGAGATGGTTCAAATGACTTGAAACGTTCATTTTGTCCTTAGGTGGTTTCAGGCAAGATGACACTTCCAGTGGCTTCTTTATTCTTCCTACAAAAATATATTAAATTTCTGCATCCATTTATTTTTACTTTGAGGGGAGTTGCAGCATTAATTGCATTGACTGCTCGGGGGTAGGTGCATAGCGAAGGTTCTGAGGCTGAGCGCAGATGAAGTGAAATCATCTTTATGCCTTATGAAAATACACAAGTGAGTCATTCTTTATTGGAACTGAAGACTCAAGTTAAAAATTCTTTCCCATAATCTTTTAAACATATGTTCCACAGAGGGGGAAAAACCTATTTAGGCTGGAATCTTCTACTAAGTTAATAAAACGTTAATATATTCCCATGTTATGAGTTCAGACATTTCTAAGGTCCTAAAGTTACAGTGACTACAACTCTTAAGTGGGACAAGACGAGCAGGGAGTGAGGAGTGTAGAAGGAGAGCTACTCAGATTGCTTTGTATCTCCGCTGTTCCCACACTGAGTTGAGCTAGATCATCCCAATGGTAGGTATCCTGAGCCAGTTTCCAGAATGTCCACTTCACTGAATACACGCAGGATTGTAAACATTGGCATGTATTGTGTTGGGTGTGTGTGTGTGCACATGTGAGTGAGAGAACTATGGTGCTTATAGATCTTTAAGAACAGGTTAACTGTTTTAGGAGTGCATGAGATTGCAAAAATGAGACAAGAAATGTCCTCTACCTTACTTTTTTAAGTTGGAATTTAAAAGAAACATGGTAACATCTTATATAATGTTTTTAAAACTTGGTGAACAAAGACTTCATTATTTTAATGTAAGACATTTAAAAAATGCTGGTGTTGGAATATTTTTCTCTCATTGAATGAGAACGCTTTTGGCACTTATCAATAGGCGAGAACCTCCATCTTTCGTCCCAGAGAGAGATTGACGTCTTTGAGGTCCCAGGCCCATACATACCCCCCAAATCCACACAAATAGCTTTTGGGACCACTCTGTCATCAGGGCACCTACTTTCAAGAGAAATGAATGAGGTAATGTCTGTAAAGAATTTTGAGAAGGCTAAGGACCAAAAATAAAATATTTCTAGAAGTTATTACTTTGGACAGGCAAGACCTACACATGTAATGTAAAGCCAAGAGAAGAACACAGAATCATTGTGCCCCTCAGAGGCAGCCGGGGTCATGGCCTGGAAGCAGGGACCCTGGGGATGAAAAGATGGCCCAAAAGACCAGGGGATGCAGCAAAGGGGGATCAGGGGCTGGACTGCAAGACCAAGCAGGGACAGAGGAGCCCTGTGGACAGGTGGGAAATGGGAGCCCCCTGGACAGAAGGGAAGAGGGAGGCTCAGGGACCGGGGGAAGTGGGAGCCCATGGACAGCAGGGAGGGAGTGGCCTTCCAGGTCCTCACTCTCCTTGTCCTGTGTTCTCCACTTTGGCTTCGTCATTTACTTTCTTATACAAAACTGGCAAGATCCTCAAACACTATTTTGTCCCATTGTCCTGAACCAGAGTTTGGAGCAAGAGTCTTCCTGTTTTGTAGTAGTCTTCTTCTGATATTTTAAAAGGTGCCTTTCAATGAGAGGGGACTGGAAGAACAGTTATGAAGGAGTTGAACAGGGGCCTGGGCTGCCTGCTGCTCACCTTCTCCCTTCCTCAGTGGCTGGAATAGTCTCCCCCTTGGGTAGGAGGCTGGTGACATCTAAACCCTTGGCTGACTGAGGCCCTGTGGCAGCTCATTCTTGGAACACTTGCTGAGTCTCCCCTCGATGATCTCTGGGTGCCTTCTTTCCACCCACACTTCTCCCTTGTTCTCGGTCACATCTTTCTTTTAGGTGCTCTTCTTGCCTGAATGCTCCTCAGGTGAGCCACAGCCCATGAGACTTGGCTGAACTCTCACATGCTCTCAACTCTCATCACCCAGTTCTTCTTTAAATTCATGCTCTTTCATCTCGACTCTCCCTTTGTGGGTCCTGCTCAGCCATAGCATCCGAATACCCTTGACTTAAAGGCCCAGCGCTGCCCGGTGTCTGAAGCAGTCTGTACAGAATATGAAAACTGCTGTGAAATTGTTCATCTCTGATAGGTAGAACCTAAAATTATTCCTGCTGCCTTAAGCATGGTACCTAAATAGAATGAGTCCTTGAGTATCAGATGTACTTGGTTGGTGTGTTTGCTCTTTGGTCTCTCTGCCACGTCTTAATTTAGGACATACTTTAGTGTTCAAATCTCCCTAACTTTGATGTTTTCCTATCTAGAGGCTAGATCTCGCCTCTGTCAATGAAGATTCTAGTTGAGAGCACCCCGCACCCCCGCAATCAGGGACGGTGATCTTCCTCGGAATCGGCTCCAGGAGGCTCCGTTCACATGGTTCACCCGATTCCTTTGCATGGGCTTCTATGAGCTTCCTCAGCGAATGGCAGCCTCTCAGCTAGGCCAGGTAGAATTTACAATGCCTCTCTAGACTCCACCTCGGAAGTCATGCAGCATTATTTCTACCACATTTTATTGATGGCATCTAAGTCATACACCCTCTTCAATAAAAGAGTTGGAGAACTAGACCTTAGGAGGATTTGGACCCCAGTTTTAATGGAGAGTGACAATTTTCTAGAAAAATGGTTAGGAAAGGAGATACTGTTGCTGTCGTATTTGGGAAATACAATCGGCTATAGTCTAAGTAGACAGATGTCAGCATTTATGAACACATCAAAGATGAAAATATACTTGATTTTTTTGTGTGTGTGTGTTTGTGTGTGTGGAGAAAAATATAGCATTTTCTACTACCTGCACATCCCAGTTCTGGTAACTTAGCTATTTAGAGAATTAATGTGATTGATAATGATTTTTTACTGCTTTTAAATAAGAAGTGATATATATTTGAAGTTTGCTGCTGTGTGTTAATTACATGCTGGGTATTGAAACTTGCACTAGGGGCCAGTGTTAGTTCTAATGCTTTAGAAGTGACTCAGGAATAGATGAGCAGGAACTGGCTTGTTGCTAAGTAGAGCATCCCAGAACAGCAGTTCAGAAGTGGAGTGGAGGAGGGGCCTCTCCTGATTGTCCGAGGGCAAGATGCTCCTCGGGGTCAGGGAGACGAAGGAGGGAAGGACAGGAGAGCTCGGGGACTTCTTGCACATCCCTCAGTGCAAATTAATGTCGTAACTGCGAATGGGTCTAAACATGATGTCTCAATGTGCATCTGTTGACTTGTCTCCATAGTTATATATAGAGCGACTTCCACAAGGTAGACTTAATGGATGTCCTTCAGGATGCTGTTAGTGAGTCTCTCTGTTAGGTCTCAGTGATTTCAAAGGCTTTTCTACTTCCATGATTGTAATTTATGTTTTTGGAGTATAAAAGACTTCTGGTTTGTATTAGTCCACTAGGCCTGTCATAACAAAATACCACAGACTAGGTGGCTTCAACAATAGAAATTTATTTTCTTAGACATCCAACTTCTAGAACTCTAAGATCTAGGTGGCATCAGGGTCGATTTCTGGTGGAGGCCTACCTTTCTGGCTTGCAGATGGCCCCCTTCTTACTGTGTCCTTAAACCCCACCTCCAACCCTGTATGTGTGTCTGTAGGGGAAAATATGATTTCTCCTCTTGTTCTTATAAGGACTGCTTATAACCTAAAGGTTCCACCCTTAGGGTATCATATACCTTAATTATCTTTCTAAAGATCCTATATTCAAATATACTTACATTGAAGGTTAGGGCTTCAACATGGAATTGTGGGAAATTTGGGGAGACAATTTAGTCCATAACATGGTTCTTTAAAAACTCAAATGGCCGATTTATTGACGGCAGGGATATGTTTAATTTAGATTTCAGTTTATTTCTTGGATTTTTTTTTTTTTAGAATTTCCAATTTGAAGCTAACTGAATCCTTATCTCAACATGTTCTATTTTGTGTGCATATATGAAAGAATTTGAGATTCGATGCCTGCATTTAAAATAATGCAAGTTTTAATAAATTGCTGTATTTCGTCTCTAAGAATGTCAGTTTAGGAAATTTCATCAATTACAGATGACAGGCCCTTTGGGCTGTCTTCAATGAGAGGGCTTCTTGCCATTTTATTTTTGGCATACATAAGAGAGCTTCATATCTTGAAGCACATGTTTATATATGCATGTATGTATTCATGTTTTTGGATACTAATGGTGAAAATAAGTGGAATAAACACAAATGTTTATTGATGCATGATTTACACTTTTGCATTGCTCTTTGGAAGACAGCAGAATCCAGTCAATGGTATCAACCTTGTTTAATAATGGAAAGTGTGTTATAGGGCAGCTAGCATGCTTTCTGGGTTAGGCCAGTGGTAGCCCTATTTTCTAGTTCCTCGGCTACAGCTGGATCAAATGAAACCTGAGTAAAGAGGAGATGGGAAGATTTGGAGAGGGTGGAGCTTGAGGTGGGTGTAGCAGTAAAAAGAGAAAGCAGACTTGAAAAAACTGACTCAGGGTGGTATTTTACTGAATCTTTATATTTATGTTAGTATATGTTTTATTGGCTCATAAAATTCAGTCACATGAATAGATTCTAAACCTAAAGCAGTGAGCCTTCTATTTGTTATCATTACAATTGTGTGAAAACCATTTCCATCACAGGTGTTTCAAAGGCCCACGGAGGTTACATGACTTAAACATTAACATATTATTCTAATAACATGAAGCTGCCACCCTTTGACCTAGAAGCTTTTGACTTTAATAATTTCCAGGTTATCCCTCAGCCAAAATGTGTTTCCCCTTCAATTTTCACACTGGTGCACTTTCTTTAATATAAAGTACTGATATAATAAATAAATTATATCCAGATGAAAGCCCGACATTTGATACCTCATCTCAGCACAGTGCCTGCAAACACTAAAGCAAACATTTCCCGACAATGTGCTGCCTGTCCCAGAGATGGAGAATGGAGTATGTGGCCGGGTGGTGCTTGAACCGTGGAGAATGACAAATGCAGCAGGTCAAGGACAGAGTGCCCTGGACAAAGGTCCTATAGGTCAACACTCCCTAAAGTGGGGGATGGGATTGGATGAGGAGACAAAAGCTGAATTCATCCCAGATTGGGGGAAAAAAAAAAAATTTGCCAGATGTAGGAAAAAACTCACCAAAACGAAGTCTTTATCCTGAAGTAGACCTCACAGCTCAAGAGGTCATCCTGTCTTTGAGCTTCCTGACCTCCAATGGCTATGGTCAGCCTTGCTGTTCTGTTTCTAGCAGAGCCACTGATTTAATAATGCATCATTTTCCAAGTGGGATATACCTAAAAATGCCATGTGCATCTTGCTAGCAGCTAATCACTTGGGTGCAGCAATCCTGCAGTCGGTGATTCCAAGACAGAGCGGTGACATTGGTTTGAACGCTGGGTGGTACTCTAAATGGCTTTTCCCTTCATGTCAACAGTTAGGATTTTCACATCTGTTTTCTTGCTAGTGAGACACTTTTTTTCTTCCCTTCCTCCCTCTTCCTTTTCCCACTTTGCTACTTTCCTTCTATCTTCCCAACCCCCAATTCTTTTGTCAGATAGCAGGAATGGGAGGTACAGGGAGAAGGATCCTTGGTGGTTAGTGTAGACAGGGAAGTAAACATAGATTGTCCTTGGGCAATCTCTGGGTGCATTAGGCTTTCGGTGTGTGTACACACAGTCTGTGATACCTCTGTAGGAATAGGCATGGTCAGGAACCAAGAAGGAATTTGAAGTAAGGGAACTTAGAACCTGCTGCACAGAAGCTCAATAAATCTATTAGACTACTTCATTTAATTCTCATAACACTAGAATATACTGATGAGAAAAGTAAACCTCAGAAAAAATAAGTATCCTTGGTATCAATATCCATGAATTTGGACAGTATCCAACTATCTAAAAAATTTCAGTTTTTATACTCTTTCAAACTTCTAGATGTTATAAAGCTTCCTCCTGGGGTTTCATAAACTGACTTCCAGACCACTCGCGTACAATTGAATCAAGACTTTATTTAAGCACACCGGTGGCAGCTGACCAGAACATAAAGCTGTTCCCCTGATCAGCCCCGAACAATTGCGAGGGCGCTCCTTATAAGCCTGAAAACCGCAAAAGGGATGTTCAGGGTCTAGCCAATGCAAGCAAGCCAGGTTACAGAAGCGGGACAGTGCAGTCAAAGCAGAGGGAAGCCTAACCAGTCACACCACAGTCACCCCAGTTACAGAAACAATGCCCCATTAGGTAGTTCCATGTTCTTAAAGATTTCTATAACAAAAGGAAAAGAACATTTTGCCCAGTCATGACCCTTCTACTTGGCATGGTTGTTTCACAGGATGAAGTTCTAAAACAAAAAGGGGTCATATTTGCTTCTACTATGACATATGTAGAGAAGTCTGATATATTTATATGTTAAAGTATGCATAAACGTAAGTATAATGTAATTCAGAAGTTCACTTCTCAGTGACTCATTCGTTCAGAAAATATGGATCGCTTATACTCTAGCAAAGTTTGGAGTATTGGAAACACTAGGTTGCATTAACTGAATATTTGTACATACGCATTCATTTGACGTAGGAAAACTATTATATTGCAGTGTGATATGATTAACGGTGACATTGAGCACTTTCTCTGTATGAGGGGCTGTAGTCTCCTGAATATTAGACTACATGTTAGATTCCTTAAAAGTGGGAATTTCCATGTAATTTTTCCATTTTAATTAGTCCTATGCTCTATTCTAAAGATAATTATAAATAGTCAAATATGGCAAAATAAAACACCTAAGCAGGAAGTAGGTAATGGGGTGGGGGTGAAGTGAAGAAAGTACTTCAGTGTGAGGCTAGGAAACAAATCGCAGGCCACTGTTCCCTGTTCACCTGGGTGCTGGGAAACATGGTAAAATTAAGAGCCTACAAGATTGAGTAAAAATAGCAGCTGACACTGAGACTGAAGATAAATGTTTTATAGGCCTTCATGCATGTCGTCACTTAGCAACACACTTACTGAAACACAGCAGCCTGTCGTCATAGGCTGTCACCTTGGTTACATTTAAGAGCAATGTGGTAAATACCATTCTAATGGGGAAGGGGTAGAGATGGGGTAGAGGGAACTATAAATACAGATCATAAAAGTTGTCGAGTTACAAAGTTTGATTTTTCTTGTATAATGCAGAGAAGGATGACATTAGAGGGACACATGGTCTGCACACTCACATGCCGTCCTTTATAATGATGTCTTTAGCCAAATATTTAAACAGCATTGATCCACAGTGAATTCAAGATTAATTTCAGTGTCAAATATTTGGAATGCATATATTCTGGATTAGCTCAGCCTTTTGTTTTAATAACCAGACTCGGGGATGGAGTCAACATCCTCAAAGAAAAATTATTTGTGACTCTAAGAATCCTCGTTATAATGTCCCAATTCCTGTGAAAGTACCCTTATCAAGTTGCTTTTGTACTTTCACATCTATAGTCACATTTTTATAATGTAGGTTCCTTCTCTTACCCCTTAAAGTGATCTATACTCTTGAATCTGGACAAAGATAGTATCCTTTATATCAAGCTTATCAATAATCTTTTTTCTATTGTAGCAATGCGTGTATATTCAGAGGGTCAGAATAACTCGTCCATTGTCAAGTTAGCATTTCAGGGTCCATCTTTCCATTACGTTTTCATGAATAAGCTTAAAAATAAGTCTTATGTATTATTTCATATCTTACGTTTTCACTTATCCAATCGTTCCTTCTGCTGCAGCAAGGTGTTAGCAATACCCTCTTTTCAGGCCGTATAATGTTCTATTGAGTTGATGTATCATATCTTACATAACAATAGGTGTTGTGTTGAGGGCGGAAGAGACAGGAGAGGAAGGAGGGCCAGTGTGGGTTATATGCCAGCAAATGCTCAGGGACTTCTTTGTCAGAAATTGTGTCACAAAAAAACTGATAATAAAATGTGGAGTTTCTTCCCCATGCTCTTCCCTGTCTTGTGTTTTATCAGTAGACAGTAGAAATATTTTAAATGCAAAATGGAAAGTACACATGAGAGAGGTGACATACGCTGAACTAGTCAAATGATCTGAAATAATCGGTCATAAAATTCCAAATGCTGGATCTAATGTAAGGTGTGGATTTAAGTGTAGCTGGAAGTTTTCCATAGTTCCTAAATACAGCTTTATTCAAGACAAATTATTAGTATTAGCAAAGAGCTGCTGTTTGGGAGGGCATGTGTCGAGTTGCTGATACAACTAAACAGAGCATGTGAAGTGATTCACTGAAATGTGCATCCATATGCCTGCGGAAGTGCTGCCTGGCCAGCCCGTTTCTTTGGTGACTTCTCTAGCCTCATAGATTTATAGCTGAACAAAGTAGCTATTAGATCTGAAATGTTTCCTAATTTCAGAACTCAGTTTCCTCTAGGCTGTAGTCGCATGGAACAACATACTCTGGACTCTGGAAAGCCCAGCGTGGGAACTTGAAAGGGCACCTCCTGGAAAGCCAAGCCAGGGCCTGCAGCTATAACTCACCCACCCAGGGCTTCCTCTGAAGTGTTACCCGTGAGCCCAGGGAGCGCTTGACTGCCAACAGCACATTTTACACATCTGAGCATTGTCTCCAGTTGCTGGATTTATTTGTATCCTTACAGAACGACATGACTTAACATTTGGTTCCTTGGAGCGTGGTAGGATGGGGGTGGAACATTCTTTAATGTTTCTGAATATATGGCTATAATCAGATCCCCATCCAGATTCTGTCTGTAAGGTTTATTTAAGAGCAGTTTGTTTTTCTTCATGTTGTCTAACACCATGTTTATTTCAAGTGTTGCAATTTATAGCATGAGATTTGTTTGGTGATCTGGTTTAAGTCCCTCTGAACAAGTAAAACCTTTCTTGGGAATGTAATCTTTTTTTCCCCCTTAGGCACCGTGCTGGATGTTTTGTGAAAGAAAAGTATTGTCCCCCTGTACACCCGCCTTTAAGAGTATGGAATTTACTGCAGCATATAAAAAAGGTTTGGAAGATAGGAGCGACTGGCTGCTGCTGTGTGATCCAGGGGAAGGAGCCCTTGGCTGGGTTAGGACATGGTCCTGATCTTGACTCTAAGTAGCTGTGTATTCCTATATCTCCTATTTGGCCCGTTGTTGTGCCTGAGTGTGACAATTAGCACCCATTACCTTGAAACAAGCCTTTGTTACAGACATTTGAAAACACCCAGGAAGGGTGAAGGAATAATTTTTAAAATGAACGGACATGTACGTTTTCTGGGCTCCCCGTTCTCGACACCTGGCCTTCCTGTGTCATCTGGGCCCTTCTCCACTAGCTCTCCATCTTTCTACTCCCCAAATATTTTGAAGCCGATCTTAGACACCATACCTGTAAATATCAACCTGAAATTATTATAAAAAATGAAGAGTATTTGTTAAATTCAATCACAATCATTACACTTAAAAATAATAATTCCTTGATATCATGAAATGTCTGGTACTCACATTTTCACAATGTTATTGCACACTTTTAAAGCTTTGTTCGCTCCATTGGGAAGCCACATAAAGGCATGTATCACGATTGCTTAAACATGTTGATCATGTTTTTAAGTTTCTATTAATCTATAAGATCCCCTTCACTTTTATTTTTTTTATATTTAATGTTTAGTTTTAGGTGGACACAATATCTTTATTTTTTTATTTTTACGTGGTGCTGAGAATCGAACCCAGCGCCTTGCACATTCTAGGTGAGCGCTCTACCACTGAGCCACAACCCCAGCCCTCCCCTTCACTTTTCTTTAACTACATTTTTCTCTTTTTGGTTAAGCAACTGATAGTTCTTACTAAAGGTCCCCATAATTGGGGTTGGATGACTACATGCCTATGACATGATTTCAAAGGCAAACTTACAAAATGAACAGTTTATAAAGAAGTATGGCTTTATCCCTGGACTCTCTACCTACTCCCTTCTAATCTGTACAGGTAATTTATTTTAAGAGATGTTATATAAGCCTATATAGATACCATTCACTTATATTGCCTGTTTTTCTTAGGTAAATGATAGGATACTATGTACTATTTTACCTTATTGTTCAGTTAATTTATAAGGAAATTACTTTGTAGTACTATAGAAAAGTAACCTCCTAAATTCCCTTAAAACTGCATTTTTTAAAAATCGGCCACTTGTTATGAACATTTGAGATGTTTCCAGTTTTTTCCCCAGTGCAAATACCACTTTAGCAGATAGACTTGCATATGATTTTTGGAATAAAGTCCTAGCAAAGGGATTGTTAGGTTAAAGGTTAGTAGTTCTGTGATTTTTGTTAAATAATGCCGAATTCCCTTTTATAGGCATTACACCATTTGTATTTTCATAAATAAGATATGAGAATGCGTATCTCCCAAGCCTTGACAAAAAAGAATGTTTTGTGAAATTTTGCCAATCGGATAGTAGACGAAGGGACAATTAATCTCTACTTCTCTTACAAAGGCTGAGATTGAGAATCTTTTCCAATTATTCAATTTGGTTTGCATTTCTTTAGATGTTAACTATAGTTCCACTTGCTTTGTTGAACTTTTTATTCTCGATTTAGAAAAGCTCTTTAAATATCAAGAATATTAATTCTTTGCCTTTGACATACCAGTTACCAGTATTTTTCCTCTACTTATGGTTTAATATTTTTACTTTCTTTGCTTTACTGCTGATATTGTTTTTTAAAATTGTGGTAAACACAAGATCTACCTTCCTAAGTTGTAGGTGATGATATATTACAGTTAGCTATGGGCACTGAGTCGTTGTATAGCAGATCTCTGGAAATGAACTTGTTTAACTGCAGTTTTATACCATTGACATTAATTAGACAGTCCCCACCACAACTCATGGGAAAATACTATTGTTTTTATGAATTTGACTATTCTACTTCTACCTGCAAGTGGGGTCATGCAGTGTTTGTCCTTCAGTAACTGACTTATTTCACTAGTCCCAAATGGCAGAATTTCCTTTTTTAAAATGCTAAGTAGTATTCCATTGTATGTGTATATGTGCTTTCTTCATCCAGTTTTCTGTTGGTGGACACTTAGGTTGTTTCCATATCTTGGCCATTGTGATTAAGGCTACAAAAATCATAGTGTAGATATCTCTTTGACATCCTGATTTTGGTTCTTTTATGCACATGACCCATGCGTGATCACATGATGGTTCTTTTTAATATTTCTCCTCTGTACTGTTTCCTCTAGTGGATGCACAATCATGCATTGCCTCAACAGTGTGCAAGGGTGCTGATTTCTCTCTCCCGGGCAGCACTTGTTGGTTGTTGTATTTTTTATAACAGCCATTGTAAGAATTGAGGTCATATCTCGGTGTGGTCTTGAATTTCATTTCTCTGATTAGTAATATTGAACATCTGTTCATGTACTTGTTGGCCATTTCTTTGCCTGTGATGGGATGTCAGCTCAAGTCCTTTGTCCTTTTATTGACTGACTTGATTTTGCTACTGAGTCTGAAGAGAACTTTATCCTTCTTGGATCTCAACCCTTGTTGGGTAGATTGTATGCAAATATTTTCTTTTTGGAGGGTTGTCTTTTTACTGTGTTTTTTTTTCTGTGCAAAAGATTTTTAGTTTGATTTAGTTCTATATACCTATTTTTGCTTTTGTTTCTTGTGCTCTTAGTGGCACATTCACTAAATCATTGCAAAGACCTATGTTAGGATGCTTCCTCCTGTTTTCTCCTGTGAGTTTCAGTGTTTACATTTAAATCTTCAGTTCCTTTTGCGTTGATTTTTGTGTGTGTTGTAAGATTTCAGTTTCATTCCTTTGCACCTGGACATGGTTTTTCCCTGCACCATTTTTGGAAGAAACTGTCCTTTGGTCATTGTGTATTCTTGGCACTTCTGTTAAAGACAGTTCACTATACATTCTTGGGTTTATTTTGGGGTTCTTTGATTTTTTGGTCTACTTGTCTTTATGCTATAGCCATACTGTTTTGATTATTGTAACTATGAAATATATTTTGAAATAAGGTGTGTGATGCCTCTAGCTTTGTTATTTCCTCTTAAGATTTCTTTTGGCTGTTTTTGGTCTTCTGTGGTTCCAAATGAATTTGATTGTTTCCTATTTCTGTAAAACAAAAAAAATCCACTACAACTTTGATAGAGATCATGTTATGTTTGTAGATAATATTTTCAAATGACCATATTACTCGGGATTAAGCTTTCTAATTATAAACATGGGACACCATTCCTATTTTTGTGCCCTCTTCCATTTGCTTCATCAGTACTTACATTTTTTAGAATACAAATATTTCATTAGCTTAGGTATATTTACTGCTATGCATTTTGTTTTTGTGTTATTAAATGAAATTGTTTCTTTAATTTCTGATTTAGATAGTTGTTAGTACACAGAAACGGAATGGGGTGTTTCAGAATGTTTAGTTTGTATCCTACAGGTTTGGTGACTTGATTTATTTTAATAGATTTTTTTAAAAAAATGGCATTTTAGGGGGCTGGGGATGTGGCTCAAGTGGTAGCGCGCTCGCCTGGCATGCGTGCGGCCCGGGTTCGATCCTCAGCACCACATACAAAGATGTTGTGTCCGCCGAAAACTAAAAAAAAAAAAAAGATAAATATTAAAAAATTCTCTCTCTCTCTCTCTCTCTCACTCTCTTTAAAAAAATTGGCATTTTAGGATGTTTTTGAATATAAAGTTGTCATTTGTAAACACTTAATCTTTCCTTTACAATTTGTATGCCTTTTCTTTTTTTTTTATCCTGAGTTGGCATCCGCATTTTATTTCTATTATTAGTGGGAAGGTTTTCAGTTTTTCACTATTGAAGATGATGCCAATTATGGGCTTGTTATATGTGGCCTCTTTTACCTTGAAATAAATTCTATACCTTGTTTGAGAATTTTTAATATGAAATGATTTTGAAATTTGTCAAGTGTTTATTTTCTGCATCTCTTTAAGTTATTATATATTCTATCTTTCATTCTGTTCCTATAGAATATCAGCTTTCTTGATTTACATGTATTGAATGGTAGGTACTTCCATGCTGGAGATAAATTTCACTTGGTCATGGTGTATGATTACTTTGTGCCGTAGAATTGGTTGAGGGTTTATGCATCTTTGTTCATCAGAGATATTGACCTGTAGTTTCCTTGTACTGGCTTTATGCTGACCTTATAAAATGAGTTGGGAAATGTTCCTTCCTTTCCAGGTTTTGGAGGAGTCTGAGATGGATCATTAATAATTCTTACATGTTTGAAATAATTCACTAATGATGCCATAAAGTCCTGGCCTTTGTTTCATTGGGAACTTTTTGGTTTTCAATTCAATATCCTTACTCACTTTTGTTTGGTTTAGATCTTCTATTCTTTCATTAACTAGGCTTGGTAGGTTGTTTCTATAAGTTTATTCATTTCTTTTGGGTCATCCAATTTGTTGGCATATAATTGTCATGATTGTCTCTTAGGATTCTACTTTTTTTTTTTTTCTCCTGTGGCATTAGTAATATCTTCTCTTTCATTTCTGACTTTAAATACTGAAGGATTCTTTTTTAGTCTAGCTAAGGGAGTATTGATTTCATTTGTCTTAAAAATACCAATGTTGGTTCTGTTTATTTTTCTGTGTAGTCCTCTGCATGAATAACTGTTTTAATCTTTATTTCATTCTGCTAATTTTGGACTAAAATTTTTCTTTCTTTTACTAGTTCCTCCAGGTATAAAGTAGCTTATAGAAGATTTTTTTCTTAATGGAAGCATGTATTACTTGGTGGTAGTTGTAGTAATGCCTTAGCTGCATCCTGTAACTTTTGGTATGTTGTATTTTCATTTGTCATGAGATACGTTCTAATTTTCCCTTTCATATATCCTTTGGCCTGTTAATTGTTCAAGAACATATTGTTTAATTTCCACATGTCGGTGAATTTTCCATCTTCCCTTACATCATCAAACTCTGGTTTCATTTCACTGTGGCCAGAAAAGGTTGTAGATATGATATACTTTTCAAATTTCTTAGACTTTTTTTTTTTTTAACCTTACGTGTGATCTATCCTGGGTAATATTTCATATGTGCTTGAGAAGGATATATATTCAATTGCTTTTTGGTGGGATATTCTGCATATGTCTGGTTCATTTGTCTGTTTTTCCCCCCATTGTGCTTATTGATTTTCTTTCTGGATAGCAGGATAGGGCAGGCTTCTACCATCATGCCACTTTCTTACTCCCTGTACTTCATTTAGTATTTATATTTAGATGCTATATTTGTTTGATACATAAATATTTCTAACATTAATATATTCTTAATGAATTGAATTTTATCAATACCTAATGTCCTTTGTGTCTTGTGATAGTTTTGTCTCTTATCTGACAAAAGATTGGTTACTCTTGCTCTCCTTTTCCCCCCTATCATTTGCTTACCTTGTCTCCTGACATCACTCCAGTTTCAGCCTAATTGTATCCTTAAATTTACAGTGAGTCTCTTGTTGATGGTATATGGTTGGATCTTGCTCCCCCCACTCCATTCAGTCACTATCTTTTGATTTTAGAGTGTAATTCATTTATATTTAAAATAGTTGTTCAGAGGTGAGAACATAATCATAATTTTGTGTCCTATAGTTTTCTCTGGGAACCAGAGACTGAACCCCGGGCACTTAACCACTGAAGCCACATCCCCAACCTTTTTAAAAATGTTTTATTTCTAGACAGGGTCTCATTAAATTGCTTAGGGCCTCATTAAGTTGCCAAGGCTGCCTTTGGACTTGCGATCTTCCTGCCTCAACCTCCGGAGCCACAGATCACAGATGTGTGCAACTGTCCCAGATGTCTTACAGCTCTTTCACCCATTTCCCTCCCCTTGCTGTCTGTCTTAATGTGATATTTTTGTAGTCATAAGCCTTATTTTTGCACATCTTCTATAGGTATTTTCTTCATGGTTACCATGAAAGTTATATAAAACATCTTACCATAATATTGAAGCAGATAACAACTTCCATCCCATATGAAAAATTTACATTTTTTACTTCTCACACACTTTCTTATATCATAATTTACATCTTTTATATTGTGTATCAATTAACATTTTTATAATTATTAATATTTTTATCTTTCATTTTTTTACTCTCAAATTGAAATGGATTTACACACTACTACAGTTGTACAATAGTGCATGTTTGTATAGTTATCTTTGCCAGTAAGTTTTATACTTTTGTATGTTTTCATGTTTAGTATTCTTAAGTTAAAAGCTCCCTTTAGGTTACTTTTATTGAACTTTTTTGTTTTTTTATTGATGGTTCTTAGTTATACGGACAGTTGAATCCATTTTGACATGATTATAAAATCATAGATCATATCTGGTTCTAATTCATTCCTCAGTACACCCCTGCCCCCACCCCCCGCCTTCCTCTACTGGTCTTCCTGCCACTTCCTGCTCCTCCTTCGGCACTCTTACCTCAACAGTTAGGGTATATCTGTTATTCCTATATCATATAGAGTTCTTTTTACCCCACCTCCACCCCTCAACATGTTGCTGCAGATGTTAATTCCTGTATGCATCTTTCTTTCCTACTTTCCCCCCTTCCTTCCTTTGTATCTGCAGTGCTGGGGATTGAACTCGGGGCTTCATGCATGCTGGGCAAACCCTCCACCACTGAGCTACACTTAGAGCCCCCAATGATAATTCTTAAAATTTCTTTGTCCAAATGTCCACATTGTCACCCAGTTTGACCCTGATTGATGCACTCAGTGATGGGAACTGGTGCCTCTATTGTAAAGTAAATGCCCATATACAATGTGATCTATTTCTGAATTTTTCTTTTTCTTTTTCCTCAATAGTTCATCTAAATCTAGACCAAACACAAACTGCTTTAATTATAGGAGCTCAATAGTAGTTTTAAAAAAGCCATTCCATGTCAAATCATCTGAAATCAAATTCTGGCCCTGTTGGTTAAAGGGTACTTTTCAAGGTATTTTATAGTTTTCCTCATGTAAAGTGTAGACTTTCAAGTATTTTTTGTTGTCCTTATGTGTTCTATTCAGTTTTTGTTTGTAGGTATGAAAGCTTTTGGCTTTGTAGTTCATAATTTACTCAATCTTCACATTTTCTATAGTAACATTTTTTTTCATTGGATTATACTTCATTGGAATTCTTCCCTAATTGCTTTCTCCCATCCTGAATGATATCCCTGCATTGTGTTAAGTGCCCACAGAGATAGTATAAAACACTATAGGCTTTTTTTAAAACACAAAGATACTAAGTAAAATGATGACTTCTCTGAGTTAAAAAAAAAAAAAAAGCCTTAGTGTGAAACACTATATGCTTTTTTTCACTAAGTGAAATGATGGCTTCTGTGTTTAGGCAATATAAGGAATTACTATTTTATTGAGTCTTTAAAAAATGTGAATGGGAACTGGATTTTTGCAATGGCTTTCTATACCTGTGGAGACTGATCTCATGGCTTTTTTTTTTTGCTTTTTCCTATTAACATGAATTATATTCTTTCTGTATATTGAATTATCTTTTTATTCTTAGCATAAACTGTACTTAGTAATATTTTACTTTTGTGAATGTTGCATTTTAAGATTCTAACATCTATAATCAGTGATATTAGTCTAGTTTCCTTTTTGATGTAATCTTCAAGTTTTTAGAGGAATATTATGTTTTGGGTCACAAAAAACCTTTGGAAGTTTTCTTTATGATTGAGAATATATTACCATCAGAATTATATAATTTTAAGAGACTCAGTAGAATTTCATTGTGAAATCATTGGTTGGGGAATCATTGAGGTATTTATAAAAATTTTCCTCTCCTAGCTTTAAATATATTTAACTTTTCTATTTCTACAGAGGTAATTTTTGTTCAGTCATATTTTTCTAAAAACATTTCCTTTTTTTTTTAGATTTCCAAATTTACTTGTGTATACTTCTACAAAAGTACCTCCTAGTTTTAATTTTCCCTTTCTTCGGTAGCTATGGCCTTCTCCCAGTTTTTCTAATTTTGTGTATTCCTTTCTCTTTATTAATTAGGTAGTGTTTTGTCTATTGAGTCTTTTCAAAGAGCCACATTTAATTTATTATAGTCATAATTTTTTTTAACTTATGTCTACTTTAATTACTATCTCCTTCCTCCTGGTTTATTTAAGTTCACTTTGTTATGGTTTAGCTTACTTTTTTAGTTGGGTTTCCAGTTAATTTGTTTCCCTTTTTATTGAGCTAGGTATGTGTTCATGTAAGTTTTCCACTGATAACTCTATAAGTTCTATCCCATTGATTCTGACATGCCAAGTTTGCAGTTTAGAATTAGATTTTATGGAATCAACTGTGATTTGTGAATTAAGATCTTCTCATTTCAGTGGCTAATCGGATTCTTCACAGAAAGTACTTGTGTAGAAGAGTTGATAAGGACTTGAGTCCAGACATGGGACAGGTAATGGAGAAGAAATAGTGTCAACTTTTTAGAGGTATGTGTTTGTGAGAATGCAGCTAACTAAATGAGAGAATAAGAGGAATAAAAAACAATTCTATGACTTTGAGTTTGAGGTCCATCTGCTCTGGATCCAAGGCTGAGATGTATATTCACTTTGAATATACTAAATTAGAAGATATAAGTGAGAGGCTACTTCTGAGGTTCCTCCAATTACACCTATCTCAAACTTTGATTTCTTGGGGTTGGTGGAATAAAAATGAGGGAGTCAATAGGATGTAGGTTCAGATTCCTCTAAATTTGTTTTGCTGAGATGAAATGGATTTAAATGCCTCTTAAGTTGAGGGAGTGAATCACTGAAAGAGATGTAATTTGGGGATTGAGAACATACGGAGGGATAAGCAGTGGAAGTCAATGAACTGTAATGTTTTAATGTCACTGGACACATTTTGACTTGGGATTAAATTCCAAAGGAAGTCCTTGGCGACAGGTACTAGGGGTGTCATCGGAACTGCCTTCTCTGATGCATGAAGTGTGAAGACGGAACCAACATGCCTCGGGGAGGAGGGGACTGAGAGGCTTAGTCTTTACTATGCACAAAGCAGCAACACCTAAATACTAACTTTTGTCATTAGTAGTGTTCTAAAATGTTCCCATCCTTCAGCATTTTTGTTCTCTTGTTCTTTCATCTGGTGACGAGAAGTGAATATTCTCAGACTTGGGTCTTCTGGACTCCTTTGTGATTTAACACACACTTGCACGTCCATGCTAATATCTAACTCCTTCTTTTAGATTTATTTATGGCTTAGATATATGGTGTTTCCAAAAAACTCATGAGACAATACCAGAAAGTGTTGAAGTGAAATGACTGAGCTACGAGTACCTTCACCTGTCCAGTGCACTGGTCCCTGATCCGGATTAACTGGGTGGTAACTGGGCAGTCGGGGTGTGACTGGAGGGGGTGAGCAGCTGGAGGCTGTCCCCTGGGGTATATAGGTTGTGTGTGGTGACAGGATGTCTACCTGCCTCTCTGCTTCCTGGTGCCATGTCCTCTGCTGCGTTCCTCTGCCACGTCACCTCAGACCCCAAGGAATGGAGTTGGCCATTGGTGGACTGAGACCTCTGAAACCGTGAACCCCCAATGCTTTCCCTGTTCTGATTGTTGTCAGGTCTTTTGGTCCCAGCAGTGAAAAAGCTGACAGAACACCTTCCCTGTGAGGAGAATTAGTGAAGTCTGTTGAGCACAAGGAAGCCGGTCATGGACGATCTCATCTGAGTTGAGTTAGCTACTGTGTCGAGTGAGCTGGGTTCAAAGGCAGATCTGATCTGAAGGCGGCACTCTTCACTTGACTGCATCTACCATTCTACATAAGGGAGATAAAGGCCAACAATGGAGAGTGGAAGGGGAACGCTATTGCAAAGAGAAATTAGAAAATGTTTCTTGAGCTGTGAGTAACGGCCATAAATAATTCTCATTTCACAGAATAGCATTGCTCGTAGGATTTCTGGGGCCTTGTGATTTAATCACGTCACATGTTCTGTTACATCATAAAAATTCTTAATAGCTGAAAAGAAAGTGATGCTCTATGGACTAGAAAATGAATTTCTTTTAACTTTTTATATCCTCTTAAAGGACCCACAGCTGAAAGTGAGGAGGTGAGGGGACCATAAATCATGGATGCTGAAGTACTGAAAGCTGTGAACATAAACATTCCGATAAATACCAAGTGATATCAAATTTTGCTATGAAATTCCAAAGGGTAACATAATCCCTCGGTGTGAGGAAAGAAATCTCTGGGTGAGCGACCATAAGGTGGTCAGTTTGGCTTTTACGTTTTGTAGAGATGGCAAAACCTTCAGGCTGCTGCAGGCGGTCCAGAAACGGCAAGGGACGGTTGTTTCATGACAATGTACTATTTGTCCTTTTCCCACTTAATGCCTTTCTTCTTCTTCCATATATATACACATTAGGTACCTATGGCATACACAGAGGCCTTTTAAACATCAAAGATCCTGGGTCTGCACCTTGGAAAATCTAGAAGAGTATACTGACCATAACATAACAGGCAGCACACATGCCAGACACTTGACCCCTGAAAGGGAGTCACAGGCCGTGGCATATTTAAACACACTGAGAAGTGAAGCTAACAGCCTGCATGCTCTTGAACAACTGTGCATTGTTGTTATAATTGAAACCACATGCCCAGTAATAGAATGTAGGTGCAACCTAACTGAGAACGTGTGGACAGTTAAAACCACAGATGTAGTAGTGTTATTTTTTATTTATATTATGTCTATGAGTCTTGGGCTTTTTTTTCCCCTTTAAGTGGAAGTCAGCTGCATGGATTTGGGTGTTAGAGGACCAGGTCCTTTAAGTTGCTGGGACTGTGGAAGATTTTGGCCTACAGTGCCCAGGGACCTATGCTGCCTAAGCACATCACCCCTCACTCACCTAAGGGTGCATCCCAACCCTGCTGAGCCAGGGACCTTGGAGTTCAACACGACCTCAGGGGCTGTGCATCACTTTGTAGAAATCTCATTCTTACACAGTCGTATGAAGAGGCAAAACTAAAATCAGTGTTTCCAGATTCACTACTTTAAGATGACACGATTTTTTTCTGCTAAGCTTCAATTGTTTTGCTCCAGTGCATTGTTTTCGTTTGCTGTAAGTCTGAATTAAGACAGGTTAGACGTGTTGCCGCAGGTGGAAGAGTGAAGGAAGGGTTGATTTGTGTGTCCTTCATGCATTACAGGTAACATGGTCTGAAATCCTGTAGGTGATTTCTTTTTGGTTCTGTTCCATATCTTGAGTCAGCAGAGGGGAACCAAGCAGTGTGACCTCCTCAGTGGTGGCATTCCTGTGTCCCTGGAGGGAAGAACGCCTGCTTGGGAAAGGAATCAGTGGTCCCACTTGTTCCCATTCAGTGTAGTTCCTTCTCACATGTTTCTGGGCTTACTGTAAACACAGAAGCTAAATAACCAGGCTCTTGGGGGGGGGGCGGTAAAGTATCCTGAGTTCATCACACCCACAGTCTGCTTCCCCGTGGAGAGTACTTACAGTGCATTTTTAATCTTGTACCAGAGCCTTTTCTTGGGGTTTAAATATTCATTTAGTATTTATTCAGTACATGTTTAAGAACCTACTTCATGTATAATAAGTGCTAGTTTTTTTGAGAGGGAGAAAAGTAATTGGAACACATGGTACTTTATGTATCTTTTGGAGGTTAAAACAAAAGCCCTCACATACTCAAAAAAGATAAATCATACACCAGAAAATACATATGTATGTTCACAAAAGAGCCTTAGATGAATGGAACAGAAAGTAAACTGTTAATCCAGAGTCAGAGGAGACTTGGCTTCTCACCAGGAGCAGGCCTGGTTCCTGGGGAAGGAGAGCCCTTGTGCTGTGTGTTGGTGGCTTTGCACAGTGTGGGTAGCAAAAGAAGACCTGAGCGCTAAGACTTTGGAATAACGGTGGCCAAACTTCTGAGGCCACAGGAACATGGCACAGTCAGGGAAGTGTAAATAGGCAAGTTTCACCGATGGAAACGGCTACTTCTTCTTTAATTTCAGCATGTGTTTATTGAGTTCCTGGGTTAGCTGGTTGTGTTTCTGCATCTGAGAGGTTAGAGTCTAGTGGATGATGTGGACTGTGAACATGGAAACCAATACGTGTATGAAATAATGATTAATTGGGTAGGAATATATTAGAAAATACACAGGATTTCGAGGGAAAAAATGGAAAACAAAAGAAATTTATGCATGTGGTATGGCCCAGAAAAGGAGGCAATGTGGTATGGTATGGCCAGTCAATTCGGGTTCAATCCTGGCTCTGCTGTTGGCTGGCTTTGGGACTTGGAAGTTATCAAACTTGTCTGAGCGTAGATTTCTATGTTGAAGTGGGGATAATACATTCCATCTATCTCATAGTATTGTCATGAGAATCTTTCATTCATGTCAAGGTGCAGGAGAAGTAAGGAGAACTTTTTCTTTTAGAAAAGACTGGAAATTGCATAATGAATGAGTTATCTTGGCAAGTGAGAGGTCCCAGTGACCTTCTCATCACTCTTCTATCTGTTGGGATCACGTTGGCTTCAGTGACGGACCATTTTTAGTCAACAGTCGTAGGACTGGACACCCCTCAAATAGAGGCCACGCAGATGCTGTTTTCTACTATTACAGATGTGAGAAGTATCTTCTTTTATAAAGATGAGCATATAGCATTTCTGTTTAGTGACTGGAGAATGGCAGTTAATTCAGTTGATGTAGGTTTTGTTCTGATTAAAAGAATAGCAGTGCATAAAATCCTGTCCTACCCACAGGAATCCTTCCTTTTGCTTTTGGAAGTCACTAAAGCCAGTTGAAGTTATAGTAGGATACTGAAGTGTCCTTTTTTCATCAAAGTAGGGTTCTGAAACTTTGGAAAAAACATCATCTCCTTGTCGATCAGCGGAAGGCTGTGGTGCCAGTAGGACACTCAGGTTGAAAAGAAGGTAATGTTGAGAACAGGATGTGGTTTTTGAACTACCAGGAGAAGAACTTTATCCCTGAAGACAAAACTCATAATTTTCCTATGTACATGTTCATGGTGCCATTATTTCCCTTTGGTGGTATCTGACAGGAAGTTACTGTGTCTTGGCAAGTATGGTTCTGTTGTTGTTGGAGATACCAAGAAATCGGAGAGGCAATTTCATAAAATAGTGGGGAATTAAGCTGGAGAGCAACTGAACTTCAAGAATCCCTGAGTTCATAGATCTGGGCAGAATGAATTAAGGTTTCCTACTGCTCTGGACTGGAGTTCCCCAACTGCATGTCAGAAGTCAAAATCTAAACATCATTTCAAGGCAGAGCCATCCCATGGTCGGAAGAACGCTTTATGTGTCCTTTGCACAGTGGGATTGTAGTCTGTTGATGACGGCTGTGCTATTTGACTTAGTTCATGTGGAGATACGATACCTCCTCCTTCAGAAGGGTCTTCAGGTAGACAATGTGCATAGACCCTTATCCAGGAAAAGACGACCGGAATCCCCACAGTACTGGTGACTGGGGTATCGAGCTTTAGTCGAGTCCTTACTTTCGTCCCGCCGGCTTGCATTTCTATAACTTCCCACAATGATTTCCAGCTGTTTCTAGTCCTCTTGGCTAGTTCTCTTGTCCTTTCCATTCCATGTGGTCACTGACCACGATTCCTGGGCTCGGCAAAGGCTTCATTAAGAGGAAATGAGAAGTGCTCTGGAGTGGACACTGACGCTAGACCACACCGGAAACCAGCAGGCTGCTGTTGAGGCTTGAAGCAAGGGAAGTAAATGAGCAGAATCAATGTTGAAATATTTCACTTCTAAACACTTAAGCTGACCCCTAATAACCATCATTCTGCTGCTGGAATCCAAATCCTGGCAAAATATGCCCTGAATTATTTCCGACTACACCTGGTACAGGCCTTTCAGCTGGAGCTGACTGTTGGAAGCACATCACCTCCGTGCGAGGGTTCAAAGGAGAAGTAATGATGATGGGAAGAACCGGAGGTTTGCTGGAAAAACACAAGATTTCAGCAAGTACGTGAACGGCAGAAGAAAAAGCAGAGTAGGGAGATGGATGGGAAGACTCCTTCTAGAAGAAAAGCAGGGCCCTCAGCCCCCCGCTGCCCTCCTGCGGGGCGCACAGGGCGTCTGGGGCTGCCTCACTCCTTCCTCTGGCCGCCTCCCGTTCAGTGCTTCCCCAGGCCTGTCGATTTGGCTCCTCCACGTCAGCCTGGACTTGTCCTCAAACACAGGAGCGTTTCCGCCGCCCGCTGCCCCACTTGCCGCCCGGTTCTATTGCGGGGGCTTCTGCAGGGCGCCTCTTCCTCCAGGCTGGCTTCATACTCAATTTTCAAACTGCGATGCACTCCTTTAAGTCATGTCTCCTAGTTGTTTCCTGTAACTTGCAGTTTGAGCGCCTTAGCAGAAGGCAGAGTGACCCTCATCTTCATCCTGACCTTGTGCTGGCTCCAGTCGGTGTCCCCTCTCCTTCACCTCCCTAATCCTGAGACCCTGAGCCTGTTCTGGGAGATGCTGCGACCCGCCCCCTCCCTGGTGCGTTTGTGTGTTCGCCTCTCACTGGACCTAAGTGGCCTCTCCTGGGCCACCCTTCCCCATCTCCGTGGTCTCTTACCTTGGAAATGGTCAGTTTATCTTTCCAAATGCTGCTTAGTGCTCACCTTCTTCGTGAATGTCACCTCCCTGCACACACTTCAATTACAGCACGTGTCAAATTTTGTCGTGCTAACTTGTTTCAAAGTTCCTTCTCTTACTAGACTGTGAACGCTTAGAACAGGATCATGCTTGCAGCTCCACAGGACAAGGTTTTCTTTTTTTCCTCATTGAATTTAGAAATATTTCATTTTTTTAAAATACTTTTTCTCTCTCGGAGATATTGCTTAAGCCTACGCTAGGCTGCTTGAAGCTATCCCACAGCTCATTGATGTTGTTTTATTTATCTATTTTACTTTTGTTTCTTTTGGGTTTATATTATTGCTATGTTTAGAAGTTGACTAGTTGTTTTTATGTGCAAATCTTAGTGTTAATTAATCCCATCAGCATCATTCATCTCAGACATGGTGGTTGGCAATTTGCCTCTTTAAAAAAAACAAAAAACAAAACCTTCCGTGTCTTCACTTAGCTTTTTGAACGTGTGTAATGCAATTATAACTGTTTTGATGGTTGTGTCCACTAATTCTGATACCTGTCAGTATTGAGTGGTTTCAACTCACTGGTGTTTCTCTCCTCATTGTGGGCTAGGCTGCTGCTCTGCTTCCTGCCTGTAAATTTCTTGGTGGAAGCGGTGTGGATTTTTACCTATTGGATTTTGTACATTTTTCTATTTTTAGAATAGTCTTTAACTTTGTTCTGGGACACTCACGCCCGCCCCAGAGGTGATGAGCCTATTTTCCTGTAAGACACTGAACCTTTATACTCAGTAACTTTAGAACTCTTAGATACTTTGAGATCTTGCTCTTAAGATTTGTTAGGTGGGCCCAGAGCAGCACTTACTCTGGGGATGGTTTTGTCCCACTGAGTCCAAACTCTTGAGTGCTTCCTGAATGCCTGTGATTTATGAAGTTTCCCTTCTTGGTGGTGGAAACGGGCACCATTTCTGACTTGCCATTCTGAGTGCCAAGTGCTTATCTGAGTTGTATTGGGTCACTGTAACAAAGTACCAGAGACTAGGTGGCTTTATGACACAAATTTACTTTTCCTGGTTCTGACACTTCTGGAAGCTGGAAGTCTGAGCTCGGGTGAAAGCATGGTTGGTTTCCCTTCTGGTTGCAACTGTCAATGTCTGCATGCACACACTCACGGCAGAAGGAGAGTTAGCCAGCTCTGGGACCTCTTTAAAGTCACTAAGCCCACTCATGAGAGCCCCACCCTTGTGTCCCAATTACCTCCCACAGGCTTCACCCCCAGATACCATCACACTGAGGATGAAATTTTAACACGGGGGTTCTCAGGAGGACACAAGCATTCAGTTCACACCAGCCAGTACTTTGCTATTCAGTCTTTTTGTGTAGTTTTTCCTTGGCCTCAAGAAGTTACCTCCCTGAATGTGTTGATTCGTATTGAGATGATGATTCAAGGGCCACTGTGTATGGGAGCTGGAATTCTCTCCACGTGTAGTTTCCCTTCTCGGTTGGTCCTCTGATCTCTAGTAACTGGCCTCCACAGACTACAGCAGCAGCATCTTAACTGTGGGAATTGTCTTGGCTCTGCCTGGGTCTCCCTCCCCCTGGTGCTGACTGGAACCTCAAGGCAGCATGTTCTAGAAATCGTAGGTCGCGCCTCAGTTTGTTTTCTATCTGGTAGGGGTCATTGCTCATTGTTACTTCCTTTCCAGTGTCTCAAAAACCATTATTTCACAAATTTTGCCTAGTGTTTTGGTTTTTCAGTTGAGAATATATCATGGGCTTGTTAATATCATCTTAGCTGGAAGCAAATGTTCTCTGAAATTGTGATTTAAAAAAAAATGGCCAAAATAAAAAATGGCCACTACATTCTCTAGGATTAAAAAAAAAAAACACAAACCCAAGATCATGCAACAGAGAAGGCACCAGGCCCGGCTGGGTTCCCTGGTGGACGTCTGCCAATGCTTAGGGGAAAAATTGTATAGTTCTCTGTAGTGGCCTTCATAGGACAGAAGCAGAGGGAAGGGCTCCTAGCTTTTCCAAGGGGCTGGCTAGCCTTCAGTTGAGCCTGTTGCCAAGTTCTCTATTCACAGAATCCTGAAAATTTGTGAGAACTAATGATTTTCAGAATGTGTAGCCAAAGTAACAGGAAGATAATATACGAGTTGCTTTTAAAATTGTTAAGCACTGCTCATCAGCTGCTCTACAAGGTATTAGATGAGAGGTAGAAACTAAATTTGTATTGACTAATAGAATCAGGGTGCTGTATGATGGAGAGCTTTTTATGCTTGAATTGACATTACTAAAGTCATTTTACTAAGTATCGTTTTCGACACCAGTGAATCATGCCCTTCTACTCTGCTTCCCTACCCAGGTTTAGGATGAGTGCCTTCTGGTAGATTTAATAGTGCCTTATACGAGTCTTCACAAAGGGACCCCCCCCGCCCCCCACCAAACTTTGCACACATGAGAGTGAGCTGTATGGCAGCGTTTTCCTCTGGAGTAACAGCCACAGCCACAGTGACATGGGAGGTCCTTTAAAACCCATTTTCAGTTTACGGTGGGAACAGTCCAGGGACTGGGTGGGGGGGACGTGGGTGTTTTCATCAGGGGCAGTGCAGGGCTTAACCCATTAGGTGCTCATGTTGGTGAAGATGCTGGAGTGTGTGTGTGGTAGGTGGGTATGTGGCAGGGCACTTGGCCATTGGGGATCAGTTTCACGGGTACTGTGATGTCCTGTCACATCATTTCAGACAGACTGGCCCTGGACTTTGGACCCAAATCTCAATGTCAGTTGGTGTCTGCAGACTGTAAATGAGGATGCTAACAGACTTCTATGCACGTCACTCCCAGCGACTGAAATTGGGGAGGACTTTGAATGCCAGAAGGATTCTGTGTGTCTTATGCATTTGGGAATCAGTAGACAATGTTTCTGCAGAATGGTGCAAAAATGAGAACATCTTATTATTTTTATATTTAAAATCAAGGATAGCAATTAGTTCAGCAAACTTTGGGCTGTATAGTATATGCCGAGTACTCATTATGCTCAGAAATAAAAATGTTATTTTTGGACATGGGGTTACATTTGATCTCTTAAAAACTTTTGGCCTCTACCAGGAGCTATTTTGGTATGTCTTAATGAAGAGTGTGTGCAAATAAATTGCTTTTTCACCCTAGATTTGACAGTGTTTTGTCAAGATGGTGTGTTTACATTGGGACATTAATCAGAGGTAGTAGCAGCCTTCTGTTCTGCTTTATAGAGGAGTAGGAATGACTCCCTGAAGACTAGGCATTAACTTGACGAGTGTTCAGGAGCTCCAGTTAATAGCAGAAAATATCCTTGTTCTTTCCTCCTTTCTATGGTGGGTATTCTTTCATTGGAAGCCTGGCCATGCACTACAGTAGCAGATGGCTGAGGAGGGCCTTCCTGATTCTTGTCCTCAGAGGTCTGTGACCTCGAATTTAACTCTAAGCTGGAACTTATGTGCTTATGTTTGGATGTATTTGGGCAAGTCAAGAAATCTCTAAATGTCTCCTCATTCCTAAACATCTTAAGGTTGGGACTGTTAACAGTGAAAGGGGTGGGAGGGGGGAAAAGATGTGCTGTTTGGGATAATGATGGAAGTCACAGGAGGGTCCTTGGAGAATCAATCATGCTGATCCTATTGTCAGGAGGAGGAAGGTAGAGTTGTGCTTAAAGTTGGTGCTTTCAGAATTCCTTGCAATCAAAGGTTTGTTGTTTCATTTCTAAGAATAACCTATGCTTATCTTAAACAACTGGAAAAATGCAGAGAATTATAAGGATTAGGAAAATATCATCTGTAGTCTGTTGTACCGAGATGGCAAGTGCTTGTATGTTTTTTTTTTATCTGTTGATCATTTTTATGAACATAGTTATGTCATTGTACAATGGTTCGCTGCCTGGCTTTTAAAGTCACAGTAGACGGATGGAATTAAGGTGGCTGAGGAGAAAGGACCAGTGCTGGCTGCCCCGGAGAAGGGCCAGGAGGACAAGGGCACAGATGCATTTCAAGGGGGGTGGCTGAGGGACAGGAGCCCTGGCAGACAGAGGTCCTGGTTCTGCGGCATGGAGCCGGGCTATGGACAGCCTCCGCCAGTCTGGGTTGCCAGTGGTGCTGACCTCTGCAGGGGCGATTCATGAAGCAACGGGTTTTGTGAGAAGCTAAGATAAAAATTGTCAAACTGAGGACCCAAATAGAATCAGAGATGAAAAATAAGTTATTACAAGTGATACTACAGAAATACAAAGAATCGTAAAGGTAGGCCAGCCAACTGGAAAACTTAGAAGAAATAAATACGTTTCTGGATGCATAAATCCTCCCCAAAATTAAACCATTGAAACTTAGTTTCCTTCACCTTTAATGAAAGACGATTCTAAATGGACCAAAGACCTAAATGTAAGAACTCAAACTAAAAACACTAGAAGAAAACCTACAGGAAGCACTTGAAGACATTGATACAGGCAGAGGTTTTGTGTTTGAGGCCCCAAAAGCACAGGAAACAAAACAAAAAATGCATAGCGTAACTGTGATTAAACTAGAAGCTTCTACATGGCAAAGGAAACAACAGAGTGAAGAGGCAACCGACAGAAGAGGAGAAATATTGGGAAACTATTCATCTGATAAAGGATTAATATCCAGAATATGTGAAGAACTCTGAAAATTCAAAAACGGGAAACAAGCCAGTTAAAAAGCGGGCAATTGTCTTCAACACATCTCTCAAAATAAAAATGGTCAACAAATATGTACAGAAATTCTCAATTAGCCATCAGAGAAATGCATATTAAAGTCACCATGAGGTAACAACTCAGAATGGCTATAATAAAAATGACCAAAAAATTCTGGTAAAGTTGCAGAGAGAAGGGAACCCATGTATTATTGGTGGGAATGTGAATCAGGGCAGCCATATGGAGCACAGAATGCTCCTTAAACTAAAATTACACCTATGATATTATCTAGATATCCTGCCTCTGGGTGTGTATCTATCAAAGAGCAACAAAATCCAGACTATCAAAGCATACTGTACACCGATGTGTATTAGAGCACGATTCACAAGAGCCAAGATCTGGAATCCACTAGGTACACATCAGTGGATGAAGATACAAAGAAACCATGTACACACACCAACAGCAGAATGTATTCACCCATAGAGAGTAAAATGGATGGACTGAAGGACATCATGTGAAAGAAGTCAGCTGTGGAAAGACAAGTATTGCATGTTCTGTCTCGGGAAAGCTAAAAGATCTGTCTGAATGTTGAAAAGACCGGTACTGACTGGGAAGGGAGGGGAGAAGGGAAACACAGGAAGCTTGGGGGATGTCTTAGTGGTGTGCAGCACAGGTGGGCGACCCCGGTTCACAGTGATCCATTGGATATTTCGTGAAGAACTAGAGAGGAGCTCTAGGGCTCCAAATGAAGGATAAGGAGATGGAGAGGCTGGCTCCCTGATCTGATCAGTACAAACTCAATACATGCATGACATCATGGGCTGTTCGCGTAAGTGGGTACCAACAGAGATACATCATGTCAAACACATGATTTATATATTACTGTGACCCTTTTTTCCATGCCCCTAAAAAGTACTCAAAAGCATAAGTGGTTGATCGTATTCTATATGTAACTTTTCCTTCATTGGGCCATTTCCTTTTTGATAGTCATTCAGGTTGCTTCAGATTGTTATTGGCTGTTATCCACTGTGATGAACACTTTATAGATAAATATTGGTCAATTTCTTTGGTTTCTTAAGGGTAAAGAGCTTGAAGTTAATTTCTACATCAAAATCTACGGATTTAATTATGGCCTTTGGGGTGTGTGTGTGTGTGTGTGTGTTGGGGGCAGCACTGGGTATAGCTATACCTCTGAGCTACACCCAGCTTGTGCTATCTCTTTTTCAAAATGATTTCAAGAAAAAAAATTATTTTGGACTCTTAACAAAAAAAAGTCCTCTTACTCCTTACTCCTTCTGAAAAATTGAATTTGTATATTTGTAATTGAATGCAAACATCTATCATTATTTTAATTACACTCATTTTTCTTTGCGGGTATATTTGTTAGTGGTCTTTAGTTGTATCATGTGAGAGATTCATTTGAAAGTAAGAGTTAATCACATGAGCTCTGTGGCTTGTTTTCCCCCGACAAATACTTCTAATACAGAAATGAGATATTAAAGAGTTACAGGTAAGCTCGTGATTTAGCCGTGATCCAGGGGCCAGTGCTAGGTAACTGTCTTGGTTTTGCAAGTCTAACTTGATGACAGTAAGCAAAGTACTGGTCTTTCTTAGACTTTCCTTTCTCATCTTTAATATGAGGAGTATGATTAGAATATTTGAAGATGCATTTTATCTAATTATATACCTGTGAAAGTTTGAAAGTTTCAATGCAGAGTAATACTTCAAAAATTTCTGCTGGCTACAAAGGTCATTCCACATGAGTTATGAAACTCGTCCGTGTTACCTCTGCCCTCCCAAGATGACTATGAGATGAGATCTGTAAAGGAGACAAATGTTTGCTTGAACTTAAGTGTCTATGTGTTTGTAAAAATTTAATCACATTCAAACCCTGAGGACCTCCAGTGCCTAAGGGTAGGCAAAGTCAAGTTTATGCAATGAATAGTTACTTGGTGAACAACTAACTTAAAAGTCCATCTTTTAAAATTTATCTTTTGCCAAAGAGCCTGTTTTAATGTTTCTATTCCATTTTATTCTGAACATAATTGTAATAAGAATATATTTCATGTCACAAAAAAGATGATTTATTAACTTTGTTCCCACCAATGCTTATGAAGTTGGATTAAACTATAACCATATCATACATAATGTTTCAAAGTTTAGTAACCACTTTAGCATCTATGAATTTAACAATAGGAATTTCCCGTCTTGCTTTCAGCTAAAGTACTTTGGCACAAATGAGAAAACAGGTGATAACACAATAGGGTTTAAAGAGGGACTGTTAGTGTCCTGCCCTCAGCAACTGGGTTTTATATCTATTCTGTGCATAATGCTTATCCGAAGGGAGTTTGGCCCGGGGTTTCTCTTTGCTAGTGTTTTTGGTTGTTGGTTTGGAAAGGTATGTTAATATTCTACTGTAGGACAAGCCTAAGGGATTGGATATTTTTCTTTGCAGTTAATTCAGGTTGTGAACATAGTTACACTAAATAGGATAAACTGGTGCATGGGGCAGTATTGAGAGATTCAACCCAGAATTCCTGAATGGAGACTTCTGAAGGAGTCACATTTTCAAATATTTCCCTGGGTAATTCTAACGATTGGCTAGATCTGGAAGTCTCTGGGCTGATATATGGCAGAAGAAGGTTTTAAGGTTTTCCAGTGGCCACATGCCCAGGACCTGGAACCCTTCTGCAAACTATTTTGTGTTTCAGTGCTGATGCAGTTAGACCTCTAGTCTGTTCCTGTCTGAACTCTTCTTGGGAAATCTACCCTGAATTCTCATGGGGCTTATTTTGGAAAATTGCTAAGGAAGTCTTTTCTGTATGTATGGGACCAGATGCATGCCTCACAGGGGTCCGGGTTTGCTGAAATGGCCCAGCTGCCGTTGGACCACGGTGTTGGGGCTGGTCTGGTTGACGTGTAAGCCAAAGATCTCTCCTGCTTCTCTGGTCAGCCGGATCACTGGAAAGGGCATACTGATTGTATACTGGGATTTTTTTGTAATAGTGAGAAAGAAAACCAAGTCTCCAGAGTAAATTTATGCAACCTTTATAAATAGAATTTCGTATCTCATGATGTGATCAAAAATAATGACTAAAAGTCAAGAAAACACAGTGGTGGTATAGAGTGAGCCGTAAGATAGTTTTTTATCACTATGAAAAAGTGTAAGTAAAATTAGTATTTTGTATCTTGGATGAAAAAAATCAAAATACTTCTAAGCTGGCTCTTTTGTGCATTTGGTAGTCGTCATCATATAACTGAAATTAAGTAAGGCCATCTCCTTAAAAGCAGCAGTGAAGACTGACACCAGTTTCAGGGTTAAGACTTACACTGGACATCGTCTGATGGAATGTCGGAGTCGGCAGCATGTTTTGGGGAGAGCGATACACTGTGGGAAGCTGCTCGTGCAGCAGTGCCACCACCCACAGCTGGACTTTCAGTTACCTGTAGCTGACTGCAGTCCAAACTATCAAAAGGGAAGTTTCAGAAATAATCCATGACTCTTACGTTGCACACTGTTCTGAATTCTCTCATCCTCTTGCTCCAATCTGCTTGGGACACCAGTCCTTTGTCCTGTGTGTCCCTGCTGAGTACACTGCCTGCCCATGAGTTACCCAGAAGTGCTCTGGGTACTGGGTTGAGTGTCACAGGATTGCAGGGCTTGTATTCAAGTAACCCTGGATTTACTTAAGAATGGTCCCAAAGCACAAAGGTAGTGAGGCTGGAAATCTAGGTATGCCAAAAAAGAACACTCGGTTCTGTTTCTAAGTGAAAAGGTGGAAGTTGTCCATAAGTGTTTCAGTCAGCTTTTCCACCACTGTGACTGAAAGATCTGAAGACAACATAGGAGAGATCACGTTTATTTGGTTTCAGAGATCTCGGTCCATAAATGGCTGACTCCGTTGCTTTGTGCCTGAGGAGAGACGGAACATCATGGTGGAAAAGTGTGGTGGAGGAAAGTGGCTAGGACAGAGCACAGGAAGCCGTGAGGGCGCGTTCCACTTACCAGATACGAAATGTGTACTCCAGTGGCATCGCCTCCAGCCACACCTCACCTGCCTCCAGTTACCACTGACTGAATTAATCCTAACAGATTAACTGACTGGTTTAGGGCTCTCATAACCCAATCTTGTCACCTCTAAGCCTTCTTGCATGGTCTCCCACATGAGCTTTTGGAGGACACCTGATATCTAAGCCACAACAATAAGGAAAGAAAAATAGTATGTCGAACATGAAAAGACCCACAGTACCATAGAGGTTTGGAGAGGGCCCACATTCACATAGTTTCTATTACGGGATATGGTTGCAATGCTCTGTTTTATAACTAGTTGTTCTTAATCCCTTAGTGAGCCTGATTTGTAAGTTAAACTTACTAGGATTTTTTTTCTACACATTTTACATACATGTGAGGTTCTGTACTGTCTGTGGCTTCATGTCCCCACTGGGAGTCTTGGGATTCGTCTTCAGGGATAAGTGGTGGGGGGTGGGCCGGAAGTTTTGTCTTTTCTTCCGAATTCCTGATTGACACTGGGGGTGTTCCATTCACCTTGTTGAGTCACAGTTGTATGCACGAGGAGAGGAGAGGGTGGAATGGCTAATGAGCTGATGCTGCCGACTTGATTTGGTTACTTGGCAAGAAAAATGGAGAGGTCCATGCAGCACACTGTCAATGGAGCAGTGCTTTGGTGGCGGTGGAGAGTGCTGGACGTTTCTAATTTTTATTAAACAGAAGTCACGTGACATCCCTAAAATTATGAACACTGGCCAATAATAATAAGCAAAAGTATAAATCTATAGATTAACATAAAAGTTAAAATGACAATAAAAGGTTAAGTCGAAAGAATGCGTTGGAATTCAAATATGGACCCCATATGACTCTCGTACTTTCATAAGGAAAAAAGTGCTTTTATGAGTGTTTTTGTTGTACAGTGTAAGACAGGAAGAGACTTAAGATCTTGATTTTAGACCAGAGCTCAGTGGAGTGGTTAACAAGACTTTCAAAACTGAGCAAGCTACGTTTCTTCAAGCAGTCTTTGTTTCCAGTTCATTGACTAAAGAGACATTTTTTTTTTAAAAATACAACTGAAAATTTCTTGTGTTTATTCAGGCATATCTGTGAAATCACTTTTCTCTTGAATGATAAAAAAGTGTTCCAGGATACTGTGCTGAAGAGAGTTCTTTTAAAGGGAGAAGAGAATTCATTATTGTATGTGTGCCTTCAGGTCAGTTTTTAAAACATGAGAACTCAAGAGTCTATGCTCACCATTTATTGAGCAAAAGTTTCTTAAAAAATGAACCTACCTTTGGTTGAAGTTTGAGGATAAAAAGGCTATAGATGAAGTGGTAGTGGAGTCCAGGCCTCAGATGAGTTATCTTTAATATGGTGCGGAGCAAGGACTCGAGCATGGCTGACTGAAGAAATCCCCTTGCAGTGAAGTTGTAGGGCTATCTAGAATCTGCCTGGTATTGTAACTTCAGGGTGTCATAACATTTTCAGAGTGTAGATTAAACATGAAATTAAACTTTTGTCTAAATATTGCAGGTGTAATTAGCATTCAGTCTTGGTTAAGTCCTAAAAATGGACAAATGAGATGGAAGGCAGGGGCTGAGCATTATGGTCTCGATATCTCTGGATTCCGGAGAACATTTGGGGAGCAGTTTAAAGGCAGGTGCTTGTGGTCCTTGTTCTATGAACAACAACATGCACGCAAAAGGTATTTAAATGCTTTTTTGGGGGGTGGGGGTTGGAGAAATCCAGATACCTTCAATCCAATAGATTGAAGGAATAAAAGAAATACTTTCTACGTTAAACTCAATAATTTGACAGATTGACTGAGTCTTGTTTTCCAGGGAAAGGATACATTTATCTGTGATCCAAGAGGAAATCTGTTCCTTTCATTTTCAATGTGTGGTACAAATGTGTTCAGAGTGTGCATTGTGTGTTTATTTTGGGAATTCTTACTACTGTGCCAATGGGTATGCCTTAGATCAAGGATGTGTCATGTTTAAATTATAATTCCACTCTGTAGCAAGCAGAATTATTTTTGAGTGTCAAAATAAATATAGTGCTTGACTGATATCTTCCACCTTGAATATAACCTGAAGAAACAACATAAGACAAAAAAAATCATAGCATGTTTTTGGCAAGAATCGGAGGAACGAATTGCCTAATACACAGGATGTATGGCCTTCCTTAGGAGGAGGAATGCATGGGATGAGAAGGGCATTTGGTGAGGGATGATCTGAAACAGAATTGTTTGTTAGGGCTTGCGGTAGTACAGGTAAGGGGAAGAGAACCAACAGGAGACTTCTCGCCCGCCCCCTCACACAGATGGGCACAAGCACTTACACAGGTATATATAAGTGTTTAGGTCAAACTGTTGTGGATGCTGAGACGTCCAGGTTCGGGAGGTGAAGATACAGTCTGGTCTGAGTCCAAAAGCCTGAGAACCGTGAGTTGATGGTGCTGCAGGCGGAGTCAGAACCTGGAGTCACAAGACTGACATCCCGGCTGAGTATTTCAGAGCACAGTCCACTGACGAGTTGGAGGACTTTTATGCCTGCCTCGCTGTTGCTGTATTGGATGGACACACACACACACACACACACACACAAACACTGGGGAAGGCGCTGTGCTTTGTTTCTTAGTCCAGTCACTGTTCACCTGATCTAGACCTGCCCTCGATGTACTCAGAAATCACCGTCAGCCAAATGCTGTACACTGGCCTCTTGAAGTGGTCACTGGCGTAAAATGATCCATCAGAAAACTTACAAAAAAGTTTATCTGCTTCATGAATTGACTACAACTGTTTTTCTTTTTTTTTTTTTTTTTGGTATATGTGCATACGGGTACCTTACTCTTCATCCTGAAGAGAGCCTGTCCCCTGAATCATGAGCCTTAGTATCTATAAAGTGGGAATAAATACGTAAGAGCCCACCTCACAAGCCACGCCACCTGAGGTATTGTAGTCTCCTCCTACTCTGATAGTCTTTTGGTGGGTTTCTGGGTTTAAACATTTTGGAGCAAGAACAAGAATTAGTGCTGTTTATTTCCCCTTCGTTACGTTTAGTTTATGTTGGCATGATCATTTAATTAGAAACACAATGGAATTTAAAATGAATAAATTTAATTTTCCTTCATTTGAAGCTAAAGAAGCAAGAAAAAGCAGGGTGCTTTTATGCACTTTCCTCTGGAAACATCTAACAGTGAAAATAAGTGACTGTTTTTGAGCTGCTTCTAGTATGTAGAAGTCTCTTTATATTTTTAGAAATCTAAACCTTAATGCTGAAAGGTCCTGAAATTAATTCTTTAGGGAGAAATGATAAGTTAATGTGAAGTTTAAAACAAGAAGGGGCCATGAGGAGTGGGAGACCCAGCTCAAGTGCACTGGGAGGGGTGGTGCAGTGAGGGTGCAGGCCACCTTCCCTTCCAGGTGGTGGGTGTGGCTGTCTGACCTCCCTTGTCCAACAGAATGTGGCTGAGTGGCTGGATGCCAGATTCAAGCCCAGGCTTTGAGAACCCGTGTGTGTGTTTCCTTAGCTCAAATTCAGAAGGCATCTGAGTGTTCCTAAGCTACTAGGTGTTAAGTTAGGCCTAAGGTAATAAGAGCTCATTGGTAGAGTATATGTTCCTTTGGAGCAAGGTTCCTACTACTCCTATTGATGATGATAGGTGTCTAGGTGCACAAGTAGAATGCTTTATGAAATAGTCAATAAATGCAGAAAATTACAAAGAATTATGTAACAATTTAGAATTAACATTTGTTTCCATTTTTTTTCCAATTTTATTGTCACCTGCTGTCAGGAATTTAGGAAGTATCATTGGGATTTAAAGTTTTATGTTTACTATTTCACCCATGTATAAACAGTAGTATTGTGCTCTGTGCATATTAGAAATACTTGGGTGAGTATGTGTATTCTCTGTATTATTCCAGTGCTTTTTTTTTTCATTCAGTATTGTTTTTAGATCTATATGTTCATGTGAGATTTAGTTCACTTATTTTATTGGATATATGCTATGCATTTGTGTGAATAGTTTTTATCTATTATGTTGAAGAATATTAATGGTGTTTCCAGAAACAAACATGGCTTCGGGAACATTCTTTGTGTGGTGAGGACTTGCCGGGGCACCTGTGTAGGGTCTAGCCGTGGTGAGAATTGCAGGGATGCAGGGTACCTCTGCTGCCAACTTGACTAGAGATTGCCAGACTGTTCTCCAAAGTGATTGTACATTCCTGTGCCTCTGTGTCTTCACATCCTTCCTTCCTGGTACTAATAGGCCACTTGTTGCTAATATGATGGATGCTAGATAATGTTTGCGTTCACATTGCTTCTGATTATTGAGGTAAAGCGACTTTCCTGATAAGCATTTGCCAGCCATATATTTGGGCCGCTCTGTTAATCTACATTTGGGTTCTTTGCCGTTTTATATTTGCTCTCCTCGAGTTTTTGTGTTCTGGATACTGTATCTTTGGATAATGGATCACAAACATTTAACCCTTGGGAGAGATTTTCTTTTAGTTTTTAATGGTGTTTAGTACACAACCTCTCAGATCTGTCCAGTGACCCCTAACTCTTCGTGTTACTGACCCCGTGTCCTCTTCCCCTCGAGTGTGGGCTATGTGTGTCTGAAAAACAGACAATGGCAAAAGGGAGAGCCTGCCGTTTTAGAGAGCAGGTTTTAAACAACCATGGCTCTGGTACCAAAACAGGCGGGTGGACCAATGGTACAGAATAGAGGACACAGAAACCAATCCACAAAACTACAACTATCTTATATTTGATAAAGGGGCTAAAAGCATGCAATGGAGGAAGGATAGCATCTTCAACAAATGGTGCTGGGAAAACTGGAAATCCATATGCAACAAAATGAAACTGAATCCCTTTCTCTCGCCATGCACAAAAGTGAATTCAAAATGGATCAAGGAGCTTGATATCAAATCAGAGACGCGCCGTCTGATAGAAGAAAAAGTTGGCTACGATCTACATACTGTGGGGTCGGGCTCCAAATTCCTCAATAGGACACCCATAGCACAAAAGTTAATAACTAGAATCAACAAATGGGACTTACTCAAACTAAAAAGTTTTTTCTCAGCAAAAGAAACAATAAGAGAGGTAAATAGAGAGCCTACATCCCGGGAACAAATCTTTACTCCTCACACTTCAGATAGAGCCCTAATATCCAGAGTATACAAAGAACTAAAAAAATTAGACAATAAGAGAACAAACAACCCAATCAACAAATGGGCCAAGGACCTGAACAGACACTTCTCAGAGGAGGACATACAATCAATCAACAAGTACATGAAAAAATGCTCACCATCTCTAGCAGTCAGAGAAATGCAAATCAAAACCACCCTAAGATACCATCTCACTCCAGTTGAATTGGCAGCCATTATGAAGTCAAACAACAACAAGTGCTGGCGAGGATGTGGGGAAAAGGGTACACTTGTACATTGCTGGTGGGACTGCAAATTGGTGCAGCCAATTTGGAAAGCAGTATGGAGATTTCTTGGAAAACTGGGAATGGAGCCACCATTTGACCCAGCTATTCCCCTTCTCGGTCTATTCCCTAAAGACCTAAAAAGGGCATGCTACAGGGACACTGCTACATCGATGTTCATAGCAGCACAATTCACAATAGCAAGACTGTGGAACCAACCTAGATGCCCTTCAATAGATGAATGGATAAAAAAAAATGTGGCATTTATACACAATGGAGTATTACTCTGCATTAAAAAATGACAAAATCATAGAATTTACAGGGAAATGGATGGCATTAGAGCAGATTATGCTGAGTGAAGCTAGCCAATCCCTAAAAAACAAATGCCAAATGTCTTTGATATAAGGAGAGTAACTAAGAACAGAGTAGGGTCGAAGAGCATGAGAAGAAGATTAACATTAAACAGGGATGAGAGGTGGGAGGGAAAGGGAGAGAGAAGGGAAATTGCATGGAAATGGAAGGAGACCCTCAGAGTTATACAAAAGTACATACAAGAGGAAGTGAGGGGAAGGGGAAAAATAATACAAGGGGAGAAATGAATGTCAGTAGAGGGGGCAGAGAGAGAAGAGGGGAGGGGAGGGGAGGGGGGATAGTAGAGGATAGGAAAGGCAGCAGAACACAACAGACACTAGTATGGCAATATGTAAATCAATGGATGTGTAACTGATGTGATTCTGCAATCTGTATACGGGGTAAAAATGGGAGTTCATAACCCACTTGAATCAAAGTGTGAAATATGATATATCAAGAACTATGTAATGTTTTGAACAGCCAAAAATAAAAAAATTAAAAACAAAAAAACAACCATGGCTCACGTCTCGGGTTCTCTCTCCATCTCCTGCTTGAGCAGTGGACTTGCTCTGCGGGAAGCTCTGTATAAGGAGCCCTGTGCAGGGATCCACGTGGCAAGGAATGGAGTCTGCTGCCAAACAGTCCATGTGAGACGGCTTGGAAGCCAACCTTCCAGCTCCAGTTGGCTCCTCAGAGACTGCAGTCTGGCCAACACCTTGCCTGCCAACTTGTGAGAAACCCTGAGCCAGACTCCTGACCCTTGAAACCACGACATAATATACGTTTGTATGTTACGCTGCGTGGTTTTGGAGGTAACAAGTAAAACTGCAGTGGATAACTGATAACCATACATTTTGTATGGGATATTTAAATTTCAGTGTGATAAAAGAAATTAATATTTGACTTATAATGTTTTCTTGTTATATATATATATATATATATATATATATGTTTTTTTTTTTTTTGCATCAGGGATCGAACCCAGGGGCATGCGACTATTGAGCTACATCCCCAGCCCTGTTTTGTATTTTGTTTAGACAGAGTCTCACGGAGGAGTTTAGAGTTGAGGCTGGCTTTGAACTTGCGATTCTCCTGCCTCAGCCTCCTGAGTCGGTGGGATTAATAGGTGTGCACCGGCTTATAAAAGAACTTTGAGGCTTGAATTTATGAAGATATTTGTCTATATCTGACAGCTTTTAAATCATGAATCCCTTTGTTATGTTGCATTTTGAAATTGATTCTGGGGTAAGGAGGCTTCACATTTTCGTCAGGTAGTCCTATTGATGTGTTGACAATGTTGCATTTATTAAGATCAGCTTGATAAATTCTCTTGGAGTTTCTAGGTAAACAAATATGTAACCAGCAAATAGTGTCTATTTTATATTAAAATATTAAAAAATAGATTTTTAGGATGTGATTTATATTCTGTGAAATTCAATAGTTTTAAAGCGTTAATGAATCTTGATGTAAATGGGAAGTGGGTAATTGCTCCAATCATGACAATAGTTCATTTCTATAATCCTCAAGGTCCCCCCATTCCCCTTTCTAGTGAGTTCCTCCCTCTGCCTTCCAGTCCTCTGACCTACCTTCCTGACACTGTAACTTTTTGTTTTCTTATTTAAAAAAGGCGACTTTATTTTGGTAAGAACACTAAAACAGGAGAAGAACGTCTTATCAGGACTGAGTGTGCAGTGTTACGGTTGACTCTAGGTACAGTGTTGGTCTCTTGAGCCTTCCCCTGGTTTAACTGAAATTCTATGCCCGTGCCCACGCCCACCCTGAGTACTCCCTCCCCACTCAGCCCCTGGAAACCACTACTGCACTCTCTGATTCTCTGAATTTGGTTATTTTAGATACCTCCTATAAATGAAATCCTGCAGTGCTTGTCTTCACACTTGGCATAATTGCCTGTGGTTTCATACATGGAGTAGAATGTTTTAAAGGTGGAATCATTTCCCATTGTAAGTACCTACCACATTTTCTTTATGCAGTCATCAAAGGAAATTTAGGCTATCTCATATCTTAGCTATTATATTTCATATATAGCCCTGTAATAAACATACAAGTGCCTAATACCTCTTCAAGATTCTGATTTCAGAGTTTCTTTTTTTAAATACGTAAATAACCAGCAGTAGAATTACCAGGCCATGTGGTAGTTATACTTTAATTTTTTGAGGAGCTCCCACACCATTTTCCAGTGTGGCTGTGCTATTTTGTGACCCTTCCCAAGGGTGTGCAAGCCTCCCTTTACTCCACAATACTGGTTGGCCGTTTGTATGTTGTCTTTGGAAAAATGTTTATTAAAGTCTTCTGTCCATTTAATAATCAGGTTATTTTTATTTATCCTTTTGCTGTTGAGTTATAGGAGTTCCTCATACATCTTAAATCTTAATTCCTTCTATTAGTCGCTATTTCGGTGTCTTGATTGTAGTATGTAGGAATGTTTTAATTTCTTCTCGTTTATTTTCTTACTTGTGCTTATATCCTTAAAATCCTTGCCAAGACTAATGTCATGAAAATTGTCTCCTAACTTTTCTTCTAGAAGTGCAATAATATCAGGTCTTATGTTTAAGTATTTACTTCATTTTAAACTGACTTCTATGCCTGTGGTAAGGTAAGGCCTTGTTTTCATTCTTTTGCATATGAATATCCCATTTTCCCAACACCAGTTATTGAAGTAACCTCTTTCCTCATTGTTTCCTTGGACCCTTTCAGAAGATGAGTTAGCTGTTCTTGGGTTTGTTTCTGGGTTCTCTGTTCTGTTTGTGCAGTTGAAGGCCTATCTTAGCACCACTACCGTCCTGTCTTGTCTATAGCTTTGTAATATCTTTTGGAATCAGGAAGTGTGATTCCTCTAGTGTTTTTCTTTCTCTTGATTGCTTTGAATGTTTGGGGTGTTTATATTTGTTTTGAGTTTTATGTTTTTTTTAATTTCTCTAATAAAATGTCCTTGGGATTTTGATAGGTACTGCATTGAATCTGCAGATTGCTTTGTGTAGTGTAGGTATTTGAACAATATTAAATCTTCCAATCCATGAACATGGTAGGTCTTTCTTTAACACTACAGTTATAACTTTTCTAAAATTTCATGCAAATTAACATCAAGTATGTGGTCTTTATTTGGTTTATTTTACTTGGTGCAGTGATTGAAGATCCACACACTGCTAGGTGTAACAGTAGATGGTTCTCGTTGCTGATGCTGCATTGTTGGCACACTACAATCTCTTTACCCACAGAGGACACAGGTTGGGGTTGTTTCTACTTGGCAGGTGTTATGAAGAAAGCTCCTGTGATTCAAATTCAAGTCTTCATTTGCACATAAGTTTTCATAGCTCTTAGGTAAATATCTAGGAGTAGAATTGCAGTCAAATAGTAAATGTGTGATTTACAGACATTTAATTTGATGTAATAAAGTTAATACTCTTTTATAATTATGTCTTTTGTGTTCTGTGTCAGAAATCTTTGACTAATCCAGGGTTAAGATTTATTGTGTCTCATTCTGGAGGTTTCACAGCTTTAATTACATTCAGGCTTGTATTCCATTTCAAGTTAATTCTTGCATATGGTGTGAGGTATGCCTGTTCCTTGCATTTAGATACTTCTGTTAGTACCATTTGTTGAAAAGTCATTTTCCCTTTGAATTGCCTTGGCACTTTAAAAAAAAAAATCATTTGACAATGGAGAGTAGATCTATTTCTGGACTTATTCTGCTTCATTGGTATAAGATAAATACATATTTTTGAAGTGTCAAAGTATAAGAAGAAAATCAGCTCTTTTCAAATTTAATACTTGCATAGTTTAAAAACATTGTAAGTTTTTAGTCTTAGAATTTTAGCTCCCTATAATGTGAGAATAAAACTTTATTTTCTTCTAAATGTGCATTACAGATTGCCATTTGTTGGCTACTTTTTATTGATTTGAAGTGTCAGTTTACACATATGTATGCACACCATGTATCATGTGATCCACACACATGCATATCACATGTAGTGCTGTTTCTAGGCTGTTTATTCGGTCGCTCTAGTTTTCTGTTCCTACACTAATACGATATTTTCGTGTATATGACTGCCTCTGATTTATGGTAGAGAAAATACCCCCTTAAGTATTCTTTTTCAAAAATTTCTTGGCTATCACTACACACTTACTTTTCCAACTGATCTTTCTACATCTTGAAAAAAATATATTGCTCCATGAATTTGTTGCTTAGTAGAGAACTGCAAACACTTTCCTTTTGAGAAAGCGTATGATTGATTCTTTTCAGTTTATGCATTTGAGACAAAGCAACTCCACAGGCTATAAAGGAATCAGGCAGAACAGGTTTGGGCATGCCTTCACAATGTAAACAAATCTGTCTACAGATGTGGTTCTGAAATAATGCATTTAATAATAATTCGCTGTAATTAATGTGGTGTCCTATGTCCCTGAGGCATCCAAAGAACTATTACTCAGTGTGTTTTCCAAAGCAAAGGGCAGAAGGGCTTAATAAAGACCAGAGCTTAGAACAGCTTGATTTCCTGCACGTCCTACCACATGATTGAGAAATATTGTGTAAAGTACGTGAAACTAGAGGATGCCTCAGATCTAATCAGAATTTCTTGATCATCTTATGATTGTAGGAACTTCAATGTTAGTAGCTATAAATTGTTTTTTGTTGATTATTTTGCATTAGTTCTGCAGTGAGAAGTCTTAAGACCAAAAGGAATTCTGGTTGAGGCACTGAATCTGAAATTTTTTGGTTTCTGAGCCAACTTTCAGCATTATCCACAGCGATTTTTGGCACATGTTTTCCCCTAATTGCTGGGCTACTTCTAACAGTAGTTTCCTCAGCCTGAGATTGCAGGGTGTCAAATCTGGATGTACATCCTTGGTTAGAGTGGACATCCACCCTTACATGGTGGTGATCACTGGGAGGTACCTGCCAATGGCGTTCACCTTTAGAGGAGAAAGCTGTGCTGCAGCTGCGGTTGGCTATAAGGTGTGGGGGTCTGTCACAGGAGAGTGGGACTTGGATAGGAGTGCCACAGATGGTAGGATGGCCTGCAGGCTGAAGAATGAGAGAGAGTGGCAGCAAATTCAAAAACTCCACATAGAATCTGGGTCCAGAAGATTTTTCCTAATTAATGTCACCAATTTTTTTTTCACTTTACATTATCTGCCTAAACATACTTAAATATCAAAATAGTATTCTATGTATGTATACATACTGCATTTTAAAAGCAATTTTCCTAACTATTTCTAATATTTTGCTGTTTTTTTTTTAAAAAAAAGATATATTCAAGTGTGTGTGGTGTGTGTGTGTGTGTGTGTGTATTTTTGGTACCAGGGATTAAATCTAGGGGTGCTTAGTCGGTGAGCCACATCCTCAAACCTTTTAATATTTTACATTGAGACACAGAGTCTTGCTAGTTTGCTTAGGGCCTCATCTGTTGCTAAGGCTTGCTTTAAACTTGTAATACTTCTGTCTCAGTCTCCCCAGCCACTGGGATTACAGACATGTGCCACTGTATCAAGCTCAAATATATACATGTATATACACATATATACATACATATATTATATACATATATACACACATATATATACATATATATATTAAAGAGAAAGAGAATTTTTTAAAAATATTTTTCAGTTTTCGATGGACACAACATCTTTATGTGGTGCCGAGGATTGAACCTAGTGCCCCGCGCATGCCAGGTGAGCACGTTATCACTTGAGCCACATCCCCAGCCAAAACACATATATATTTTTCTGAGAAAAAGGATAAAGAAGGTTTATTGCTTTGCTAGCAAAGGAGAAACACAGGGGATTTCCCATCCCGAAGGCTGTGATGCTGCCCATCAGCAGGAACGGGGGCTTTTGATAGAGGTGACTCGGAGGCTACATTCCAGGGTTCTCTATTGGAGTTGTAATTCACTTGTTAATTTGGGAGACAGTTATTTCTGAGATCTTCTGGTACCACCCCTAAAGTCTGGATTACTTCATTTCTATGGTGGGTGTGTACTTAAGGACAAATTTGCCTAAATTGGAAGAAGGGTAATCCTGTTTCCCCTGAGATTAGGAAGGGGGAGAGATTAGGGAGGAGCAGAGAGACAGGAAGAGAGAAATGTCTATTTTGAAAATAAGTTGCAGTGGCAGAGCAGCAAGAGCTATCCTCAAAGCATGAAGTGGACCTTGGTTACTTTTCTCCTCTGACAATTTCTATAATCCATTTCTACGGGAAAATGGGTGACGATATTTCCAAACTGCTTTCAGATGACAGAGGGCAAAGTTGAAGTTAGGAGAAGTCACCCAAAGTCCTTGTTCTCTATCAGATGGGGTGGGGACAGTTAAGGGCATTCAGCATCAGAGCAGTCCAGAGGTCCACAGTGACAGATGGCAGGTGACTGGACAAAGCATACATCAGGCAAGGATCATGCTAAGCCAATAGTAAACAAGATAGCAAAGCAATACTTTTTTTTTTTTTTTTTTGGTAAACAATTAGCACAAAAGCAATTAGTATTCCAGCCAGTCTCTGAAAACCATGAGGACGGTAACTCATAATCTCATCAGTGAAAAACAGATCCAGTTTATCAATGTAGGATACTGGGAAGATTTGTAGGTCTATGAGGTCAGACTCCAGTTAACTCAGGATATATTTATGACTCTAGTGTCCTTTGTGGTCATTATTATTAGGCACTCTCACACTTTCCTTTATGGCCTCCAGGTTTACTTACTTTTGGATAGGACTCACAAATGTACACCTTAAGTCATATTTTAAAAAAATCATTTTTCCTTTTAAATGTCCATGTAGGACTATGCTCAGTCTATATTCTCCTGCCAGGTGAAGACCAAGTTGGTGAAATTGACCTTGCTCCTATCGACTCTTAATAGTCAGCTGAGATTTTTCAGAGATCACTCCTTGGAACGTGTGTGACGCCTCTTTCCTTCTTTAGCTTTCCTCTACCAGTGGTGCCACCTGCCAGCATAGGCCGGGGTCTGGCTCACCATATGTGGCTTCTCTTGGTAGCATCAGGGACATTTATGTATCCAATGACCTCCTCTTTGTAGAATGTTCAAATATATTTTAAAATTTCTTACAGAATGTGTTTTAACAACTTTTAATTCCAGAAGCTGAAGATGCATGAAAACTACCAGTTTTAATATACTCTTGGCAATATTAGATTTTAAATGATATTTTAATTTAATGATTGTTTTATTTAACATTTCTCTTTCCTTGTGGTTTAAGAATCACTTGTATTTATCTTGTTCAGATTACATTGAAGAGGTGTTGTTGAACCAAGATTTGAAGAATGGTTGATGGTTTGCAATATCAAGAAAGGAGAAAGGATGTTCATGAATAATGCAGAAAAAGTCCCCAGATGTACATAAAACTTAAGGAACAAGAGGCAGGGAATGTAGGAGCTTACATATTATCCTGGTCTTTGTGGTCTTATTGATTTGTTGAAACTTTTTATATTATTATATTTTTTCTCTTTATATTTCACAAAGGATTAATATGTACAATACAAACTGTGAAATGTTACACATTTTATTTATTCATTTATTTTGATAATGTACTACTTCTGGACAGTATTCTTACCTGTGGAGAGATAGCAATATACAAAACAAAATGCTTGTCTTTCAAGAACTTTCTTTCCAGTCAAGAGGGCGTACAAATACCGGATGTAAATTCAAAATACATCATGTGAAAGAAAATATCAAGAGAAATTCACCAGGGTCTGGGACCATGCAACTAAAGCTTATTGAATATGGGAAAATAGTGGGGGATGAGGTCAAAGAAGAAACCAGAAGCCAAACTGAATGACGTTGAGCTGTTTAGGCACGAACTGGTTATTAAGTGAGAGTAGAAGCCTCTGGATGGTTCTGAGAAGTCATGTGATCTGTCCTATATGATAAAGGGTCTTTCTGGCTGCTGTGTAGAGGATAGATTCAGAGGAGGAAGAGGAGGAGGAAGAGTGGTCCAGGAGAAGAGATGCTGTCTTGGTCTAGCTTAGTAGCTGTGGAATCAGTAAGTGATCAGATTTTGAATGCTTCAATGGCAGAGCTGAAGGGTCTTGTCTGGGTTTGGATGTGGTTAATGAGAGGAAGAAGTGACTAGAATAATCCAATCATTTTGGGGGAAGGGATTAGGTAATTAAAATATATATTTACTGTTTATCAGGATGAGGAAAACACCTATACCAGCATGTTTGTGGTGTTGGGAAAGAAAGTAAGATTCTAAGTCTGGGGCATGCACATTGAACTTCAGATGTGATTAGATATCACAGGGAATGTTAATTTGAAAATGGGGTGGGTCTAGAGTTGAGGTCTGAACTGGAGATGGTTCACAGAGATGTCATTTAAAGTCATAGGACTGGTTGAGATCACCCAAGGAATCAGAAGTCTAAGAACTGTGTGTGTGGTGGGAATATGTGTCTTTGTCAAGCAATTGGAAAAAAATGATATACTATGAAACATAATGGCTTACCTTGACTCCCTATCAAAAATTGATGATTGTTCCTGCTACTTTCTGCCTTTAAGACAGTCACTAAATTTTAAGAATTACAGAATTTTAGATTTGGAGTGACTTTGGAGATAATTGTTTTGTAGTTATAGAAATTAAATCCCAGGGAGATCTTTTAAGGTCACAGTACAGATCATTTTACGTAACAGTATAATTTTTTTCTTTGTGTTTTAATCCTACTTGGAGATTTTAATATTTGAGTTTATTCCTTAAATATTATAACAAAATAGTTGGAAAGCAAAATGCAGTGTTCAAATATTTCCACTACATGTTATTTGAGAGCCAGTCCCCCAAAGTTAGCAATTTGGAAATATCCAGAATCAGGAGCCTTTACTAGGTTCCTCATCTGGATTCCTAACCCCAAATTATCCATCTCCTCATGTCTCTGTTGCTCGTTACCCCAAGACATGTCAGCAACTAGATGACATTTCCAATTTGAAAAGTAACAATCGGTGATGGAAAGTGTTCATTGTGCTAGGAGGAGAATCTGTCGTATCAGGGTCCAGTTTATTTCCCGCTGGAGGAAAGCCTTATGGAGCACAGAACGGGGCTCTGGGCCACAAAATGTGGTGAATAAAATTGTCCAAGCTCAACATTGGTGTCAGAAGTTTTCCAACTGTTATGGCAGCAAATGAAAATATGTTCTTACTGTTCATTGTCCCCTCCTGAAAGGGGAAGAGGGAACACAGTTCTTGGGTTTCTCTGCAGGGGCTTGTGTTCATCTCCCAGGGGGAGCACGTTGGTGTGAGCCTCCGGCTGTTCCCTCCTTCACTCTGCCCCTGGGAATGCCCAGCATCCATGGCCCCCAACTGTCCCTGATCAGGTTCAGGTCACTAAAGGGTGCAAGTGTGGCTTCATCATCTTCTCAGGTGGCAAACAAATGCTCCAAGACCATCATTTTGAGGAAATGGATAACTAACATACCAGAAGTCGTGTATTTGGAGAAGTGATTGTTTAGCACCTTCACACTTGGCGTGTATCTCACGGATTGAATGAAACCATTAGGGAAAAAAACTGTAATCATACCCAAACATTTCTATCCATCTCCTTGCCACGTATCATCCTTTTCTTGGAAATTTAAGTCTGAAATTGTTCTATGGTGGCCAGGCCAAGGGACCATCAGGCTGATATCCGTCTTATGCATCCTGGATGACGTTTTGAGCAGCTCGAGTTGGCAGACTCCTCAGATTGGTGCTTCATTGGTAGACAATGAACAGAAGAGAACTAGAGTGGACTGAGGAGGAAATCATGGCCAAAACAAACATTGTAATGAAAATAACAGTCACTAAGTGTGCTCTTTATGTTAACATTGGGTTACTTAACTCCTGAGTGAAAGATAAAAATCCTGGTGTTAGGAAGTTGGAACAAATTTCACAGAGGGGTGATAAGAGCAGCAGAGTGGGAAGGACTTGATGTTTGACAGTATTCATACAAACGTCTGCAAGCAAAGCAAACAAACAAAAAGCAATAGAAATGTTTCCTTCTATTCTTACGGACATACAGTTTCAAACCACATTTAGCTGAAAAAAATACTATGACTCAAGTTGGGCTTGATAGAGGTCCATATTGCCAAGAATGTTCTTTATAGCTGTAGTGGTTTTATGTTATGAGTTCACAAAAAGAGCTGTGAATATTTTCCTGAGTTAAAGACTTACCTTTAGCCTTTGTGCATCCTAATTACTTGAAAATGGCAAATGTAAAGCCTGCGCTATACTATCTTGTGGTACCATGAGGTCATGTGGGGTTGGACCAGGAAATGGTAAATTGTTGTACTTTATGGTTCCCTACCTAAGAGTAGAAAGCACATTTCTATACAGTGTGTGGATACAGAATTTGGAAACTTCTAAAAGGTTTTTTGAGTTTAGTATCTTTATCTTTTATTGTTGAATTCAGTGAGCTAAACTTTGGAGGTGCTGAATGGGCAGAGAGATACTCAGGAGAAAGCTACTCCTCTATCAGGCAAAGTCCTTGAAACTTCAACACATTGCTAGGTCTAAGGTGGTGGAGGTCTGTTTTGTGAGAAATAAACTACTTTGCATCTCTTTCTCCCAAATAACTGGTATTGAATATACAATGATATAACATAGAGATTGTAGCTTAGAAAATTGTTGTTAAAAATCCTTTTAACGTTGAGAAGAGCTTAGGAGAGTGCATGCAACTAGATTCCCCGTGAAAATCCATGATTCTAGTTTGTGTGAGCTCTAATGTCGTTTTTGTCCTCTGAAAGAAATTAACGTGCAGGAAAGGGTTTGCCTCATAAAGGGAATAAAAACTATCTAAAAATGTAACATTATATATTACTATCTTGGAAGAATTTTCTTCTTACTAGTGTTATTGGCTAGTGGGTAATGTAATGGATACTTTCAATGACATATTAGAAGGTGCAGGCATCCAAAAAAGGGGAAAAGATCAGGGTGAAGAAAGGTTATGGTCAGCAAATGGAAAAAAAAAAAAACCCTAAGCAGAGCTCTTTTCTGGTTTGGATATTAGTTAGAAAAATGAGACATGAATCCAGATTTTTAAAATAATATTATAGTAGTGATTAGTTATGGCTTATGGGTGGTTTCGATTGCTTATACATCAGTCAGCTGTTGGTTTAAATTAGACAAATAGAAACTGAATTTTGGACATTTGTTCTATAATAAATATTTGCTTTCATTATTTTTGTTTCATATAATGGACTTTGATATGATTTAGTAAAAATAAATTGAACGAATGTTGTGAAATCTCGCATTCCTTGGAAGAAAACAGCCTCTGTAACCCTATATTCAGATTGTAGTTATGTGGATATTCATTTAGTTATAATTTAAAAATATTGGATTCATGATTGATGTATCCACTTTAGTACTTTCATGGGGGAAATGTTTGAAAAATTCACATGGTTTTGAGTTATGTGAGTGTAGAGAGATGACATGTTTTCCATTTTAAAGGCAATTAAATATATGCTTTTTTGCTGTTTGGTGCAGAGTGCAAAAGTAAGAACTCAATTTTACAATGAGGATTTTCTGGATATTTGGCCCTTATCAAGGGGAAGCTTTTGAACTGGGTAACCTCTAAGTGGAATAAGGTTCTAAGCATAAAAAATGATTTTGTTTTTTAAATAAAATACAACATATAGTTTCACATGACTTTTATGAACAAGTTATCTCACTGCCCAGTGGAGCCCCAGATTCCTAACTTGGGGTCAAAATTTGATTGAAAGAGGAGCCCCAGGGCTCACCTTGAAGCTGTACTAACAAAATGAGTGCACCTGTTTTTAGTTAGGTTGTGTGTTTGTTTGAGATGGACTGATGGAGATTTTGGGGGAACCTGATCTCTTCTAAATGACCTCCGGTCAACTCCACTATCATAACCTAGCTCAGCATTGCAAATGAAGAAAATAAGAAAACACGAATAGAGTTCTTCTGTATACCCCGGTTTCTGTATATATTCCATTCATACATTGCAAATTAACATAGTAATGGCATGTATAAATTCTATTTTTGTGTATATTCATAGTGTGTGTACACATATGTGTGTGCTATTATTTTTCCAAAATCGTGGATCTAGGAGGAAATTCAGTTCAGAGGTTGGGAGAAGATTCCCTTCCAAAGCCTAAAGATCATATTTATCAAAATTGAGGTTTATTGGACCCAAAAGCCTCAATTGGTTTCCTAACCAAATGAAGTGTTCTTTGTCAGACGCCCAAAGACCTATTGTGAGCATATGTCCAGAGCCGACCTCCCTGGGAGCAGGAGGGGGGGGTGAGGCATTTCACACAAGGCCATGTAGTTTTGGAACGAGTCATCCAGGAAATCATTTTTGCAGATATGATCTTTTTTAAATCAAATCCCTTTTATCTTTTTATGGACATCATTTGGGAGTTGTCAATTTTGAGCTCTGATAAAATGAAGCTTGAAGACTTCCTTTGTTATACTTTTTGTGAGCAAGAAAGAATGCAGTTCTTAGACTATATTTGGATCTTTAAAGGTCATAAAAAGTCTGGTATATTCAGCCTGAAGTTCCAAAAAACGTTAGCTATGTGGTTCATTTTAGACTGCTCAGAGTGCCCCAAAGATTGATTTAGGTATAACATTCATTTTTGTATGTGCATTGGACAAACATAATATAGCATTGCTGAAGGCTTAGAAGACATCGATATATAGGGAGAAAGATTTTACAATCCCAAGTTTGTACTTGAGAGAAATGCTGAAAGTAATATGAATTATGCAGAAGTGTGCTACTTGAGTGTTAATCAATTTTCAGCATGTCAGGTATAAGAGATGCCTCTTGATTCTTCTTGGAAATTGAGTTTGTCAGGAGACACAGGATGTGATGAAATGGTCAGCTCTTGATAGAATGGTCATGCACATGGAGAATTACAGCAGAGCTAACGACAGATCGGAACCCTGGGTGCTCTGCCTTCCCCTTCCGGCTTCCAGGGCTGGACTCGGCCCCAGCTGCCTCTCTGTCTCTGCTCTTTTCCACTTGCCCGTGACTTGGGTGTTTCAGGACCCTGCACTACTTCCTCGTTTTGCATGACCTAGCTGGCCCATGATTTCTCTTTCATTCTACTACATCTCTTTTGTAAAATGATTTAATTAGTCTCTACATGCTGTATTAAAAATGTGTGTTATATACGACTCAGATGAGCAGAAATGAAACTGTTTAGAGCTGAGCTCAGAGCACTTCTTAAGGTGAGGGTGGAAATGCTTAATCCTAACGGTTGCGTGGTGAGCCACTAACCTCTTCCAGGACAGGTTTGTATCTATAGTACTCAGATGATTATCTGAGAAAGGGAATGTTTTCAATAAATACTCATCAATACTATTGAACCAAGCTTCATTTTAAGTTTCTAAGCATAGTCAGTGATACATTAATTCATAATCAAAAAATTTGCTAGAGATAGCTGTCAGATTCTTCTGCTTGACTTTAAACCTTAGTGCGGCAGTCCAGCTGGGCAAAATAACCGAGAGGTGACAAGCAACTGTGAAGGTTTAAGCGGGAACTGCTTTATTGCGGAACAGCTGAGGTATATATATATCTAACTGATTTACATAAAGCATGACTCAATCAGCATCATCCAATCATAGCATTGCTCCCCTACAGATACAGCAATCGGCCAATAAGGAGTCCCCACCATCTTGATGGCTCGGTGGCATTGCCTCACAAGCCACTCCTCCTGGCAAACTGCCAGGCGCCATCTTGACTTGGTCGCGGCCTCCAACACCTTAGTGTCCCTGGGAGATGGATTTATAGGTCCTCTACCCCTCTTACTCCAACACTGGTTCCTAAACTGACTTCTGTGTTTCCACTACTTTGTAGATGCCACCAATGTCCAAAGGAGTGTTTTCCAGCCAAATTTCCCTTGAGGTGCAGACTCATGGATTCAGTACCTTATTTTTGAACGAGACAGGCATCTCAAAGTCAGTTTGTCCAAAGATGAATTCACGCTATTGACCTCTAAATTTGCCACTTCTGAGTGTGTGTTTTCCCAGGTCAGTGAAAGGCTAGCCTCTCATTCATAGTATTTGCACACCTGTTCACCCAACAGGTTTCAGTTGTGTGTGTGTCTGTGTCAGGAGCCTGCTTGTGGCTGCAATGCAGTGATGAAGAGAAGTCACAGTACCTGCCCTCACCACCTTCCAGGTCTTAGCTCCCCTTTACCCCTCACACCCAGTCTGTTACCAAATGCTATCATTTTGCTAGAGAATGTCCTTAGTGTCTTCCCACTTCTTTTCATCACCACAACCACCATCTGAGTCCAAGATACCATTATTTGTCAACTGAATTCATCTAAGGCCCCCCTGGATTGCTTTGGTTGTGCCCGTTCTTAACTTGTCTTAACTTGTACCCATCCCCCCCCCGCCCCCGCAGTCGGGGTAAAGTTCTTCAAATGCAGTCCTCATGACAAACACTCGAGTTTGCACGAGCCCTTGGGCTGCGGATAATGTAGCCACTGCTCACCCCTCTGCTTTTGCCTGTGGCCTTGGCTCCTTCCTTCTCCGTGGTGGAGAAGTTCCTTGAGTCTGTTCTTGAGTCTGTTCCTTGCGGGCTCCAGGTACCTTCCCAGTGTGGGCTTCTCTCTGCCTGGGAAGTGAACGGCTGCTGTCTTTGTTTCTGGCAGGGTGACTTCCACTTGTGCCCAGGAGGAATCCTAAAGATGCTGTTGATTCAGTGCCTTTTCTCTGAAATGTAACTTCCCGGATCGCAGCGTCTCCATCCTACAACACTGTATTTCTAGCACTCTCACAGCCCCTGGCGCACGGCACCCACGGGAGGGATGTCTCTTGACTGAATTGATACTTACAAAACGCTTCCTGTTCAAGTTCTGCAGTTCCCTCAATCCTCCATTCAATGATACTATACCAAGAAAGAGATTTCCCATAGTTCTCAATGCTTTTCACACAATTTAAGAAAAGATGGTAAGAAAAATTAAACGGGAATTTCTAGTAGTTGATTCTTAGGTTGTCCCTTTTTGTTTTTGTTTGTTTGTTGAAGCACATGAGGTAGCCTGATGAGAGATCTGTCCAAAAGACACCTCTCCCACTGGCTAAGGTGGCTACGTGGCATGTCTCACTGTGCCGTTTCTCGTTTTCACGTGTTGAAATGGAAACATTAGTGCTTCCGGGGAGATAAAAGTGGTTATTTGTTCTTATTTGAGTTTTTTAAGCTTTTGGCATCCAAAATAGTTTTTTTAGGCTAATTCCTGTTTTTAAAGCAACGTGGAGAAACCCAAGGACTTTGTTTGCGGGTCAAAATGTGTTAAGAGGAAAGAAGCTCAGGCAGGATAGTGGGATCCGAGGCCTCTCCACTCACAGGCACAGGGAGATCTAGGGGAAGCCCCCCACCTCCCAGGAATAGAGACCCATCTGCTGGGGAAGGGACTCCAGAGGAAAGGAAAGAGGACAAGACGATAGTGCAGGGGTGATGACCAGTCTAGGCCCCACGCACCCCTCACTTCTCTTTTCTCAGGGGCTGGATAGTGATCAGTGAATGTATCTTGGAGTCCCAAAGTAAGTGGCAGAGGGGGCAGGGACCTCTTCCTGCCCAGACCTGAGCTGGTGGTGGTGTGGTGTGAACTGATAGATACAATCAGAGTGGAAGTTAGAGGTTATAGACCAGTGAAAAAATACAGATTGTAGATATAAGATTCTGATAAGTGAGATAAGACAATTATAAAGCAAGAATTGTCACAGACAGGCCTAAGACCCCATTTTGCTGCTTTCTAAAAAAAAAACAAACTCACAAGAGCTGTTTCTGAGAAACTGAAATGAAAGCCATTTTCTTACAATATATTGTTTTCTGTTCTTTGTACCCCACAAAATGTACTCAACCCAGGATGTGGTGGTCTTGTTGACCCAAGACTTTGAAATATGTTCTCACCCCTGCTAACCACCTGCTTGAACTCGGGATGCGGGTGTCTAACACCTGCTTAGACCCAAGATGTGGTTGAATTCTGTGCTGATGACTTAGCTTCTGTGATTGGCTGGCTTGCGTGACACCAGGAAGAGTCCCTGAGCTGTAGTTTTCATCCTTAAATTCTCAAGACACAGGCCCGGAAATTGCTGTTCTCCCACAGAGCTGTAGTCTCTACGGGTGGGTGACAGTCCTGGCCAGGTAAATAAAATTCTCTTAGATTTAAATTCGGACTCAGAGTGTTTCTGAAGTGGCTCCCCGTAACAGTGGACAGCCGTGTTGGAGAAGGTGGCAGAACTGAGATCTCTCCTCAGCTTTCTGTGGTCAGGAATGGCAGAGAGGAGATCCAGTTTACAGAAGCTGTAGTGGACATCAGAGAAGGCAGAGAGTCCTGCTGGACTGGGAGAGATGGAGGTCGAGTTTGGTAGGTGCACAGTGAGAAGCTTCGATGAAGACTACATGGTGTTGGCTCTGGCGCTGTCCTGAGGAGATGTGCAACCTGGTTATGTGAGCAGGAACACGGATCAGAGGCCAGCGTCCGAAGACCAAGAGGGAGAGGTGACAGCTGGAGAACAAGAGCACCTTCCTTTACGGGCAGGGTGTGGTGTGGTGTGGTGTGGTGTTCTCTTTGTACCCAGACGCTGTCCCAGGTAGGAGGAAGGTGGAGAGAACTCACAGGAACCATAACCCCAAGGGTGACTTTGGACCTTAACTGGCTCACCATGTCCTGAACTAAGTGTCACATCAAACGCAACGTGAAGGGGCTGCTTTGGCAGGTTGGTTGAGGTCTTCTCAAGCCAGCTTGGCTGCTGTCGTTGTGTAATGTTGCAGAAGACTCTGTGCCTCTGATTGCTCGCTTGGTGAAAGGATTAAATATGTTAATGTTATAAAACCCTTAAAACGACCTCGGCACAGGTGAATGCTCAGTATCTGGTTACCCCAGGGACTTACTAGAGGACTGTCTTATAGAGGGAATGTGGAAGGTTTTAGTCAAGATCGATTTTCTGAACCAAGATCTGATTATTCCCCTGAAGTTGGCTATATTAATTTCCATTCTGCCAAGGGCTAACCACTCTTTTCTGAGCCACTGCTTCTCCTGTGTAAAGTAAATGTGACACAGCTATCTGAATGCAGCTGACCAAATTTCTGTTTAATCTCTTATGTGTGTCCCTCTGAAATGACATCTAGACCCTGAATTTGAAATAAAAAAAACAATGGAAATCCCTAAAGTTTTACCATGAACTCCTCTTAGAAGATGCACATTAAAGATGTTTTTACTATGTGCCTTGTATCTCTCATCCACCATGACATTAGACGCTGCTGTGTCTTGTCGTAAACATACTGTCTTGACTAAATGAAAAGACATGGAGAAAGGTCATTGAAGATAACCGAGGATGCACTGGATTGCCAGGTTCTGTGTTAAACTCCGACATGGCCTCTGGGTGTATCAAAGGGAAACAGATGTGATCCCTGCTGATAGGCTTGCTATGTGCAGCACAGGTCAGGGCTGTGGTGACTTGGCACGGGCTGTGTGTCTATGGCTTGGTGGATGTGGAAGTCTGTTTTATCTTACTGTGTATTATTATGTACCTCTGGTTTTTCCATATTTCTTTTTTCCATTCACAGTCAACTCTTTCAGTGTTTCCTCTGAGGACTGATAGAATTGGCTACAAAAGCTCCATGCTTATCTACTACCTCAGAGAATTCTCTCGTCCCTTTTTCCTTGTTCTTTTAACGTGCGCATGACAGTAGAGTGCATTTGACATACTATACATACATGGAGTATAGCTTCTTCTAACCAGGATCTCATTCTTGTGGTCATACATGATGTGGAGTTTCACTGGTGTATAAACATGGGAAAGTTATGCCTAATTCTGTTGTCTTTCCTGTTCCCTCCTCCTCCCGTTCCCTTCATTCCCTTTGGTCTAATCCACTGAACTTCTATTCCCCACCACTTGTTTAGCATTCACATATCAGAGGGAACATTCAACCTTTGGTTTTTGGAGACGGCTTATTTCACTTAGCATGGTGGTCTCCCGATTCGTCCTTCTACCAGCGAAAGTCACAAAACCATTCTTTTATGGATTGGTAATATTCCATTGTGTGTATGTACCATATTTTCTTTATCCATTCACCTCCTGCAGGGAATCTAGGTTGGTTCCACAGTTTAGGCATTGTGAATTGGGCCGCATTGATGTGGCTGTGTCACTGTAGTATGCGGATTTAAAATCCCTTGGGTGTAATCCAAGGAGTGGAATTACTAGGTCCAATGGTGGTTCCACTTCAGGTTGTCTTAGGAATCTCCACACTGTTTTTCACAGTGGTTGCACCAATTTGTAGTCCATCAGCATTATATGAATGTACCTTTTCCCCACATCCTCACCAACATTAGTGTTACTGGTATTCTTGATAATTGCCATTCTGACTGGAGTGAGATAGAATATCAGTGTAGTTTTAATTTAAATCTCTGTAATTGCTAGAGATTTTGAACTTTTTTTCACATTGATCAGATTTCTTTTGAAAAGTACTCGTTTATTTTGCCCACTTATTGATTGGGTTATTTTATTTTTGGGTTATTTTATTTTTGCTGTTAAGCTTTGTGTGTTCTTTGTATATTCTGGAAATTACTGCCTTATCTGAGGTGCAGGTGGCAAGGATTTTTCTCCCATTCTGTAGGCTCTCTCTTCACATTCTTCATTGTTTCCATTGCTGTGAAGAAGCTTTATAGTTTGATAACATCCAATTTAAATTTTACTTCTTGTGCTTCAGGACTTTTGAAGAAGTTGATTCCTAAGCCAAAATGTTGGAGTGTTGGGATTCCATTTTTTCTACTATACACAAGGTTTCTGGTCTAATACCTAGGTCTTTGATCCACTTAGAATTGAGTTTTGTGCAGGAGGATAGACGGGGATTATTTTCATTCTACTACATACGGATTTTCAGGTTTTCCAATACCATTTGGGAAGAGGCTGTCTTTTCTCCCATGAATTCTTATGATGCTTTTGTGTAATATGAGATCACTGTACTTACGTGTACTTTGTCCCTGTGTCTTCTGCTGCATTGGTGTTCATGTCTATTTTGGTGCTGATACCATGCTGTTTTTGTTACTGTAGTTTTAGCTCTGTAGTATAATTTAAGGTCAGAAATTGTGATGTGTTTGCATTTCTTTTCTTGCTAAGGATTGCTTTGGCTGTTCCGGATCTCTTATATTTCCAGATGAATTGCTTTACTGCTTTTTTATTTCTATGAATAATGTCATCAAATTTTGGGGGGGAATTGCATTAAATCAGTATAGCACTTTAGGTGTTATGGCCATTTTGTCAATATTAATTCTGCCTATCCATGAACATGAGAGTTTTTCCATCTTTTATGTCTCCCTCTATTTCTTTAGTGTTGTGTAGTTTGTATTGCAGAGGTCCTTCACCTCTTTTGTCAGATTGATTCCCAATCAATCTAATTCCCAATATACATAAAAAAATATTTTAGGCTATTGTGAATGAGATAGTTTCCCTAATTTCTCTTTCAGCTAATTCGTCATTGTTGTATATAGGAACATAATTGATTACTGGGTGTTAATTTTATACCCTGCTACTTGGATGAATTTGTGTGAGTTCTGGTAATGTTTTTTAGGTCTTCTAAATATAGAATTATGTCATTGGCAAACGGAGTATGAGCTTTTTTTTTTGTTTCCTGTTCATATCCATTTAATTTCTTTCTTTTGCCTAATTGCTCTGCCTAGAATTTTAAGGACTCTGTTGATAGAAGTAGTGAAAAATGGTATCCCTGTCTTGTTCTAGTTTTTAGAGGGATACTTTCATTTTTTTCTCATTTAGAAAGAATGTTGACCTTTGGTTTATCACATACAGCTTTTACAATGTTGAGTTATGTTACTACTATTGTTTTTTTCTAGTGTGTTGAGCATGAATGGATGCTGAATTTTGTGAAATGCTTTTTATTTTTTGCATCTATTGGGATAATCATGTGATTCTTGTCCTTAAATCTATTGATGTGATGAATTACGTTTATTGATTTCTATATGTTGAATCAACCTTGCATCCCTGGATTGAAACCCACTTGATAAGGATGAACTATTTTTTTTTTGAATTTTTTTCGTAGTTGTTGATAGATCTTTATTTTATTATACATGGTACTAAGAAATGAACCCAATGCCTCACACATGCCAGGCAAAATATGCTCCTGCTGAACCACAATCCCAGCCCAAACTATTATTTTAGTGTGTTTTGTTTGTGACTTTCCAGTATGTTGTTAAGAATTTTTATATCTATGTTCATTAAGGATATTGGTCTGAAGTTTTATTTCCATGATGTGTCTTTCTCATTTTGGTATGAGGCGATAATAGCCTCATCAAATGAGTTTGGAAGGTTCCCTCCTTTTCTACTTCATGGAATAATTTGGGGAGGATTGCTGTTTGTTCTTTGCAGGTCTGGTAGAACTCAGGAGAGAATCTGTCGGGTACTGCGCTTTTCTTTATTGGTAGGCTTTTGATGATGTCTTTAATTTCATTGCTTGAAATTGATTAAATTTTCTACGGTCTCCTGACTCAATGTGGGTAGGTCATATGTCTCTAGAATTTGCTGATGTCTTCAAGGTTTTCTATTTTATTGGTGTATAAGTTTTCAAAATAATTTGGTAGTGCTCATGGAGATATTTCCTTATTCATCACAAATTTTAGTAATTTGAGTGTTTTCCCTTTTTCTCTTTGTTAGCATGGCTAAGGGTTTATCAGTGTTATTTTTCAAAGAACCAACTTTGTTTCATTGATTTTTTTTTTTTTTTTTTTTTTAATTTTTTTGTTTCAATTTTATTGATTTTTGGCTCTGATTTTAGTTATTTCCTTCTACCTTCCTGCCTTGTACTGTTTTTGGTGTTGATTTGTCCTTTTTGTAGAGCTTTGATATGTATTATTAGGTTATTAATTTGGTGACATTCTGTTCTTTAAATGAGTTCATTGTAATGAATTTTCCTCTTAAAGTTGTCTTCATAATATCCCAGATATTTTGTTAGGTTTTGTCACTATTCTCATTTACCTCTAAGTATTTTTTTTTTTATTTTACCCAATTTCTTCAGCTATCCATTGGTCATTCAATAGTGTATTATTTAGTCTCCAGGTGTTAGAATAGCTTCTATTTTTATTTTATCATTTATTTCTAATTTTACTCAATTAAGATCTGATAGAATGCAAGATATAATGACTATTTTTTTTTGGTATTTGAGAGTTGCTTTGTGGCCTAGGACATGGTCTATTTTAGAGAAGGTTGTGTGTGCTTCTGAGAGGAAAGTATATGCAGTCATTGCTGGATGAAATATTCTATGTGTCAAGTCTAAATTATTGATTGAATTATTGAGTTCTACAGATTCTTTATTTAGTTTTTGTTTGGATGAGCTATCCAGTAACAGGAGAGGCATGCTAAAGTTATCCAGTAGTATTGTGTCATGTTTTATTTGATTCTTAAAATTGAGAAGTTTTTGTTTGATATACATAGATGCTATATTTGGGGAGCAAATACATATTTATGATTGTCATGTCTTGTTAATGTATAATGCCTTAAAGCAGTATGAAATAACCTTATTGGTCCCTTATGATTAACTTTGGATTAAAGACCACTTTATCTGATGTGAGAAGAGATACCCCTGCTTGTTTACAAGATCCACGTGAATGGTATGTTTTTTTCCCACCCTTTACTGCCAGTCTGTGGGTATCTTTGCCTATGAGGTGAGTCTCTTGGTAACGGCACATTGTTGACACATTTTTTTTTTCAGAATCTCTATATTAAAGTAATATTTCACCTCCCATATTTTCTGATTTCATTCTTTGCATCATCCTTTATCTTATAGATCAGTTAAATTGTTGGGTCTTGTTTTTTAATCCAGTCTGTCTTTTGATTTGCAAGTTTAGGCCATTTACATTTAATGTTATTGTGGAGAAATTGTTTTTATTCCCTCTCATTTTGATTTATTTCTCATTTTTAATTTGAATTAGTTTTTCCTTTGATTGACTGTTCTTCTAGTGTAGTTCCTCCCTTTGCTGGTTTTTAATTTTATTTTTCATTTTCTCTTCATGAAATATTTCAGAATGTTTTATAATGCAGCCTTCTAGTTTTGCATTCTTTTGACTTCTGTTTATCGTGGAAGGTTTTTGTTTCATTCTCAATTCTGAAGCTTAATTTTGCTGGGCATAGTATTCTTTTTTTTAATTATTTTTATTTTATTTTTTTACTTTTTACTATAATGGGGTAATTAAAAAGCTTTATTCGGGTTTAAAACTAAAAATACAAAACCACTAAAAATAAGTAAAAATAAATTATGTTAATAGACACACAGTATAAGAGAAATTTCTGCCCAGTTAAAACAATGTTACAAGGCATTGTACATAATCCACACCTGAACAACAGAGAATACCCATGGAAGTTAAATAAAAGAAAAAGAAAAATGCAACAAAGCCTGTAGATACAAACAACAAAACTCAAAATAGCAAAAGAGAAAAACAAAATGAAACGATAAGACAAACAGAAAATAGTTAACAAACTGAGAATAGTAAATCCTTTACTCACATAAATACTTACTTGTAAATGAATTAAAACCAACACCCAAGAGATTCAAAGTAACTGAATAATTTTCTTAAAAAGCAAGATTCAAATACACTATAAGAAACTTACTTTGGGACACATGTAGGCTTAAAGTGAAGAGATGGAAAAAGGTACCCAAGCAATTGGTAATCAAATAAGAAGAGCTGTACTTACGTCAGACAAAGTAGATTTCACATTTTAAAAATTCTCTAGAGATAATAGGTCATCCTACAATAAGTGTCAATCCAACAGGATGTAAAACAATTGTAAATACATATGCACTCAACACCAGAGTACCTAGTATATAGAGCAAATGTGGACAAATCTGAATGGATAAACTGATAGGAAAGTAATAACAGTAAACTTTTTTATTAATTTTTATTTCTTTTTATTTTTTTAGTCACACATGACAGTAGAATGCATTTTGACATATAATACGTACATGGAATGTACATACTTCAATCATATTGTCTATTCTGTTGCCCTTCCTATCCTCCCCTCCTCTCCCATCCTTTCTCTCTATCCAACCTAACGTGACACACTTTTTTTTCTTTTTCTCATTACAACATCATATATGTATTCTGTATAACAATGAGGTTCTCCTCCCATCTTCTGTGCAACTCCCCTTCTCCCTCTTTTTCCCCTCCCACCTCTCTTCCCTATTTAGTGGTAGTCATCTTCTCATGCTCTTCCTCCCTATCCCATTTTTAGTCACCCCCCTTATATCAGAGAAGACATTCGGCATTTGTTTTTTTAGGGATTGGCTAACTTCACTTAGCATAATCTGCTCTAATGCCATCTATTTGCCTGCAAATGCCATGATTTTATTATTTTTTAGTGCTGAGTAATATTGCATTGTGTATAAATGCCACATTTTAAAAATCCATTCATCTATTGAAGGGCATCTAGGTTGGTTCCACATTCTAGCTATTGTGAATTGTGCTGCTATAAACATTGATGTGGCTGTATCCCTGTAGTATGCTCTTAGGTCTTTTGGGTATAGTCCGAGAAGGAGAATAGCTGGGTCAAATGGTGGTTCCATTCCCAGCTTTCCAAGGAATCTCCATACTGCTTTCCAAATTGGTTGCACTAATTTCCAGTCCCACCAGCAATGTATGAGTGTACCTTTTTCCCCGCATCCTCGCCAGTACTTATTGTTGTTTGACTTCATAATGGCTGCCAATCTTACTGGAGTGAGATGGTATCTTAGAGTAGTTTTAATTTGCATTTTTCTGATTGCTAGAGATGGTGAGCATTTTTTCATGTATTTGTTGATTGATTGTATATCCTCTCTGAAAAGTTTCTGTTCAAGTCCTTGGCCCATTTGTTGATTGGGTTATTTGCTTTTTTGTTTAACTTTGAGTTCTTTGTATACTCTAGAGATTAGAGCTCTATCTGATGTTTGAGGGGTAAAAATTTGTTCCCAGGATGTAGGCTCCCTATTCACCTTGCATATTATTTCTCTTGCTGAGAAAAAACTTTTTTGTTTGAATTCGTCCCATTTGTTGATTCTTGGTTTTAACTCTTCTGCTATAGGTATCTTATTAAGAAATATGGGGCCTGCCCCCACATGATGAAGATTAGGACTAACTTTATCGTCTATTAGACGCAGAGTGTCTGGTCTGATTCCTAGCTCCTTGATACACTTTGAGTTGACTTTTGTGCATGGTGAGAGAAAGGGATTCAATTTCATTTTGTTGCATATGGATTTCCAGTTCTCCCAGCACCATTTGTTGAAGATGCTATCCTTTCTCCATTGCATGGTTTTAGCACATTTGTCTAATATAAGGTAGTTGTAATTTTGTGGATTTGTCTCTGTGTCCTCTATTTTGTACCATTGGTCTACCAGCCTGTTTTGGTGCCAGTGCCATGCTGTTTTTGTTACTATTGCTCTATAGTATAGTTTAAAATCTGGAATTGCGATACCACCAATTTCACTCTTCCTGCTTAGAATTACTTTAGCTATTCTGGGTTTCTTGTTTTTCCAGATGAATTTCATGATTGCTTTTTCTATTTCTGCAAGGAATGTCATTGGGATTTTGATGGGAATTGCATTAAATCTGTAAAGTGCTTTTGGTAGTATGGCCATCTTAATAATATTAATTCTACCAATCCATGAGCAAGGTAAATCCTTCCATCTTCTAAGTTCTTCTTCTATTTCTTTCTTCAGGGTTCTGTAGTTTTCATTGTATAGCTCTTTCACCTCTTTTGTTAAGTTGATTCCCAGGTATTTTATTATTTTTTTGGGGGGGATATTGTGAATGGAGTAGTTGTCCTCATTTCCATTTCAGAGAATTTGTCATTGATATACAGGAATGCCTCTGATTTATTGGTATTGATTTTATATCCTGCCACTTTGCTGAATTCATTTACTAGTTCTAGAAGTTTCTTGGTTGAATTTTTTGGATCTGCTAGGTATAGGATCATGTCATTGGCAAATAGTGCTAATTTAAGTTCTTTTCCTATATTTATGCCTTTAATTTCTTTCATCTAATTGATCTGGCTAGTGTTTCAAGAACTATGTTGAATAGAAGTGGTGAGAGAGGGCATCCCTGTCTTGTTCCAGATTTTAAAGGGAATGCCTTCAATTTTTCTCCATTTAGAATGATGCTGGCCTGAGGCTTAGCATATATAGCTTTTACCATTTTGAGGTAATTTCCTGTTATCCCTATTTTTTCTAGAGTTTTGAACATAAAGGGATGCTGTATTTTGTCGAATGCTTTTTCAGCATCTATTGAGATGATCATATGGTTCTTTAAGTCTATTGATGTGGTGAATTACATTTATTGATTTCCATATATTGAACCAGCCTTGCATTCCAGGGATGAATCCCACTTGGTCATGGTGCATGATCTTTTTGATGTTTTTGTATCTGATTCACCAGAATATTATTGAGGATTTTTGCATCTAAATTCATTAGGGATATTGGTCTAAAGTTTTCTTTCTTTGAAATGTCTTTACCTGGTTTTGGAATTAGGGTGATGTTGGCCTCACAGAATGAATTTGGAAGTACTCCCTCTTTTTCTATCTCCTGAAATAGATTGTAGAGAATTGGTATTAGTTCTTCTTTAAAGTTCTTGTAAAATTCTGCTGTATATCCGTCTGGTCCTGGGCTTTTCTTGGTTGGTAATCTTTTGATGGCTTCTTCTATTTCCTCACTTGATATTGGTCTGTTTAGGTTGTTTATATCATCCTGACTCAATCTGGGTAGCTCATATGCCTTAAGGAATTTATCAATGCCTTCATTATCCTCTATTTTATTAGAGTATAGGGTTTCAAAATAATTTCTAATTATCTTCTGTATTTCTGAAGTGTCTGTTGTGATGTTGCCTTTTTCATCCCGTAAGCTAGTAATTTGTGTTCTCTCTCTTCTTCTCTTTGTTAGCGTGGCTAGTGGTCTATCAATCTTATTTATTTTTTCAAAGAACCAACTTTTAGTTTTGTCAATTTTTTCAATTGTTTCTTTTGTTTCAATTTTATTGATTTCAGCTCTGATTTTAATTATTTCTTGCCTTCTACTGTATTTGCTGCTGATTTGTTCTTCTATTTCTAAGGCTTCGAGGTGTAGTGTGAGGTCATTTATTTGTTGGCTTTTCCTTCTTTTAAGGAATGAACTCCATGAAATGAATTCTCCTCTTAGTTCTGCATTCATAGTGTCCCAGAGATTTCGATATGTTGTGTCTGTTTTCATTTACCTCTAAGAATTTTTAAATTTCCTCTTTGTCTTCTGTAACCCTTTGTTCATTCAGTAATATATTGTTTATTCTCCATGTGATGTAGGATTTTCTCTTATTATTATTGATTTCCAATTTCATTCCATTATGATCAGATAAAATGCATGGTAGTATCTCTACTCCTTTGTAATTGCTAAGATTTGCCCTGTGACATGATATATGGTCTATTTTTGAGAAGGATCCATGTGCTGCTGAGAAGAAAGTATATCTGCTTGATGTTGAGTGGTGTATTCTGTATATATCAATTAAGTCTAAGTTATTAATTGTATTATTGAGCTCTATGGTTTCTTTATTCAACTTTTGTTTGGAAGATCTGTACAGTGGTGAGAGAAGTGTGTTAAAATCTCCCATGATTATTGTGTTGTGGTCTATTTGATTCTTGAACTTAAGAGTTTGTTTGAACGTAGCTGCACCATTGTTTGGGGCATATATATTATATAAAAATGATCGTTAAGTCTTGTTGGTGTATGGTTCCCTTGAGCAGTATGTAGTGTCCTTGTTTATCTCTTTTGATTAACTTTGGCTTGAAGTCTATTTTATTTGATACAAGTATGGACACCCCTGCTTGTTTCCGAGGTCCATATGAGTGGTATGATTTTTTCCCAACCTTTCACCTTCAGTCTCAGTATGTCTTTTGCTATCAGATGAGTCTCCTGTAGGCAGCATATTGTTGGATCTTTTTTTTTAATCCATTCTACTAGCCTGTGTCTTTTGATTGGTACATTTAAGAGATTAACATTTAGGGTTACTATTGAGATATGGTTTGTACTTCCAGCCATATTTGATTATGTATGTTACTTAACATGATTTGTTTTTCCTTTATGATTAGTTTTTCCTTTACTGTACTACCTCCCGCTGTTGGTTTTCATTGTTATTTTTCATTTCCTCTTCCTGTAATGTTTTGCCAAGGATGTTTTGAAGAGCTGGTTTTCTAGCTGCAAATTCCTTTAACTTTTGTTTATCGTGGAAGATTTTTATTTCATCTTCAATCCTGAAGCTTAATTTCACTGGATACATGATTCTTGGTTGGAACCCTTTTTCTTTCAGCATTTGAAATATGTTGTTCCAGGATGTTCTAGCTTTCAGAGTCTGTGTTGAAAGATCAGCCGTTATCCTGATTGGTTTACCCCTAAATGTAATCTGCTTCCTCTCTCTTGTGGCTTTTAAGATTCTCTCCTTATTCTGTATGTTGGGCATCTTCATTATAATGTGTCTTGGTGTGGATCTCTTATGACTTTTGTACATTCGGTGTTCTGTACACTTCTAGTATTTGGATTTCTTTTTCATTCTTTAAGTCTGGGAAGTTTTCTAGTATTATTTCAATGAATAGATTGCTCATTCCTTTGGTTTGGACCTCTATACCCTCTTGAATCCCAATAACTCTTAAGTTTGGTTTCTTTATGTTATCTCATAATTCTTGGATGTTCTGCTCAGGATTTCTTAAAATTCCTGCTGAGCTGTCTATGTTCTTTTCAAGTTGAAAAACTTTGTCTTCGTTGTCTGAAGTTCTATCTTCTAAGTGTTCTACTCTGCTGGTAATACTCTCATTTGAGTTTTTAATTTGGTTTATTGTTTCCTGCATTTCCAGGATTTCTGTTTTTTTTTTTTTTGTTTTTTGTTTTATAACCTCTATCTCCCTGTATAGTTGATCTTTTGCTTCTTGGATTTGTTTATGTAATTCATTGTCAAAGTGATCTTTCATTGTCTGAATTTGCTGTATAATGTCTTCCTTGAGACTCCAGATCATCTGAAGCATGTATATCCTGAACTCTTTATCTGACATTCCATCAGCTGCAGATATTACCTCATCTAATGTTGAATTGACCTTCATTGTTTGTAGTACTTTCTTTCCTTGTCTTTTCATACTGTTCATGTTTCTTTCTAGCTTTGAAACTGTTGTGTTAATGGTTTTCCCCTTATATATTTATATTGTTTTTGTATAGCTCCAAAATCCGTCTTTTGCAGAGAAAGACAATGTTAACAGTTCCCAGTATCAACAGTACATCATCTAAGCACAAGTTTTCATTATTAATACATTTATAGTTAGATTCTAAGTCTACAGATATTGGTTTTAATTATTATTTAAGAATATAGTCATTAGTTTCATAAAAGGCATACCATATCTGGTGGCATATAGATAACTTAATTTCAGATGAAGGATGTTATACTTAGAGGGAAAGGAGTGAGGGTATGAGGTTAAACTAACTTAGCAACTTTGGAGAACTCTAACCAATAGACTGGTAATTTATGGAAGAATGTGTAGACTCAACCTCCTATCTGTATTTAGATAGTTACCCTATGTATAGATAGTAAAAGTTAGGAGGTTTAAAGTGGGATAGAGGTAATACAAATGAAGAAAAGAAAAAAAAAATAACAAGGAAGAAAAGTGTAATAAGAGAGAAGGGAAAAGGAAGTAAGATAGAAATAAAGAAAAAAAATGGGAAGGTGGGGTATATGCAATTCCTCTTTATTATATTATTTTGGTGATTTGGTTGTTCATTCACAGTTCTTGGTTTCACATATGTTGAGGTTGAGAAAGAGAAAAAAAGTCTTCAGAACACTGTTTTCCTTGCTTCCAGTAGGTGGCGTTGTCTATTCCTAGCTTGAGCCTCTGTGTTCAGGGTGGTGGATATAGCCCGTGTGAAAGGACATGAGCTTCCACCTGTATCTTCCCTACTCTAGTCTCTGAGGTGGAAACCAGGTGCCTGTACAGTTGTTGTTTTGCGTTGATAGCTACAACCCCCAAAAGCTTGTGGGAAATATTTTGAGATATCGCAGCTAAGGGTGGGGGAGTTGGAAACCGGGTACCTGGATCAGCCGCAGAACCGTGCTGATAGCCACACCCTCTTTGGTTTTTAAGGGTTGATGGGCTTCCTCCAGACTAGCACAGAGGGTGGGGCCAGGCTTCCTTCTCTGGTCTGGCTTGGTGCTGGGCTTCCTCCTCCGGTCTGGGCTGGGCTGGTGCTAGACTTCCTCCTCCTGGATGAGCTCTGCCGCGGCGGCACTAGGCTCCGGAGCGCGGAGGTGGCTCCTGGGCTGCAGCGGCGCGGGCGGACCATAAGGCGTTGGGCCCAGCATGGGCAGGATGTGCTGTCTCACACTGCGCTGGCCACTTGGCTCGTGCTCCTCCAGGAGCGATCACTTCCACTCTCTCCCGAGCCTGACACTGACCAGGCATAGTATTCTTGGTTGACATCCATTGTCTTTCAGAGCTTGCTATATTATTCCAAGACATTCTACCTTTGAGGGTCTGGGTTGAGAAATCAGCTGAGATCCAAATTGGTTTTCCTCTGAATGGGACCTGTTGTTTTTTTCTGGCAGCTTTTAAAATTCTATCCTTATTCTGTATGGTACTCATTTTCATAATAATGTGCCTTGGTGTGGGTCTCTTGTACTTTTGTGTATTAGGGGTCTGTAAGCCTCCTCTATTTGATTTTCTCCATTTCATTCTTAAGGTTTTAGAAATCTTCAGATATTATTTCATTGGACAGTCAGTGCATTCCTTTGGTTTGTATCTCTAAGTCTTCATCTATCCTGATAAATCATAAATTTGGTCTTTTCATGTTAATCCATATTTTTTGAAAGTTCTCTGTTCAGGAGTCTCACCATATTTTCTCCATGTTCAACTTTATTTTCAAAATTACATATTTGGTCTTCATTACATGGAACTGTCTTCCAAATAGTTCAGTCTGCTGGTGATGCTTTCCATTAAAAATTTAATCTGGTTTATTGATTCCTTTATTTAAAAGGTTTCTGCTTGATTTTTTTTAGAATCCCTATATTGAAGTGATGTTTCACCTCACATATTTTCTCTGATTTCATTCTTCACATCATCCTTGATCTTACAGAGCATTTTAACTATGAACATTCTAAATTCCTTCTCTGACATTTCTTACACTGTGGTGTTGATGGATCCTGTTGAAGTATTTTGTTTGGGTCAGTTTGCTCCCTTGCTTTTTCATGTTGTTTGTGTGTCTGCCTATCTGATAGTATGTATCTGAAGCAATAGCGTTTCTACCCTGTGGCTTACAGTGTCTCTGATGGTTTCCAGTACCTCAGCATTTAGGGTGAGACATATGATAACAATAAACAATGAAAAAATACACACAATTAAAGTAAATAGTTGTTGCTATGACATTTATAATGTTAGAATAAATAGAAATGATGTGATCACTAATTGCCTATATTAAAAACAGTAAGTTTGTGAAAGAGCTTACAGTTTTGATGAATAGATACGATGTAAGATGTGATGATTATGAGGGAGGAGGAAAGAAAATATAAGTAAAATTTAACTAAAGAGTGATAAAGAACAATGAAGTTTGGCTGCTTGCAGAAAAAAGAAATAAGGGAAACATATCTAAGGAAAAATGTATAAAACAAGTTTAAAAACAATAAAAATGAAAGAATATAAAATGGAATGAAATATACTAATGAAACACCCTAGTTCTCAAAGTACTTATCCATGAAAAATGACTGCCTTGAAAAATGCTAGAAATGGGGAAAAAAATAAGTATACAAATTGACCATGAACCATTGAGGTCACAATTAGAGAAAAGAACAAAGAAAAAAATGGAAAAAAAAAAATCTCAGTGAAAAGGTAAAGAACTGTTTCTTTTGGAGTTGAAACAATTCTAGCCTTCTAATGTCAGCATTGCACTGTGGAGTGGGTTGGAGGGTGCTGTCTGCCCCACCTTCCGGATGGGGTCGCTGGAGTGTGAGGACATCCCATAGGCACCACTCCAGGAGGCTGGTTTCAGGCTTAGGTGGGCTGCAGTTCTTTGTTGAGTGGTGATTGGTCTGAAGATATTAAATAAGCCTGTCTCCAGGGTCCAGCAGTCACAGGTCCACACTGGGAGACTGCACCCCAAAGATCTCCCCTGGTTCCATTTGTGCACTGGAGGAGCTAATTCTTGGTTCCTGCTGTCACCCGCTGACACTGTGTTTCCTGTTCTTTTGGGTCCAGTCTCCAAACTTGATCAATTCTTCCCCAGAGTCTCTCTCCTAGTACATCCCATGAGCCACTGGACTCAAAGGGGCAGCGGGAATCCAGGTGGGTTTTCCATGATGTGTAAACCCCTTTCCATGTCGGATTTTTCTACTGGTCATTTAGGTACTATTTATGTTGTGGGGTGTGGGTTTGTTGTGTGGTGTTGGATTTTTCTCCTGGTCATTTAGGTACTCTTTATGTTGTGGGGTGTGGGTTTGCAAAGCCTGTATTTGGGGCCCAGCTTGGGTTTGCCAGGAATCGCCACCCCCCTCCAGGTACTGGCCCTGAGGCATGGATGCAGAGTGGCTCCTTCCTCTGTCCTCTGTGGCAGCTAGGAGAGATGTAGCTTCTTTCCTGCTCAGTGACATGGTGTGGCCCCCTTTTCAGAGATCGCTGACCTCTCTGTACCTAGACACACCTCAGGTCTCTTAGAAACGCAGGATCCCTTAAGGCCCTATCCCTCCACTTTGCTGCTCTGGCTGGCGCTGCCCCTGTTGGCTGCGGTGGTGGCTCTGGGGCTGTTTCCTTACTATCTCCAACTTCCTGAGTCCCCCATCTGCTTTGAATATCCACTATTAATTCCGGCAAGGTCCTGGGTCCCCCCCCCCCGCCCACCTGCCTGGGAAGCTTCCTATCTTCTGTCTTGGTTTCATGCCACAGAGCAGCCTGGAAGGTGACCTTCTCTATTCCACCATCTTGAAAAGCCCCTCCCTTCCCCTTGGTTTGATCTCCCACCACTTCACTCTATTCTGAAAACCTTCAAGGTGTTAAGGCCAGTGGTTGGATGAAATGTTGGAATAGTAATATAACAAGAGCCTAAGACACTGTAATATCCCTTAGTGCCCTGAAGTGAGCATCTCCCTGAGTGTCTGACGGGTTGTTGGGAGGGTATGTGGGCGAGCATCTTAAGAAAATGTCTATTATTTTTTCTTTAGTTGGCTATCACTTTATTTTAAAAAAATGGGTGAGGATCACAACTTCCAAAGGCTTCACTATGCCAAAAAAGGTAAGTGTGCTGTCCCAAGAAGACTTGGTAGGGATTTTCTGAGATCCTAGAATGGCCTCTATTGACATTCAAAGCAAACCACTGATGAGGGCTTTATGGCACCCAAAATTGACTTCTATTGATCAGGGGCTATTGATCAGGGGCCTCCTGAGTCTACCACGTCTACCAAGCCTTCTGTAAGTCCCTCTGGGTCATGCATTGGGTCCTCCTTTTTGATACCCTTATAAGAGGTCACTTCTGCTGGTCGCACAGGGAGCCTACTGTGTGGTCTCTGAGGCTGGCCAGCTCCTGGACAACAGGGTGATGCTCACCCACATACCCTCCCAACAACCTGTCAGACACTCAGGGAGATGCTCACTTCAGGGCACTTTCCACGACTGAGCAAAACGAAGGAGCTGCTTCCTTCAGGTTTTTAACAACTTGAATCTATCTTAACGGTAAATAGAATTCTTACATGGATGATGATTTTCAGGGTAATCACTACATTATTAATCACTAATTAAATCTAAACAGATTTAATCTGAAAGTTACAGAGAAAGTGTCAAACTGAAGAAAATGTACTATGACTTGAGGTCTGTCCAGCGATGTGAGTGGGATGAAGGAGTTGGGGTTAAATTTATTTCATGCTCATAGCTTTTCCTTGTTTCAGTCGTCTAGTACGTGATGTAACACTGCTTATCTACACAACAAAGATCAGACGATCGTTAAAGATTCAGCTTTAAGATGCTGTAATTCCACGACTCTCTAACCTTTGAAGCGATTAGAGAAACAGCTGTGATGTGAATTAAAGTATTCCAAGTTTTCACTCACAGAATGGTAGAGCTTGAAGTGTGTTTCGCACTGATATCTCCTTTTTGGCCAGGTGTATGTAGATCACTGATCCTGGACTCTTGGGTTACACCTATCAGTAAAAATTGTGTTTGTGGATGTTTCTTAGCCCCTGGCCACATGCCCCATTGCCTCATAAATCTGAAGGTCAGGAATTTTCCTCATGCCCAAGTTGAAGTGCCTTTGAACACACTACCATTAACTAGACATTTTGAAAGTCCCAAAGACCTTTCAAAATGTATAGAAAATTGTTTTCTAGTTAGTCCTGTGTACACCTTCTTAAGACACAGTTCCCTTCATAGCATTAAAATACGTTGTTGAGGTTACGAATCTTAACATTTTGTTCTGACTTACTACATGACCACCTCCCTTCTCTTCTGTTTCATAGTTTCATCTTTATTTGTCCACTTCTTTTTGAACGCCTGTGTCCCTGTCTCAATGTGAAGTAAACTGTCAGTTGAGAACCAAGGGAGCTTCTACGAGTGGGTGGATTAATACGGACAACGAGAATAAATTCGTTAGCACTGTGACGGAAGGCTGTACTGTTCTTCTGTTGGGTCAGGGGCTACGTTGGCAGGATTTAAAGATGGTTTTTACCTGTAATGTTAAGGACAAGGAGGCTTGGGGTGGCTCTGGAAGGTTGCAACCCTGCAGGGATCATAGCAGGCAGCTTTCACTGTGAAACGCCATTTCCAGACCCCCGGCCTTACTGCCTTCCCTTTCCTCCCTGGACTGCAGGGGTGCTCCCTCTCATTTTTTTTGTCCTCTTTCTGACAAATGACATACAGCGATTGCCAGCCCCCCTCAGTTTCCAGGGTTTCGGAGCGGCCGCTGCGCCGTGCCAGATTCTCCTGCCGTCTGTCTGCCTGCAGCAGTTTTATTGCTCCTTCCTGCTTCACAGCTCGCGAAGGTGCACCAGTGGGTACCATCGGTGCCTGCAGATGGGGCGTTGGGCTGGTGACTGGCTGGTGATCGGTTTCACTTCTCCCTCCTGATGCAGTGCAGGCAAGGGGACTGAGCCGCGGCCAGGACATGTGGCAAGCCTTGAGTTTCCTCCAAATTTTATGAGCTCAGAGTTGAATGTGAAGTCCACCCTTCCCTTCATCACTGGCCTTCATGTCATAAAATTCACACCACTGCTCCGTCCTCGAAACTTGGAAATTACCTATTACTGAGGTCGTTGGAGGAGTTTGCTTTCTGATTTAGAAGGTGCCGTTTGGTCCCAGTTCAGTGGAATGTGGGGACCTTGTCTCCCAGGCCCTGCCTCTGTGCTCAGTCCTGCCCGGCAGGGTGCAGTTTTGCTCCTGGCACCTCAAGCACCCTCCCAGCATGCCCTCAGCTGAGCAGGCCCTTCCTGTGCCCGACTCGATTATACTCTATCAAGTTGATATTCTCAAGCCTTGAGTTGTGTGGCTGCCAAGGTATGCCTAATTTTTCTGTTCATCTGAAAAATAGCTTCATGTTATTATAAATAGAACGCACATTTGGAGATGAAATACACTGTTCATTAGGTACACCAGGACAAACCACTGGCCTTGGTCCATGCTTCTCCAGTGGTGTAATTTCCATGTCCCCAGGGATTGGTTATGTATCCTCTCTTTATTTTGAAGGCTGTAATTGTGAACACATGTCTTTGCGTGGATACCTTACATCAATAGCCTCCATCCACTCTGCCAGAAGACGTGCACAGCGCAGCGTGACATCAAAGGAAACCCAGAGAGATGTGGGTCTCATGTTTGAGATACATTTGGGCTGGGCTCATACTAGCTTGTTGCTAGATTTGAAAATCAAACCTCGGGCTAAGGCCAAGGAGCTTTAGGAAAGCAACCTTAGTACTAAATAGATGAGATAAGAAGTGATACAGTAAAAAGGGATCATTGTAATCATCTGCATTGCAAAACCACCGAGTCTGATGTACGTAAACCAGAGTCTGTTATCGGCTGCATGCATTTGGTGTAATTTGTGAATTTTTGGAGAAGAAAAGTTCTTCTTATTTCTTTCTTCACTTTCACTAGGGGACACCATTTGTAAACCTGTGTCCAGTTTTTCTCCATAGCGTCTTACAAACACAAAAGCAAATGAACACCAACCCCAAATTTGCTAGTCATCACTTGGCTTGGTGCAGGAGCTTTCAAAGTTCACTCTAAACATGTCAGTCTTCTTTCAGGTACGGTGTATACCTAAACAACACTCCTAAATGGATTTTCTTAATCTATTCATCATAGTGAAAATGGAAATATGTTTGTATTTTCTAAAGTTCAATTCTGCTTTTTTTTTGTGTATTCTTAAGACTATGGCCAAAATAATTTCAGTTTTTAAGAATTTTTTTCCTACTAAATTCTGTATTTCTCACATAAAAGTAATTAGATTTCTGCCCTCGCAGTTGTCTTCATTTTTAGAGGTGTTCTAGTGAAACTCCAGCAACTCTGCAGTGCCATCTGGAAGTCCAGCCCTGGATATCGGTGCCCTGTGCTGTGGAGTGCAGTGGGGACCTTCTCACAGTCCTGTGGGGTCAGTTCACTGGCACTTGATGGCCTCATGGTAGATGCAGTGCCCTCCTGACTGGAGCCAGGACAGTGGAACCTTTGTCCAGAGGGTACATTTCTGCCCGCCAGCCAAACCGCGTTATGTAAAAGGGGAAAGGTCCATGATCCCCCAAATCCTTTTTATTTTTTTTTTTAATATAGAAAATGACTTCTGACTTGTTGACATTCCCTAATATGTTGAGTATTTGGGAACATCCAGTCCTCAAGTACAACTTTTACTAATATGAAGTTAGGCTGAGTGACAAGTTTCTATAGAATTTAATCACATTATGGCTTAAAAGGAGTTGCACATTCTGAGAGTAAATATTTGAAAAATCTAAATGTTTCTTGGGGAAATTTAGGATAATTCACAAGGTGATTCAACTGGAGGAGCTAATACACCCAACTAAAACACACAAGCCTCTGAGGGTCTCCTGCCCTTCTCCTGTCGGGGCTAACGTTTTTGTTTGCACTGGGGCAGGCCCATCTACTAAGCCCGGCTCGAGTGGAGGGCTGCCCCAGGCGTGGACCCAAGGGAATGTCCTTGGATGCATGTTTTCTTTCCTTCCCTCTTTTCTTTCTTATAATTTATTTTACATCAGTATGGGGAAAAGTGATGAACTTTCCATTCTTGGATTTTCCTGTTGATTTCGAGGAGAATAAATGATGGTAAATGATTCCTGTTTTAGACCCTCTGTTTCCATGAACATGTGTTCTGTTGATTTTTAAAGCAGAGCTTATTTTGTGAAAACCAAATCTGACCCTACTCTGGAGAGCCCACAGTGCCTCGTGGAAAGCCATTGGCCAATGAGAACCCGTCTCACAGTAACGGGTGTTGAAACCAGAGCAAGCACCTGCAAAGTTGGAAATGGGTGGAAAAGTTGGCATAGTTTCAGCTGTACTTGCCCAAATTTTAGTGGGTGCATTTTTTTCTATTTTGAATCACAGGAAAAATCATCTCCACCAAGGTTCAAATTGTGACTTTGACCCTCACCTTTATCGTATTGATTCCTGTGTGTGCTTGGCCTGCGTATTTGAAATCCTTTTCCTCCTCCTTTCTTTTTCCTGTCCTTGTATTTTCGACACAGCAGGTGTGAACTGGCAAGGTAGACCCCAATGGCGAGAGTAACGGTCGAGTGTTTGAGATGTGCACTGTGCAGGGAAATTGGCATAAAGATGGCAGTTTTTAGGCTTCTCTTCGTGCTTTTTGTCTTTTTTTTATGTCAGAAATTTAAAAATATTGAGTTAATTAAGGATGACTTTCATGTGGTTACCTTCTGTTGTAATAAAAAATTCATAAAGAAGGAAAGCTGTCCAGAAATGGAGTTTTGTTTAGATTATGAATCAGGTTAATGTTTTCAGTGTATGTTTTAATTAGCAAGTGTAACCCTTGGCCACAGCTTAGGCTTATCCGGTGTCTGTTCTTCAAACGTTTTTCGTTTAGCAACCTCTAGACGTTATTACTCATTTATTTGATTTACAAAATGCACTCATCACCCTGGCCTCTGGGTGTATTTACAGCAATGATGCAAATTTAATTACTGCAACCTTGCCTGGTTCTCCCCAGCAAATGGGTTTCCTCCCCTGCCTCCTGGAGCCACCATGAGTCAGGAGAAGAGCCAGTCTAAACAGATGGACGATGCAACTGGGCTTTAACAGGGAAGCTTAAGCCGCTGGTGTGCTGGGGGAGGAGGTGACTAACCAGGTCAGGGGATGGCACCCCCAGCAAGGCTGCATTGCCTGACCTCCACAGCCGTGGAGCAGGGTGGGGAAGTCCAGATCTTCCTAAGCGCTCTCATTTGTACAATGAGATAAAATAGCTGAGTGGGTCAATGAGATAATGTGTATGAAGTATGTCTAACAGGAATGGCACACAGAATTCTGTAATCACTGGTGTGGTTTTTCATGATACTTGACAGTTGCATGTTTTGAGGAGGATTGTGTGACTGGTATTTGGGCCCTACAACTCACATTAAATTGAGGTAATATGCTTCCATCACTGAAATGTTTTCCTGGACTAATGAATATTTGTGAGAGATCTTGGAGAAACTCACTTTGGTACTATCAACACAAAAACTGTTATGAGGCTTTTAATGGTGTTGGCAATAGTGCAGAGCTATAGTCCTCATGGTGTGCTGAGTTGTGATGACCCCTACGAGCCGGTGGCCACATCCTCACTACGGCGTAAGAGACAGGTTATAGATAAACAAGAGTTCCTGGCTGGGCTTAGTGGCGTACTCCTATAATCCAAGTGGCTTGGAAGGCTGAGGCAGGAGGATTGAGAGTTCAAAGCCAGCCTCAGCAAATGCAAAGTGCTAAGCAATTCAGTGAGATTCTATGTCTAAATAAAATACAAAATAGGGCTGGGGATTTGGCTCAGTGGTTGAGTGTCCCTGGGTTCAATCCCCAGTATCAAAAAAAAAAAAAATCTAAATTGAATTAAAATGAGTTTCACAATTAAAATGAGTTTCATAAAATGATGATGTGGAATGTAGTCATAAGTGAGCAACGTTGTAAGGTGTACATTCTATGCGTCAAGTATTTACTTTGTTCTAAAGCAGAGAGTGAGGACCTAGGTTATAGATTTTCTTCTGTTGTCATGTTTTTCCATCACTCCATTTTGTGTCTGTGGGGAATACTTATCCAAAGAGCCCTTTCAATCCTAGAGGATTTGCTGAAAATCAAGCCAGATCTTGGGCCCATCAACAGTCTGGTTGATCAGGTATGTTCTGTGAGACTAGGGTGGAGGGTATTCCCTTCACTGATATCTTTGTTGCTTATCTGCTAGTTTGCCTAGTAACACAGTATAAAATCCTATTTTGGCATTATTATGTAAAACAGAAAATCATGGAATAATTGTGGCTTTCACTACTAAACTCTAAAATACCCATTTAAAAAGAGTCCATAGATCTTTTCTGGTTATTCATTTTATAAACATTTAGAAATAAGTTTGGTAACTAAATTATTTTTGCTTTTTACCCACATTTTTTATTTTGCATTTCACTTTTTACTCACATTTTTATTCTGTTGTAGATTTTTTTTAATAACCTACAACACACATAGCATACCCACATCACTCAGTCTCACTGGAGTTCTGTGACTTCGTTTTTTACCAGCCGGAGGTGGGTTCTTCCTGGAGTATGAAGATTGTCTGTTCCTTCTTCCTTCATAGATGCTGGGAGTAATTGGTTGAGATGCTTTCTGTCAGCCCTTGGGCCTCTAGGGGATTCGGAGCCCTTTCCTCCCCCAGCCGGGGTTACCCTGTTATCAGCAGACCACAGTTCACGCTCAGGAGGAGGGTGAGCTGCTCTAGTTTGACCCAGATGGCAGCCCCGTTAGGGAAATGGATTTCATTTCCCACAAATCTGGGGGGAGGTGGGTCTGGACGCAGCTTTCCTGGAATCCTTCCCCTCTCCCACTCCAGAAGACAGGTCGATGGTTGCAGTTTGGGGATGCTTCTTGAGATACCAGGAAAAACTTATGTGATACTTATTCCTCTTGGTATTTCCCCTCATGAAGAGAGGTCCTTCCTTCCCTGCGGTGGATTGATTTGAAGTTTGATATTCAGTTTTGGGTTTTGGGTTGAAATTTGCTTCCTTGGAGTTTCCCGGGGAAATAAAGGTGGGCCATCTCACTGGAATTCTACAATGGTGTTTAGAGACCAGAGTTTTCCTAATAATAAAGAGTTCTTGGCCCTGGATATAACCCTTAAAAACCTTTTACTAAGTGGTAGCTGATGAGGGCAGAGTCGGGATATTCCCCAATCCTTGGCCAAATACCAGCTCTTAATGTAACTCACGGATCTTCATCTGTTGCTGTATCAGTAGTGAGCCTCAGGTCCTAGTTGAGTGGATCTAGGACAATGGATCATCGTCTCCCCTCCCCGGGGGCCACCATTTGGAAACACAAGACAAAAAATGATGGGCTATCATTGTTTTGTCTTGCTCAATATTCTGCTAATTATGGTTAAACCCATAATCTGATCTTTAAATATTCACCAGAATGCATGGAATATGAGCTCTACACCTATATAAGGAGCACTGGGTATTGGAACCCACAAGAAGACTAGGATTCTGGTTAAGATGTAAATATATACAGTAGGTAGCTGTGTAGTGTGCATACTGGTTCTTGAGGGGTATCTAGAGTGACCACTTAGTGTATTCTCAGAAGGAGGAATGTCAAATTGCATGTATGAGAAATTGTAGAAAATTTTCTTCCTAGAATTTAAAATTTTGTGACACTCTAAAATCATATAGAAGCCAGAGAAAGATCATATAAATTTGTGAAACAAAATGTTTGCATTTATTTCGTGTTTAACAACATAAGTATGAGAAGAGGAAAACAAACTGCAGAAAGAATGGATTTAGCACATACTAATTGAAAGAGGGTTTGACCCTTCTGAGGTCCTAGTCCTGACAGTTATTGTAAAAACACCATAATCAAATGTCTTCCCAATTCCCAGATTCTTTGGGGTACAATTGCATTGTGGGTTTTACTTTAAATGTTCACCAGAATGCTGAAACAAATCCTATCCTGTATCTTTCTGTCAGAAGGAGGGTTCCCACCACATGTACTGGATCTAAACCTATTAATCCTGTTAATTATTTTGCTATTACAGTAGCACTGTTAATTCTGACAGGCTGGTCAAAGTTGTATTTGTTTTCATCCAGCTGTCTATGTGTAGGTTCTCAGGACAGAGACGAATGGGGAGTGCCAGGTGACAGGGGAATGAATGGCAGGAGAGCCACCTTTCATTCAGTAACCATTGTTTAAATATTTTTACCAATTGACGTGTGTGGTAACAGACATTGGATGCCATGATAGTCTCTTATGGCTCTGTAGGAGGCCTGTTCTGAATAATATGATGTAATTCTCTGTCCTTCGTGAGTAAAACAATATTTCAAGTGGAACAAAACACAGCATAAAACTAAAGGAAAGATCAATGTGAAGCTGTTTTAATATATATGAGAAGGTAAAGTGTGCCTAGGGTCTCCCTTTGACCTCCTTGCAAAAATATTAATTTTTTTCCCTTAAGTATATGGCAGTATCTTGAAGAGAACTGAAATTGCTGAGATGAATGTTAATATCTATGTTGATTTATTTAGTCATTCAACAAATACTTGTGTGCCAGACTGTGTTTGTGCTGAGGATGGTACTAACTATTCATTGGAAGCTTCTTACATGTAAATTTTATACAGTAGTTTTATTAGGAACTACTTCTACCTCAGTTTTACAGTTGAAATAGCTGAGACTTAGTGGAGTTAAGTGCCCTGTCCAAGGTCACGCCAATTATGAATCAGAGTTGGAGATGTTTACAGTGGCCGTTTGATTCTGATTCCAGAATACCCTGTAATAATACCAAACACTGATTTAAACTGTCTTCTAGGCTAAGCACTCTTACATGTTTTCTCTCTCGATCTTCTCAACAATCCTACGTGTGGACAATGTTGTTTTTGTGCCCTATTTTATGCATAAGGAAACCAAAGTAGACAAACATTAAATCCTCCTAAGGTCAAAGATGAGGTAGTGGCAGTCTGAAGATATCCAGAAACCATATATATGTAGGTACTTAGAGCATTTAATCAGTGGGAATGGTCCATGTGCTTAGGAAGCTTATGGAGGGTAGAGTCTGGACACAGACATGCAAAAGACAACTGCAGTGAAAGTAGACAGAGGCCTCGCTGGAGGTGTTGGGCAATGTTCACCTTGGCCCAGTGTCTCGTGCCTCCCTCCCCATCTCTAATGGGAAGCGTTTGCAGATCGCCTGGCATCACTAGACTTTCCCACTGCCTCCCACCCTTCACTTACAACAAAGTCACAGTGAAAAAGCGGATGGGAGAGGCTGATGTGATGGGACTTGCATGATTTCCACTACACGGTATTCTTAGAAAGGCAAAACTATGGAGATGATAAAAAGGTCAGTGGCACGAGGGACTCAGAAGGGGGCAGATGAAAACGCAAAGTACAGAGGACTATTCCATGTGACTCCCTAATGGTAGATACATGTCATTACACGGTTGTCAAAGTGTATAGAAGTACATCCCCAGAGTGAACCCCAGCAGACTTGGGGTGATACTGATGTGTCAGTGAAGGTCCATCAGTTTTTAAAGAATGTACCCCTCTGGTGCAGGATATTGATAGTGGGGGAGACAAGGGAGATATGGGAATCTCTCTACTTTCTGCTCAATTTTGCTGTGAGCCTAAGACTACTCTTAAAAAAAAAAACAAAAAAAAAAAAACAACAACAAAGATGTTAAAGGCAAGAAAAAAAAACCAAATAAAATAATTTAGCAAAAACCTGTAGTCATATATTAGGGAAAAAATGAGAAGGCTTTGGACTAGGTAAGTCTTAGTTGGAATAAAGAGAACAAAATTAGTAAAATTTTCAGGATTTGATGATGAGTTATGAGGGCTAGGCAAAACATTATCTCAGATGTGTGGCTTATTAATATTGTGATTTTTTTTTTCTAAGTAGTAGGGAATGTAGAAACGGGCTGTGGGAAGAGCATGAGTGCATGTTCAGAACACACCAGTTGGAGACATGTAGAGAGCAGGTGGGTTTGGGTTGGGGCAAATTAACATGTAAGTCTTACTTTCAGATGTACTTATTCACGCAGGCCAGTTCTGAATCACTAGTGGCGTCTGTCTGGAGGCTGAGATGAGGATTCTGAGGGTGTTCTTGGCTTGACTGGAGGGATAGAAATCTTCAGAGATTAGTGTTTGCCTGGAGCAAGACCAAGGAGAATGATCATTTCCCTGATGTTTTCCCATTTTGACAGTGGTGGTATGAAATGTTAAGTGATGATATTCCAAACCAATGAATAAATGGGCTAAAGAGCTGAGCAGACGCTTCTCAGAGGATGATATACAATAAATTGACGAATATATGAAAAAAATGTTTAACATCTCTAGCAATTAGAGAACTGCAAATCAAAACTACTCTAAGATTTCATCTCATGCTAGTCAGAATGGCAGTTATTATTTGTAGTTTCGATAAGTTTTGGCGAGGATGTGAGGGAAAAAGGAACATTTAAAAGTTGCTGGTGGGACTGAAAATTGGTGCAACCAATTTGGAAAACAGTATGGAGATTGCCTTAGAAAACTTGGAATGGAACCACCATCTGACCCAGCTATCCCACTCTTCAGTGTATACCCGAAGGACTTAAGAATAGCATACTACAGTGGTGCAGCCACCTCGATGTTTAGATAAGTGGCACAATTCACAATAGCCAAACTGTGGAACCAACCCAGATGCCCTTCAGTAAATGAATGGATAAAGAAAGTGTGGTATATTACATTACAATAAATATTACTCAGCATTAAAAGAGAATAAAATTATGGCATTCACAGGTAAATGGGTAGAGTTTGAGAACATCATGCTAAGGAAAGTAAACCAATCCCCCAACACAGGGGCTGAATGTTTTCTCTGATAAGTGGATGCTAATCCATAACGGCAGGGGGGAGGGCATGGGATGAGTGGAGGAACTTTGGATGGGCCAAAGGGGAGGGGAATGGGGATATGAAAGATGATAGAATGAGACAGACATCATTACCCTAGGTGCATGTATGATTGCACAAATGGTCTGACCCTACTTTGTGTACAGAGAAGTGAAAAAGTTTGCTCCATTTGTATCCAATTACCTAAAGAGCATTCTTCTGTCGTGTATAAAAGGAAACAAAGAAGTGTTTCCCACGGAACTTCCATTTGATTATCATTATCTCTTTTGAAACCTCTACGTTTTGTTGAGTGTGCAAATATGTTCATCTTGCCCATCCTGATTTGTGATGTGATGCTTTGTGGGGATCCACTCACTGTGGCTCTGTATAATTTTAAGAATCAACAAAGAGCAGCTTAGGCTTCTTTGCAAGTGAAAACATAGGGAAGGAGTGTCATAATTATAGAATGTGAAAGAAATTTGGGGTTTAGTCATTCCAGCCCTTCCGTTTTACTGGAATTGAAACTTGAGATGTGTTTGCCTAAGATCATGTAGCTTTATAAGCTTTATAATTGCTTTTAAATTTAAACAATTCTATACACAACTTTCTTGTTAGGGTGAGAGCCAGTAGAGGAAGCTGGCCTAGCTGTGGTGATAATAGTCTATGATGAGTCTGGTTGATTGACTGCACGATAGGTAAACTACTAGGTAGCTACACAGGTGAAGCAAGCATCCCTCTATGTTGAGGAAACCAGAATCTGGTTGTCTGATAATTGTGGGGCCCAGAAGATAGCTTAAAAACCTCAGGGGAGGATGAGAGATGACTAGGAGAATTTCCAGAATGGTGGTTTGCATAAGATCTGTAGCCTCAAAACTTAGGAAGACCAAGCTCAAAATGTGTTTTTTTGCAAATGTTTTTCATGGATTTACAACCTAAGCTGTTTAACAGATCATCTTGCTTAAGAAATACGATTGGTTTTAGCTGACAAGTTGGATTTCATGAACTGATTGATCCCAGCTGCCAACTGTCAAGGCCAAAGCATGTTCCAAATTGGCAGTCCTCAAAGACCTTGAGTGCATTGGTTTAAAGTGGGTAAGGGAAGATTTGGGAGTGGAGAAAATAGTTTTATAAAGTTAATATGATTTTTAAAGAATTTGAGAGACAAATACCCATTAGCACACACAAAAAGTCAAAAGAGTTCAACCTTCTGGCACTCTGGGTTGTTGATGTCTTCTGAGGGAGAATATGCCCTCTTCATCTTGTGTTTCATGTTGGAGCGTCTAATAGCAAAACCCTACTAATATTTAAATATATATATTGACAGGTCCAAAGTTTTCAGTTATGTGCTTTCTTAAGAAAGGTATTTTAAATTTTGAAATTCTTACTTTGATAAAAACATCAAACATGTATGTTTCAAGGAAGACATTGTGAGATCTTTGGTTTGATTCTCGAGGGAGTAAATGAGGCAGATGCTTCAAATTCAATTTTCAAGTGGTGTTGAGACCCAAGTCCGTATTTGAGCACATTAATATTATAAACAATGCTAATAACACTGTTTATCACGTTTGGACTGTTTAACTCTTTGTGGTTCATATCCCATGTAGTTGTAAAATAAAATGAGCTAATCCATGCAGAGTGCTTAGAATAGAGCTTGTTCCATAATTAATGCTTTATGACTCATAATTATAAAACCTAGCAATGAGAGGGTAATGTTATAAATATTCTTGGTCAAGTACCTAATAAACCTCTATACTAATTGCTAAAATGCATAATTCTTTAACCAGTGTTTAAGAAATATCATCTAGAATGCAGATTGTATGATGAGATTCCAAATATGTAGTGTACTCATAATATTTTCATTTGCAAGTGTGTTTTGGGTGTAAAATGACCTGGATACTAGGTTTTTCCCACTTGGTTTATGAAGATAAAGCTTGACTCTGGGATATGTGCTTCCAGAGAACAGTTGGTCATCTATATTTGGATTGGTGGTCTCTCTTTACCTGCCTACCTGCTGCCTAACTGGAGGGCTCCTCCCCCAATTAAATCTACGTGGCCACATCAAAAAGCACTGCTGAGAGTGGATTAGAGAAACCTCCAGGGGCACCATGAGGGCTACTGAATCGAGTTATGAAGGAAAAATGCAAAGTAGAAGCCAGCACTCAGCCTTCCCTTGGTCTCAGAGAAAAATTTCCAGTAAAGGAAAAAATTTACTGAGTCCATTAGCTAGAATTTAAGAAGCCAAAGCCTTCTGAGACCTGATCCCCAGGAGAAAGTATCTGTATTAAGTGAGAGATAGTGATGTGTGAGTGGATTAGTATTAATAAGTGATTGACTATTAAAAGGCTATAATCTGAATTTTGTTATCCAAAATGAACTGATGAAGTAAAGCATGATGTGATTGTTAGAGGAGTGTCCTGACAGAATCTGACAGGCTCTGGTGGAAGCTACGTTTTAGTCACTTTTTAGACTTGTGACCCCAGGCTGCTTACTAATGATTTATACTCATCATGTGGATAATAAACACTTTGGAGGGATTGCTTTTTTATTTTGAACTAAGCAAAGTATAATTATGAGAGTACAACTAAGGACATCTCACTTTCCAAATGTAATAACTGGACGCAGCTTAGGCTTTACTCTAGCTGAAAAACCAAACTATTCGGAACAGTCAAGACAATATTTTAAATCCAAGATTCCTAATCTATTAATTTATTTCTCTCTCCACTATTGTGGAAAGAGCTCAGACAGAATTATTTCTGATGGGCCTTATCAGAGAGACAGGTTACTCTACCATTCCTTCCCAAAATATTGTACGCAAGAAATATCACAAGTATACATAAAGTACATCTAAGAAAACAATGACCAGGTTCTTACTGTGTGCTAGCTGTTAGGCCAAACAATCTATATTTAGTGAATTACATGAGTACCCTTATTACCAATATTTCATTTGCAAGTGCGTTTTGGGTGTAAAGCTAAATAAATTTTTAGGATCGCTAGAAAGCTAGTCCAGAATTAGGACCCAAGCTTAAGTTGAACTCTGTGCTATATGTAGATATGCCAGTGATGGCCAGAGTATATTCAAAATTTATAGATTCAGAGGAAGAAGTTGTCTATGGGCTGCAATGAGCTTGGGAGTTCCGTGGAGAGGATATGAAGTCTCTGGCTCTAAAGAGCAAGTAGTTGGGTATTTCAGATGGAAATCCAACAGCAGGAGAAATCCAACATGGAAGCACAATGTCATCTTGCATTAGGTGGTTGTCCAGATGGACTTGGGGGTCTGTTCTGGAAGATGGGTGACCTGGGAGAGATGTAAACAGTACACTGGAACGTGATTGACGGGCACAATCTGGTAAGTTTTGACATACACTCATAACTGTGAAGCCCAGACCCGCCAAGATGATGAGCACATTCTTGCGCTGAAGTGCTTCTTTGAATGTCTTTGTGGTCCTTCCTCTAGCTCTCCTCCTCCTTCCCTGTTCCCAGGTAGCCACTGATGTGCTGTCACTCGATTTTATTCATTTCCTAGAATTTTTTGTAAGTTTAACTGGCTGCTTTTTTCGGGATAATTATTTGATACATCCTTGTTCTAGTCTACGTTTATAGATCAATATTCTTGTTGTTAATAAACACATTCATCCAATGGAACACTTATCCACTTATTGCTGGGCTTTTGGATTGCTTCTGGTTATTGTTTTGTTTCTTTGCAACACAAATAGAGCTACCAAAAATGTTCACAATTTTTTTTAAAAAATTAGGTGCTATGCATTCACTTCTCTTAGGTGAATACTTGGGAATAGAATGGCTGGGCCAAAACTGTGAGGATGTTTACATTTTTAAGAAGCCACCAAACTCTTTCCCTAAGTGGTTGCAGGACTTCACATTTTCCTAGAGTGTCTAGCGTTTAGCGCAGTCGGTGGAAGGGTGGGTGGAGGACAGATGGAGACCTGGACGCCTGGCTGAGGGCTCCGAGGTGCGGTTCGGAGGTAACGGAGCCATTAAAGGCTTTAGATGCAGAGAGAAACGAGGTGTGCGAGGCTCTGGGATGGTGAGCCTACGTGACTGCTGAAGCAGTGAGAAGGTAAATGTCTGCGCCTGTGAAACTGGAAAGAGGCAAACGGAAAAGACTGTTCAAAGAAAGAAGTGCAGAGGCTTGTTTTACTCTGGTACTTCTCCTTGAAGGAATGGAAGGAAAAATTCCCTTTTCTAAACTGAGATCGGAAGGTCAGTACTATTAATTTTAACAGAAAAGTCAGAAGGTATATTTTTGGGAAAAGAAAAAGAGAATGAGTGGTGTTTATAAATGTGTTCCGAGTGCGTTCAACCCTTTCCCTAGAATCTTTAATTGTCGTGTGAAGGTTTATACCCGGCTGCAGTTCCACATTTGCTTAGTTGACCGTGCAAACAGATGAAAGAGGAACTTGGGAAATAAGTCAGAGGTTGGAGCCGTCAGTGAGGTGGGGAGAGGGAAGAAAAGAGGGGTGTTTAACTGGGACCCCTGGAGTTACTTCTGAAGGCCATTGGGGGGGCTGACTGGCAGAGAATCCCGCTGTTGGTGATGGCGGCCTCGTCTGAGGAGGCAGGTGTGCACTGGAGTCCAGCTCCGCCTGGACCTTTCTCCTCCTCTGGCTTTTCTGGAGTCCCATCGTTGCTGGAGGTGACGTCCATTCATCTACACTGGCTTTTGACTAGGGATATGGGGCCAGGAATTTGATTCGACTGCTGTGTCTTTTGAAGGTGCTTCCAGAACTCCATGGGCCAGGTGACCAAGGCTTGGGGAAATGTAATTTAAAATTTCCCTTCAGGCGAGTCTTCTCGCATTTAGAGTCGTATTTTAAACACCTCACACCAAATAGGAAAAAAAAAAGTCTCAGATCTTATGAACCCGGGTAGTGCTTTATGGGTTGCTGGCAGATGATGTGTCAGTGAGGGGCTCAAATACGGCACCCACCATGTCGCCATGGGACCAGTCCTTGTAGAAATGCCCTGGATGGCGTGTGTTTGGATGAGGACTTCACGTTCCAGTCCCACCCACAGCTAGCCACCCACGGCGAGACTCCTTCCTTCATCGTGAGGGAGTCATACAGGGATACTTCTTAAAAGTTTATAAGAGAGAAAGTGTTTAAGTGTGATCTGTCTAAAGGAAAACACAGTAATGGTGCCTCAGGAGACGTAAGGAGCTAAGCTGAACTCCTGCCAGTGCTTCATTCCAGAGCAGTTGATCTCAACGTGGGGCTGTCTATAGATTGAGACAAAAATCAACTTTCTGCCTTGATTCTTTTTCTCCTTGTTTTCATTAGGGTAACATTCTTTTTCAACAATATTAGCATTTTTTGAACACTAGGTATTTCTTACATTCTAGAATAAAGATTTAACATAGTTGTCTAAGGTCTTTTAGACTTCTGTTCCTATGAGTGGAAGTAATTTTTCTGGCTTATGTAATAGTTTAAATTTTATGTAAAAATTTTGGAATCACCAATAAGATGGTGGTTCCATAAGACCAGAGCATTTTGCTTGGGTGCACAAAGTGACATCACAAAGGTGACAATTTTTGGTGGGTTTATTTAGCCTGACTTATGCTTTTATGGCTCACTCACTTAATCACCCTCTCTAAAAGTTTGTGAATGGAGCTGCAACATGAAAAGTGCCCAAGGTTGTAGAGCATGGTGGCTGGAACCAAGGCCCTGGAATCAGACGCCACCATGTGACAGCCAGCGCCGTGCTACCATCAAACTTCCTTAACCCTCAAGGATGATGTGGCAGTAAAATAGCTTATGTCCCCACAATGAGTTGTTGGGGACAATAGTGGCTGGTACCTAGGAAGCAGGAAATAATTGTCAGCAACTAATAGTGACGAGAACAAATAGGTGAGGCTCTCCTCCAACATGCGGGCTGACCCCCAGCTTCCACCTCTGGTGTAGGTTGTATTAATCCCCCCAACAAGACACATCCTAGTCAAATCCTGCAGCTGCATGAGAGGCTCCCTGTTAGTTATCTATTGCTGCATCAGAGGTCACCCCAAACTTGAATGGTGTAAAATAATGATTGTAAAGAAACCTCAGCTCTGGAGCTAGGACTTGAGTGGCAGCTGCCAGGGAGTTTTAGCCTGGGGCTCTTGTGCATGTGTCGCAGGAGTATGACTGGACCCAGGGACCCCTCTAAGGCTTCTTCACGCCCATGTTAGGTCTGGGGACTGAGGACTCCACAGGTCAGGGCTGGAGTGGGAGGCAGGTACTCGGGTATCTCCATCTGTGTGGCTTCTTTGTGCTGTTTTTCAGTGCGGCTACTTCAAAGGTAGAGGCAGGGCCCCACAACAAAGGAGCACGAAGAGGGCCTTCCGAGGAGGTCAGCTTCCGGGTTGATGGAAGTGCTTGTGGACACAAGTGGGGACCCATCCCACAGACACTGGCATGCTTGTGCTCCTAAGTGGAGGGTTCAGTAGCAAAACTAAAACAGATGTGAGGACATGGGGTGGCCCAGGGTGGGGCACCATCCAGTGACAGCGGAGGAGATAGGGAGAGGAAGAAATTCCAGAGACCATAAGAGGAACAGGCCAAACTCCCCGCGGGATTCCCAGCTCAGTCTGTGAGTGCTGCAGTAAACCCAGCACCCCGGGCGGTAACAGTTGATGTCCCTTTCAGCACGGTCCTTGGTTCAGCAGTTAGGGGCACAGCCATTGGCTCATTGTGAGGGAGCCTAGACCCCACTTCTTGGTGAAGTGTTGGCATCCCACCGTGACGGAGAATCTGAGGGGGGCTCTTGGGACTAAGAATCCAGTTAAATAATATTAAGCTGTCTACTGCTCTGTGTTCATTGGAATCTCAGTTGTGGGATAGACTGTTCAGGGAAGATGTTCTAAATATTCTTCCTTTGGTCCTGGATCAAAACAGGTCATCAGAGAGCTTTGTGATTCCTTATAGCATTGCAGTCCCTCTCTGGACCTTTGACACCTCAGGGGAAGCTGTTGGAAGTGGCCATATGGAAATGACGAAGGCGCTGGAGTTGGCTTGTTGGATTCCCAGAGCCGCCTCCTCCCGGGTGTTCCTCTTCTCAGCCGCAGCCTTCTGTCCACTCTGCTAAGCTAAGGACCTGGTTTTATCTTGAAGTAGGACAGGTGAGGCTGGACACCCAGGAACAGCAGGAAGCAGGTTTGTTTTCTGCAGCCAGGTTCAGAGGGGGGCTTTTTGCCTCCCTCAAATCATCCTTCTGAACCCCGAGTTCAGAAAGTTTTAGAACTTGATCTCCAGTGTGTAAGGGGAGGGGCTCAGAGGCTCACAATCTGTTGAAGTTCACACAAATGCAGAATGGAGTTCTGGACACTCCGTTGAGGCCCAGGACACTGTGGGAAAGGGAGAGCGCTCTTCCCCTTTCTTCCCACCAGCTGGCTCCACAGGACCTGACCACGTCCTTGGAGATGCAAACGCCTCTGTGAAGGCTCCAGACCCAAACTGGAGGACTTGAGTCCCTTATCACATGGTCCCTGCAAACACAGGCTTCCCCTGAAAACTCTGGTGTAGAAATTCTTGCTGATGGTCTAAGAACAGTTGTGGTGAGGGTCTCGGGAGAAGCTGACTTAGGGCAAGGGTCTTCTATTTCAGATTTGTACCTGAGGCTGGTCTTGTGCTTGAGATCAAAGCCAAGTTTGGTTTTAGTCATTCATTTAGGGATTAAAATCAATGAGCAAATTCACACACACATAAAATTAAAAAGCAGATTTTTTTCCCTAACAAATTTTGCAGGGCCTTGAACCGCAGGGAGGATTGTACTTAGGTGCATGTCATGTTGAACTAGTCGATCACGATCTTTCTTATGACCCCTGCAGACTTTGACCTTTTCACATTTGCACTTAAGTTTTATTAATTGTAATTAGAAGTTTTTGGCCTGTGACACAGGTTGATAGTCATTTTTCTTAACTCATAGCATAGTACAAGGTTTGTTTTCTAAAAATGTATTCTCTTTAATTCTACTCTCCGCATGCTTGTCTCTTGTTCCTAAAGTGACCTATTCCAACATGTTTACCATATAGCTTGTTATAATCTTATTAAATGCTTACCATTGGTTTGTATACATATATTTCACATTTATATAAATGATATTCTTCCAGAGATCTTATTCTGTTTAAAATTTTCTCTTAGGACTGTATTTTAAGGACATCCAAGACTCTAGTGCATTGCTTCAAACTTTTTAGTTACAGATGGACACAATACCTTTATTTTTACGTGGTGCTGAGGATCAAACCTAGCACCTCACATGTTCTAGGCAGGCGCTTTACCCCTGCACCACAACCCTAGTCCCCTCAAACTTTCTTCTTGGAAATAATTTTTAAAAGTTTCTTTTCAAATTTAGCCTCAACCGTTCTGCTCTTAATTTCCTCAGAAAGCGGGACAGAGTGTGGGTCCGATTCTCCTTCCACGTAGTTGACATGTACAGTCTGATGACAAAGCGAGGTTTACTAGGGTTCCAGGGAGTCGCCCCCTCTCCCCCTGTTCTCCCGCCCTCCCTCCCTCGGCTCATCCTTTCTTCTTGAGCCTTAGAAGGACAGCTGTTCTTCATTCCTGAGAAGTCATCTTCTGCTCACGACCTTCCATTTGACCCTTTCTGGATGAGCAAATGTTTGAGAAGGACCCAAAGTGGTGGCACCTGAACTGAGGGATGTGACTACTGATACCCGAATTTGATTTTAGAACAGACTTTAAGACGATCTTAAACGAAATCCACTACAAATGCTTGACTGGCCTTTTAGCTGAATATTTTGCTTTCTGTGGAGTTAGAGCATCAGCAAATATGTGCTTATTCATTCTGACTATTTACTACCCTCCTGACGTGGGTAAGGGAGGCCATTTCCCTCTCTGGCTTTTCTTGGTGTGCCTTTGCTGGCTTTGATTAGCAGCACCATGGAACCATCTGAAATGAATTAGCATGGATGGGATGGAAATCTTAGTGGTCTCAGTATCACCATTAGTGCACACGGGATGTCTGAACTCCACATTCCTCTCTCGGTTGCACCCATTTCTGCCTTGTCCTTCCAAGGTTCTGTCAGTCAAGTCCCAAGTTGCTAACTATTTGGATGTGATCTAGAAATCAAAGGCTTTGAACTTTGAGAGAGACCGTTTCACTGACCTGCTGAAAGTCGGGGTGTTGGTGGGTGCGAATTGAAGCAGATGACAGCTATAGGTCAAGAATCAAATTCACTTACTGTTCACGTTACTCTCAAGCAGGAGAACCTTACTTACGTTTTGTTTCAGACAGACAGATGAGGCAGATGTTACTTAAGGATCTTGGAGGGCATATGGGCAGAATCAAGTGGAAATGCAATTTCTTTTGGCCTTTTACTTGGCAAAGTTCTGCTAAAAATGAGTGAGGAGGCTGAGCAATGAGGACCGAGTCAGCGTGGTTGACATGAATCAATCCTCTCCTGCGCTTTCCCCAGCTCTCCTTCCTGGCACAGACTCTGGGTAACCGTCCACCAGGGCTACATCAAGCTGGAATTGCTGATTGTGAGGGTGTTTGTTAGTGAATATGAGAAACTGCTTTTGGATAGATATGAAGCTGAGGGAAAGGGGAGGGGCCCCGTGAATTCACTCAAGAAGCATCCGGCCTTGGCCAAGTTGGGAAATCTCCCCCCCTGCCCCAAATAAAACAGTGTTTGGAGAACAGGGTATCAGAAACAGCTGGCATGTGCCTCCGGGTGCCCTCTGGTGCTTGAGGTCACCGTTACTCAGGTTGGACTTGCTCTTTCTTGGTCCTAGCACACGTGCTGGGGCCTGATGGTACCTCTCATTTCCCAGGACTGCACAGTTCAGAAGACTCTGGCACCAGGCCTCTGTCCTGAGATGACTTGAAGGGACTCCTCTTGAGCTGAAGTGCACATAACTGCTGGTGACCTTGGAGTTGAAGTGCCCATGGTCCTCCCGCTGTGCAACAGAGCCTTGTCTTACCAGAGCTTAGGTTGATTTGTGTTGAGTTTATATTGCTTCACTTTATTTTTAATGGTTTTGTGTTAGTCATGGAACTGTGTGAACCTAGTTATAAGTGGGTTTTTTTTCCTTTAATTATACACAGCACCAGGATATGGCCTGATATCATCATAAATGCGTGGAACACAACCTGCTTTAATTCAGTCCCTACCACTTAGCTCATCTGCCCGCACTTGCCTCCTTTCACGCCACTGATCCCTCTTCAATCCTTTTATAGTTTGTTTATTTTGGTTTTTTTTATCCTGTGGGTAAACCCCATGCTGGGACCCACGTTGCCACATCCATGCACACAGTACAAAAGCTCAGTCAGATTTAATCTGTTCTTTTTCCTGTCCCTTCTTCCTCCACCTCAATCCCCTTCATGTACACGACTGATTTCCCTCTATTTTGATGAAATTCCCCCTCCATTTTCTTTTTCTTATTTTTTTTTTAAATCATCTTCCCCATATTTTGGACAAGATTTGGCCTTTGACTTTTTAGGACTCATTTAACTTAGCATGATAGTCTCCAGTTCCACTTACTGGCAAATGCCATGATGTCATTCTTATTCATGACGGAGTAATACTCCATTGTGCATATATACTATATTTTATTTATCCATTCATGTGTAAGGGCACTAGATTGGTTCCATAGCTTGACTGTTGTGGATTGAGCTGCTATAAACATTGGTGTGCCTGCATCAATACAGTATGTGACTTTAATTTTTTTGGATATATACCGAGGAGTGGGATTGCTGGGTTATATGCTGGTTTCATTGCTAGTTATTTGAGGAATCTCCAGACTGCTTTCCAGAGTGGTTACACTAATTTGATAATTGCCGTTCTGACTGGAGATGAAATCTAGTGTAAATTTGATTTGCATTTTCCTAATTGCTGGAGATGTGGGAATTCTTTGCATATTTTTTGAACCTTTGTATTTCATATAACTAGAAAAAGCAGTTCTGAAATTCATTTGGAGAAGTAAGAGACCCAGAACAGACAAAACAAATCTTAGAAAAGCAGAATAGGAGACATCACAGTTCTAGATCTCAGATTATGCTACAAAGCTAAAGTAACAGAAACGGCATGGTACCCCCACACAAACCGGCCTGAAGACCAAGGGAGTGGAGCAGAACACAGAGAAACCCACAGAAAGAGTTACTTGATACTAGGAGAAAAGAGCCCCTTTAACCAAGAGTGCTGGGAAAACTGGGAATCCCATATGTAGAAAGTGAAATTTGACCCTTATCTTTCACCCTGTGTACAAGTCAGCTCAGAGGGGATCAAAGACTTATGAATCAGACCAGAAACCCTGCAAGAGCTAGAAGAAAATGTAGGCCTAACACTCCAACATTTCAGCACAGGAAGTGACTTCCTTCACAAGACCCCTAAAGTGTAAGAAATAGGCTCAAAGATCAGTAAGTGGAATGGCCTTAAATTTAAAAGCTGTAAGGCTGTAACAAGAGCATGAAGAGAGCCAACAGAATGGGAGAAAATCTTTGCCACCTGCTCCTCAGATAGGACATTACTATCCAGAGTGGGCAGAGAACTCAAAAATTTCCCCCCAAATAACTCAATCATTAAATGGGCAAGAGAACTAAACAGACACTTCTCATATAGAAGTAGACCCTTTAAAATCAAGGGAGGGTCTTTTGCTCCAGCAATATATGCATAAAGCTACAGCAAAGATTCCAACTAATCGGAATCCTATTAATCCAAACTTTTAACCCTTGCGTTTTACAGGAAGTGCGTGAACAGCAGGACTGTGAGCATCCATGCCGGAGGCTGTGGCTAGCTCTCGGACACTGCAACTTAGAGTCAGTGCAGCTCTCTTTATTCCATTGTGTTGTCTCCATCTGTTGTTTGAGGTCATGTTTTTAAAAAACATTGTTCAGACCTGGCCCAGGCTTCCTTCATATGTGCTGCCTCTGTTTCTTAACCTCTGAGTTTTTATAGTTATGGCACCAAAGTAACTGATCTCTCAACATTTGACCTTTAGAACCTTAAGTATCTGAATCACCCATTGGAGATTGAATTGTATTCTTTGTGCCGTATTGAATAAATCAGAAATCAGGCTAATGCATTTTATAAACATTTTTGGCCCCAAGGGTTGAAATAAGAAGGATTTTTCTATTCAGTGCTGCGGTGACTAGAAAATCCAGTGACCTAGAACACCACTTCTCTGAGAATTCCAATCAATTGTGGCTTTGGACCAGTTACAGAGTTTGTGTTGCATGAGTTATGTGGAGTCATATTGAACCAGGTCATACTCTCGTGCATCAGGGAACCTAAGTCTAGAGACACTAGCTTAGTTTTCCAAAGGTGGGTGAGATTAAACTTCTGGCTTTGGAATTGGACCCATATGTGCATTTGACACAACTAAGGTCCAGTTCTCTCTCACCACCCAGCATGATGAAAATACCAAATTCAGCCCAAATTTAGGCTCCTTCGTCCTTTTTTTCCCCCAAGACCCTATATTTTCTCTCACTAGATTAACTACTCTTTACGAAGGTCCTAAACCCGGAGGAAGGTTGTATTAGAAGCCCATCACAGGATAATGTTCCAAGAACACTGTGCTTTTGAAGCTTTGATTTGAAACTCATGCTTCCCATTAATATAGGGAGCTGGAAGCCAGGAGATCTGTCTCTGAAAAGGGTTTGTTGTGAGTGGGAGGAGAGCTTGAAAACTCGGTCTGGATGTACAGAGTTAAGAGCAAGCCAGACAAGGAGTGAGATCGAGCCTGGAATTACGTATGTTAGTGACTCCAGACTCATGGGACAGGAGCCCCACAGCCCGCAAGCTCCCCAGCAGCTCTTCGCACCTGATCAGCGTGCGGTTGAAGCAGGATTTCAACTTGGACTTTTCACTCTCGGTTCAGGGTTTTTCTTAAGTTTAGGCCATTAAGGTTGTTGAGGCAGAGCCAACCACATAGGATCAGATTTTCTCCTCCACTTGAAGAAATAGCAGAGTAGAAAAGAATTCTTTGGGGACAGAGCATATTTGTATTTTTTTTTTTTTTTAAGGACAGAATTATCCAGACAGTACTGGGTTGTCAGTAAAGATGTTTGTTTTGATTGGCATTCGGCGTGTTTAGTCTGAGAGGCTGGGATGTTGGCTCAGAGGTAAGGCCTAAAGGTACATTGTCTTCAAACTGAGAGAGAGAGAGAAACTGGTGGAACCGTGAAATGATGGCTTCAGCTGTATTTTAGAGTCGATCTGACTTTTACTTACGCCACTGGAATCTTTTATGAGTGAGAAATGTGTACATGTTTCTCTACACATGCACTTGTGTCTAGGTGGAGGTTTGTGAGCAGTACTTGAGGTCAGAGTGTCAAGAGGGAATAATATCGAAGGTCGTCTTTGAGAAGCTGTAATAGTTTTCCAAAGTGGAGAATGGAATGGATCCAAACCTCTTTGGAGGTTCCCTCCAGCTCTCCCTTCTCATTTTCTCTATCTTGTTCCTTCGACATTTCATTCCATCCAACAAGTATTTAACGTTTCCTATGAAACCCATCACAGTGGTCAGAAGAAAGTAGTCGCATTAGATTCCACTTCCAATCTCGCAAGCCTCAGTTTTCTCACCACTAAAATGGGGATGAAAATAGCATTTGTGGCAGAGGTTTATTCAAGACTCAGTGACGTGAGGGAGACGCTTCTAGACTAGGACCGCCTCGGCTCGGGAAGTAATAGCAAGAATTGACAAAAGGAACGTCACCAGATCATAAAGCTGCTGCACAGCAAAGGGAGCAAGAGCGTGAAGAGAGCCTGGAGTGGAGGGAAATCTCTGCCAGCTACTCCCCTGACAGGATCAGAGTCCAGGGTATCTAAGGAACCTCAAAACTTCACACCCAAAAGACAGATATCCCAACCAATACACAGGCAGATAAACTGAAGAAAACTTCTTAAGAAGTCCGTATGGCCAGTGATATTATGAAGAAATGTCCCATGTCTTTAGCTATCGGGGAAATACAGGTCAGGACCACATCGAGATCCTGTTCACCCTGGTCAGTGGGTATCATCAGAAATACACGAGTGATAAATGTTGGTGAAGATATTAGGGGAAAAAAAGGAAGCTTTGTATACGGTGGTAGGAGTGTAAATTAATACAGCTGCTACGGAAGTCGGTATGAGGTTCCTCAAAAGACTAAAGATGTGACTACCCTATGATCCACCTGACCCACTCCAGGATAAATCCCTGGGGGGGCTAAGGTCACCTGCATACCCACGTTTACACAGTCAAATCCGGATCTCAGGGTCAGCTCCTGGAAGAACACAACATTAGACTCACGTTAGCCAAGATATGAAGTCAGCTGAGGCACCTGCCGTCAGGTGAGTGATGAAGGAACTGTCACATACATACACACAATGGGGTATTATTCAGTCTTAAATAATAAAATCTTGACATTTGTAGGAAAATAAATGAAACTAGAGATCGTCATATTAAGCAAAATCAGATTCAGATGAGTGTCCCATATTTTCTCTCGTATGTGGAATCTAGGTGGGGGGAAAAACCCTGACAACATGAAAGCAAAAGGGAGACTATTAGAGAAGAGGAAGGAGGTGTAGAGAAGGGGAGGGTAAGAGTGGTAATAGGGCATGGAAATGATTCAAGTTTGTTATATGCACATGTAAATATGACACAGTGAAACCACTGTTCTAATTAATAAAATTTGACATGGCATGATCCCTCTTAAGCACTTAATATAGCTATGCTACTCATCTAGTTTTGAAATTTATGATAAAATCTAGAGCAATAAATCATAATTAAAATTATTATTAGCCTTAAATGGTTTGCTCTAAGGTGATTTCGAAATCGGGGAGAAGTGGGAGGGAAGGAGGAGCAGAAGCTTTTGATATCTCGGGAAATAGGTGTATTTTCATGTTCTCTCTCCCATCACCCCCTGTACCCCACCCCCCAACCCCAGCTCATAATGAATCTCCAGATGCAGAGGAATAATGGAGATGGGGATTTCCTGTTTGGGGAATACCCTGGAAGAGTAGGGGTGTCCCCGAGAGGAGGGATGCTCACCCAGAGCCTGCGTGGGGTTGTATGACGAGCCCTCAAGACCAGTTCTGATGTTTAGAGGAGACTTTGTTTAAAAGTAGGTTGATGAACTGACTCAAAGTTGATGTTACATCGTTCAAGGCTGTGAGACTGTCCAGCCGGGCAGGGCCCACTTGTCTTCAGCGAGTAGGCAGAATGTGTCATGAGAGTGTGTTCCAGGGCAAGATGTCCTAGATACCCACAGCAATGGAAAGATTTGTGCTCCCCTATCCCAAGTTGCTTAAAAATAGAAACAGCTATGAATCACAAGACACGAGATTTACATGATTACTTGAAGTCAAATGATTAAATATTTTTTTCCTGGATAAAATTGAGGGTGAACTTTATTTTTGTGTCCCTTACGTTGCTGATGTCTAAGCATGCGTGTGACCTGTCTATTGGGTAATTCAACACTCTTCCCACTCCTAAAGTGGAGTTAGCAGAAAAAACAAAGCCTGGACCACCCAGAATCATGCATACCCATTCCACAGAGATGACTGTCTTAATTTGTGACTCCAAGTGGTTATTCTTAGGATCATCTCATGTAAATTACTTACACAGTCAAATTCGGATCTCAGGGTCAGCTCCTGGAAGAACACAACATTAGACAGTGTGGCTGAAGTAGACCACTAGGAAGACCCTGGCGTAGATCCCTAACCTACCAGCCGGAGGCAAAGAAGTCACTTCTGAGGATGGGAGGTGGATGAGAACTCTTGGTGACCTGTTTTATTGTAGTTCTGAGACTGTGGCCTGTGGTGGATGGGGAGATTGTATAAGTGAAAGGAGGATGCGATGGTTTATGTGATAGTCTACTCAGAACATACTGGAGCAATTCTAAAGATAAAACCCTGTAGTTGAATGACTAATTTTTTAGAAGTCCTAAAGGAAGAAAATAACAGACTCGGGTAAACCAAATTTTATTTTCAGATAGAATATGAAAGCCAGAATTTCTCCAGATAATTTTAAAGACAAATCTTTAGCATCCAGAAAACAGAATGCTTAGCATCAGCTCAAGATTTGATTATAAATAGGTTATGAAGAAAGCTGAGTTAATAGCCTTGGAAATGCTCCTGTCCTTGAGAAAGGACTCTGGGAGGGAAGGGTCAGGACCTTGAGATGTGGGATGGGCCTGAGAAATCTGATGACTTCGGTTCTCCTTACTCCTTTGGGCTAGAAGTTGCTAGAAGTTCATGTTAGCTGTCTCCTGTCTGAAGGCCACTTACAGAGGACGTGTGACATAAATATTTTGAATGATGTTGGTTGTCCTTCACAAAGTATGTTCTGCGTCCTCTTACTACTTCCCTGTGCTTAGATGGATAATGAGTCATGTCTCACGTGCCCTGAGCAGGGAACTATTATTATTCTGAAAGGATTACTCATCCCCAAAACTGCTAGATTTAGCTAATATGCCTTTTAGCTTGGAACTAGGAGAACATGCCTGTAGAACGAATCTTAAAGGTGCTAGAGCAGGAAAAGCAAAATGTCATGCTGAGTGGCGGAGAGTTCATTGATGTGGGGAACGTTCTGGGTCTCTAGATTAAATGCCCTGGAAAGGAGGCCTGGAACTGTTTGATTCTCTTATGGAATGGCTCCTGGAATCTTGAAAGTAATGATGGTTTGTATCAGGCAAAGTAGAGGTGTCAGGTCCGCCTTTACAGAGTGCCGAGGGTGGTACAAAAGGCCCAGAGAGAAGGGCACATCAGGTTTAATACACAGGGTCAGAGACCAGCCATCGACAGTCCTCTGAGGGCTCCATCCTTGGGTGAGAGGAACGTGTCAGTGGGTGCGATGTGGCAGAACTCCCATCGAGAGGCTTGGGTGGACGCTCTGCTCTGCAGAACGCGGTTGAGTCTATGAAGTGCTGCTAAGGAGCTGAGCTCGGTAGTGTTATGGAGGGTGACAGAATTCCAGAATGGCAGAGGCCTGGGGAACATAAATACTGTGATGGGCCGTAAGAACAGAAAGGCACCTGGGGGACCTTGGCCCTCAGGTCTGTGGAAATGGCTATTCCATACTGTCCCTAGGAGTGAGATAGATGGACAGGCAATGGGGGAATTTCTTGGCTTCTCCAATGAAACTATCTTTAGGTTACCACAGAAAAGGTGTGCTGACCTAAGTGTAAAGGGAGAAATACAGTTCTCTACCTGGGTTCTAGACTTGACTCAGTTTTCAGACCCCAGAGCCCTTTGAAGGGACTGAGATTCCTTTGAAGAAATATCCTGCAATGTTAGAGTAAGAGATAGTTTCCTATAATTTTACCCACAGCAATGTTTTTACAATGGGAAAAGGAGAGTACAGAAGTAGTGTTACAGTCCACAAGATCGTCCTCATTTTGGACACCAATTGCTGGCTCAAAGGTTCTGAAAACTACCTTAATTTTCGATAATTGGTTAGAAGAACTCACAGAACTCATGAAAAGCTGTTATACCCACAGTTCTAGTTGATTGCTGTGAAAGGAAGATTAAATTCACCCTAGGGAAGGGCTTAGGAGGTTTCCAGTCAGTTTCCAGGTCTCCCTCCTTCCTTCGTGGAGTTAAGGACTGTATTAACTCTGCCTGGTAAAGAAGTTTAACAATATGTATGGATGATTACTGGTCAGGGAGTCTCATTGGAGCATAGTTATGTGGAGTTTCTATTGGGATTCATTGGTCAACTTCCCGTGACCTCAACCTTGGCCTCTCTGATAGCTGAGCTGATACGACATGACTCAAATCCCCCACCTTACATCACTTTGTTAGATGCAGGCGTGGTCTAAGATGTCCAGCAGATATTCTCCTAACAGGTATAATATTCCAAGGTCATAAGATTACCTCCCAGAAGCTGAGGTCAGAGGCCAGATCTCTCTTTGGGCAAGTAAAGTACTTTACTATGCTGAGAATGTACAGATATTTTAAGGACTGTGGGACAGTCCTTAAAACGGTCCTGTAGGACTGAGCAGACACTAACACCTCAGAATCCACATCATTGTCTCATTACCCTTGGCTAATGTGGCCCTTTTTAGAATAGAGACGTGTGGAGGATAGGCCATAGAATCCTGCCTCATGTTTTTCTGACAGTGGATCAAAGTGTTCTAAACACCAGTGTGTAGTTTTTCACTCAGTCTCTGAGTACTTAATCAGGATGGACCTAATTATCAGCTGGTGGAGCGCTGACCTGGACCTGAAGAGCCCAAAGTGGCAAATACTCTGGATTTTCTGATAAGACACATGGGTACTACATGGTAACAGATGAATGCTTCAGGCCTGCAATATCAAATTTGTTAGGAATCTATTTGTCTTGGGGGGCACATATCTTGGAAGATGAAGGAAAATTATTGTACCTGGTACCTTCTAACAGTAAGAGGCCTAAGACAGGACATATAATAGGAAATACCACCTGTTTCTAGTTACTGGATGTCTTTGTATAGGACCCAGAGAATAGAGGACTCTGAAGAAGGTTCAGAGTGTGCTGTTAGCAGCCTTATGGTTGGACTCTGACTCATCAGATCTCATGGTGTTGGAAGCAGACACTAGATAAAAATGTTGGCAGATCCTTTGACATTTGAATGACAGTTGTAGTGCAGACTCCTAGGTTCCTCAACGAAGACATGATGGCAGCGTAGAATTAGTACTATTTAAAGAGCAACTAAGTGCCCAAGTTTTAGACGTCAAGTTGCTACACTTGATTTGTAATGTTGGGCCAGTCCAGGGATGTCTGTAGTGCTCAAGTTGACATAGGCAGCTGGCCATGCTTCATGTCACCTACACTTGTTTCACTGACATGTATCCCTTAACTGCTCAAGAAGAACCCTGGGCCTGATTTGTGGTTAGATTGATTTGACATATTGGTGCAAGCTGATGGTCCCATCAGGGGTGCACCTGAAAGAGTTTGAGTGAAAATCCTCCAGGTGGGGCAGATCTTTGAGCAGAACACTTGGTCATTAAGCTTTTGAGGAGGGAGAAGGCATGAGCGAAGGACATACATTAATTCCTAGGTGGTGGTCTACCGCAGTCTGGCTGGGCACAAATCACGAGCCACTCAAGCAGGAACAAATTTTATTTCTGAACTCCCACAGCACTCCACGCACACTCCCCAGGAACTCTCCCGAATGCAACCCATGCGGCTCCTCCAGGAACACACCACACACCAACTGGAACTCCCCCCCCCCCCACTCTCCCGGAACACCACCGGGCTGCACGCGCATTCATTCTCAAACCCCGTGAGAACTCAACGGGAACTCCAAAGTAGCAGGAGTAAAGGTCTAATATACAATTGAATACACAGCCTGTTTCAATCCAGCATCATCCAGGCACAGCAGCTTAACTTAATATCATCATCTTAATGGCTCGCCTCTCAACCAGTACTTCTGGCAAAATGCCTGGGGCCATTCCGACTCGGCTGTGGCTCTCGGCAGTGGTCAATGGTTGGATCATTGGAAAGGGGTCTAGATGTAGTAAGAATAAGAAATTCTGTGCTTAAAAAGACTTGTGAGTGTAGGTGCTCTGCATGTGGGTCTTTGTGTTTTACGTCAGCAGTCCCTAGTGTAGAACGACTTAACCAGTGGAGGTCAGCCAGACTGTCCCCAGCCACCCTGGTGCTTGCATAATGGACTTATTAACAGAGTAGTCACTGGTGGAAACTTCACGGGAGTCCAGTGGCGCTGCCTTCCCGCTCAGCTCAGTTGGCTTTACCCCTGCAGATGTTTGGTGCTTGACCTTTTAGCAGTGAATGCTGAGCTCTCAATATTTGCAATATGTGCTGTTGTCTCAGTGACTTCAGCCTCTGCTGAATTAGAGCCACTGATACCTGGCTAAGTGTGCCTCAACCGTGTCTTTTTGGTCTGTGTGATGTATCCTGGTGGAACTGAATCATTGCTATTGATGCTTTTCAAATTTGGTTTAACAATGAGCTGATTTTTAACCATAGCTACCAATATGGGCTATTGTCATAGTATCTGATATGTACAAAATTAGGTGTTAAAATAGCTACTGTTGACTCAGTCCAAGGGGTTACGTCAGAGCAAATGCCTCATTCTGCCTGTCCAGTGATTGGTAGGATCAAAAATGCCAGGTCATATTGCTGGGGCATAACAGATTCTTCTCTACTGCTATGGCTTAGAGAATATTTCAGAAAATGCTGCTTATTGTATTTTTAATAAATGGAGTAACTTTATCAAGGTTGCAAGAATGCCAATTTACTCTTGATTTCAAAATCAAAATGGTTGCATTCACCAGGTGTAGCTGAGTGTTTCTTAAAGGATGAAACCACATCCTTTAGCAGTTTTCTCTCAGCACTGTTTAATAGAAAGTAATGCATTCCATGTATATATAATTTTATATCACCTAGTAGTCACATTATAAATAGCAAAAGGTCTGGGGATATTCTTCAGTGGTAGAGCACTTTCCTAGAATGTGCAAGTCCCCGGGTTCCATCCCTAGCACTGAGTGTAAGCACACACAAGCACACACATTTTATTTAATCCAATATATTACAATATTCTTTCAATGTGTAATACAGTTATAAACGAGGCCTTTTACATTCCTCTTTTTCATAGGACTTTTGGAGATGCAGCATGCATTTTATATTTGAAACACATCTCAATTTAGATTAGTCTCATTTGAAGTGCTTGACAAGTTGCGTGGGTAGTGGCTACTATATTGACCAGCCTACATTCAGTCCTCTCTCTGGTTAGTCACATTTATTCCAGAGATCATGAATCCTTACCATGTTTTGCACCAAGGGGGCTGCCAGTTGGTGTTTCATACCAAATAATAATGGATGCCATTCTGTGAAAGCATATTCTGATAAATATTGTGAAGTGTTTAAATGTTTAATTTTGGAAACCAAGCAAGTAAAAAGCAAGTCGATTAATAGGGGATGGAGATGATGGTCCAAATCTTTTCATGAGTAGAAGAGCCACAATATCTTTAGAAAATACCACAGTGTCTTTATGGGTTTGATTGTGAAGAGGACTTTCTGATTTGACTTTGCTGTAAGATCTTGAGTTCGGTAACCCATCTGTAGTTCATTTGCTAGGTCATATTTCTGCAATTTAGATGGACAAAACACAGATTAATAAACTTCTGTGTACTTTTCTCATGTTAGTGTGTGCATTATGTAATACATGGGTACTAAGTGATGAGCAACTCCAAGGGGTGGTTAGAACATGACTTATATGGTGTCCTGACAAGGAACAGTAACATTTGTAGATCATGAACAAGACAAAGGAAGGAGACTGAGCTGGAGTGGCAAATGGTGGAAGTTAAACATAAGGAGGGAGGAGACAAATGAAGGGTAAGGACTAATTAGTAAGGTTCGTTATACGGATTCTTCTGGCATCTTCTCTGGGCTAGGAGACTAGAGTGGCCTCCCATGATTACCTTTTGTCCTTCCTGGTAGAGAAGGAGGGAGGACGGTCCCACGTTTATGTGCTGTTTGTGACAAATACGGGAAGGCAGAGAGCTTTTCTTATACCTAATGCTTTCTTCGTTGCCTTCAGTTCAAAATAATGCTTCTGCCAGAGTGGCGTATTTGGGATGCTATACTCTGCTAGCCTTCCTGCAAGTTTTCTAACCAGGGTTTTTAGGAGCATAGGTCTGAGAGGGAGTCCTTTAGTTAAGGAAATTACCAGATATAGGTATGTGCTAAATAAAACAGTATTGAAAAGAAATGAGTGGACTCGACGTTAATCATCCTGGGTTTTAGTTATCTATTTTGGTAGTGGTAAAGCCATGTAGGTCTTAAAAGAATTCTGTTTAAAGATAAGTTATGATGGATCTTGTTATTGTTGAGTTCTACAATGTCCCCCAAATCTCGTGTGTTCAGAGGTGGAGCCTTTGGGAAGTGACTAAATCTTGAGGGCTCTCCCTCATCAGTGGATTGCTCTGTTTAGTGGGTTAATAACTTGAATAGGGCACTGGGTGGTAACTATGTGCAGGTGGTGCATGGTTGGAGGAAGGAGGTTACTGGGGGCATGCCCTTGGGAACTACATCTTTTTCCTGGTCTCCCTACCCCTTCTCCCCAGCTTTCCTCCTCTGTGCCCTTCTGCCATGATGCATGCAGCTCTGCCTCACCCTAGGCACAGGACAATGGAGGTGGCCAACTATGGAGTGAGACCTCTGCAGCTCAGTCAAAATAAACTTTTACTCCTCTAAATTGTGCTTGTCAGGGATTTTGGTCACAGTAGTGAAAAGCTGACTAACAGGTATAAAATAAATAAATTTTATTGCATCAAAATTTGCCACCATTAATCTTGGAAGGAACAGTCAAAATCCCTTGGGAAAGGAGTTTCAGTAACCTCTAGCTGCATCTTCTAACTCAAGAATCATTGTAGTACAATTTGAATTTCAGCATAATCTGCTTTTCTTTTCATTATTTCTCACAAGTTCTTTGCTAACAGGGAAAGTATGTCTTTGGTCTTAATGTTTAAAGCTTAAATCCATAGTGGTTGAATGAATCAAACAAATAATTTTGCTCTTTGTTTGAATTCTTAGATCCTTTTTCTCTAATGTCAGAGTTATCTGGGATGAGAGCAGATGCTGTCGGGCCCTGACTCCTGGTAATCTCATCATGTCAGCTCACTGCTGTGGACTGCTAGAGACTACAGGAGATTTTTAGATCCATGTCTTTCATGTTCTTAGAGACATATTTTTCTTTCTCTTCCTTTTTCTCCCTAAGTGAACTTTTGCTCTATTTATATACCACTCTAGATTCCTCTCAAATCTCTTTTATTCTCCTTAATTAAAACATCATGATGAAACATCATGGTCTAATATGTGTGTATAGAAAACTCCAGCTTGGTCTACAGATAAGGTTTCAGTTTCATCTCACTTACTTTGAATTCCTCATGTTTAAAATTAAAATTAAAACCCAATATATCTCATATATAACAAAGAAGAAAAATAATCTAACTTAATAGTCTCAAAACATCCACATCAAAATCAGAGTGGTTAAAGCTTATTAAATTTTAAAGATCTAACAGGCTTAAAGTTTTTTTCTCTCATCCTCAGACTGTATCACTAATGTGTTTTGTGTCAAGAAAGTAAATGATACACGGAATCTACCCAAAATGCAGTACTCAAGGATTTTAATTTTTTTTTAACAAGACAAGTCTAAAATGCATGGACAGAGACTTATATTTTGTTTGCTGAGGGCGATGACTGCCCCCTTTGAAAAATTTCAGGAAGGTTTCTGATTTGATCATAAAATCAGATGTAGAAAATGGCATTATTGTCTAAGGGAGTGCAAAGAGCAGAAATAAATCTAAAGACATAAACAAATTGTGTGTCTGGTGATATGGCCAACTGTCAATTATCCATGGTATTGGGAACCAGAGATACGTGGATAATTGAAAACCACACTTGGTCCAAAAGCCTCTGTTTAATGAGTGGTTTCCATACCCTCTTCTATGAGAACTCTAGGAGCAGAGCAGGCTGGTTTGTGTTCCAGCAGATTTTATTTCTCTTGTCCTGCTTTGGGTCAGTTGCTAATGAGCAGATCTGTTGTCCAAGAGGCCACAAGTTGGAGGAAAAAAGAGGGGAAATCATGTCTACAATTGGACCCTCAACCTCAGAGTCATGTGCAGTTGACCATGTGTCAATTAAGAAAGAAAATATAATATCCCTTGTAATTCCTTGATTGCTCAAAACCAAACAGAACCCCCAAGCCTTGCCTTCTGCTCAGAATCTTTTTGTCACGTGAAACCTGCATTCTGTGTCCCACTAGGCTGAGCTAGTAACAGCTCTTACATGGCATGATGCTCAGTTGGACCAGCAGGTTCCTGGAGTTAGCTGCACTTGGTCTATGCAGCTTCCTGTGCTAATGGCCCCATGGTGGCTGGTTTGGTTTGGTATTGATGCCCCCACATCACCACAAGGAGAGTAAGTGATGCAGTTTACTGTGAAGGGATTCCCCACTGGGAAACAACTGGCCCCGGCCTGAAAGCTTTCCTGTGCTCCTCTAAGGACAGTTCAACATTGTTTTTTTGCCTCAAAACAGGGTGAGATTCCAAATTACCACAGGGGGAAAGAGATGTTTTGCATTTAAGGATAAGGGCCATACTGCATAATCTATGCACATTAAAATGATTTTTTTTTTTTGCATTTGAACAACTGCCCCATAGTTATATGTAAATGCCCCAGTCCTGCATAACATACCCATACCTGAACACACCAAGGGGTCTCCGCAGAGCTCCCAACTGCCCTCCTCCTCCCTTCGTCTTAGGCTACAGTGGGAGCTATGAGAACATTCCTGAAGCAGCCACGCACTGATCTCAGACCTTTGGCCTGTAGGACATAGGATATCTGACCTGTGAGGGTGAGATCTGATGGACACGCCTTCCCATTTATCACCGTACAATCAATACACTGGAGCCTGGAGTTGAAGGAGCATAAAAACCTTATTAAAAGGGCCAGTATCTTAGAGTTACAAGTAGAAACACACACACACTCACATATTTATTCCGGGTAAAGGCTGGCTTTCTTGTTAAGAAAAATGAAACGTGAGAAAAATATTCTGATTCGAAAGAAATTTGAGAAATTTTAGTAGAATGAAAATAATCTTAAACATGCCTGAATAACTTATATATCACACTATTTTTTTATATATAATTTTGTTCATTACTAGAGTAATAGAAAGTGAATGTATGAAGGAGCAAATTAAATGTAGAAGTGATTTTCCCCCAAATCTCTACCTTGGTGTGAAAGTATCATATATCTAATAAAACCCTAAAATATGGTATCATTTTTATGGTACAGGTGGGTTCTTGACAAAGCAGAAATAATTTTTAAATGGGCACATTTCACTTTTTTGACAACTCTATACTACATTATTTTAGTGTAGAAATTTATGTGAAGTAGATTGACAGCGTAGGATAGGAAGGGGTAAAGTGGTAAAATCATGGACTGCTCTTTCAAGGACTTTACTAAGTGTTTTGGGGAAGGTTTTATACACATGCATACCTATATAATATGCACATTTACTTTTTCTTTTATTACGGAAGTAGCTGGCACCAAATGGTGGTCCCAGGATAGCAGACATGAAGGGGATTGTCAGGACTGTCCAAGGGAAGGTGATTAGAGGACGAGTTCCAAGGCAAAGAGAAGAGGGGAAGCTCAATCCATGATCCTACAAGGACATTTAGGGCTCCAGAGAAGGGGACTTTGAAGCTGAAGACTTTGATTTCGGAAACGTTATCTGGGAGAATAAACTGACCAGAGATTGGTTAAGAACTTGGCATCGTGTGGTGGTGGGGAAAGTTTGGAACAGTTACAACCAAGTGGGACAGTGACTTGACCGTGAACAAAGACAAAACTTTCTTAATGTCAACTCAGGGTCTCACTGAGGTCGGGCATCTCTTACAAAATGCATAGTGGCAAGTAACAAAAGTGTCTAACGCTTGCCCTCCGAGGAGAGGTGATGATGGAGCCCTGTGGGGGGTCGGGGAAGCAGTGGCAGGAGGTCAGAGGGACGAGAAGTGGGGATGCCGATAGTGAAGGCTGTGAGATGAGGAGAGTTAAATGGGGAAACGCAGAAGGGAGGACTCCAAGGCAGGGCTCAGTGAAGCTGAAGGGGGTTTAGTGGGAGTGACACAGAAAGGATGAGACACTTTGCTCTGAGCGGAGGATCTATGTTTTAGATTTCAGAGGCACTAAGTGATGACAGGGGCCAGTCTCCAGCCAACACAGTGGGTTGCTTGGAGCCGCAGTCTCTCCCACACATATGGAGAAGAGCAGAAAGGAGGGGATTTCCAGCACCTTCCTTCGAGGCTTCATGGCACAGCCCATGGATGGAGCTAGAGAGACGTGCACAGGCCCTGGCTTTGATAGACTGAAAATACCCATTGCACTCCTGTTTCAGGTATGCCATGAACAATTGGGTCAGCTACAAGTTCTTTAGAGTTGCAAAACACTATATGCGTGTTGAGTGTTGCTAAAGAACAAAATTTCAAATGTAAATGTGTATGGGGAAAAAATGGGAGTTCATAACCCACTTGAATCAAAGTGTGAAATATGATATATCAAGAACTATGTAATGTTTTGAACAACCAACAATAAAAAATTAGAATGCAAATGTAAATGTGACCTTATTGTGAGCTAGGCAGTTGGGAAATCCTTCAGCAAATAAGGATCTTACTTGTTGAACTTAATTATTTTCAAAGTTTAAAGCTGTGCTTTGAAAGTCCTTTGCCCAGACCTTGGATCCCAACTCTCCATGGTTCCCAAGGTAGAGGTTCTGACAGCTAAAGGCTATTTGGAAAGTCAAGGGATCAGCAGAATTAAAATCCCACCCATAGGCACCTGACCTGAGGATCGCCACTGTCTCCAAGCTATCATTTTTATCACCCAATCCCAAGACTAAACCCCTCAAGTAAAGGATAGACCCCAAAGAATAAAGATGCTGGCTTGGATGGATCTGGTTTTCCCTGATACCTGAGTGCCTTTATTTGGGCTTTTGACTATCTTTTTCCGAGTTCAGCCTGCAGTCTGGTTTCCAGAACTTTGGTCCCTTCTCCCAAGGGCTCCTCTGCAGAAAGCAACGTGATGTGGAGGTTTCAGCAAGCTTTTCTGTTATCCTACATGGCTATCGCATTAGAAAACAACTGGTAAAAAGTAAAACACCAGGCTGGATTAGTTTCTTTCAGCAGGAGAGTAATAATTGAAGTCACAATACTTTTTGAATCCTCTTCAAAGTATGTATTTGAAAATGCACAGATATAATTAATTGTATCTGATGTTTAGGTTGACATGAGTATTACTTTATGCAGAACTAATTTGCAGTAGATATTTCAACATCAAACATCTAAGGTATATTTTCCAAGGTCGCAAAATAAAAATACCTTGTTATGAGTCCAAATTTGGGATGAAGTCATAAAGAGTTTCAACCTACAATAGATGCCAATGAAAACAAGAACCATGAAATTGCTTTCCCCGACCTATTCTGTCATGTAGGCAATTTTAATTCATTCACGAACGTTACTCCAGAATAAAGTGATTACACTTGGTAAAACACATGTGGAGGTCGAGGTTCTGATACTCCTGCTCTCCCTGCTTTCTTCTCTGACTTAGATGCAGAAACCATCAATAGATCCCAGCTGGGTATCTGTGCTTAAGTCATTCAGAAAAAGAAAATCCCAACTTGAAAACCTTTCTAATGACCTGTTTGATATAGTCATGAAATTGTAAGTCTTTCACAATGTGATTCAAAATCTTAAAAAGGAAAAGACAAAGAAAAAACAGGCCCAGCCAAGTTTTATGCTGATGAAGAGAAGTTTAAATATCTCTTGGACCTGCATCGAACGTCAACAGTACCACAGTTATTGCTAGCAAGACCTGTGCAGCTAAACTTTACCTCACTGTCAACAAAGAATGTGTTTCCTGCAACGTATGAGGATTTTCTTTGACAAGTTTAAGATGCTGTAATGAAGCAGTTGCATGGGACAGATAAAGTAATCCATTGGAGAAGTTGGTTCTTTATCCTTTTCATGTTTGTATTCAAAAGCTAAGCTCTGAGGAGAAAGGGGTAGGAAGGGTAGGAAAGGGTTCTTTGTTATTGTGTTCTAGATAATTTCTTTTTTATAGTCCTAATTCCTTATATTCATTGTGTAAAGTGTGATAAAGTCCAGGAATGATGTTATGGAAACAACAAAGGATTTTGCACATATAAGTTAGGGATAAAGGGCAGTGATGGAAGCCACTTCTAGGTACAGTTAATCAGTCAGATGTGATGTGGAGGTTTCAGCAAGCTTTTCTGGTATCCTGCATGGCTATTGCATTAGAAAATAATAGAAACTGATCCGGTCCTTTGTTTTACTTTTTACCAGTTATTTTCTAATGCAACAGCCACACGGGATATCAGAAAAGTTTGCTGAAACCTTCACACCACATCAGACTGAATTGCCAACCCACTTCTGCCCAATTCATATATTGAATCCCTAAGGCGCAAGGTGCCTCCGTTTGAAGATGGGACTGTGAGGAAGTGTAAGTTACATGAGGACCTAAGGACAGAGCTCTAATCCGGTGGACTGGGGCTGTTACAAGAAGAGAAAGGGGTAGTAGAGCTCTTTCTCTTTTCATGCACACCTGAAAAAGTCCCTGTGGGCAGGCGTGAGAGGAGGAGCTTTCTGTCAGGAGGAGAACCCTCGGAGCCAACCAAGTGCCTGAAACATTGGTCATGGACTCCAAGCCTCCAGACCTGTGAAAAACAGAAATTTCTGTTTGAGCCCCTCAATCTATGGTATTTTGTTATGGCAGCCTTGGCTGATGATTGCAAGTTCATTTAGTAAACATTTATTGAGTATTTCCAGTGTTCTAGGAATTATCTAGGACAGTGATCAGCAAACTGAAGCTCATGGGCCAGATTGGGCCTGCTGCCCAGTACTATAAATAGACTTCCACTGGAATGCCACCACGGCCATTCATTTACAGCTAAGTAATCGCAGCAGAGGCTGCATGGGCTGTAAATCCCCAGATATTTGTCATTGGGCCCTTTACACAAAAAATTTGCCTCTCCAGGTCTAGAATCTTAGCCTATAACAGAACCATACTCTAAAAATATTAGATTCTAAAATTATCATCTTTCTTTGCAATTACCTGGAAGAAATAATGGAAAACTGATTTTCTTTTGTGATTAAAAAGCCTAATCAGTTGAACCCACAGGCAGTCTTAGCTAGACCTGCTGCTCTCTTTTATTGCCTCACAGGGAAAGATTGTCATTTTAGCATGGCTAGAAAAGGCTTCCAAACATAAGATGAACTGAATGTTTTATCTTCAAGTTTTTTTAAAAAAAATAGTTCCATATGGTTTTATTAATTTCTAACTTCTAAAATGGCACAATTCAAGTGAGTCTATAGTGTACATATTTAACAGCAGGCTCCCCCAAAATGATAGAGAGCTCTGATGGGTAACATTGCCCATCCTGCAGTGTTAAAGACTCACCAAGGCTGATTTCCAATTTCCAGCATGCCCCAAGCACAGATTTGGGAAGAGATGTGTGGTGATCATTCCACCATATTGTTAAAATGGGCATAAATAACCTCAATGAGGGTAGATCATAGGAAAAATGTAGAGTAATTAAGAACAGATGAGCTTTTTTAGTTTCATTATTTTTAAACCTATGGACTATTTTATATAGGTAAACAATTTAACTTTTGATTTTAGTTTTATTTAATAACAGTGTGGCAAAGTGCTTGAAAATCTGTGTGAGCTGGTGCAATAAGGCCCAGCAAACTTCTGGACCCAAAGTTTAAGGTATTCTTTTTAATTGTAACATTTTTATTATTTGGTACTAGATTTGGTCCCGGGGTCTTTCACCTGCTATACAAGCAATCTACCACGAAGTTACATGCCCAGCTCTTTCAAATTCCATTTTGATACAGGGTCTTGCAAAGTTGCCCAGGCCGGCCTTGAATTTGGGATCCTCTGTTCTCAGCCTTCCCAACTGCTGGGATTACAGATGTGTGCTACAATGCCCAGCTGAAATAATTTCATTATTTTTGTTTGTTTCCATATAGTTATCTGTCTTTGAGTATAAACTAACTATAAAAATATGGATTGACAAAAATATAAGGTCAAAGCCAGTGTACAATGATTCCTATTTCTTGTTCTTGTAAAAGTAAACATGAGATAGTTACTGAAGATTACATTCAGTTCATTCAGCATGAAGTCAAAGACCCTTGAGGTGGGGAGTAGACTCGGAAATATTTTATTCACTAATTAACTTGATCAGTAAGGAAACCTGGGTCCCAACTAGATCAGAGATTGTCTCAGTTCCCATCATAAGGGAGTGTGCAGTTGGGGCCAATGCTCATGCCATACCAGGCTGCCTTTGAGGATGCCACTGACCATCAGAAGTGGGGGCTAATTCTCATATGAGGTTTCAAAAATCTAACCTAATGCAAGAGATTGCTCCAGATTTAATGTGAAGCCCAGAAGAGGGAGAATCAGTTCTTTAACTCCTGGAATCTTGGGAAATTAAATTAAGCATTGCTGGAATTCAAGGATAATGTTAGTTTTCTCTTTCCTCTAGCTCATGTGTTTAGACTGTTACAGAAGAATTTCTAGTGTTGATAGGTGAGAGTGTATGAATACACTAATTGTATTATTACAAAGAAATCGTGCAATGCAAGGATTGAAGTTTGAATTGTTTCAATAACAGACTGAAGCAAAATTCATTCATTCATTCACTCAACATTTACCAAGTGCCTGTTTGTTTTGAGCACTGCCCCGGTCAGTGGAGAAACATGTGAAATAGTTTCTACCCTATGAAACTTACATTCTGTTGGGGAAAGCATACTGACAGGTAGTGGGTGGTTCTGAAAGAAAAGGAGAGCAGATAAGTGAGTGAGTGGCAGGCTGGGGGAGCTATTTTATACAGGGTGTTCAGGGAAGTCCTCTGGAAAAAGGTAATATTCAAACAGAGACCTGCAAGAACTTAGCAGAGTCCTGAAGAGTAAATGCCAAAGTCCAAGTCTGGAGAATGATTGGTGTGTTCAGGAAAGTGAGAGGTGGCCAGAGCCAGAGGATGGCAAGAGACGGTAAAAGTGGAAAATGGCCGGTGGCGCCAGGTCAGGTCCAGACCTGCAGGCCACGGTCAGGAGTCATGTTGTACTCCATGAAGGGAAGCCAGTGGGAAGTTGTACAAATGAAAAATGGCAAAAACGAAGGTAAAGTAGACACCTGTCTGCGGCGGTGTGGGTAGCGGACTGCAGGGTTAGAAATGGTGCAGGCAGTGAACTGGGAAAGAGGCTGGGGTAGTAATGTGGGTGGGAGGGTTGGTGGCTGGGTCGAGGACCTGTGATTTGCAACCTTGGCTCCTTTTATAGAGCTTCTAAAAACACCCACACACATGTAGAATGATTAAGTAAAAGTATATGTGGGCGGGACCCAGCATCAGCAATTCTAAATGGTTTCAACCTACACCCAAGATCGAGGAAGCGACCACGGTAGTGACCACAGAGTGACAATGAGTGACTGGACTCTAGCTATATTGAATCATTAGGAGCAACAGGGTTGTCTTACTGCTCAGCTGTGGACTGTGAGAGAGCAAAATAGAGGGGGTTTCCAAAACTTTTGCATGGGAAACTTTCAGATAATTAGGAGAAGCTTTTAAAAAACGTTTAAATCCAACCTAAGCTTCTTGTTTTCATACAGTAGACAAATTTGCTTAAAATGGTGATGGATAGCCCCATTTTCTGTAAAATGTATTTTCACATATTTTGGAAAGAAGGTGTACTTGATCTAATATTTCAGTTTACCAAGGTCAGATAACAGAGACCACATTGGTTATTTTAACAGTAGAGATGGGAACTGGTTCACCGGGCGTTGGAGGGCAGACTGGACAGGCCAAAAGGAGGCCCTGAGAGAACCCAGATATGTCAGCTCAACCTGTAGACAGCGTTCTTGGGGGTGGGAGAACAAGGGAAGATGCTGGTGTTGTCATAAACTAGGATATTACAACTCAAGAACCCCAAAGTCCTGGAGGCCAAACATCTGGAAAGGGGGTGGTACCCAGTGCGGCCACCACGACCCCGGAAGTGTGGAGGAAGGGCCTTTGGAACTGGAATCTGACTGGGAAGGAAAAGTGATTGGCCTGCTGATGGGGAGACATGGGAGGTGGGGCCTGAAGGCACCTGATAGGGTGTGGCTGGAACCTGCACCTGGGGGGGGGCGGGGGGGGCAGCTTCTGCAGCTGAGAGCCAAGAGCAGCTCTCGGAGTGATGCCGTTGGGAAGAGCAGATGAGGGAGAGGAGCAGGTCTGTTCCTCCTGCCTTCAGCCTTTCTCTGGTGCCAACTGGCAAAGGAGCCCCGCGTGGCAGAGCAGGGCATGAGTGAGCAGCCTAGCCTCCCACAGTTGACCCCGTTGGCCTCTTGGCATCCATAAACACCCTTCCACATTTATTGAAATGTCAGTACACAATAGTAAGACTCTTAAGGCCTTAGCTGAACATATGCCAATGACCTTCATATAAAGAATTTTCTCTATCCAAAGAGGAGAAGCTCAGTGGACTTGATATGTCAAAAATTTCAACATCCATATCAGGGAAAAATCCCACTACTGTGAATACAGGATGCAGAGACTCCTCAAATCCAGCGACAGTCCCATTAGAATAATCTCTTTTGGAAGTCACCAGCAAAGCATCCTTAGATAAAGCAGTAAGGGTCAGGAGGAAAAAGAAGAGAGCTACTGTCATTCTGATTTCTCTAAGTGGTCCAAGTTGGTATTTGTTATGTCCTTCCTCCACGGCCCGCACCTGCTTTCTTTTCTTTCTATGCATACTTCTGTTGGCCAATTTCTTGACCTTGCCTAGTGACCTGAACCTTCGTACTTGGAGGGTATGAAGCGGCCTGCCTTTTTTGTTGCTAATACTGTATTTTCCATTATTTTTTACTAGCTGAGATTGCTATGGTTTGAATATGAATTCCTGTATAGGGAATCAGGCTCCCAGGTTAGTGGAATTGGAAGATAATGTGGATCTTTCAGAGAGCTTTCAGGGAACCTCATCCTCGGGGGGGGGGGGGGGTATGCCCTGGGACAAGACTGTGGGACCCATATCCCTGCTTCCTGGCCTGTGATGCAATCTCAAGCTTGCTTTGACATGGCTTCCCCCATGATATGCTGCCATCTACCATCCTCACCAGGGACCTAGTAAATAGGGCCACTTGATCTTGGACTTGGAACCTCCAAAACTGAGCTAAGTAAACTTCTTCATAACTCTTTTGTGTCAGGTGTTTCAGTATAATGGTGGAAAGCTGACTAATAACAGTCATGAAACTTGGGACAGGTGTCCCAGAGAATCCTCTGGGTTCCAAAAATGGTCTTCCTTGTTCCCATTGTATAGCACTAGTCTAATTTTCTTTTGATTGATAGAATGTGTCATCTGGTCATAATATTCATCTTTGGTTGAGCAGTGTGAGGAGCCCAAAACAAGTGGTAGAAATCTGATTTCAATATGTGGACATTAATGCTATGTGTCTGGGAGAATCATTTCTAGCTTAGAAATCAAGACTTTCAAACTAACAGAGCTCAAAATTGCTGAGTTAAAAAAAAATCCACTGGTGACTTTTTAGTATAATAGTGACAGAAGTCACTCTCACTTTATCCCCTTGATTCTTAGTCTATGGGGAGAAATAATTGACTTAAATATATATTACATTCTTTAACCTGTTATTTTCAAGCTTTTGCCTAGATTGGTACCATAACTCAGGTTCCAGTTGGCTATTCTACCGCTCTGTCAAGCAAGGTGCTTCTGGTTAGTGAGGTTACTCTTAAGACAAGTGAATTTGTGGGTTTAAGCCCATTTCCATACTTCCTTTGGTGGTAAAACGAGTCCATAGTAGTAGAAACATGGTGTGAGGATCATGAATGAAGCATTTCACGCGCCTGGTGGTGTTAGTACTAGCAAGAGGCTCACAGACTAGGGAGGCAAGCCATATCTATAGTATCTGTCTATACCAGTGAGGACAAATGCCAGTCTTCTGATGGAAAGCGTCTCATGTATACACCTGCCACGAAGTGACTGGTTCATTCAGGGAATTGCACGATATTAGGGGATCTACATTTATATCTGGTATTGGCAAGGTAGAATCTCAGCCTAATCAGGCTTAGAAATTGAGAGTTCACATTGTGGGGTACACTTGTGGCCTCCATTACTGCCACTATGGCTCCATGTACCTGGGCCTTTTGAGCCATCTCTCCAGTGGTTCAGTACAGCATCTGAATGACATCCACCAAACATGTCTACCTGATTGTTGAGAGCCCGCTCTACACTCAATGCTCTTTGGTGAGTCGTCACGTGGGAGACAGCATCCACACACTCTTAGAGGTCCTTCCAGCTGTCCTTCTCTAAACCTGTCCAGTCTTTAGTGCTATTCTTTCAGTTCTCTACTCAGCAGGGTCAGCTCCTGACCGCAGGTCTCTTTGCATTTGTATGTCTGTATTTCTCAGTCTTGACAAAGTAGCAACCAGGTGAACTGCTACTCGCCAGTAGGATTCCCTCCCTACTTTCTTTTAGTGGCCTTGCTGATGGAGTGTGTCATTGCAGTATACTTCCAGGTTATAAAAACACACTGTTCAGAATCATCTGCAAGACAGATTTCTGATTCCTCACTGAAATAATGAAAAGCAATGTCCTCTGAATTCCTGAGCATAGACCAGGGGAGAGGAGTCGATGAAGAAAGTACAGGTGGCATGGAGGCCGGGGCCACCTGCGATTTGCTTCTGCCATCTGTGTCCCTACAGCCTGGTCACTTCTGTGCCATCTTTCTTCACTGGGTGATGGTTTGCTTTTAGCAGCCAATGGTGTAGCCTGGGTGTTGGGTAACACGAGTTCAGAGTGGTCATCTTAGGTCACTTAGGTCCTCGATCTCCCTCTTGGGGGCAGTCTACATTAGGCATAGGAACTATTATTGAAAAGGAAGATGGTTACACAGGAAAACAGACATTTTACCTAAAGCTTGGTTCTGAGATGTGATCCTTAGGATCTTGCCAGGGCTTCACCCAGCATTTCGGTTTGTCACAGATGCTTGAGTATCATTGACTCTTTGGATCATCAAGCCCAAGTGACTATACTGCAGTGTGGTCACTACAGAATCTTCTATTGCTTTGGGTCCCATATAAAGTTGGTAGCATTCAGGGTTACTCAATCAGTGGATCTGAGCAGTGCATTCAAGTATAGTGCATGTTATCCCCAAATCCAAAGGGCCCTGCTATCCATTGTACTATTTTTTATGACAGTTCAAGATTCATCAACTTTTATTTTGAAAGAAAAATATCAACATGCTCCAGACCACTGACCCCCAAAATGGCTCTAAGGTGGTAGGCCCTTCCATTCATTCACAGTGGAAAATTTGCTATGCTGCCTCAGTCAATTTAAGCCATGTAGTTTATCTTTAAAGTTAGGATATTTCAAGGATCACTTGAAGCACTTGGTCACTCAGGAAAGAGACTTAACGGAATTTAACTTTTCTCTCTTTTTAATGGTGAAGTGGCTTCAGATGAGAGTGGTACCATCAGGGACAGCCAGTACAGGCATACGGAGCCAGCCTACAGACTGTCCCTGCCCATCCTGTGTTATTGCAGGGGCCACTACTTGATCATGGCTTGCTTTCTGGATCTCAATATTGTCTTGGTATTCTTACACAATCTTTGAACAAAGTTGACCCTTGATAAGAATTTAAGTCGGTTTGCTATTTGATGAATCTCATGTACAAAATAACTGAGCCATATGTAAAAATTCAGATTTTCAGGACCCACACCAGGGCTTATTGTGGCTGGGCTCAGAAATTTGTTTACAGGTTTAAACAAGATGGCCTAATTTCCCCTTCAGTTTTGTTAAACTTTTGACAGATTTCTTCCTGATCGTAGACTGTGGCTTTCCTTTGCTTAGGACATGTACTTAGAAAACTTTCTGTTGAAGTTCTTCCCTTCTCCTTTGAAATATAAATATTCTCTTTGCCTCTTGCCAGTTTTAAAACCTAAGAATGTCTTTGTGAAAGAAGACATTAAAATGACCAGCAGGCATATGAAGAGATGCTCAATATCACTAATAATTAGAAATGCAAATTAAGCTACTATGGGACATCACCTCACCCATTCAAATGAGTGTCATCAAAAAGAGCAATTGTTGGCAGGTGGGTGCACACTGTTGGGAGGTGTGTGGACAGGAGCAGCTGTGGTGGAAAAACAGCATGGAGCTTCCTAAAGAAATGAAAAACAGAGCTCTTGTATGGCTCAGTCGTCCCTCTTTCGGATATATACCTAAGGAAAACTAAATCACCACCTCACCAAGAGATTTGTAATCCTGTGTTCACTGAAGCATTAACAAAAACCAGGTCATGGAAATAATCTCAGTGTCCTTGGATGGACGAATAGATAACATGGTGCCTATTACAGTGGAATGTCAGCCACGTGAAGGAGACCCTGCCATCTGCCACAGCAAGGATAAAGCCACCGGGTGTTCTGCTAAGTGAAGTCAGACGCAGTAAGGACAATCTTCTCAATAAAAGTGCTTGGAAAGTCGGATATCACTAGTTATCAGGAAATGCAACTTAAACCACAATGAGATGTCACCGCACCCCAGTAAGAATGGCTATTGTTAAAATGGCTAAAGATAACAAATGATAGTGGAGAGGAGGGAACGCGGCACTATTGGGGGGAGTGTGAATTACTACAGCCGCTCTGGGACACAGTGTGGAGGTTTCTTAAAAAATTAAAATGAAAACTACCACCTGATGCATCAATTCCACTACTGCTACATTATATATACAAAAGAAATGAAGTCGGTATGTTCAATCATACACACTCTGGTGTTTATGGAGGCACTCTTGAGGACAGCCAAGAAATGGAAACAACCTAGGCATCCATCCGCTGGTGAATGGATAAAGAAAACTGATACCATAAATTCAATAGAATACTGTTTAGCCATAAAAAGATTGAAAACTTGTCACATGCTGCAACAGGAAGGAACTGGATATCACTGTTAAGTCAAGTAAGCCAGGCCCAGAAGGACAAGTACTGCATATGTGGAATTTAAAAGTTGATCTTATAGAAGTCGAGAGTAGAATGGTGGTTACCAGGAAGGAGGGAGTGGGGGAGAGGGAGATGGGGAAAGGCTGGTCGATGGGTACTTACAGTTGGGAGCAAGAAGTTCTGGGTGCTGCTGCCCAGTAGCATGGCTATAGATAACAATGATGTGCTGTTCATTTCAGGAAACTAGAAGGAAGAATTTTGAAAGTTTTCCATATAAAGAAATGATAGATTTTTCTAAGAGAGAGATGTTTAACCTGGCTTAAACACTGTGCAATGTGTGTGTTTTGAAAGGCTACTTGGTACCCCTTACTAGTCACAATTTTGTTTTTATGTATTAAAAATAAATTTAATTAAAAAGTAGTGCATGGTCTCATTTATATGTGGGACTTGAAATAATCAGAGAACAAGGGTGGCTAACAGGGACAAGTGTGACCAAATCAATGGGCCACTAAGTCAGGATCCAATGTAGCAGATACTTAGTATGAACAAGTCCAGAGATCAGTGTACAATACGAGGACCACAGTTAATGTATTCTGTTTAAGACTTTTGCTAAATGTGTAGATTACAGCTTCTTATTCCCCCCTCCTGGTGGCCCCCTGGTATGAGATGATGGGGTTGTCACCATAGTAACCATTTTACCATTTCTTCATATCTTATGGAGTTGTATACCTTCAATATGCACAATTAAATTTATTTTTTTAAAAAAGGATCCCTCTTTGAAATGGAATCAAGAGAATGTTCCAGCCTTCCAGTTTCTATAGAAGGGGAAGAGCCTAATTTGCACAAATACCAGCTGGGAAACACAGATGGTCTAATCACATTGACCACCCTCCCGTTAACATCCTCCAGTGCTTTCAGTAGCTTCTGTTTGGTCAGACTCATCTCTCTCCCCTAGCAGGATTGAATGAAGTTTCCTGGCCTTTTAATCTGTTTGGTGCAATTTTTCTTTGACAGTTCCACAGGGGTTTCTCATTAATATTCAAATGCAAGAAAGTCTCTCTGGAGACTGAAGGGTAACCGCTAGTGCATTCAGCAATGATTAACAAATTGAGAGACCCTACAAGTACACATCCCTGCTTCTGACCTGTTGTCAGAGGGCTTAGTCTTCCAAGTGGCTTTTGCAGGAGGAGGGTTTTGACTAAGCCAGCACTTGTGTTGGGTAGACCTGATGTGAGTTTGCTCCTGTCTGTGAGATGGCGGGTTAGAGCAAGCAGTGTCTTCTGACCCAGAAAGATGACCTATAAATTTATAAATGAGGTATTGGGGAAGAACTGGCTTAGAGGAAAACTAGAGTGAATTCTCATCACCCAAACCGCCTTATTGTGTTGTTTGCTCAGTCTGTTTCCTCCTGGGAAAGGCTGCTCCTGTTGGATTCTGTAGCACCGTGCTGGTGGGGCCTGCTAGGTCCTCTGCTCATCTCACCTGCAAGGAGTGGCGGGTAGGGCTGCACACTGAGCAGCTCTGGTAGGTGACAGTGTCGAGTGGGCATTTCAGGCTGTGTCGAGCTGCCTTTCCTGAATGTGCACCAGAGCTGGCAGGTGTGATCTTGTGTCCACCCTTCAACCATTCTGAGCTCAGGGTCTTCAACTGAAAAACAAAGGAGACTCAACTCACTGCTTGATGTTTGTAGGTGTTTTGGAGTTGGTCAGTGGTTCAGGGACCCTAGAGTCTGAAAAGGATTAAGTTTTGATGTGGTTTTAACATTCACATAATCAAAGCACCCAAAAACTGCAGTAAGAATTATCATGTGAGATTGCCCTTCCCACTTCTTATTTGCTGGCCACATTGTTTTTGGGTAAGTAAATCAGGTGCACCATTTAGATTATACTTGGGACTATTGAAGTGGTGACAGGTATTTACTAACCTGAAGATGGATGAAAAATACTTTTGTCATGTTGTAATTTTGTCTTATAGGTAGGAATATTCTGCTATTCAGTCTTGCTACAATAGAAATTAGAAATTAATTAAATGTACTACTTATTAGATTCATTAGGTTTTTTTTGTGTGTGTGTGTGCTGGAGTTGAACTCAGGGCCTTGTGCATGCAAGGCAAGTACTCTACTAACTGAGCTACATCCCCAGGCCTCATGAAGGTTTTTGTAATATCAATATTTGCTGGGTATAACCAAAATTGACCGTAATTTCAGAGGCACTCTCTTCTTCCTTTCATCTATTTACCTATCAATGCCGTAAATCTTGACTGACTACCCTATGGTATTGAAGACCCTAAGTGCTAAGGGGGCAAAAATCAAAAAGGTGCATCAAAGAGCTGCAAGACAGACACGTGGGCAGCAAGGGGACTAAGCGTCAGGTGTTTGGGGGAGGTAGGAGTTGTCCCAGCTTCAGAGAAGCTGTGATATCTGTGATATCTAGGCCCTGTCCAAAGGGCAAGGGTTTGCCACATGAAAAGAATGGGAGAGGAAAGGATAACAGGTTTAGAGGAAGGAACTTGGAAGAAATTGTTTTCTAATCAAAGAGACGGAGGAGGATGCCAACCTTTCTATTTCTTTATCTGCCTTTCCCATCAGAAGTTGCTAATCTTGACCTTCTGGTGGAATGCAGAGTGATGCTAATGAAATGAGAACGGGCCATTACCTAGGTTCATGAACATTTCCCATGAAAAATCCTCATAAACTGTCGTCTCTCACAGACTCACGAGCTTGTAAAGCAGGAGGCCTATAAAGGGAAGCATTTGTGCTAGTGAAGCTGCAATCCTGTAGCTCTTGGTGATGGGCAGGTTGACCGGAGCCTCCTGCAGGAAGGCGGGCCAAGCTCTCCAGTGCAGCAGCCCTTGCAGGGTGGGGAGGTCTGCAGGCTCCTTTCTGGTTTGCTCCAAGTTAGTTCATTTCAGGGTAGTCTATTCCCTTAAATTTGCTGAGCAAGAGAAAAATTGATTTAACCAACTAAAGCTTGAAAGGGGGCGACCTTTAGGTATGAGTTACATTTTTTGTTCTTTCAGTTGTTTCTTTGGGCTCTTTTAGATCATAACTTTGTCTCCCCTTTAAATACTGCCTTGTCACTTTCTAGTCAACACTATCAACATGGTGACCTTTGAAGAAAACAAAAATATTTAAGAAGGCAGTTGGGATTATAATAATGTGTTTACTTATAATTATCAAAACGTTCCTCACAGTATTTACAACATGTTCTCTGGTGACGTGGGAAACCTAAATGACACTGTTGGAAGACGGCAGCCTATTCATAAACTGAGTATGTTTTAGGTAGTGTCTTCTTTGAGACTGGTAATAATTAGAGTCTGTCTTTATCATTATTTTGGGACATTGGAAAAATGGATTCCTTTTTAGTTTGCTTTGAAAGGAGTTAGTTTTCTTCACTTGAAATCTCAATGAGGCAATGTTAGGAAGCTTGGTGATACCTTCTGGGAGATTTAAGTTTCTCCACCAGTTTCTTGATTTTAGGTTTCTTTCAAATAGAAAAGCTTATATTTTGGCACATGCTAAACCCTAAAAGGATACCCATGGCTGCTCTAAAAGGAAACCCTATTTACAAAGATGTTGAACACCAGGTTCTTAAGGGATTAAGGATCACGTTTCGCCCCTTCTTCCTGGAGAAAGAGCAACCAAGTGATATGTGTTCAACTTACATCTAGAATTTTGTGTCCAAGGAATACGGAAAATTTTATGAACCGACTTAAGCACCTTCCACGTTGGATTTGTTGTCTTTATGTCGATCAGTTTCTTAGCTTTCTTGGTGTTTTTAGGGTCTCTAATACAGGATATTTAGTAATTTGGTCAACTTGTGTTGTTCGATTTTTTTTTTCTGAAAAAACTGACTTGGGGCTTTGCAAGTGAAAATGGCACCATGACCTTGTTGTCTTTTATTCAGATGTGACAGAAGAGAGCTATTATATGTGTGACATTGAGGATTACATTCTAGTTTGTTTTCTTCCATTGAAGCAAGGAAAGTAGACCACTGTTGAGAGAAAAAAGTGTGTAACATAGCTGAATGATTTTCTCTGTCGGGAGAGGAAAAATGTTCTCCATAGTTCTTAGAGTTGTTTTTGTAATAAATCACATTTTTTTTTTCTTGATGAATTTGGAGATCTTTTCAAGGTAACGACTTGCCAGTTGGAAAGTATGGAAGAAATACTGTATTCCTCTGCAAAGTTGAATGAGTTCACAACCAAAGGCAGTGTTGAAGAATACAGTTCCCAAGACCGCCCTCACTTCTGATCCCCATGAAATTTGGAGGCTCTCAGGAAGTTCTCTTTTGGGGTAGATAGTTTGCACGAGGGGCTTACAGAAATCACCACTGGCTTTTGTACTGACGTAATGCAGAGAAAGGACACAGATTAAAGTCAGTCACGGGAAGAAGAGGGTCCAGGAGGCTGTGGAGAGAAGCATTCATGCTATCCTCTTCCTGTACAGTTGAGGACCACAGGGACTCCATGGGCAGCCAGGAGTAACCATCTTTTGAGAATCAAAAGATCTCAGTTTACTTTTACTCATTTGTGTGTGTATTAATCCAAAGAGCTGGTATGTAGGTATGAAATCCAAAAGCTGTTTATCTTTCTGGTTTCATTTACATGGACCATGAAACCAGAATGATCAATCCTGCCCATGTCACTAGAGGGTAGTGAAATCTAAATGATGAGAAGATGTGCAAAAGTACTTCACAAAGTACTGTGTACATGTAATCTAGGATAGTTAATATATCTGCAGAACAGCTTGCAGTTATGAGTGATCAAACTCTTTGATTAATATTTGAGTTGAAATTATAAAGTATTGTTTGCTGGGGACATGGCTGTTCTAAGTAGAATTTAGTGCTCTAATATGAAGAACAAATATTTAAATATTTTATTTCAGATATATTATTCCAAGTAACAGACTGCAGGGTGTTTTTAATAGATGAAGCTCTTTTAAGTGTACCAAAATCAAATAGTGTGGGCTTTAAAGGCGGATGGTACCAGATGGTACCTAGTGATGTCACTAGGAGACAAATTGTTCACATGCTGTATTAAACAGCATACATAGGTCATGTTACCATTAATAGTAAAATATTTAACCATGGCAGGGATATTTCTGGCTAATGCATATTATAATTTGATAATGTCAAGTAGAATTAGAATTTATTAGGAAGCTGTTTTTGGATAAGGCCCTATGCTTCTTGAATAATAGGCATTGTTTTAATTTGTTTAGAAACTGCGGCTCTTGACTAATAATACTTGTTGTTTTTTTTAGAAACTTTCATCGTTTGAGAAGCTGAATAACCAAATGTTACATCCAACTACATGCAGAACATTTCACTTAGAGAGCACTTGCAGGAGGAAAACATATCTGGCAGTCATAAACTTGATATGTCATACTAGTTTTCTTCTTTTTGTTAACAAAAGAACAAAGAGGAATTATTCATCTAGCTGCTGTCCTGAAGTTGAGCCCAGGAAGGAGGAGATGTGGGGTGAAGACTTAGGATTCTTGCACCGAATCTGTGTCTTGTTGCCCTTGTGAAGCTGTGTGTCCTCATGACACGCCAAGGATTTCTGATGTAATGCAGAGAAAGGACACAGATCAAAGTCAATCACGGGAAGAAGAGGGTCCAGGAAGGTGTGGAGAGAAGTGTTTATGCTATTCTCTTCCCATAGAGTCTAATTCTTTCCCACCTCTAATTCTTTCACAAGGTCTTCCAGATGTTCCTAAGGAGAATGGGTTTCTTTGTAATGAAAGTTATATCAGCCATTATCTTCTACATATTCCTATGATGCCCATTTAAAAAGAGTTTGTAGTACATTCTCAAACATCTGCAGAGAGTATCTCCAGAATTACTTTAGAAATTACTAGCCACCTGTCGGCACAGGGATCACTACTGTCACAATGTCAAATGGGAATTGAAGTTCTTTACTGGTCACCAGAGTTCTACCACAGACATCCTGGAGGCACATAAGACCATTTTCAACATATGACTTTACTGGTTACAATAAAATTGAAAGTTACACCCTCCCTAATTACTGCACGTGCATATTCACCATGTGCATTTGTATGCAGCACTAGCTGGAGATTGCTTAGAATGGCAGCAGCACCTTGGAGTTTGGGATTCAGATGAGAAAGAGATGTTGGGCTTCTTCATTTCTTGTACAACAGGGAAACTGCTTATAAAGCAACTGGAGCTACTTGGGGAACGCTGACCTGTATACTCATGGGTATGCTGTGAAGTTTCATTTTGCAATGGATAACATTTTAGGATCTAGGGAGGGAAAGAGAACAGAGTTGGGAAGCTGAAGAACTATTCTGATGAATGTGAAGAAATAATATTGTGGTGCCCATGTGAGAAATAAGAGCAAGGGAGGGAGGTCTGTCTTTGACCTCTGCTCACCCTTCTGGCACTGAGAGACCACTCCTATCTGAACACTTGTGATGTGACAGGCTCTGTATTGAGTGTTTTATATCATCATCTCCATCTGTTCAATGATCCACTGGATTAGGAATTACGATTATTACTATTTCTAGGCAGAGGTTTTAAGAGAGAAGGTCAAAGGTTGCCGTGGTCACATAACCAGTCAGAGGTGAAGCTGGGTTTCTGTTGTGGACACAGTGTTCAGTCACCAGTAACCCCATGTTCCTAAACCCAATAGAGGAGTCTGAGTCTTTTTCTGATTTGATCCAGTAATAGAATTTGAGTAATGGGACACGTGTTCCTCGAAGTGTTGTTCCTTTTGGCTCTAAGAATAGCACGTATTCCCTGTTTTCTTTATTCCAGATACTCTTTCAATCTGCGGTGGTGCTCCTCGTCTCATGCTGGGTTCTGACCCTTTGCTTTTCACTCAGTGGCTGAGTGATTTCATCAGTTCCAAAATACGCAGTGCTGTCTCTAGGCAGATGGCTCCTCACGCGTACCTCCTGCGGTCTTCTACAGACTCGGGGGCTCCTTGTGGTTTCTCTCTAACTACACAGAGGGAGAGAGGTTGTGGTTTGGACTCTGGAAGCCCCTCAGGTCTCTAGTGCAATGCACTATGGCTTCTAGCTTCCTAGAATGCTCTTCACTGGGGTCCAGGGCCTAAGGTCAGGCTGGCGAAGGGGAAGAGCTCTTTGTGTTTCCCTCTGTCAGTACTCACTCTGGTCTTTATCACCTAGGATCTTGGGGCAGGGGACAGACATCTGTGGTGACAAGCAGTATTTCTGTTTTGGGGTCCTTCGGCTGAAGACATCTTTTCAAATCTAAATTCTGTTCTGATTTTTAACAGTTAGAATTGCCCATTAGTTCATTTTTTTTTTTTTTAAGATAATCATAGGGGCACTGATTCTAGAGAATCTTTAGTGAAGTGTTTTTTATGATGGATTTCCACTGTAGTTGGAATCACTCCTATATGATGTGACCACTACGATATGGCATGATGTACACACTTCAGAAGACTCCATGGACTCTTCCGTGGGGCTCATCTGGACCAAAAAAAGGATTTGTTTCCTGGAAATATCAAAGATGGCTTTAAAGATAGAACAACATTGGAATTGTCTTTTAAATGAAGTACAGGAGTTTGGGAAGATTCCAGACCGAGGAAAAGGCATATTGCCCTTTGGGGGATGAGCACAACAGACACATGTGGGAAGCCACAGGCAGTGTGGCGAATACATAGGATGCACATAAAGGGTGGTGGTGATGGTGTTGAAGGTGGCAGAGTGGGAACATGGAGTCTGGGACCATGAGGGGCCTGTCAGTGGGATTCTTCTTTCCCCATCTTGAGTTAGAAATCGATTGATAGGATGAGGTGAGCAGGAGTAAAGACCACCTTTATTAATAATTAAGCTCATGTGGAAAAAAGTGATATGGATGTATGTCAGTAGTGGGCTTCCTATTGCTAAATCTCAAAGTTAGACAGATCTGCTCACTCAGGCAGGTCACCCTGGACAGCTATAGGCCACCAAACACGGAGCCCTGCTTCTGTAACTTTCTCCAAGGAGGAGCAGAACAGAGTGCCTGCTCTCTGCAAGCCCCACTGAGGAAGAAGAGGAAAGAATTGAGCTTTCTCAAAGCTCAGACCAGTCAATTCTGCTTCCATAGGGGAATTAAGGAAGGGGTACAAGGTCCTGAGCTTTGGAAGACTGGAGCCGTGGAGGGGCAACATCACCAGGATCAGTATTCACACAGCTGCACAAAACACCCCGAATAGCCCAGACAGTCTTGATCACGAAGAACCAAGCTGGTAGTGTCCAATCCTGAGCTCAACACTCTGCAAGGTCTGGTTGCTTAGTGCTTGGACCTGTGGCTTGGCAGGTAGATGTAGGGGCTATGGGTCTCTGACTGTTAAACTAAGGGTTTTAAGTAATTAGTAGGCACTAGAGAGCAGCCACACTGCTGAGCAGGAGAGGGATCATCTGGAGGCAATGTTCAGGGTCAAGGGGATTTGAGATAGATTACAAGAGCCCGGTTGGGCAGTAACAGGAGTCAGAGGTGATTCAGGTAGGAAAAGATGGAACAAATGTGAGTGAGATTAGTAAGAATGGCTAGAACTTGAGTGGAGAGAGGTGAAGAATGAGGAAATGTCAATCTGGGGCTCTCTGTCCAGGTGATTGGGTGGTGGTGGGGCAGGGGCAAATGAACAGAATACAGAAAAGGTGCTGGTTGGAGGAGAAGAGGGTCAGTTCCTATAACAGTTGTACATAAAGATCTGGAGTTTGTGGCGGGAGCTGGATCATTGATCTAAATTTGGGGTCTTCTATATCCGACTATGGGTAGAGGGTGTGACATTGCTACAGGATAGAGCACAAGGAGAAGAGAGAACATGTCCGAGGTCTACAGCATGACATTTGGGCCCTGACGTAGGAGGAGTCGGAGGAAAACTGGGGAAATAAAGAAATCTAGCAAAAATATATGCTAGAAAATCATTAGATGGATTTTCAAAAAAATGGTGGTTTGCTGAGTGATGAAGTCCATAAATTACATAAAAGCCTTTCCTTTTGACAGTTATGTTGAGCATGGTGTGAGCACCAATGTTTATCAAAGAGCCTGCTGTCAGGTGAAGGAGAGGAATTGGAAAAGTGAATGTGGCAGGTATTGAGTTTACTCACAGTAGACCAGAGAGATTCTTGAAGTCAGAGAAGAAACTAGTAGAGGAAAAGTACAGTGGAGAGGAGAGAGCCAGTTGGAAAGGGATAGCAATAAAAAGGAGTATCCCAACAGGGTTGTGCAAAGGTTGCTGTGTACTTAGACTATCTGGAGATTACTGTTTTCTTCGCTACTGTCTTGTAAAAAAAAATTATTTAGGAGATTGATAAGATTGATAATTGAGAGAAGGTGCATTTCACCTATCCTGATAGATTCACACCACAGATGTGTCACCTGTCACCAGGGTAGATAGGTGAGGGAGTTTTGAATCACTGGTTCCTGTCTTCCTTTTTTTTTCCTGGATTTGCTTACATTCTTATATAAAGGCTATGAAACAAAACAACATGCGTGGAATTAATCATCAGACACCATAGTTCTTCCACAGACCACAACTGGACCTCTAAGACTTGAACTCTTTGAAGGAAAACTGGTGTATCACATTTCTAAGTATTTCCAATGTCTAAGAATTCAATATCCAGAAAGTGAGTCTTTGAAAATATTTCTTTTAGCAAGTTTTAAGAGAATTTTTAAATTTGTAACATGGTTAAGCCTTGTGATTCTTCCCATGGAATGCTGAGATTTTTCTGCCAAGTCAGACCAACTTTACCACATGCATCAGAACTCAGTTATATATTAGTTGGCTTAGGGATACTCCAGAAAACATTTCTCATCATTTGGCCTAGAAGAATTTATGGCAATGCTTTTTTTTGCCTACCAATTAGTAAACAAGCTTTCTAATATATCATTGGCATTTTTGAGTCACAAAAAAAATTGGTTTTACAAATTGGGAAAAATTCCCTCTTTTACGTTTGAGAGGAATTGTCTTTCCTTTTAACATGAAAACATTGGTGAGAACTTAGATTATTACATAAAATAAATCCCCTTCTATAAATGCAGGATGCTTTCATGAAATCCATGATAGTTGATAATCCACTGTCTGCTTGAATCATTTTGTTGAGCAACATTTGTTTTTGAATTGAATCACAACCAGAGTTCCATTTTTATCAAGTTTATGACTTGATGCTGAGGTCTGCTTTGGAATATGTGATCTCTCTACCTCAGACACCTTCAAATATTTGAAGGCAGCCATCTGTCACGGTGTTTCATTCTATATGTCTTCTCTTGGTTGGGAATAAGAAGTAGTCTGTCACCTCTATCACCATTCACCATGGGGTCCAACTTATTTAAAGTCTCTGTTATTTAAAAAGTAGCCATGACTTCTGGGTTAAAATATTAGCTAACTAGCATTACTTAATTCTCTTTCCCCCATATTTCAATCAAAGTTATTTAAAAAGCATCTTACATGAAAAGTTGATCAATTTTATTCTGGCCTGTAGAAGAGGTTTTGAGTAGATCAAAGTAAGGCCTGAAGCAAAACTGGAAGTTCAGGTGTATGTGTGTGTGGGTGTGTGGGGGATGTGTATGGATGTGTGGGTGTGGGGTGGATGTGTATGGATGTGTATATGTGTGTGTATGTGTGTATAAAGCTTTCTTTTTCAACTGCTACTTATCTATTATGCAGAGATATTAATATTCATTAAGCACAAAGCTAGTAGGAAGTGCTCTATTGTATGAAAAGTGTCTTGCAAGATGAACAAGTCAATTTACTTCTGACAAGTGCATTCTTACAACTGTCCCTGTCTCCACTCAGGCTGTGTAGTTTCTAGTTAACGAAACACGGTCAGTGATGGAGTGGTGTCATGGCGTGGTAATCTGGAAGGTTTGAAGCTTTATAGGAAGGAATAGCATGAGGAATTGCCTTCGGTGCTTTTTACTTTTTTATATATATATAGTTAAAGGAAGCCCCTGACCATTTGGCAGAACTCTCAGCTTCCACTTGTGAGACGGTGTGGCTTGCTCTGCCTCTCTGCCCTCCCCGGCTGGGCAGAGTCCGATGGTACCACTCATGACTTCCCTTCAGGCTATTCCAGTGTGAGCTGTAGGACTGTGCTTTGTCTCCCTGGGTTTTGCCAGGAAATCCTGCAGAACCGTCTCTCAACCTGATGGTTTTTCTTCCTCCTCAGCTGGCCGTGGGCACCCGTGCGGACATTGGAGCAGGTTGAGAGTGAGGAGGGGAAATGAGGCAGCAAGGATGGCCCACAGACCCAGGTCACCTGCTCATGCCCCTGTGCTTTCAGGACCTCCCCGGGACCCATGGTTCAGAATGTTGTCATTAGTGCATCGTAGTTGTGCATACTAGTGGGTTCATTCTGACACACTCAACAGTGTGTATAACATGGCTCCATTTCACCCCCAGTCCTCCCTCTTTCTCTCCCCTCCTTCCTCACCCTCTCTGTCTTCCTCTGTTCTACTCTCCTATTTATTTTTAAGTTGGTGCTTTATAGATGGATATGAAGGCAGATCCCTGTGGTATACCCACATAGGAACACGGCGTCATCTGGTCAATTGATTCCACATTTGGCTCCCTTCCTTTTCTCTCCCCTCCCCTTTCTCTCCCCTCCCCTTCCCTCCCCTCTGTCCCTTCTCCACTTCATTGATCTCTCTTCTGTTTTCATGGGAATGCTACCCTGGTCTGTCTGTCTGTCTTTTCCTTTACCTTCTGCACATGAGAGAGAACATTCAACCCTTGGCTTTACTTCTGGCATATTTCACATAGCACGATGTTCTCCAGTTCCAATTTCTTTCTTCTTTATGGCTGAGTAGAACTCCATTGAGTATGGAGTATGCCACATTTTTCTTCTTTTGTTTATTGAGAGGCACCTGGGCTGTCTGCATAACTTGCTATTGTGAGTTGCATTGCCATAAGCACTGATGTTCCTGTATCACTATGCTATTCTGATTTTCGTTTGATATCAAGAAGTGGGACAGCTGGGTCATAGGGTGGTCCCATTCCTACTCTTTTGAGGAGTCTCCACACTGCTTTCCAGGGTGGTTGTACCAATTTTCAGGCCCACCAACAATGTATCAGTGTAGCTTTTCCCCACATCCTTGCCAGCATTGATTAGTATTTGCATTCTTGATGATTGCCATTCATGCCTGATTTTGAATATCCCAATCCCAAGTGATGATGGATACTACAGAGCAGGTTAAAATCGATGGGTTCCAGAGAGCATCCAGTTCCTGATTGTCAACTGAGGTCACATAGTAACTTTGTGGTCAAGCTTTAGGTCTATACTAAGGCCCTATAGGTGTTTTTATGTGTTACTTTTTCAGAAGGAAAAGAGTTATGTCTGGAGAAGTATAGAATGTTGCTTAGTATTCAGTGGTTTTAAGGAAGATCTGATAAAAATCCCATGTGAAAATTCCTATTGGCCAAAGACTGTGAGCATCACTGGGTTAGCTGGACCAGAGGGCCCAAGTCTCAGAGCAGCTCACAGCCATGCTGGGAAAATCCCTGACCTTCTGCCAGTGCCGCCCACATGCACAGGTTCTTAGGTCACTTGGAGCATGGGTCAGAGTGGCCCATCCCAAAGTGGTTTACGTTCTCTTTACCACCCAAAGACGACCAGGAGACAATGCTCCTGAGTTTCAGTGCAAATCAGATGTCCCAGTTTGACCTTTACCTTAGAGGGATATGAACTAAGAATCATTTTTACAGTTTCAAGTGGTTGAAAAAAATGAAAATAATATTTTGTGATGTGTAAATAATGTAAAATTTGAATTTGAGTCTAGGAATGATGATTTACTGGAACATAGCCATAGGCATTTGTGTACTTAATCTACACCTTTGTGGCTCTTTGCCTACTGCAACAGCAGAGTTGAGCACTTGTGACAGATACCGTAGTTGTACGATTTCTACAATATTTACTACTTGCCTCTTTACAGAAAATGTTTACTATTTCCTGAAATACACAATTCTATTCTAAAAAAATAAACTAATTTTTTTTTTGGAGAAAACATGGAATACTAAAAACTTAGATAAATATGAGGCTTTAAAAAACTAATGTAGAATAAGTATAGAAATGCGATGAAGGAATTGATTCTCAGCAAGACTGGATGTATATTGTTGTATAAATGATTCAATTTGACATTTAATAAATCCGATAATCCTCTTCATCTTAAGCTATGATGATAAATAAATGCTAGTGAATATAAAGTATTAGGATTATCCTTGTTTGTTTTATACACTCAGCATAATCTTATAAAATAAATGAAAAAATGAATACAACTTAATGCTTAAAATTGGAGGATTGAGTAAGTAAATTACTATGCATTAACCAGTTGTAAAACTGTAAGTTATTAAAACATGTGAGTATGACTATATAGATGCAGTGTGTAAACTGCCAATGATATAATGTTAAGTGAAAGAAAGCAAGGTAAAAGAATCCTCTCTAGGAGTATTCCAGATGATGTGTAGGGGCACCCAGCACTTGCCTGTGTCTCCATGCTATAGAATTAAAACAACTGGAGAGCAGCTGCTCAAACTGAGGTGAGCAGCCATGGAAGAACACTGAAGTTCAATGCTGACAGAGACGTGGAAAAACTCAGAGACTTTAGATAGTGGAATAGAGAGTGAAACAGAGAGCCCCAGCTCCAATCACATGGATGCTACAGCAGAAGGAGGGGTGTAGTGACCCCTTTGGCACAGACAAAGGAAAAAGAAGAGTCCCAGTTACTACCACAGGATCCAGCACCTTCAGAAATATAGGCTAAATAGAAAGTAGTCCTGAAATTTGCATGGGGAACTGACTCTGGAGGGGTTCTCTGCACTTGCCAGCACATTATAAGGTGCTGAAATTGGGAAACATCTTGAGAAGCCCCGTAGTCTAAGTATATTGCTTCAGGAGTCAAGAGACATTTTCTTATCTCTTGGACCTCATAGCAAGATCCCTGCTTTGGCTCAGTAACTGGCAGCCTCAAGAGTCAGTGTGCCCTGATGGAGAGACCCTGGCCCCCACTGGCTTGAGAGTTCTATGGGAGGATACTGGACTGAGGCCCGTGGGTGGTGGGCATGTGGGGAGCAGAAGGCCTGCCTTTTCAGATTGATCTGCCAGCCCAGTCACTGGGTCTGTGGGGGTGAGCAGTAGAGTGTGATGGCGGGTGAGAGCCAGGATTGGGAATGCCACATCCCCAACTCTGTTTTGTATTTTATTTAGAGACACGGTCTCGCTGAGTTGCTTAGCGCCTCACTTTTGCTGATGCTGGCGTTGAATTTGCAGTCCTTCTGCCTGAGCTTCCTGAGCCACCGGGATCACTGGGTTACTGCGCCTGACAAGACAAGGTTTTCAAGAGGAAGATTTTTAGTGATCAGCTGAGTGAACTAGAGAAGACGATGCAGGGTGTGAATAAGCACTTCAATAAAGAGAATTTTAAATAGAAATGGTGAAAGAGGGCATCCCTGTCTTGTTCCTTTTTAGGGGGAATGCTTTCAATTTTTCTCCATTTAGAGTGATGTTGGCCTGGGGCTTAGCGTACATGGCCTTTACAACGTTGAGGTATGTTCCTGAAAGCCCTAGTTTTTCTAGTGTTTTGAACATGAGGGGATGTTATATTTTATCAAATGCTTTCTCTGCATCTACTGAGATGATCATGTGATTTTTATCTTTGAGTCTGTTGATGTGATGAATTACATTAATTGATTTCCCTATATTGAACCAACCTTGCATCCCTGGGATGAACCATACTTGATCATGGTGCACTATCTTTTGATATGTTTTTGTATCCTATTTACCAGAATTTTACTGAGAATTTTTGTATCTATATTCATTAGACATATTGGTCTGTTGATGTGTCTTTGGTTTTGGAATCAGGGTGATATTGGCCTCATAGAATGTGTTTGGAAGTGTTCTCTCTTTCTATTTTGAGGAGTATTGGTATTAGTTCTTTTAGAACTCAGCTGTACATCCATCTGGTCCTGGGATTTTTGTGATTGGTAGGCTTCTGATGATGTCCTTTCTTTCCTTGCTTAAAATTGATGTATTTAAATTGTGTATATCATCATGATTTAGTTTGGGCATATCATATGCCTCTAGAAATTTTCAATGCCTTTGCTATTTTGTATTTCATTGGCATACAAATTTTCAAAATAATTTTGAATTATCTTCTGTATTTTTGTAGTGTCTGTAATAATAGTTCCTTTTTCATCATTGAGGTTAGTAATTTGAGTTTTTTCTCTGCTTCTGTTTGTTAGCGTGGCTAATGGCTTACCAATTTTATTTATTTTTTCAAAGAACCAACTTTTTGTCAATTTTTTTCAGTTATTTCTTTTGTTTCAATTTCATTGATTTCAGCTCTGATTTTAATTATTTCCTGACTTATTCTGCTTTTGGTGTTGTTTTGTTCTTTTTCTAGGGCTTTGAGACTTTTTCTTCTTTGAAGGAATGAACTCCATGCAATGAACTTTCCTCTTAGAACTGCCTTCATAGCATCCCAAAGATTTCGATATGTTGTCTCAATATTCTCGTTCACCCCTAAGAATTTTTTAATCTCCTCCTTGACATCTTTTGCAGCCTATTGTTCATTTAATAGCATATCATTTAGTCTCCAGGTGTTGGAGGAGCTTTTATTTTTTATTTTATTGATTTCTAATTTCATTCCTTTATAATCTAATAGAATGCAGGGAGTATCTCTACTTTTCTGTATTTATTAAGAGTTGCTTTGTGGCATAATATATTTGTTTCTTTTGGAGAGGAATCCATGTACTGTGAGAAGAAAGTGTTTGCACTCATTGATGGATAATATACTCTATATATGTCAATTCAGTCTGTTATTGATTGTATTATTGAGTTCTATAATTTCTTTGTTCAGATTTTGTTTGGAAGATCTGTCCAGTGGTGAAAGAGGTGTGTTAAAGTCACCCAGAATTATTGTGTTGTGGTCTATTTGACTCTTGAACTTGAGAAGAGTTTGATTGATAACATAGATGCTCCATTGTTTGGCGCATATATAAGTGTTATGTCTTGTTGATGTATGGTTCCCTTAAGCAGTGTGAAATGTCCATCTTTATCCCTTTTGATTAACTTTGGCTTGAATTTTACTTTATTTGATATGAGGATGGAAACCCCTGCTTGTGTATGTAAACCATGTGAATTGTATATTTTATTGCAACATTTTACCTTCAGTCTGTGGATGTCTTTTCCTATGAGATGAGTCTCTTGAAGGCAGTGTATTGTTGGGTCTTTTTTAAACCCAATCTTCCAGCTCATGTCTTTTGATTGGTGAGTTTAGGCCATTAACATTCAGGGTTATTATTGAGACTTGATTTGTATTTCTGGTCATTTTTGTTTATTTTTGGTACTTAGATTGACTTTGTTTCTCCTTTGGTTGGCTTTTCCTTTATTGTAATTATTCCCTTGCAGATTTTTTATTGTTGATTTTCATTTCCTCCTAAAGGGATATGGATAGAAAAAGGAGAACTCAAGTAATCACTATTTGCAGATGATATGATTCTATACCTAGAAGACCCAAAACATTCCACCAGAAGTCTTCCAGAACTAATAAATGAATTCAGCAAAGTGGCTGGACATAAGATCAACACCCATAAATCAAAGGCATTTCTGTTCATTAGTGACAAATCCTCTGAAAGAGAAAGTAGGAAAACCACCCCATTTACAGTAGCTACAAAAAAAATACTTAGGAATTAACTTAATGAAAGAGGTGAAAGATCTCTACAATAAAAACTACAGCATGCTAAAGAAAGAAATTAAGAAATTAAAGGAGACCTTAGAAGATGGAAAGATCTATCTTGGATAGGCAGAATTAATATTGTCAAAATGACCATACTACCGAAAGCACTATACAGATTCAACACAACCACAATCAAAATCTATGACAGTCCTCATAGAAACAGAAAAAGCAATCATGAAATGTATCTGGAAAAATAGGAGACCTAGAATAGCCAAAGGAATCCCTAGCAGGACGAGTAAAGCTGGGGACATTACTATTCCAGACCTTAAACTATACTATAGAGCAATAGTAATAAAAACAGCATGGTATTGGCACCAAAATAGACCTGTAGACTGATGATACAGAATAGAGGACACAGTGACTAACCCACATAACTACAGTTATCTTATGTTAGACAAAGGTGCCAAAAATGTACATTGGAGAAAAGATAGCCTCTTTAACAAATGGGTGCTGGGAAAACTGGAAATCCACATGTAAAAAAATGAAATTAAACCCCTATCTCTCACCATGCACAAAACCCAAACATGATCAAGGACCTAGGAATTAAACCAGAGACCTCATGCCTAATGGAAGAAAAAGTAGGCTCACATCTCCATCGTGTTGGCTTAGGCCCTGACATCCTTAATAAGACTCCTACAGTACAAGAATTAAAACCAAGAATCAATAAGTGGGATGGATTCAAACTATAACACTGCTTCTCATGGAAAGAAACAATCAATGATGTGAATAGAGCGCCTACAGAATGGGAGCAAATCTTTACCACAAGTATGTCAGACAGAGCACTAATCTCTAGTATATATAGAGCATTAAAAAATTTTAACCCTAAAAATCTAATAACCCAATAAATAAATGAGCCAAGGAACTGAACAGACACTTCTGAGAAGAGGATACACAATCAATCAACAAACATGAAAAAATGTTCAACATCTCCAGTAACTGGAGAAATGCAAATCAAAACTACTCTAAGATTTCATCTGACTCCAGTCAGAATGGCAGCTATCAAGAATACAAACAATAAATGTTGGCAAGAATGTGGGGAAAAGACACACTCACACATTGCTAGTGGGACTGCAAATTGGTACAGCTAATCTGAAAAGCAGTATGGAGATTCCTTAGAAAACTTGGAATGGAACCACAATTTGACCCAGCCGTTCTACTCCTTGGTCTATACCCAAAGGACTTAAACAGCATATTATAGGACACAGCCATATCAATGAATATAGCATCAAAATTCACAATAGCTAAATTGTGGAACCAACCCAGATACTTTTTAGTAGATGAATGGCTAGGGAAACGTGTGTGTGTGTATACACACACATATTATTCAGCAATAAAAGAGAATAAAATCATGACATATGCAGGTAAATGGATGGAGTTGGAGAGTATAATGCTAAGTGAAGTAAGTCAATCCCAAAAAACCAAAGGCCAAATGTTTTCTTTGATATGAGGATGCTGACTCGTGATGGGGGTGCATAGGAGAAATGGAGTAATTTTAGATAAGGCAAAGGGAGGGAGGGAAAGGGAGGGGGCAAGGGGTAGGAATGATGGTGGAATGAATTAGACCTCAGTACCCTACATGTATGAAGATACGAACGGTGTGAAAATGTCGTGTACAATCAGTGACTTGAAAAATTATGCTCTATATGTGAAATATGAAATGAATTGCATTCTGCCATCATATATAACAAATTAGAATAAATAAATAATTTTAAGAAGAAAAATCTAAATCAAGACAAATAGATACCGTGGAAATGAACCATTAAAACAGATTAAAAAAAACTCAACCAAGAGCCTCAATAACAGATTCGAGTGAAGATTAAATATATATATATATATATATATATGTATTAGACCCTGAAGATGACTGTGAAAATAGTGCACTCATCCAGGTGCAGGGGTTGCACATTGATAACCCTAGTGACCCAGGAGTTTCAGGAAGAAGGACCAACTTTGTGAAATTTTTTCAACTTAGTGAAATTCTATCACAAAATATAAAAAAAGAGCAGGGGATGTCTTGGTGGTAGAGCATTCCTAGGTTCAATCCTCAGATGAAAACCAAGGAAACCAAACCAAACAAAAAAAATAGTACATTCACACAGCAAAAATTATAAAGGGAACATACAAGATCTCTGGGACATAGATAAAATGTCTGAATGATTGGCATACAAAGTGGAGAAGAGCTACACCCTGGGGCATGGAAAACTGTTCAGTGGAATAATAGGAAAATTTTCTCATTTTGGGAAAGACATAGACATCCAGGCACATGAAGCATTTAGAACCTCAAATAGACAAGACCAGAAAAAAGCTTCTCCATGTTATAGATTGCTAAAAGTACAGAACAAAGAAAGAATATTAAAAGTTGAAAAAGGGACATGCCAAGTCACATTTAAATATAAACCCACCAGGAAAACGGAATTTTCTGTAGAAACACTAATGGTTAAAAGGGCATTGGATAATGTATTTCAAGTCCTGAAAGAAAATAACTGCCAACCAAAATGACTATAGCTAGCAAAGTTTTCCTTTAAAATTGATAAAGAAATAGATACCTCCCAGTATAAGCATAAACTTAAGAAATTGTGAACACTAAGATTAGCATTACTGAAGATACTTGAGATAATCTACACTCAGAAAGATTAACACCACTATGAGACCATGGTTTAGAATAAATTTCATTAGAAGAGTAGACATACGAATTAAAAATAGGAAAGAATCAAACATTGTCCATATAGTGAAGTATCAAATATCTATGATGAATAAGAGTAGGAAATGAACATAGAATATCCAAAATAACCCCCTCCCCACCATCCACAAAAAGACAGGAACAACTACTTCCAATAATAATCCCAAATATAAATGGTCTTAATTCTCCAATTAAAAGATGCAAAATGACTGACTGGATCAAAAACAAGACCAACACACATGTTGCCTACAAGAAATTTAATTCCCATCCTTTCACTTTTTATCTTCTCTGGTGAGTTGATTCTCTAAGCAAATGGAATCCAGAAGCAAGGAGGAGTAGTTATACTTTTATCTGACGAAACAGTCTGTAGGTCAAAATCGGAGGAGAAAATGTCACAACAACAGTTCACCAAGAAGATATAATATACACTAAAGTTTGGAGCTACTAATTTAATAAAACAAACACTACTAGATATAAAGTGAGTGACAGTAATAGTTGGATGAGTTCAGTACCCTTTCAGCAGCAGATACACTGTTCAGACAAAAATATTAATAAAGAGACATAAGAGTTGAATTATACTGTAGATCAATTGGGTTTAATAGAAATCTATAGAATAACCACCCAATAAGTGCAGCATAGTCTTATCAGCACGTTGACACTTTTCAAAAAAGCATATTTTAGGGCACAAAGTAGTCTTAACAAATTTTTTAAAATTAAAATATTTGTATTTTATCAGATACCAATGGATTGAATTGCAAAATCAGCAACAACAGAAACTGTAGAAAATATACAAACACTTGGAGATTAAATCACAATTTATTTAATGAACAGTAGGTCATCGAAGAAATTAAGAGGATATTTAAAAATTACTAGGGTCAAATAGAAATGGAAACACAATATGCAGGAAATCAGGATATATAGCAACAACAGTATAAGAATTGTATAGCAATGATTGCCTGTTTAAAAAATATATCAAATAATCTAATGATGTATCCAAGTTCTTAAAAAGGAAAAACAAACCTAATCCAGAATCACTAGAAAAAAAGAAATATTACATATCAGAGCAGAAATAGAGACCAAAAGAACAATACAAAAGAACTTAGAAACAAAGAGCTGTTTCTTTAAGTAAGTAGAATTGACAAATCTCTAGTCTTCTTTCTTTTGGTTAATTTAACTAAACGAACTCAGAAGTGAAAAGGCATCATTACTGCAGATCCTACTGAAATTCAAAGGATCATTAGGAAATGAATTGAAAATTTATTTGCCAATAAATTGGAAAACTTAGAAGAAATAGTCAAATTTCTGGACACACATCTACCAAAATTGAACCAAGGGATTATAAAAAAAACAAATAGATCAATAATGAGGAATAAGATTGAAGCAGTAATAAAAACTCTTCCCAAACATCAGCAATAGCCAAACCTCAGGTCTGGATGGATTCTCTGGTGTACTTTATGGGACGTTCAATGAGAAGCCAACAGCAGGACTCCTCCAATTACCCAACAAGGCAGAAAGGATTAGGGCATTTCCAGACTCTGACTATGAGGTATCACCAATCACCCTACTCCCAAAACCTGATGAAGACACACACTATAGACCAATATCCCTGACCAACAGAGAAGCAGAAATCCTTAATAAAATGCTTGCAACCAGAATTACAAAGATCATACACCATGATCAAGTTGGTTTCATTCCAATGATGTGAGGGTGGTTCAATATACATAAATCAATAAGCAAAGCACATAAGTAGAATTAATATTAAAAAAAATCACATGATCGAATCAAGGGATACAGAACAAGCCTTTGATAAAGTCCAACATCACTTCAGACAAAAGTCCTGAAGAAATTAGATACAGAAGGATCTTAGCATGATAAAAGCTCCATGTGACCCAGAGAGCGCCAACATCACATTGGCCAAAGACAGAAAGTGTTCCCTCTAAAATCACGAACAAGAAGTGACCTACTCTGACCACTCTCTCAACATAGAACTGGAAACTTCAGCCAGAGCAGTCAGTCGAGAGAGAAAAAGGGATACAAACGAGAAAGGGACAGAAAACAGGAAAAGTGTAAAGACTCTAGGATGGATTCTTAGAACTGATAAGTTCACAGAGTAGCAAGATACAAAAACCAGGAGCTTTTCTGTATACCAGTAACCGAGTTGCTGAGGAAGAAGTCATGAAAGCAATTCCACTTACAGTGGCTTTAAAATAACAAAAAATGACCTGATAGTAGAAGGAGGGGGCTTTGGGAAGGGAAAGGATGGTCAGGGGAGGGCAAGAAGAGGGAGGGCCACGTGGAGTTTCGGAAGGGAAGGTGGGACGTGATCCAGGTGCCATGTACCCAGGTATGGAAATGTCACAGTGGAACACACTAATCTGCACAGTTAATGTTGTGTATAAATAAATAAAGTTGCTTCTCTGTACAAGACCCCTAGAGGAGGTGAAAGGTTGGTAAGTAAGCGTAGGATGCTGACATCATCTTGTGAGGGTAGTGAGAATCAGTAAGGCTCTCTCTTTATGGTCTTAGTTGATTGGAATAATATTTAATAACTTGTTTGTATGCCGAGTTATTTGGCGTTTTGCTGCTGTGACCAAAATACCTGACAAGGGTGACACAGAAAAGGAGAGATTGTGGCTTGCAATTTCAGAGGAGGCGTCGGCCATCTCCCAGGTAGAGACGTTGTGGTGGGACCGTGTGGCACAGGAGAGCCCCTCTGCTCCTAGCAGCCTCAAGCAGAGAGAGGGAGGAAGGGGCAGGGGAAGGTGAGCCCCCCCCCCAGGGCACAGCCCTAGTGACCTGCTCCCTTCCGCGGGGTCCCCCTCCAGTTATCAGTGGATCAGTTCCCCACTCTGAACCTTGCTGCATCGGGGAACGTCGAGATCCGAACATCCAGTAAAAGAAAACTCAAAGGGAGAACTTTCCTCTGAATAGCTAGTAGTCAGTGTGCCTTCTGACAGATTCTGTGGGAAGATCTTACACAGTATTTTACTTGCGCCTTACTGTATTTCATGGTGTTGGTTTTGGCTTTTTCTTACGGTGCATTAAATGATTTTAGTGTTGGGTGATATATTGATGATAACTTTTATTTCCTCATGACCTCTGTAGGTTTTGTGAATACATGCTCTACTTTGCTTTGATTCAAGTTGTCTTTGGAAACATTTACCACCGAAATACAATCACTCTGAAGTTCATCACATACCTTCTTCATATCAAATGCAGTAGACTAATCTCAGTTCTCATCTTTTGATCTTCTGGAATGTTCCACCTTTATCTTGTACAATTTTCTTTCTGCTGAAGTGGAGCCCTGTGTTAGTTTTCTACCATTATGACTACCTGGAAATGCTCGCTAAGGTTGTGGTGCATCTTTTGTGATTTCCCCTGGATAGCTTACCTACTTTCAGTAGCGTAGATACCAGATTCCTCCCAGAGGGCTGCTTCAGGTCTTCCCTCTGAGCTCTGAATCCGTTCCTTTATGTGTTTGACATCTCCAATGAGTACTTAGCTGGAAGTTCAAACTCGGCATTCCCCCAATTTTCCTCATGGTCTTTTTACACACTAACCAAGATCGTATTTGACACCACTCCATTTTCCTTCACCTAGTTAGCTACCATTAGATGAATTCTACCTGGGTGATTTTTCTTGGTCTTTCTGCCCATGGCCCCTGGGCTTCACAGTGACCTAGCTCTGTGATCCCGGGCAGTTTTCTTAAGTTCCCTATTTCTTTCCTTATTGATTAATTGGGAAATGTAATTGTTACCATATATTGCATAGGATTATACTTAAGTTTAAAAGAGAATGTATTTTATGTTATCAGAAAACTACTCAGGACAGGTACTCAATGAATCCTCTCTATTACTGTTATTTCCATCTGGCCTGCTACCACCTTAATGCACACTCTTTGGACTTCTCAGATGGACTATTATTGTCACATGGATGCTATGTCATCTGAAGAATAGGTAGGTCTATAGTCATCCCTTGGTATACAGAGAAGATTAAATTCTGGATCCTCCCCTCAGATACCAAAGTCTGTGGATGCTGAAGTCCCTTATATACAATGGCATGGTGTTTGCATGTAACCTACTCCTTCCATATGAAGTAAATTCTCTGCAGATTGTTCATAAAAAACCTAATGCAATATAAATGCAAATAGTTGTTACATGGCATTGTGTAGGGAATAATGACGTGGAAAAAAGTCTGTCCATGTCAGTACAGACACTTTTTTTCTGAATATTTTCAATCTACAGTTGGTTGAATTGCCAGTTGCAGAATCCATGATATGGTGGGCTGACTGGATGTGATTTAAGATACAGTTTTAAAGTTTATATGAAATCCACTGAGTCCCATTAAGATTTATGCCTTATGTGACTTATGATTAACTAAATGGAAAAAATGCAAGTGGAAACATTTATTCCTTCCATGGAGTCAGATCAGCAGGTTAAGAGGAGGCCTCAAAAACCCCAAAGACAGATGTGTAGTCTGGAATGCAGCAGTCAAACAAAGCAGGAGGTCTCAGGTACTATCCACCTGGCAGAGTTAGTTTGAGGAGGAGCTGCAGATCGGAAGATCCTAGACCAGGGAAATGGAGGCTGTGGTGTGGCCTAGGCTGTCTCTGCATGGGTCATTTGTTAAGCAGCAGCATCGGCCCTTCCTGTCTGTGGACTCATATGCACCCTGGGTCACAGTGAGTAGTGAGAGAGACAGGGTCCCTTTTCCGTTTTTCTTTCATCCACAGATAACCACTTTTAACCCAAGTTGTTTGCTCAGAACAAAAACCTCATTTATACAATTACTTAATTTGCTTTTGCTAATTTTTAATTGTTTACTTTTCTGAAAGACATAATATTTTCTCATCCTCATTTTGTATTTAATGCTATTCTAAATGGTTCAATTTTGAATTTCTATCCAAATATGCACATGGAAGGGGGGTAATAAACACTGTTTTCTTGTGTCAGACCCTCTTAGAAAATGGCACCTGGGAAATATTGACAGTTTTATTGTGGTCTGTTTCCTTCCTTGTCTTGTTACTAATTTCCGTCGGTAATGAACGTAATATACCCACGTGCTGAAGAACTGTGAAACGCTTTATGACTTTGCAGAAAGAATGATTGAATTTTACATAAAGGACTTAACTATAAATTTATGACAACAAACTTAAGTTTCCGCTAGAGTTCCCTGGTCCTAAGTATTAGGAGAAGACATCAACCGTGATGTGCTGATGTGCTCAATATTTCTTACATTCAGGAATGCTGGGTCAGCTCTTAGATTATGCTATCAACTGAGGGGAGAAGAAGGTGCATTGAAGTGAGTCTAAGAACAACAGTGCATCTGCAAGTCAGATGCAGGCAGGTGGGAAGGTAGATCTATCTATCATCCACCATCCCATACATGGTGACAGTGTACCGTTTCTAGACGGTACCCAGGAAAAAATCTTGCCACTTTTTTGCTGTGTGGTCATATATAAATTAACTAATCTTTTAAATTCTTTTTCTAAAATTTTAGTCATTTAAAATTTATTAAGATTTATTTATGGCCAGACCATGTACTATACTGAAGAATGCTACTTGTGCACTTGAATGTGTTCTGTTTCTGTTGGGTGGAGACTTCTGAACTCTATTAAGTCTCTTAAGTCTAGCTGGATTGTTGTGTTGTTTAAAATTCCCATGTTCTTGTTGACCTTCTGGCATATTATTCTTTGCATTATTGAATGTGGTGAACTGAACTTTCTATTAGTTTTGGAATGCCTGATTTTCCTTTTGTTGTTTGCTTTTGCTTTATACATTTTGAAGCTCTGTTATTAAGTTCATATATTTTTATGAATTGTCACTGCTTGTCCTTGGAATCAAGTAGGATAGTGTGCATTAAGAATTCAACCCTCCATAATGCGGGGAAGGACAGTGTCAGGATCGCAATATTGTGAACCTTTCCTTTTACCTGAACTTCTCAGACCTCTCTAAATCTTACTGAGTAACTCTGGGGTTTTATTTTTGTTTGGGGTGCCTCACTTCTCTTTTTTTTTCCCTAGGCTAATGCTTCTGTTCTCAGGTTTTTGGGGATTTTCACTGTGTTGGTCCTTTTGTTCTTGGCTAGGAAACCTTGGGGCTGTTTAACTGCCAAATCTTTAAGGTGTTTCTGGTTAGGCATGTCTGTGGAAGCAGAAGGAGGGCAGGGGAGGTGAGGAAGTTCCATGTCCTTTTACAGCGTGAGTCCAGGATCCTGGAGGAAGTCATGCTGACCAGAGGGAAGCCCAGGATCAGAGGACACCTCGGTGATCAGTGGCCTCAGCCCTAGGGCAGGGCAACGTCTTACTTCACCCAGCAGAGAGCCTAGCACCAGCAGTTCAGTACCATGCTATTGGTGTGGCCTTCCTTGCTGTAATTGCCTTTATTTCTCCTATTACAGTAGGGTCAAAACTTGATCTTGTTTAGTTTACATCTGGCTATTTGAAAGGTCTGCCTTCTAGCTGAGTAAGCATTATCTGTCATGATTTAAAAGGCCTCTATGGGGCTGAGAGTTTGTTGCTGAATTTTTAAAGCGCTTAGCATGGACAAAGCGTGCTTGGTTTTCTTTGATAAGAAGGAACTGTGTAAGTCAAGGTGTAATGAGGAGATGATAGCACACCGGTTATTTTAACAGGGGATTATATAAAATAATTATTAATAAATTAATTATATAAGCACCGAAAAGCAAAAACAGTAAGACTGAGGTAGTCAAAGGCATAAATTAAAAGAAGCAGCTACTACCTGCAGGACTTGGGGGATCCAGGGAAGGTCCTGGAAGAGCTTCCCTGGGAAGCAGTACTCAAACTTGTGGCTGCCAGGTCCTAGTGTCTCTGAGCTGGCCACTTCTGGAAATGTGCAGCAAGCTGAAGGAAGAACTAGTTGCTACTGGAATTAAGGGCTCCTGCCAGAGTGAATGGCCACTGCTGGGCCGGGCTGGCAAGAGCATCATGCAGACAGGAAGGAACGAGTCTCTGTCTCATTGTAATTGACAAAAATTTTATATACTTATGGAAAACACTGTCATGTTTGGATGCATCTTCAACCCAAATCCTCCTTCTGGCGCCCTGTTAGCAAAGGCGAACCAGGAATTCACTGGCAAAGCCCCAGTGTGTTTTGCAGATGTTCATCCCCAGCGGAACAAGCAGAGTATAGAGCAGCGTATGAATTGGAACCCGAGGCTCGAGTCAGGTCTTTGTGCAGCCGCTGATGGAGGAAAATCTCTTATTTCCTGATGCTGATTATATGGGAACAGAATCTTGTCTCTGCAGTCGCACAGAGCCTGGTGCTTAGAAGCCATCTGTGTTTGGTTTAATGCTCTATCGTTACTGTCTTGACATTCCTGATAATTCTGAACAAGCAGACCTATGCCTTTATTTTGCACTGACATTACAAATCATTCAGCCAGAGCTGACTGAATCAACCTTTCACGTATAGGGACCCTGGAAAAGACAGAGCTGGCACTTCATCGAGCTTACACAACAGGTTGAGGAACTCCTGTCTGCTGCTTGCGTGAGTGCCCGTATGTGGCATAGAGTCTGGTTTCCAACTTGTTTCATTTTGAATCGGTGAAGTAGGGGAACTAGCTAGCACTCCATTCTTTCTCTGCCATTTTCTATGAGAAGAAATGAAGAATTGGACAAGACCTATTGGCTTAGTTCAGTCCACAGTTTTTTCAGAAAGTCTTATGAAAATATACTATATAGCTCATCACAGCATAGAGAAATAAAGCTTCTAACATAAGACATTTTTTTTTGTAATTTTGGTGAAAAAATTTGTACCAGAAAGTTAAATAAAGTACAGAGGGATAGCTACTTATACCATCACTAAACTAAAATCAGAAGATAGTTAACTATTGCTTTACTTCTTTTGCTGAAAGCTACAGTTTATTATCCTCCTGTTCCAGTGCACAGTATCTCTGGATATAGTTCCACTTGGTGCAGTAGTTTGGATTAAATGGAGAATATGATATTTGAAAGGATCAATTCATGAATTAGACAATACTCCTAAAATTTAGCCTTAGAGCAAGATTTGATTTAAAAGCTTGTGCACAGAGGCTGGTTATTGCCCAGTAACCTTGATGGAATGGTGGTCTGCAGGGGACCTGGGACATAACTTTAAAACCTGGGTGTTAATAAGCCATAGCCCCTCTGAGATGTCTGTGCTCCCTTCTGATTTCAGCTAGAACGTGGACATATTTTCCAAATGAATGAAGGCCCGTTTTGCAATGAGATGGCAGACCTCCAGGCACAGCTTGGAGACTCAGGCCTGCTTCAGGCTGGACTGCATGCAGAGCCCAGGAGGCCTGTCCACCCACCCTTGCAGCCTTCTGTTGGCTCAGAGCTTTTGATCTCACCATGACAATGTGAACTGCTCTTTCTACAAACCTCTAGGGACAGACCTACTTCAGTCTGGTGGTTGCTGGCTTCCCAAGTTCTTGTTGCCTGTTTTGCTTCTGGAATTCTGTTTTATCCTAGAGTAGTACAGAATAAAGAAGGTGAGTGACACAACCTTGCTCTTTCACAGCTCTGCTGAGAGAACTGGAACACACAAGACAACTCAAAAAAGGAAACCCTTCCAAAATACCCCGTATCTGTCCTATTCTTCACGAGGGACAAGAAGGTCTTTGTAAACATGACAATGTGATGATTTGACTGTAGTGGGACAAGGGCCTGCAGCCAGTTTCACTGGCTTTGGGAGAAGCTGTGATCTGCAGTTCTACCCGGACTCCCAAAGAATCCCACCACCATTGCCTGCCCTTTGTCTGAGACTGGCTAAATCCATCCATCCAGCAAGAGTAATTCATTTTGAAAATAGATGCCTTATCTTTATTGTCTATTGTGTGAGAGATTTCACACTTCAATGTGAACAGCAACAGGAAAACAAACATAATGGCACCACTTTCTCAGTTTCTTCTATTTGGGGTTGGAGTTGCTGAGTTGGGTTGTGGGTATGTCCCATCATTCAGATAAAGCAACACTTGGTGTTTTATAGCTATTTCCCCACCCCCCTCTGTAATCAGCTTCTGTGGATTTTGAATAACAGCATTTCAACCTTGTGTTCTTATGTTAATTTTAGAGATAATCAGTACTGAGGTTTCATTCCCAATGTGTGCCTACCACGAAGAAATCTACAAAGTTTATTAGACCAAAGGGTCATGCAAAGAGAAAATAGTATTTTATTTTAGATAAGAGCCGTGTGTTATCATAATAAGAGCTTGTCACGTACTGAAGTTTGTTTATAATAGCAATAATAAATATGGTGGTAAGTCAGTGTTGAATCCATAATTTAATAGTGGTAGTTATGTACCCACAAATCTCCTACAAACTAGGCTGGTACTTTCAGTTCAGGCACTCACACATGTATCACTAAATGACTGTTGGTTTTCACGTATTTCACCAGAGAAGTGTTTTTATTTCAGTGCTGTATGGTGTCAAGTAAAAAGCCTTTTTTCAGGGTAACTTTTATTCAAAGGAAACTTTAGTTAATAGGTTTTATGAGAATGTCATGAGGCCAGATGTATTTATAGCTCTGAACTGAGACCTAATTAAAGAGCTATGATCACATAAATGAAAAAACATGATTGTACCATCTTCATGGCTTTCATCAAAGCACTTTCTCCCCTAATACTGTAACTTTTATGCCTTATTTCTGAAGAACTATTGAGGAATGTGAGGGAAAAGATAGTATTGAGTGTTCCTGACGGGTCATTTATGTCTTGGAATTCAAGACTTTGTAAGAAAGGAGAGGAGGAGGATATGTAACACTGCTTTTGATTTTTTTATGCCCTTTATTTTGAAATGATTTCAAACTGTGCTGGGGATGGAGCTCAGTGGTAGAGCGTTGCCTAGCCTGGGTGGGGCCCTGGGTTCGAATCCCCAGCACCATAAAATAAAAAAGTAAACATTTAAATACTTTCAATCTCCTTGCACGGACTGTAAAAGGAACCCTTCCCTGTTATTAGCATTCTCCTACATCTGCTGATTGTCCACTTGTTTCCATCTGTCCCCCTACCTATCCTCCATTTCCCATCTGTTCTATAGTCTTCTTTCTTCTATTCCCATTGGGAAGGATGTTACAGATGGGATGCTCTGTTATTCCAAATAGTGCAGTGTGTATTTCCTGCTCATCCATAATATAGTGAATATATTCCTCAAAATTAGAAAATTACCACGGATGTGAGATTACTGTACGATTCACAAACCCCACTCAGATTTCCACGATGATCTCAACAATGTACTTTATGTTGTATCAAGAGGAGGAGGAGGGAAGAAGAAAACGCCAAAGACAAGATCAGAACTTTTCCTTTGCTCCTTTCCCTTCTGCTCCGAGAGCCAGGTCAGGATCAAAGGTTCTACTTAGTAACCGTGGCTCTTTATTTCCTTCAATCTGGAGCACCTCCCTTTTCTTTGCTTTTACATATTTTAGAAGTATACAAGCAAATTTTGTAGAATTTTGTATTTGGTAGAATTTCTCGCAGTACAGATTTATTTCCTTGCACATATACATTTTTTGGCAGGACCTTATAGAAGTGGTCTTTTCTTCATCATGCATTATGTTAGGAAACACATAAGTTCAATTTGTGCCATTACTGGTCATGTTAACTTAGTGTCTGCCTGGTTTTCTACTTTATAGTTAGTTAATCAGTATTTTGTGCTTATTAATAGCTAGTTAATATGCATTTTATGGAAGACACTTAAGTATTTTTTGCCTTATCAAACTTTCATCCATTAGTTTAGCATCTTTTGATGGATTTTGTTTGAACAAATTATAATATGGTTGTTGTACTTCATTGCTATTAAATACTTGACATCATCAATTTTATAGGGAGAAAAAGGTTACTTGGGCCCGTGGTTTCAACACGTAGCTGCTTGGCCCCGTGCTGTTGGGCCTGTGGTGAGGGAGCACACCATGGATGCGCGGGAGTGTAGGTAAGTGCTTGGGGCAGCCAGGAAGCAGAGAGGGACCAGGAGGCAGGCGTCCCGCAGCACCTCCAGGGCTTGACCTAAAACCTCCTGCCAGGCCCCCCTCCTCAGGGTTTTTACCACCCGCCAACAAGCCATGCCAAGGACCAAACCTTCTATACCTGGGCCTTCCAGGGGACATTTAAGGTACAAACTCTAGCAGAAGCCGAATTGTGGTTTCCTGTCACTTCTGTAATCACAGCTATGGTCGTGGGTTCCCCTTGCCTGCCCCCTTCCTCCTGATCATGGCTCAATGTGAAGTGTTCCCCCAAGAGCTCCTTGTTGGGACCTGGTATCAAGGTAGCAATGCTCAGAGGACCTGGTATCAAGGTAGCAATGCTCAGAAGTGAGATGATGAGCGATGAGGCTGTAACTGCCTGGAGGATGGATCCACTTGATGGGTTGATAATTTGAAAGGACTCCAGGGTGGTGACCACAGGTGGGTAGGGGGTGGCTGCAGGAAGTAGGTCACGGGGCTGTGCCCTGGGGGTTACATTTTATTCCTGGCCTCACCTCAGTCTGCCTCTGCTTCCCAGCTGCCGTGTGCTGCTGCTGGGTGCTCTGCCTCAGCGGGGACCAGAGCCGTGGACTGGCCAGCCATGGGCTGGGCCTCTAAGACTGTGGGCTCCCAACGACTTTCCTTGTCCTTGTCAAGAATTCTGGTCACAGCAAAGAAAACGACAGTTTGGAGATCATGGGAGAAGGTCTCTCACAGTCAAGAAGAAAGGTGGACATGTCAAAAGGAGAAAACCAGAATAAATACTAGGTTTGGGCTGGAACGGGAGAAACCTGTGTGAACTCCTGGTTTTCAACATAGACGTCTAGAGAAGTGCCCCTGGCTGTGTGTTGCTAGGACATTTCCTAGCAACGTCCACCCAGAAGAAAGGGACGAGAGCCAGTGACACAGGAGCAGCGCCCACCCCAGCACCCAGAGACTGGCTTCCAAGTCTCGTCTTCCACTAAAGGAACCAAAGATCCTTGAAGAAAGGACTCACTGGAGGGGGAGAGTGGGTTAAATACAAGGTGAGATTAGATTTGGGGACAGAGATTTAAGACATGTTCATTGGTCAGATCTGCAACATTTTTGAGTATGAAAGTAAGAAATGAGACCTTAACCCACTGATTAAAATAGGAGTCCAAAGCACATCGTGAAGACAGAGAAGGAAGATGGAAAGGAAAAAAGGAAGGCAGGAGTCAATAGTCCTGAATGTTATTAAAAATTGATAACTTTAGGTATTTTTGTTTTGGATTTATCCAGTTTAGGTACATCCAAAATTTCTTCATAACCTACGCTCATCCTTTTTGCCCAGTGACCAACTGTGATCGTTTGATCTGAATTCTGACTTTCAGAGCAATCTTCCTTAAAGTGTTCCACAGAACCACAAACTTTGCAGCCACCGTCAGCACAGAGTCCTTTAGGCTTATCAGGAAAGATTGGGGCAGATGTCCCATTTCCCCACAAACAAAATACTTTGCAAAAGGACATTCACCAAGGGCTGGGTCTACTTGATCTTTGCACTTGGTTATTCTTAATCTGTGGACCCACATCAATAGCACATTCCAGTGCCTGTACCTTGATTCTCAGAGACAGCTGGACCATCCTCAATCCCATGGCCAGGTTTTCTACAGTGGAAGCTACCGTTGCTTTTCTTTGCTGCTCGTCATGTTAATTGTCTTCCTTCCCATCCACTGTCTCTTTAAGGCACCTATGGCTTCCTGCCTTACTTCATGACTGTCGGCTGCTATCATCTCCCAGGGTGAACCTTCTGTGAGTTCTGTGAGTTCTGCCTTAGGGATCCCATGAGTCCATTCACACCTTCACTTAAGTACTCTTTTTCCTTTTTGTTCTTTCTACGTTTTGCTTGGGGTGCATCATTTTTAAGGGGCTGTCTGTTGGCTTCAAGTTGTTTACAATTTGGTAGATTTGGGTTTGTTCTCTCCAAGGACCCCTCCTTCAGGTCCTCCCATGATGTTGCAGGTAAGGGTCTCATTATGAGTGGTAATAATTTGTGCCCAGCTGATCAGGGTTGCACCAGAGGACCTTATCTATCCCTTTACACACATTTGTGCAGAAGATCCTGCTAAGGGCAGGAGTGGATGGAGCTATTCAAGAGGAAGACCTCCTCCTCCTGAGTACATGGGAAGGAGGCGGCTCTGGTATCAAGCAGGTGAAGTGGGCGAGCCTGGCCGCACTGCCAGTACCTCCACAGCTATGGCCTGTCCCTGTCCAGCATGGTGGGCAGGCTGCACATCATGGTGGTTCAGCCCCACTGAAAGCAGGGACCCAGCAGCCAGGCCCGCCACCCTCAGCACTCCCCACAGAGGTCCAGCCAGGTCTGGGGAAATCGACAAGAGGTTCCCTATGACATCCAGGGGCCTGGGTGCTCATCTGGGGTGTGACCCATATTACCCACCTTAACTCACATGAATCCTCTTTGGTACATTTTTAAGCATCATTTGTCTTTATTTGGGTTGGCCTGCTTATGGACTCTGTGTTCCGTTAATCAACCTACATATCCATTTATTTACAAAGGCAACATTATTGTTTACCTTTGTAATGAGTCTTGAAATCAAGTAGTATAAATCCGTTGACTTTGTTTTCCTGTTAAAGTTGTGACATTCTTAAGCTTACATATTTTGTATGTTGTGGTTTAGATGTTAGCTGTCCCCCAAAAGCCCATGAGCGAGACAATGCAAGAAGGTTTAGGGGGAAATGATTGGGTAGGAGAGCCTTGACCCAGTCACTGAATTCCTCCCTGATAGGGATTAGCTGAGTGGTAACAAGGCAGGTAGGGCGTGGCTGGAGGAGGTGGGTCATTCAGGGCATGCTTTTGGGGTACATATTTTATATCTGTCAAGTGGAGTGTCTCTCTACCTTGTTATGGACATGTTTTGAACAGCTTTGCTCCACCACACTCTTTTGCCACCATATTCTGCCTCTCCTTGAGCCCCGGGGAATGGAGTCAGCCTCCTGTGGACTAAGACCTCTGAAACTGTGAGCCCTTAAATAAGCTTTTCCTTCTCTAATTAGGCTTTTCAAGTCTTTTGGTCACAGCAGTGAAAAAGCTGACTAAAACAGCGTATATTAGGCTATGCTTGCATCTAAGTGTGTTATGTTGACAGTGTAAATGGTACTTTCAAAGGTTATAATTTTAAGTGGTTCATTGTTATTGCATATGTATGCATATAATCCATATAGATATGTACTTGAACATATCTATCACACACATACACATACATATACAGCTACTATTTGCGTACTTACCTGTATCTACAGTCTTGCTAAATGTACTCATTATGTCTAGTAGCAGTTTTTTTTTTTGTAAACTCTTAAGATATTCTGCATGGGCAATCATATATTTTTAACCATATATACATATTTATTAGTTCTCTCTTCAGAGTGAATCATATCCACATCAGCAAACTCAGGTGACAAGGTCAAGAAATCCTCAAATTGATTTTGCCATTAAGAGACAAGCATAGAATAATTGCATTATTAAAGAGGTTAAACATACCTGCTATTTTTTTTTAAAAAAATTCTGGTGATATTTATGCATTCTAAGAGTGGAGAAAATTTTATTTCTTCCTTTTTCTATGTAACCTTTGGTGTTAGCTTTTCATTGCTGTGACAGAATACCCGAGAAGAACAACTTAAAGGAGGTAAGATTCATGGTGGCTCCTGGTCCCAGGGGTGTCAGTCCAGAGTTGCTTGTTCCCATTGCTGTGAGCCTGTGATGGGGCAGAGCGCCATGGCAGGAGGATGTGGCAGAACAAAGCTGCTCACCTCATGCAGACAGGAAGCAGAGAGAGAAGGGGGAGAGGAGTGGTCCAGGGCCAAGATAGGGTCCCCAAGAGTGTGCCCCAAGGACCACTCCTTCAAGTAGGCCCCACCTCCTCCTGTTTCCACCACCTGCTGACAGTCCATTCAGCCATGACTCCCAACTCCCTCAGTGGATTAACCCATAGAGGGTCAGAGCCCTCCTGATTCACTCATTTCCAAGGTCCCGCCTCTGAACATTGGTGAGAACCTTCAACACAAGAGTCTTTGGGAACATTCCAGATCCAAACCATAGCACTTTTAAAAAAATCTCTTGCAAATCCTATTGTTACAGCTAATAATTACACTATGATGTTGATTAGGGATGGTAGGAAGGCATTCTTGTATTTATTTTAAAGAGAAAGATTAACTTTTCCCCTTAAGAATAATGTTATCTGGGCTGGGGATGTGGCTCAAGCAGTAGCGCGTTCGCCTGTTGTGCGTGCGGCCCGGGTTCGATCCTCAGCGCCACATACAAAGATGTTGTGTCTGCCGATAACTAAAAAAATAAATATTAAAAAATTCTTTCTCTGTCTCTCTCTCTTTAAAAAAAAAAAGAGTAATGTTATCTTAGGTTTTATGCAAATATTCTTTAACAGGTCAGGGAAGTTCTCTTTTGTTTCTAGTTCTCTTAGAATTTTTTAAATCATGGATTCATAATGTATTTTCCAAAAAGAATGCTTTTCTTTTTTCGCCTCTGTCATGATTATTTATTTTTTCTTCTACAATATTTTTATTTGACACATGACAGTTAGATTTTCAAATGTTGGCCCAGTCTTGCATTCCCAGTACAAAGTCTGCATGGTCATGGTGTGTTCTTATTTTTATATGTTGCTGAATTTGCTTTGCTAGTATTTTCATGATCACGATGGATAATTGTCGGTAATTTTATTGTAAATTCTTTGTTGGGTTTTGGTCAGGGTGCTATTACCTTTCACATAAGATGAAAAGTCTTGCCTTTTTCTCTTATTTTCTAGAAGAATCTTGGTGGAATTGCTATTATTTCTTCCTTGAGTGTTTGATAGACTTTGCTAGGTAAGCCATCTGGGCCTAGGGCATTTGATCTCTCTTGGCTATGAACCATATGACAAATAGCAAAGATCAAAGAAGTTTAGAGAATCCCCCACCTTTCCCTATATTCCAGCTTGTCAGTTAGGGATTTTGCTTGGATACCCTGTGCTTCCATCTCCTGGGCTCTGAGATGCTATTTATGTAACTTTCTCAAATTATCTTTTAGCCATTTCATTGATCGTGCCTGGCAGCTGGGTACCCGCAGGTTTCTCTTATTATCTAGTACTTCTAAATATAAGGTGGCTCTGTCAATTTGTGAGGTCAAGCAAATTGTTCACAAAGACAAGTTAATTGTAATAGAGAAGGTTTTAACTGCTGGACTTTGGTTGGTTCCCTTTCATGTGCCACCTCATGGTCTAAGAGCTACCTGATATGAATTAAGCATTTGCTTCTCTTTGCTTAAATTGAATTATGTCTAGATTTTGAGGACATTTAAGTATTTAATTTTAAAAAGCTGCATTTTAAAATCATACCTACAGCTGACTTATTAAGTGAGACTCACTATGTTTATAGTAGCTGATATAGCCAATTTTCCAAAGAAATTAAACTCTCAGGAGAGATAATTAGGAGACCAAGTTCACTTGGATGAAACCCAAACACTTGAATCTTTAATGATTAAAAAAGGTCTTTTAAGACCCTTTTTCACCAGGCCTGCGGGTGCACGCCCGTAATCCCAGTGGCTCTGGAGGCTGAGGCAGAAGGATCACAAGTTCAAAGTCAGCCTCAGCAATGTAGGGAGGCCCTACACAACTTAGCAATACCCCATCACAAAATAAAAAGGCCTGGGATGTGGCTCCATGGCTGAGCACTCCTGGGTTCAATCCCTGGTACAAAAAAGAAAAAGAAAAACCCATGCACAGGTGGCTCTGGAGGTTTGAGATGCAGTGGGCATAACTAATTGCACAAAGTGGCATCATAAGGGCCCCGTGGCACTGAATGGATGTTAGAATAAACTAAACCTTTAGCTCACTCAGCCTCCACCTGAGGTTGGGATTGAACAAACTGCGGGCCTCCTGGTGAAAGCGTGGCATGGCCCCTCCTTGGACTCTTGGTTTCTTTCCTTCATTGTTAGAGGAAAAGAATGCGCTAATGTTGTTTTATGGCTTGCTCCAAGTGCGTTATCTTCCTATCCTCTCTGAAGGTGAGGTAGGGGGCGTTTGGTAGGATACATAAAGCAGCAGTAACGACATCAAGTCTAAATTGCCAGGTGGTGATCCTTAACTCAGTCATTGGTTTGAAAAATGAACAAATCTCTCTCATCAGCATGAGTTTTCAATACAATCCTTGACGATATATGTTGGAGGACAATAAGGAAACTTGGAAGAATGGTAGGGTAAGAGTTGGGTCTGAGGAGGGAAGGCTTGGGGCTACATATGAGAACGCTGTCCCTGTCCTGGTCAGTCACCACCGCCCCTGTGACAGGGGCTTGGTCTTCTTCAGTTCCTAACCCCATGTTCAAGGGAGGTAAGGAGGGATGCCCTTAACGTAACAAAGGTAGTTTTAATTGTTCTTACAATATGCCAAGTATTATTAGCTGACCAGGTCTCGGCATCAGTGAGTCTATGACCACGAGGAGTAAAAGCAACACCGTGTGGATGATTCTATATGGTTTTCAGTGGAACCAGTTGGACTCCCTGCACCCACATATGTACTGAGAAGCTTGGAGACTTGGATGGGATCATGAGTGGCAGTGCCCTCCTGAGTGACAGGGAGGGGTGAGAAGCATTCAAGGTCTCTTACCCAATGGCCTGTATCCCGAGTCCCAGAAGGGCAAGAAGACCCATTTCTTTATCATTTGTAGCCAGATAAAATGAGGCCAAGTGGGAGAATCTGTGTCTTCCCCCAGGGTTCCTTGAGGCCTCTGGTGTTGGCTCTGTGATGCTGGGTGTACTGGATTTCCTTATGAATGTACCTGCCCTGACCATACCTTGAGCAAAACTCAAGTGGTATAGTAAGAGGAATGCACTTTAGAATACTTGAAAAAAAAATCAACCCTCCTATGTTAGTGGTAAACTATGTAGGGATACCATGTCACTGCTGAGCACCTAAAAATATGTAAGATAAAGTGGGGCCATTGAAGGTATTTCCACCAAATGACTCTGGTATAAACTTTTCGTCTCACTTTCCTCCTGTGTTTGAACGTGAAACATTCTGAAGTGTTTGGATTTCCTGATTGCCATGGTCCCCTAGGATCTGAACATGCTGGGACTCTGGACTGTTAAGAACCCAGCTTTGGAAGGCCTGGGGGTTTGAGATGAGACACATGGAGACATGACCTGGTGCTGGGAGTAAGTCTGAGTATTCACAAATGGAGACGCATTGTGCATTAAAGGCCTGGCTTTTTGGCTGTTTTGTTGTTAATGGAAGAGAGTCTTACAAGTAGGAATTTTCTTTGCTAGATCACAATATGTATGTCTCAAAAACCCAGTCCTGTTTTGAAGATGTATATTCTGGTGAAGAGAGAAAGTCACATGAGTACATGTTTGGCTCCAGAGGAAATGTTAAAGGAAAAAATTATCAAAGGTCAAGTCACCTCTCCACATAGTACAGGAGGACAGAATGCAGAGGGGATTCCAACTAAGCTGTAGAAGACAAAAGCACGAAGCCACATTCCTAGATTAGAATGCATAAGGGAAATGAAGAAGCAGTCTTTTTTTTTTTTTTTTTTTTTTTTTAATACACTTGACAGTGTTTGGGTCCTAGCTGGAGGTTATTCTTGATCATACTAATTTAGACATCTGAGTCTCTCTGGAAAACCTGATACAATTTTCCTTCCAGGTGTTCCTTTGTAACAGGAAGCTAGGATTCTTTTTGCAAAGAATCTATCCTAAAGGGAGAAGTTAGCCAGATGAGCTGACCACACCGCAGTCTCAGTCATGAGGGATGGAGTTCTTTAATGTTTGTCTTGGTACCTGTGTCAGAGAGATGTTCCTAAATGCAGAATAAAAATGCATACTTACTTTTACCAAAATTAATCATGTTATGAATGTTGAGTGCAACCCTGAGGGGTTGCATCAGACGAGATGTTACATCCCAGGGCAGGAAACACGTTCTCCCTGAACTAGCCTTGACTAGAGCGTGGCCCCTGTCTACCAGGGCTTCATGGGGTGTGGCAGCTGTGAGCAGAGAAATGCAGCAGTGTGGAAGGTGGAAGAGGTGGCGAGCAAGCACTGAGGTGCTGAGGAGAGTGGGAAGCCGGTGAGGGCCAGGGTGTCACTCTAGGTGATTGACAAGGTTGTGGTGCCCTGAGGATGATGCTGGCCTCAGGACACTGAGTGAAGAGAGTGTCTCAACACAACCACCGAAGATATCCAGCTGCAAAGAAACATAATAAACTATGAACCAGAAAGTCCTGGGCAAAACATGTATTAACAAATGATAAAGGCTACAGGCACGAGGGAGCAAGATCCTAAACAAGGGGAGCATTGCATATGGACGTTTTATCACATCAGTGTGAAAGAGGAGAGAAGAGGGGGGATTAAGGAGGAAGACCGTGGGTCGTGGCACTGAAGGACAGAGATTAGTTTCTAAACATAAGTGATTCAAGAAGGAACATTGTACTGTGATACTAGAAAGGGCAGCAGCTGACAAGGAACTCCTAAGCCTCAAGAACTGTGCTAAAAGCTTGAAAGCATTATTTCATGTAACCCTTTCATCAAACTATGTGCCCTAAGCACAGCTACTAAATGTCAGAGTTGGGTTTGAACCCAAGCTGTCCTGACCCGAAGCCAGTGTTCCCTTCCCCTCCCCTGGAGAAAGAATGTGGGATCACGTTGAAGTTCCAGTCAAAGGCTGAAGATAAAAGTGCAGCAGCAGCAGGCGTTTCAGTTCAGAAACGAGCCGCGCAGTCCTGCCGGGGCAAGCGGGGTGCTGCTGGCTCGGGCGCCCCGGTTTCTGAGGCTGGAGGTACTACGGAGGTTTGTCTAAACATTCTTCTGCCTGCTGTTTTCATTGACATTTGGGGGAGAGGTGAAATAACCAGCAAAATACAGCCAAGAGTTTGAATCGAATTTACTTTTAAAAGGAAAAAGGATGTGAAGCTCCAGGACCGTGGCATCATCAAACAGTATTGCCCGTCTCTTCAAGGATCTGGTTCTAGAGAGAGCTGGGGAGCAGAACAGGGGAAACCTCAATGTGCAGATGGGTGCTCCAGGGCTAAGAGGTGCAGATGGGTGCTCCAAGGGCTGAGAGGTGCAGATGGGTGCTCCAAGGGCTGAGAGGTGCAGATGGGTGCTCCAAGGGCTGAGAGGTGCAGATGGGTGCTCCATGGGCTGAGAGGTGCAGATGGGTGCTATGTGTGCTAAGAGATAAAGATGGGTGTTCCAAGGGCTAAGAGATGCAGATGGGTGCTCCAAGGACTAAAGAGATGCAGATGGGTACTCTGTGTGCTAAGAGGTGCAGATGGGTGCTCTATGAGCTAAGAGATTACAGATGAGTGTTCCAAGGGCTAAGAGGTTCAGATGGGTGCTCCAAGGGCTAAGAGGCACATATGAGTTATATGCCGATGAAAGGGCCTAGTGAATATTTATTTGTGTATAAGAGAAGTTTCTTTTGAGATGTGTCAAGAAATCATGATGTGCCTAATTATCAGAAGAAAACACGAACCTTGTAATGTAAATCTGTTATATCATAATTGGGTAAATTGACAATTTGATTCAACAATTCATATAGAAATGCAAGGAGTTAAGAGTTAAAAATACCAGAGAAATGCTTGAGATCTGTCCTATCAGGTAACTGAGCATTGTGATAATGGTGCTAGGGTTGATTAGTAACCCCGCAGAACAGACCAGAGGGCCTGAGCAGACCCGGCTTGGTGACCGCACAGCTGGTAATGCCCAGCTGGGAAAAGGAGTCTTCATTAAGTGCCGCTGGGTTGACTGCTGTGGCCTGATGCAGTTGACCCCTGCATCACATCAGATACCCAAGTCAATTCCATGTCAAAAAACTCATTTCCCAGCAGGCCAGAAGGCCCACCTCCTCCTAATGACCACTCTGGCCTTCTCACAAGTAACGACTGCCCTCTTTCTCTTTATCCCTGAGTAGTGACCCTGTGAGATCACTAGGTGATGATTCATTGATATTTAAAATTATGATTTTCACACTCATAGTATTGTTATGTTCTAATAAAATTTTTAATTGTGAAGGGCCCTAACAAATACCTAAATAACTATGACAAATTCCCATGATTATAGGAGGGGGTGAAAAGAATTGAAAGAGCTGATGTTATTCTGTCATTCTCTAGGCACTTGACTCACCTACCAGTAAAAATTAAAATAAAAGATGCATACAGTTGGGCACGGTGGTGCAGGCAGGTAATCCCAGGAACTTGGGAGGCTGAGGCAGGAGGACTGCAAGTTTGAGGGTAACTTGGGCAATTTAGCAAGACCCTGTCTCAAAAAAGAAAAAGGACCGGGGATGTGGAAAATGGGGCGATGCAGGCTCGCTTGGTAGAGCACCCCTGGGCCCAATTCCCTGGTAATGCTAAACGATAAAAACCCAGCGGGAAGAGTGGTCCTCAGGCAGGGTGAGTGCCATCAGATGTTTTCTTTGTGATAATCGTGGGGAAGAGGAGCAAGGGCTTGGAGCACTTGAAGAGGAGGAGCTATAAGTAGAGCACCTGCCCATGAGGCTTTCTGAGGGTGTCAGAGGGACAGGTAGGACAAGGCTAGAACAGGAGACTGTGCAGGGTCCTCTTTCAGGCAGGGGGCTTAGATGGGTGGCAATGTGATAATGCCTGGGACACACCAGCAGAGTAGACTAGTCTCTGAACAGCTCTTCGGCCTCTGAAGCAGAAGTTGTAATTTATAAGACACTCGGCAGTTGTCGGCCTGAACTTGCCCTGGCCCTCAGAACCTGGTCCCTCAATGCCATTCGGGTCTCTCCTCCCTTCCCAGGAGGGGCCCCCTGGTCTCTGTCAGCTGGTGTGCAAGCTTGTGAACCCTCAGATTGTAAGCCCTCCTCTCCTCGGGAGCAGCCCCTCTAGGGGACAGCAGGAATTTTCAGTTCCAGCGATTTACAAACTGGTGGGCAGGGTATGATCCACGAAGTGAAAAAAAGGTCCAAAGTCAGAAAAAAACTCAAATAGCAGGAAGAGTGAATGAGGAAGATGAAGCCATGGCGATTGCCTGAGGAGTCTGATCCTGGAGGCAGAAGTGTTCTACCAGCGGACCACCCCGGGGGGCTGGGGCTCAGGCACCCAGAGATGTCCCATTAGAGGAAACTGCTATGTCAGAGAGTCGTGAAATTCTGAGTGAGGAAGGAACATTCCGTCAGCAGAAGCATAGGAGCACCACCCAGAGCAAACCTCATCTCTGAATGTGCAGAGTGAAGGATTTGGGAGAGAAATACGTAAATTTTAATTGCCAAGAACTTATTTTTTTTAAAGATTAAAAAAAAGATAATAAAGCACCATGATTTCTGGATAGAAAAAGTACTGAACAAGGTGAAGCCAATAGTGGGAAACCAGTAATAAAGAGATGAGCCTCGTGTCTACGGCACCGAGTGCATCACACCCACCCTCTGCAGACGCTGAGTTCTGGGCTCCAACCCTCTTCCCGGGAAGGGATTTTTAAGTGTGTGTTTCCAAAAGCAGTTAAATGAGAGGAACTGTGTTGCTCTTGGTTAGTGGCCTGGCCGACACGAGTAATAGTTCCCCGTAGCCTTGCCTTGTTCCCTTGGGCAACACGTCTCTCCGCTGCGCTCTGTCTTGTCACCTGCAGAATGGAGAACTGTGCTTCACCCCAGGTTTCACTACTGGGACCTCAGCCTGTGTTGGCTGTGACTGAGGGAAGCTGCACTGCCCAGGAGTGGCACGGTTTGGACTCGGATCCCAGGCTTCTGCCTCCAAATCCAGTGTCCTTTCCTGGACCCCTCTTCACCTCTTCTCTAACATGAATTAAAGTCTGGGCCCAAAGTTGGGGTCTTGAGAGTCAGGGACAAAGTCCGAGGTCGTAGACTTGAGGGATTGGTGCAACGATGAAGCTTGACCCAACGCCAAGGTAGCTGATGGGGGCTGCGAGAAACATGCTGAGGACCTAAGACCCAGAGGGGTGGATGGAGAGCAGGAATCTCGAAAATGTGTGCCCCATCATGAAGTTCAGGTAGGAGAGCAATAGGGGGTCTGGGAAGTGAGACCAGGAGACACCCCAAGGCAGTGTTGTAGGGGTTTTATTGTTACTTTTTGGCAGTTGAGATCCAGTTGGAAATGTTTATGAAATAATGATCTACTTGGCTTCTACCCCTGGCAGCTGGGACCACTTAACACCTACCTGCACACCTGATCTGATCTCCAATTCCTTTGCCCATTTTGACCCTCCCCAAGGAGATTCCGTGAGTCCAGGAGCTAGTCATCTATCACCAAGTCATTTTTTAGGTAGATAAATCCTGTGCTGTGCCTCCTTTTCCTAAACACAGCCCTTTGACACACGGGTCACTTGAGGTTCCATCAGTTTCCCGTGACAGTGGTCACGCTGGATGCCAGCCGGAAGTCCCATCCCTACAACTGCACCTCGCTGAAGTGGAACTCTGCCCCTCCCCTGTCCTGCAGCTCTGTTGCTGCCCAGGCCACTCCACAGCTAGGACTGTCCCCTGTTGCCTACTGGTTGGAACTGTGTGTTCACACTGACCTTTGGTCTCTTTGGTGTCTTGGGCCCTCTTAGGTGAGACCTATCCCACAGCAGAGACTCCCAACAAACTAAGATGTAGGCGATAGATCATCATTAGGCTCAGTTTTCAGTTGAAACTCCAGTACC